>NC_057797.1:119052363-119788886 GCF_018294505.1 Triticum aestivum | reverse complement strand
TGCCCAACCCCGACACTACCATCGCTCGCCCCGCTAACGACAGACATCGGACCTGAATCACCGAAATGGATAGTCGCACCCTTGTCCACCCTCATCCAGGAGACCCACCATCGCCTGTGAATTTGGAGCCGCAAGGGCCAAAACGGTGACACCAAGGGAACAATGTCTTTTGGTCACCGGCCGCTCCGTAGCCACCATCCTATCACTCTTGGCCCGTAGGCAAGCATGACCATCGGCCAATGTAGCGGACAACACGATTGCATTGGCGAAGAAGAAGAAGGTTGTAGTCACCCCAACACCTCCCCATCCGCGTCCCCTAAAGTTGACGACTACTCCTCGGCCTCCTACAACCGAACGGCCCCTTCTCCACCTGGTGGCTAAAGAGGAGACGGATTCAGGTGAGACAAGGAGTGAGGCCGGCGTGCTCGAGGATATGCTCGCAAGGTAACTTTTTTTGTTGATTTGCAATTGCTCAATTGAATGATGCATGATTTGGTATTCATTGCTAGGTTTTTATTTGGTATTGTATTAAACAATTGAATGATGATGCGAACGATTTCATGGAACAATTGAATGCAAGCCACACACTCAGGCTCGAAGACATTGTAATGACCATGCCACATAGGTAAGTGATGGCAAGAAATGTCGAGATGGTGGAGGAGGTTGAGGAGGTGAATGGGTTGGGCACGAAACATTGAAGAGGAGGAGTAGGTTGTGCGACTACAGCACCAAGGAAGATAAAGCTTCGTGTGGAGCTCATATTAACATCTCTCTTGATGACACTGTCGGGGCGATAAAAAGGAGCGATTTTGGTGGAGTATCAAAGAGTACTACAATAGCAATGTGTTCGCCCCCTCCAACCGCACAATTGGGTTTATCACTCTCATCGTTAGAATGTGATCCAAGATCAATGCAAGACGTGTTTAGCTAGTCAACCTTGCGCCGCCAAGTGGCATCCCCAAGTATGAGTATGATCTCATCATACAACCTCTTAAAAAGTAAATGGACAAGAGAAATGCTCCAAAAGCATTTACTTTGCATCATTGCTACAATGAGCTTGTTGGAAATGATAAGTGGGCAGGAAGGAACTTTGAAACAACACCATGGAGGCAAAAGGCTCAACCCCCGAGTTAATGATGATGATGACTTTGTAGAGAACCATCCACTCCTCAAGTCCTGCTGGATGGAAATAAAAATGCAAAGCTGGCCAATAAGCATGGTTTTGGAGCATACAAGGAAGAGTTGATTGCGATGGTGGAGGTGAGAGGGTATTGGAGGCCGACCAAAAGGAAGAGAAGATGACTTGTTTCACTGAGATGAATATGAGATAGGAGAATAAATTGAAGGCCAAGTTGGCGGCCAAGGAGAGAAATATGCACGTAGAAGAAAAAAAGACTCGAGATTGAGGAGCAAAGTCTTGCACTAGAGGTCGAGGAAAAAAAGAGAACAATTGGCATTGAGGAGCGTAGGCTTGCATTGGACGTCGAGGAGCAAAGGAAACAAGAGGGTGGCCGAGGAACATGTCATCATGTAGATGTACGATAGCAATATGGACGATAAGTCAAGACAATATTGAGAGTTATCTCGTGGGGTCATCTTGGCTAAGTTTGATGATGGCAACAATGATGACAGGAGTGTGTGAGGTTGTTGTGAACTATGATGGCTTTTGGCCCACCATGTGTTTGATGGTTTTTGTTCCAAAAGCTATAATAATCTTTTGGCCCACCACATTTTGAAATCAGGAAAGGAATTTTGTTGGAGTTGCTCTAAAATTCCCATGAATGGAACACGTTGCGAAGGCTTGTGTGAGAATGTCAAAGTAAAAAATTAGGCAACATCCTCTTTCCCCGCCACTCTCCCGTCCCGATCCAATGACTCGTTCCACGGTGTTGCCGACAGGTGATGGCTATGAAAAGGTGCTCGGGCCTTCCTTGTGCATATTAGGGTAGTAGTAGTATTGGTTAGTCTTGGCTTCATGTCGTGGTCCGGCGATATGACGTGGGCATGCAAACCACTGGAGCTCTCGAGCATGAGTAAATAGCATAAAACTACTAGTTTACAGGTTAGGGTTCCAAAAAACTACCAGTTTTTAAATTTTCTCAGAAAGCTACCAAACGTGCGGTCCGCTGTTTCAAAAAATCCAAACCCGCGGTGACTAGCGATTTAACCGTTTTTCTGACGGATTGGGCCCATCTGTCAGCCCACGTGGCCACGCGCGCTCACGGCGCGGCAGTTAACGGTCGTTAGCCGACGCGGTCCGGTCGGAACCAAAGTAGGCGGTCAGGCCACACACTCTCTCACTCCCCCTCCTCTCCCCCTCCTCTCCCCCGTAGTGACCTAGGTGGGCGATGGCGGCGGCGCAGCCAAATGTCGTCGGCGGTGAGCTATTGAGCCAAGGCGGCACCGGCCAGGAGGGCGGTGGACAATCATAGGTGGACAAATGGCTAGGCAGCTCGAGCTTCCCGGCGCAGCGGTCGCAGCAGCCATCACCGCCCGCGGCTCCTGTGGATCCGGCGAGCTCAGATCCGGAAGTCCGCGTGGCCAGGGCAGTGGCGAAGCGCATCCACGCTGATCCAGCAGGCGGCCACCATTGGGCGTCGTCCTTTGGTGGAGTGAGGTAAACACTGGTCAATGTTTCTGGTCTGGGTCCTTTAGTTAAAATGTTTGGGTGCTTTAGTTCAAATTAGAACTAGAGATAGTAATTGTTTGTTCTTGGCATGCTACTGTATTTTATTGGTTAAGTCAGTGTAGAAGAAAGTGCATTTGGTTAGTTCATTTGGTCAGTGCATTCACTGTAATTAGAAGAAAGTTCAGTAATGTTCAGTGACTTAAAAAACGGTTGTTTGTCAATTTAATCCTACAGCTTAGATGAAGAGATTTGGGACTTGAGGCTACATTTCCAAGGAATAGATAATATGGAGAAAAAATATTCAGTTTCCTCAGATATCAGTTATCTGACCATATTAGCATTGGTTGAGTTGGAGGGCTATGGCATGGATGCATTTCTGACATATGTAAAGGAAGAGGGAAAGGGGCTGGAGGGTGTGGAGGCCCTGGATAGTGAGGAGGCATTAGAGGAAATGCTTGACTTATTTGTTGATAATAAGGTACTGAACATTAGTGTCAGAAAAGCTACTGATCCAAGCCCAGCAGATGAGGAATAGATCCCCATTGATCATGTTGGTGATTTTCTTGTTTACAGAGTTTCACAAGAAGGTGTTCTGTACCCTGCCTCTAATGCTAGTTTGCCAGCTTTAACCCCTGATGAGCCCTACATGAACACACAGCAAAGCAGCAATTTTAACAAAGGGAAAACAGTTGTGGAAGAAGAAGATGTAGAAGAAGAAGCAGATGAAGAAGAAGAAGATGTAGAAGAAGAAGCAGATGAAGAAGAAGAAGATGTACCAGAGGAAGAAGATGAAGTTGAAGATGACAAATCATCTTCAGATTTTGAGTTCTTTAGGGGTGATTACAAAGGGGAGAAAATTTCTTACAAAGCTTGGTGTAGGGGTGAAGATGAGGCTGGCACTGATACTGCAGAGCACTTTTGTGCAGCTAACTCAGAACCTTCTGAGTTTTGAGAGGAAGAACCAGTTGTTTCTAAAGATGAAGTAGTAGAGGATCCTGCTATAACTACAAAAGCAGCCAAAAAGCTTAAGCCAGTTAGAAAACCTGGCCCAACTAGCAAGTCTCACAGTGAGCCTGAGCACATCAAGTTTGAAGATTATGTCCCTGAAGCTGATGAGTACTGTTTTCCAGGTGATTTTGGCATAAGTGATGAAGATGATGCACCAAGGCTGCCATCTGGAAGGAAGAGTAGGAAGAAGCAGAAGAAGGAGAGGATATGGTATGATCCATCAAGGCCTGATGCACATGAGCAGTTTGCAATGCATTTGTGCTTTGAAAATGTAGTTGAGTTCAGAGAAGCACTTAGAAATTTTCATGTGAGGACTCTTAGGAATTTTGAGTATCACAGAAATGAACCAACTAGGGTTATTGCTTGGTGCTCTGACAGAAAACATGGTTGTGAGTTTTACATAGTTGCCTCCAAGATAGCTCATGAGGCAACTTTCAGTACCAAGAAGATGAACCTGGATCACACTTGTGGAGCAAGTGGAGAGAACACAAAGGTGACAGTCAATTGGGTTGCTAAGGTTTGTGAGGATACAGTCAGATCCAACCCTGGAGCTGGTGTTGACACAATTATGTCATACACAAAGAAGAAGTTTGGTGTGCATGTGCCTAAAAGCTTGGCATATAGGGCAAGGAAGCAAGCAGTTGAGGTTGTGCAAGGAGATCACAAACTCCAGTATCACAGAATAAGGGACTACCTACAGTGTGTGCTAGATACTAACCCTGGCAGTAGGTGCATAGTAACAACACATGAGGACCCACTTAACCCAGCTCCTACCCCAAGGTTTCACTATATGTTTTACTACTTGTTTGCATGCAAGGAGGGTTTTCTGAATGGATGCAGGCCATTTATAGGTAAGTATTCAGAAATTTATATGCTTTTTAAACATTGATGTACTTAGGCACTCATGTTATCATGTTAGCAGGTCTGGATGGTTGCTTCATCAAGCTAAGCACTGGTCAGCAGATATTGGCAGCTACAGGGAGGGATGGCAACAATAACATCTTTCCAATAGCTTTTGGTGTTGTTGATAAGGAAGAGACAGACAGTTGGACATGGTTTCTCACACAGTTGAGAACAGTCATTGGAACTGGCAATAAGTTTGGCAAATACACAATTATGTCTGACAGGCAGAAGGTATTGTTCTGAACCTAGTCTTTACATTTGCCTTTACATTTGCCATGAGTAAAATGTTATTCAGTAGATGAGTAACACTTAAGATTACCTTACATTGAACAGGGATTGTTGAATGCAATAGATGATGTATTCCCTGACTCTCCACAAAGGTTTTGTCTTAGACATATTTATGCCAATTTCCAATCTGCTGGTTTCAGAGGAGAGGAACTTAAGAAACATTTAGATCAGGCTGCCTATTCCTTTACCAAACATGGACATGATTTAGGCATGGAGAATTTGAAAAAAGAAAGTTTAGAAGCTTGGCAGTGGTTGTCACAGATACCAGAGCATACGTGGGCTAGGTATAAAATGGACACTGTGTGCAAAACAGACCTGGTAGTAAACAACCTTAGTGAGGTGCCAGCTAAAAAGCACATAATATTCCCTGTGCCAGGTCCTGACCATTGGCCTCATACACCTGGTGATGATATTTCTCCACCTGTGTTTAGAGAAAAGAAAGGTAAAAAACAAACTGCCAGGAGGAAAGGCCTGTTTGAGGTGCCAGCTAAAAAGGATACTTCTAGGATTGGTACAGTGACATGCAGCAACTGCAAGAAGCAAGGGCACAGGATCAACAATTGTGGTGTCCCTTTGAAACCTAAGTTCCAGATGAGGCTGAACAAGCACCAGGTATGTCCATTCATTGCATTGTTACATTCATTGCATTGTTACATTCATTTCATTTGTAGGAAAATAGTTCTAACTAATATTGTTGTGTAGGAAAATAGAGCAAACTACTCTGAGGCTGGTTCTTCAATGGCTGCAACTGCACAAAGGCCACCAAGGGTACCTGCTGCCTCTGCACCTGCACCAACTCCTCCTCCAACAACAACTGAGTCAACACAGACAGCTTCTAGGTCAAGGAAGAGGGCAGCACCAGCTACAACAGCAGCACCACCACCTCTCAAGAAGAGCAGGACCAACACCTCTTCTGCAACAGTAGTACCACCTCCCAAGAAGAACACAAATATTTTTGGCAATGGATCAAGGTCTTCTCCAGCAAAGAACACCAGGTCATCAAGGTCTTCTCCAGCAAAGAACACCAAGTCAGCTGCTGCCAATAGAGCTGGCACTGGATCTTTCATTGCTCCTAGACAATCTGGTACAAGTGCTGTGCAGGATGGGTCAAAGAGGGTCAGGAAGCCATCTAATAGGATGAAAGATTACTTTTATGCAAGTGGTAACTAGCTGAAGTTGTTGAACTCCAAGTGCTTGATACTGTTTGATTTGGTTTGTAATAACATTGCCTCACTAAGTACTGGATTCTGCACTTGTTTGCAACTTCATTTCATCTGCAACTTTTATCTATATGTGGATTCAACACTTGATATACACCTTACAGATAGAAACATAGATAGAAAGATAGTCTCATAGATAGTCTCATAGATAGTCTCATAGATAGAAAGATATCTATCTGACCAAGTGCATTATATGGTACTGAGAGCACTGACCAAATGCATAAATTTATTCAGAAACATCCACATGTTACATAGATAGATCTCTAGATAGATAGATAGTCTCATAGATTACATAGATAGATAGTCTCATAGATTACATCCAAAACTCTCAAAAACTACCAAAACTCTCTCTCAAATTGACTTACAGATAGAAAGATAGATAGCTAGATCAGTCATAGCGCTCAAAGAAACGGACCCACTTGGCCCTAGTTGCTGGATGAGGAGCCATGACTGCCCTAATCCTTGCCCACCTAATGATCTCCATGAATGATCTTCCCCTGCCTCCAGTGAAAACCAGCTCTAGTTCTTCATCATTGCACTTCTCCAGTACCTTGTTGGAGAGTCGGCGGTTGAACTCCTCTTGCTGCTCATCCTGGGCCGCCTCTAGGGCCCTCTGCCTGCGCCTCCTCCTCCTCCTTTGTGCAGCTACTGCTGTCCTAACCTCCACAGCCTCCCCCTCTTCCTCTGTGACATCTCCCATGTCAGGATCCATCTATAGGGTTTCTTTTGGGTGGCGGCTGGTGGAGTCACTGGGAAAGGGTGGGGGTGGGGAGGGGTTTATATTGAGAGATGGATGGGGGGTTGGGTTTAGTAGGCCTAGGGTTGCATTTGGTCAGAGAGTAGTGGGCCACTAAGCCCAATTACCCACAAAAATAATATATGTACTCTAACAAATAACATATAAAAGATATAAGATCAAGTTGAACACTTAATAGCATAAAAGATCCACAACTTAGTAGCATAAGAGATCCATTTCCACTACTTAATAGCATAGGTGATCCATTACAACACTTAATACCATAGGTGATCCATACAACTTAACAACATAGCAAATAAGGTTCTTACACTAGGTTAAACTTCACATTCCCCCAAAATGTACACCCATAATCACTTGAAGTCATGCCAGGCCACATCCTTATATAAAGGCCTTTGGATGTACTTACTTCACCAACATATCACAGCAAGTTCAAGACTCAAGGATGGCCTTGATTTGCTCTAACTTCTCCTTGCTGCCATACCCTTCTTTCAGCAGCTCAGCAACAACAAGCTCAAGCTTTGCCTTCTCCTTCTTAAGAACATCTCTGTCAACTTCAACATCCTTCATAGCCTTCCTGGTGTTCCTGATGATATCAGCTTGGCTCTGCAAAATGCACGTCTGCTCTTTTGCAAGTTTGAGCTTTTCCATCTGCACCTCCAACATGGCTTTCTCCTCTAGCTCCTTCTTCTTCTTCTCAAGTTCTTCCTCCTCCACTTGTTTCTGGTACACCTGCTTGTCCACCCTACCATCCTGCCAATCAAACATCTTGGATACATCATCAACAAGCTTGGTGTACTCAATGCAAAGCTTGTCATTTTCAGTCCTAAGCTTGGCCAACTCCCTTTCATGCTCACTCTTAAGCCTGGCCAACTCCTTCTCAAACTTTTCCTTGACATTTACCCTTCCAAAGTTCTGCTCATGGAACATCTCCCATAGCTTGCACAAACATCTCTGAAGAACAGTTGGCCAAGGCCCATCAACCCACTCTACAACACCACAATTCACACCATTTTCCTGCATTTGTAAATGTGATAAGTTATTACAAAAGGACTAGTACCTTATTTCAAATCCATGATTAACTTGATAAACTTAAGATTTTCTAACTATTAATAACATAAATGAGATATGATAAGTTATTACAATGCCATGATTAAGTTTCCAAAGTGACAAAAATACATATGTGTCTGTCATATCAAACAAACTGCTGCATCATATCAAACATCACTGAACATCCATAGCAGAAAACTTAATTGGCATCTAACCTGGACTGGGTAGCCATAGAAATGCCTCCCTGTTACAGGCCCATCGAAAGCAACACGCTTAATAGGCCTCAGTTGGTGCAGGATGCACTTGGGATGAGTAAGCTCAAATTGGCCACAGAAAAGGGGCTCCATAGTGGTGTCTGGTTCCTCCTACAACCATAATAACCAACAAACACTGGTTTCAATCTGCACTCAATACCAAAATCAACTTGCACTGTTCATTAAATCCCCAAATTAGCATGAACCCTAACACTGTATAGAGATGAACCCTAGGTTACCTCAATCCTACAATCAAACCCCACCCTCACTAATCAAGAACAGTATCACACACATAACAACAACACTACACTAAGCAACATCTATGGCTGAAGCCTAAGCTACTAGCACCTAACCCTAACCCTAACCCTAGGTGGCAAAGAACTTACCATAAGTCCCATGTCCATGCCGACAACCCCGCACTCCTCCTTCGAGCTGGTTTCCTCGTCGTTCCAGGAAGGCATTGCGGCAAGGAGGTCGACGGCCACCGGCCTCGAAGACGGCGCACGACGGTGAGCTCGTACTGGAGCAGGGGTCTGGGAGCAGGGGAGTGAGCGAGCACGAGAGAGTGAGCGAGCGTGTATTCCCGACCGACCGAGCGGGTATATTTACCCCAGTTCCGACCAGGCCGGTCGGCTAACGGCCGTCAACTGTCGTGCCGTGAGCGTGCGTGGCCACGTGGGATGACAGATGGGCCCAAGCAGTTAGAAAACGGTTAAATCGCTAGTCACCGCGGGTTTGGGTTTTTTGAAACAGCGGACCACGCGTTTGGTAGCTTTTTGAGAAAAATTAAAAACTGGTAGTTTTTTGAAACCTTAGCCTGTAAACTAGTAGTTTTATGCTATTTACTCTCTCGAGTAGTGTCTAGTGGTGCCGGTGCTGGTCGTCTTCTTCCTTCCCCCATGGTGGGGGAGAGTGGAAGGTGTCGGATCTGGCAAGATCGCCTTGGATAAGCTCGTTTCAGTGCGATGGTGTTCCCTGATCTGGAGGACATCCATCTGCTGCTGCTTGTTTTATCAGGCTACCATGATGGTGGACGAGGAGCAGGGTAGGCGCAGAAAACTGAAGCCTGCAGGTCAGGTTTGAGCTTATCAGAAGAGGTCTCTTTGGTGGAGCAACGACGCCCACATATGGATGCCGGTCTTCGCAAGTGCTTTTGCTTCTTCTGGCTGAATGGTGGCTGACTCCATTCTTCTCGGCTTGCGTGCCTGATGGGAGGCAGTTCCAACAACAGTTCAAAGGCCATGACGAGCAAGTGATGCTTCCATGATGATTTCGTCGCGCCAGGTGGTTCGTCCTGGCGACGGCGAGGTTCAAATCGGGCAGCGGCTGTCAAGGACCCAATCACGTTTCTTGCTTTCAGCTCGAGGTCTTCCTTGTAGAAGTTAAGGAGTTAGTTGTAATGTTTTTATTTGGGTCCTGTTTTTTTAACTGAGTACAATCGAAGCCATTCACATACACGAGCATACACTCACCCTTATGAATGCGCGCATGCACACCCTACCCCTATGAGCACCTCCGAGAGACTGAGCCAGCACATCTTAAGATTTGACGAAGTCGCCACAAACTCCTTGACAGAAACGTCTCCTCTGACTGAACGCACATCACTAGAAAGACTGAATTAAATTCAGAAAAATGCGAGCACCAATGTCAAGTCTAGGACTTGAACTTTGGTGTACTAGGGATACAACTGTCCTGTTGCAATTTGTGCTTTGATGTTTATCCAGTGAAGTCTGGGGCTTTTGGAACCCTCTTTCTGTTCAATAAAATGTACATGGAGAAAATCTGCTTTTTTGTAGGGGTATATCTAAGCTTTATTAATCATAGTCCACATGAAGTGGTATACAACAAGGATCATGGGGATGGATAAACCAAAGATGTCGCCCTTGATCAAGAGTGTTTCAAAACTTAGCTAACCTATCTGCATCAGTGTTTGATGCCCGACCTTCAAAAGTAAACTTATATTTAATTAAACTAGCTCGCTGCTTAATCTCACTAGTGATACAAATACAACCATAAGTGCTACTAATCCCACTTTCAATGTCGTTCACCACCTGCTTAGAGTCGAGGCAATTATAACATTTTGAATCATCAAGTCTTCTGCCAGAGCCAAAACTTCTCTGCATGCCATCGCCTCGAGCATGGTTACAACGATGATTCCTCAGACAACCAGAAAGGAGCTAGGAAAGATTTTTTTTGAGACAAACTGCAAAGCTTTATTAGATCGTCACAATGTTTACAGGGATGAAATCAAGTTCGTTGGGCTGGCCTAACCAAGCATGGCGGCCAGTCCCGAGAGATAAAGCGTGCTTTACCAGTTTGTGAGCCTCGATATTCGAGCTCCTAAACTCATGAATAATATTACAAGTTTCAAAAGATGATTTATATTGCATAATCTCCTGCACAATTGCACCGTAGCTCCCTTTATATTGCTGATGGATATCGTCGACGGCCACCTTGCAATCCGATGCCACATGGATCCTTCGGACGTAGAGATCATCGGATAAAGCCAGTGCCTCCCTGATAGCAAGTGTCTCCAGAATGCCAGGATCTGACAAGTTGGGGAAAACCACCGCCGATGCTCCCATGAAAACACCATCTCGATCTCTGCAGACAGCTGCCACTGCTCCAAGCGATCGTCCCACCGCTGCGTCTACATTGAGTTTTACTAGCCCATCCGGAGGTGCCAACCAATGATTTGGGCGGCGTTGGGGCGGCCCCCTTCCGACCACTCCAGGCTGTTGTAATGATTTTAGTTCTGCTATGTATGATGTAACAAAGCTGTTGATAGCAAAGGGTGTTTGGAAAATATCCTCATACATGGCCTTTCTTCGTGAACTCCACAACGCCCATAGGGTGACCACAAAAGCAAGGAAATCCTCCTGGTTGAGAGCTTCATACATTACGAGCAACCACCTCTTTGGGTTTTCCTCTCTGCAAGTACTCAGTTTATCCAAAACAGCTTCCGTTGAGAGTGCCCAAGTGCTCCTCGAGACCAAGCAGTCCACCAAGGCATGTCGCCAAGTATCAACAGCCCCGCAAAGGCAACAAGCCCTGGAAGATGACATGTTTCTATGGTGGAGAAGTGCAGTTGTGGGAATAGAATTTCTAGCGAGCCTCCACGAGAAAATTTTCATCTTGGAGGGAACCCTGATCCGCCAAAGATCAGTCCAGCCTTGGTCAGCACCCTGGGAGTCGGAGGAGCCCCCCTGCTCATACAGCCATGCCTCTCGGCCTAGCTTTGTCCGTTGAATCATCCGGTACGCTGAACGCACTGAAAAGATACCCTTTTGATCCTCTGACCAAGCCCAAAAGTCATCTATCTGTCTTGTGCAAAGGGAATTTGTAAGTGGCCTCTGCGTCTATTGGTATAAACACCAAACGCACCAAGTTCTCGTTCCAGGTAGACGAGGTATGGTCGATCAGCTCAGCCACCTTCCTCGGTGGATCAGGGATCAAACAAGCAATGGGCCTTCTCGCATGTGATCTCGGCAACCAGTTGTCCTCCCAGATATTGGTTGATTCCCCATCTCCAATCCTACGCACCAAACCTTGAACCATAATGCCCCGGCCATCAAGAATGGCTCGCCAGATCTGCGAGGGGTGTGGTCCCAAGGCTGCACCGAAGATATCTGTATCAGGATGATAGACTGCTTTCAGGATCCTCGCGCTCAACGACAGGGGGTTTTGCAACATACGCCAGGACTGTCGAGCTAAGAGGGCCAACTTAAAGATCTCCATGTCTCGAAAACCAAGGCCTCCAATGTTCTTTGGTAATGTCATCACGTCCCAAGCCACCCAGCTAGGCTTCCGCTTTCCTTGTTTGCTCCCCCACCAGAATTGTCTGATTAGCGAAGTAACACTTTCGCATAGTCCCCGAGGGAGACGGAAGCATGCCATAGAGTATACTGGAATTGCTTGAGCAACCGCCTTGATTAGTACTTCTTTCCCTGCGGATGATAAGAGTTTTTCCATCCAACCTTTCCCAAACACGATCCCGCAAGTACTTGAAAGTCCCATTCTTCGAGTGTCCGACCTCCGTTGGCATACCCAGGTACCTGTCACTGAGTGACTCATTTTGCACATTCAAAATATTCTTCATATCATCTCTAACCTGTGCGGGCAGCCTTTGCTGAAAAAGATTGATGACTTATCGTGATTTATCCTCTGTCCGATGCCAAACAGTATGTGTCCAGTAGGTTTGATACCGCTACTGCCCCCTCATTCCCTGACTTAAAAAGCAGCAGGCTGTCATCAGCGAAAAGAAGGTGGTTCACGGCGGGAGCCATAGGTGCCACCTTTAACCCTAAAATGTTTGATGATGAAGAACTGGTTTTCAGGAGGCACAAAAGGCCCTCCGCTGCAATTAAGAAAAGGTAAGGGGATATCGGATCTCCCTGCCTTATACCTCTGCTTGGTACAAACTGATCAAGCTTTTCTCCATTAAACAATACTGAAAAGGAAACATACCGCACCATGCTCATGACAGTTTTTATCCAGGGGACGACAAACCCTAGCTTTCCCATTATGGCCTCCAAATAGTCCCACTCCAGCCTGTCATACGCTTTCATCATATCAAGCTTAAAGAGCACAATAATTGTTAGCCTTCGCTTTACTGCGCTTCATGAAATGAAGACACTCATAAGCACTTATAATATTATCTGTTATGAGTCTGCCTGGGACGAAAGTCGACTGCTCCTCAGATATGATATCTGGTAGAATTTGCTTCAGCCTTTTTGCAATGACCTTGGATGCAATTTTGTATAGGACATTGCAGAGGCTAATAGGCCTAAATTGTGACAAGATGGAAGGTTTTTTTACCTTGGGAATCAGAACAAGGATGGTGTCCGTTTATGCTCTCCGGAGTTTCTTCCCCTCTCACAATCCTCAAAACATCATATGTCACCTCTGCACCACATAACTCCCAGTGTCTTTGATAGAAGTGTGCCGGAAAACCGTCGGGACCAGGCGCCTTTGTTGGGAACATTTGAAACAAGGCTGCCTTAACCTCCTCATTTGAGTAGGGGGCACACAAACATGTCATTCATCTCTGCCGACACTTTAGTTGGGACGCAATTTAAAACTCTCTCCAGATTGCTCACCCCCTCCGATGTATATAGAGTCTTATAGAAGTTATTTACCATCGCCTTCAACTCCTCTGGATCATCTGTAATTACCCCCAGCGAGTTTTGTAAAGCCTTGATCATATTCTTCTTTCGACGGATACTCGCCCTTAAGTGAAATTTTTTGGTGTTCCTATCACCCGATGTGAGCCACTCCACCCTTGATCTCTGCCTCCACATAATTTCCTCCCTGTGATATAGCTCTACAAGCTTCTCGTTGATTTTGAGCTCAACATGTGTTGGCCCAGTACGGCTTGCGTTTGACCTGAGCTATTTGATCTCCTCGCGAACACTCCCAAAAAGTGTCTTTGTTCCATCGGCCCAAATCCTGTGACACCGCTGAGAGTTTAGCTCTGAGCTCTTCTACCCTGGTGGTGGCTCCGTGCGTTGCCCATGCCTCAGTAATCTTACTTCTCCAGGAATCATGGCCCTCCCACATGACCTCATATTTAAATGGGCTAGAACTCTGGCTTCTCCTCTGATCTGTGTTCGTTCTTGCTAATATCGGGCTGTGATCTGATGTGGCAGCCACCAGATGTGTTAGATCAGCCAAAGGAAAATGTGCGTGCCACTCAGCCGACACCAGGGCTCTGTCGAGGCGCACCCTCGTGAAAGTACCTCTAGTTACCTTCTTTTCAAAAGTCCATGGAATACCAGAATAGCCAATGTCCAGCAACATGCAAACATCAACGACATCTCGAAAGGCTTGTATCTGCGCACTGCTACGTTGCTCGACTTCCACATGCTCATCTGGACGTAACACTTCATTAAAATCACCCACGCAGAGCCACGAGAGACTGCTCAGAGTACTGATGTTTTTTAAAGTGTCCCATGTCTTGTACCTCAGGTGGGTTTGAGCTTCATCGTATACTACAGTTAATCTACAAGGGTCATCGCCCGGTTCAAAGACCGAGCAATCAAGATGGTAATCAGAGTAACCCAAAATCTCAATATTTATTGCATTGTTCCAAAACAAACCGATACCTCCACTTCTACCACGACCGCTAACAGCATAACCATTATCGTAACCAAGTGTTCCTGCTAAAGCTTCTACCCTAGAGCCTTCCAACTGGGTTTCTACGATACAAAACAGAGTAGGGCAATTTCCTCGCGAAATCGCGAAGTTCACGAATCATCGTGGCTTTGCCCACGCCACGACAGTTCCAGCAAAGAACACTCATTGGGCTCGGCGGTGCCCGTCACTTGGGCCGGCCAACTTTGGATCTATCTTGCTAAGCAACATGGACTTCACCGCTGAAACTTTCTCCGTCTCTGTCCCCACCTTTGCTCTCTTTGTTTCCTGTGTAGAACTCAGGCTTGATGGCACCGTTGGGGGAGGCAGTGCAAGCATCTTCCCTTGTATCCCCTCTGGGGATTGTTCAGATTCCTTCAGGATCGTCTCCGGTCTCAGATTCACGGGTGGTTCAGACCCCCTTTTCCTGACCCTTTCAGCGTCCAGCATCTCCAAGTCCTGCTGAGAGTATTCAGCTTCGGCCCCATCATGCTGAGAGCTTGAGCCCCCGCTTCTCCCAGTTCGTCCTCCTCTGCGCCCCCCTGCGTCCACGACCACCTCTGGGACCGCTTCCATTCCTCATGAACCAATTTTGCCCTGAGCTCCTTAAAGACAAGAGCCGATGGAGGGTGAATGCCTGTACCATGTTCCTTGTAGAGATGGCCTAGCATGCCGCATACCGCACACCAATCCGATAACTTTTCATATTTGACCTTGTAGATTTGCCTCTCGCCTCCCCTGATCATAGATACAACGTTCTTAAGCGGCTTGGTGACGTTTATCCTGACCCACACACTGTAGAAGTTTCCCGTGAAATCGTGCAACTGAGCTTCAGTGAAGAGGACCTCTCCCACCTTGGCTGCAAGGGAAGGAACCAGGTGGGCGTAGAGGAGCGGTACATCGTGAATCTGGATCCATATCTCGATTGAGTCCAACCTGACAGTCGATGGCTTCGTCACCCCATCATATTCCTTGAGAATTACTGCATCACCTCTGAAGTGCCACGGTCCCTCATGCATGACCCTCTCCCAATCCCCTAGGCAGGAAAATTGGATAGTGTAGAGGTTCTCCTCTAAAGGCTTGAACTTAGCTTCTTGTGCGAGATCCCATGCCGCTCTCATGTTCTTGAAGAACCAAACTGACTGTAGGGTTTATCGGAATTAACCCTAGCGAGAGCAATCCACCTAGCCGCCTCCTGCCGGACGTCTTTCTCATCGAAGATCACGTCGTCCAGGTCGTCCTCCTTCAGCCCTAGCTCTTCCATCATCCTTGCGACGTCGCTGATCCCCTCCGTAAGCGGAGATCCATCTGCCGCCATGTCGAAACCCTAACCCGAGTTTAAAGATCGGGTTTCTGCAGTCGCCCTATGCCCCCGATCCTCTGAAAACAGCCAAGGCCCTCGGCCAGGAGACACCGAGAGGCCCTCCCGCGGTCCAGGAGAAGTAGCTGCGGAGGGGTCGCGGGCGGGGAAGATCAAAACTCGACGGCGGCGACAATCGCCCCCGAGAAAGCAAAACCCTAACTAGAGGGAAAACTATACTCGAAGCCGTTCTGTTAGCCACAAGAAAGCTAGGAAAGATAAACAGACTAACAGAGGCAGGATCGGGTCGGCCTTTATGGCAAACAAAACGAGGATTGGGCCGGCCTGTTTTTTTTTTTTTTTTGAGATAATAGTCCGGCCTGGTATCAAGATCGCTTTAAAACAGGCCGAACGGTTAGGCCCACGCACCCTCCGCCGTGCCGCGTGCGTGTGAGCCCTAGAAGGATCGGCACCTTCTTGTGGCCACCCAACCCACCCTCGCGTTCCCCCCACATCTCGTCGCTCGTCGTTTCCCCCAATCCGCTCGCCTCGCCTCTCCCCAGCCGCCGCTCCGCCCCCCGCGCCGCCTCCTGCTCCGGCTCCGGCGAGATGTCTCGCTTCGGGCGCTCCGGCCCGCCGCCGATCCGCAACACCTACTCCCTCCTCGTCCTCAACATCACCTTCCGTAAGTTTCCCCTTCGCATCTCCACTGCGCATCCTTCTCCCCGAGGTGCGCCTCCAATAGGCGGCTGCTCTAATCCTCCCCGTGCGTGTCGCGCAGGTACGACGGCCGATGACCTTTTCCCGCTCTTCGACAAGTACGGCGAGGTCGTCGACATCTACATCCCAAGGGACCGCAGGTAGGCAAAAAAAAAAAAAAAAAAACCCTAGGTTCTTCGTATGCTGGTTTGGCAGTTGGTCTGTGTTCGTGTGTAGATTGGGTGGGTGTCCTGTAGGGCTGCGGAGTGTGCACACGGAAATTTTAGGGTTGTGGGATTTGATTCATGTTGTTTGTACACCTGCACACGGAATTTTTAGGGTTTTGGGAGTTGTTTCATGTTGTTTGCACATCCATTTTCTGCAGGACTGGCGACTCGCGAGGGTTTGCCTTCGTGAGGTACAAGTATGAGGACGAGGCGCAGAAGGCAGTTGATCGCCTGGACGGTGGGTTGCTCTCCTCCATGCGAATTGGAAAATTCTGTGGTACATGTTGTTTTAGGATTGGATTCAACTTCATTTTGTTGGTTATCTTCCAGGGAGGTTGGTGGACGGGAGGGAGATGATGGTGCAGTTTGCCAAGTACGGGCCAAATGCTGAGCGGATGTAAGATAAAACGTCTTTCCTGACTACTGGCATAATTATTGAGGAAATCTTGATATTGACACTTACTCCCTCGGTTCACATATATAAGATGTTTGGATATTTCAATATGGACTACATACGAACTGAAATGAGTGAACACACACGCTAAAATGTGTCTATATACATCCCATCCATAAAAAAAAGTTACAAAATCTTATATTTGTGTACGGAGGCACTATTTTTAAGCCAATGCCGATGTCTTGATATTTAGGCATGGACCGGTTATTTGCTAGATGTAAACTTCCTGGTTGGATGTGTTAGGCACTACATACCCTATGTCTAGTGCAACAGTAGATTACTCGGTACTAGAGCAAAGGAATCGATGGTTTTGAAGATTTTGCTACATTTGGATGCCATGAATTATCTTTGATTATGAACCATCATTCCCAAAGTGTTAGGTTACATCAGTATGGTGCGGTATTAGGTTACTCAATACTAGAGCAATTATGATGTTGTCTTAATTACACAATTTGCTGATCTTAACATATTAGCTCTTATTACGTACCAGGTTACAACTTGTGTGAATATGTGATGCTCTGTCTAGGAATCATTTTCTTGTAATTTTCTGTTGGCAATGGTAATCAGCAAGAAGTGGGCATGCGCTAGCCATAATACTACCTGATAAAGTTTATTTCTCATACATTGTTTTCTCTATAGTGAGAAAAGTAAGCTATGCATATTTTGTCAGGATATACACTATGTAGTCAGAATTGATTATTCCAAGAAGTTCATGAAAATTGCTCTATGTAAAAGAATGAACTAGCACCTATCATAAAGCTGTTCTGTTTGTTAGTGTTGAAGCCGATGACCTAATATTCTTTTGCCTCAACTTTGCAGTCAGAAAGGGCGAATCATGGAAACGGTCCCGAAGCCAAGGGGTCGTTCCAGAAGCCGCAGTCCAAGACGGGGGTATTTTTTTCCTAGATATATATACATGTTATCATATATTTCTTCGTTGTCGTTTTCCCACTTAGTATATTGTACATTTCATTTACCATGCACATGTGTATAGCCCTTTCGGAGGGAACTTTGGCTTGTGCACAAGCCCCATATGCCTGCTTATCTGGTTTGGGATTCAATTGAAGCACATTATTAAGAAAGAAAGAAAGAAAGAAGGCAAGAGAAATAGGGCTGTAGTTCAGTAGTTGTGTAAGTAATGGAGGTTCCAGTAAGTTCTTCAGCATCAAACTATGGACATGCCATGGTTGTCGACTTTGCTGACTGCTACAATGTCTATTGGTCACGTCGATGGATGAAGCCATGTTCCTAATGATAAGATTATCTATCAAAGTGGGATTCGATTCAGATTTCCTCCATTCTTGTTGCTCTTTTTTTTCACAATGCCAAAAAATCACGTGCATACCTCATCTGCAGGTACCGTGATGATCATCGGGGCAGAGATTCTAGAAGGCGAAGTCGGAGTCGGAGTGGAGATAGATATGGACGTGACAGGTACAGAGAGAGGGACCATCATCGTCGTAGCAGGAGTCGTAGCACTAGTCCTGATGATTACAAGAGGCGTGGCAGAGACAGGTATACACATCCAGATAATCATTGTTGTTTTATGCTGGGTTATATACCGTACATTCATTTTTAGTTATATGTTTTTTGGCTGCACATAGAAGTCCTAGTCGTAGCAGGAGCCGCAGCTACAGTCCTGATGATGACAGGAAGGGTGGCAGAGACAGGTATGCACATCCGGGAATCATCTCTTTTGTTCCGTTTTACTGAATTTAACTGATGCCCTTTATTATTGCAGTTTGTCGCCCGCACGCAGAAGCACTAGTCGCTCCCCTCGCAAGACACCACCTCCTCGCAAGACACCACCTCCTTGCGAGGGGTCTCCTGCTAAGCGCAATGATGACCGTTCTCCTGTTAGGCGCAATGATGACCGTTCTCCTGTTAGGCGCAATGATGACCGGTCTCCAGGCTCTCGTAGCCCTTCAACATGAGCTGAATGTCAAACAACTGAGGTCTCTAAACTGTTCAAATTATATATGTCATCACAGTTGATACCCTAGCACGCGATAACATGACTTGTGCTTCTGTCTACAGGATCAATGGAACAGAGCTGCTCATATTGGAGGCTGTTCAGTTGCTTTATCATGAACAATCTGCAGTTACAATTGCAAATTAAAAATGTTGTGGTGCTTGACATCGGTGACTACTTCAGGCTACAGATGCTGCTTTGTGGATGTCTGGATACTTGTTAGAACTATATGTACTACTTCACCTTCTTCCAATTCAATCTTGTCTATTAGCACCAAGTATTACTATTTCCTTTCCAGTGTTGGGCACTTACTATAAATGGTAATTTGCACCTTTCTAGTTACATGATGTGGTGAAGAGGTGCTGGTTGATAAAGGCTGAACACACAAGTTGCTTGCTGTTGCCGTTGATATTGTTTGTGCTGTATCCCTTAATGATGATGATGCTGGTGATGGAGATGATGATGGTGATGCTGGTGGGGGTTGATGATGGTGGTGATCATTTTGCTGCGTGCACTCTTGTTATGCTGACAAGTAAGGTTCAAATGATCCAGCTGAGGTTCACTGCTTAAGCTGTTCATCAATAATAAAGTATTAAACAACTCTGGTCCATGTTACTGCATGCTAGGATTTGAAAAAATTGGTTTCTTAGTTGAGTCTCTGCTCATGATTTATGTTATGCAACCACAACATATCTTTACAAAAGTGTGGTAGCAACAGACATTTGGGTGTTCTTTGTTGTTTGTTCTGGCCTAAATAAATTCTGATATGATGATAGAGTCTTGAAAGATAAGTGGAACTTAAAAGTTAGTACAGTACCTTTCTATACCATTTAGAAGTCTATTATGTAAAGACTACATAGCAATGCAAATACTCTTAATGTGCTGACCAAGTCAATTTTTAGTATCTTAGGATTTTGTGTGGTTTATAGAGTTCAGAATGTTTGGCAGTTGATGTTCCAAGTTTACAGTCACTGTAAGCATGTGGTAGCATCTTGACTTGTAACCAGTTTGTGAGACTTCTTTTCTTCATATTATGACTCTTATACGGCTTTTTTTTAAAAAACTTTACAACTCTTAACATCCTTTCGCAATAGAAGGTGTGGTAGGTGTTTTCAATTGCAGACTGAATTATGTCAGCTCCAAGGCCTGCTGCCCTGTAGATGTATCATGCGAATGCTGACTTAGGATCATGTGGTGATGGCGGCCCTATGGAAAGAACCTACGCTCCATGATTGATGTATATATTTCCGAAGTGTAATGTATGGTAACTTTGTAGTGATGTTCATTTGGTACACAATTGAAAATTCCTTGAAAAGAACTTGCGCTGATTTGGTTTGATTGTACCATGGGCTACTTTGCTCATTGACGAGTGCTTGTTGCTTGTTTGGATATCTAATTCGAAGTATTTACCTGGCATATTTCGGATCTGCGCTTTCAGTGTACAGAGCTACCTGGCAAAATCGTATACTTGCTGTCACGGTGAACAACAGGCAGCGATGACTGCACACAACAGGTCACAGAATGTTCACGAACATTTTTCAGTTGTCCCGAAAGTGTCAACCGACATCCCTGATTAGTCTGAAAAGCAAAAGATGCCTAGCGGCACCCTCCATTTTCGCTCATATAAAACACGCTGGCTGAGTGGGGTTCGGGGTGCCAGAGGTGATGGATTTGTTCAGGAGAGCAGAGGCTCCCATAATTCGACAAAATATGCATAATGTAGTATTAGGGCTTCTCCAGCATGGTTTGCCAAATGGACATCTCAAAATGTCCGTGGACAGCCAACCGTACGGAGGCAACCGTGTCCCTCAAACACCCCATACACTACTCCCTCTGTTCCTAAATATTTGTTTTTTTTTAAGATTTTAAATGGACTACCATATATGGATGTACATAGACATATTTTAGAGTGTAAATTTACTCATTTTACTTCGTAGGTAGTCATTTGTTGAAATTTTTAGAAAGATAAATATTTAGAAACGAAGGGAGTAGATTTTTATTGAATTTTGGATTACTTCTTAAACAGCGGAAGTCCCTAAAAAAACAAATTTACTCTTTGTCGGAGGTAAGGTCGACGACCATCGCACCAGACGGTCCAGCCTCCTCGTCGTTGGGGGCCACCGTGGTTTGCATCTTCGTCGTGCTGCTTTGATGCCTCCTCATCCTCAGCCGCTAGACCGCATTTTGTTGACGCGGAGTTGCCTCACGGTGGACCGCTTTGTATGGAGGCGAGAAACGCCCGGTTCACGTCGACAATTCCTGGGGCCGCCTCAACCATGGTCGCGACGGCAATGCAAGCCGAGCCTCCACCAAGTGATGCTCCTCCAGGAGTGCCACCCAACACCAACGCCCCATCAACAACCATCGCCTCCTTCGCTGCAGGCTGTTCTGGCTCTTTGACCTCCACCATAGTCATGGGGTTGCCCCTCCCACTCCTTCGAGCTAGGCACTCCGGAGCCGAGCTCAAAGGTGCCCACATCAAATGTGGGCCTAGCACCAAGTGTCCACAGACAAACCACAGAGACAACCATTGTGATGGCGAACAACAGGCACAAATGTGATCTAGGGGTGGTCAGACGACATCTCGAACGGTTGGAGAAGTGACTCAAAGCTAGGGTTTTGAAGTAAATAACAGGGGCAAGGCACAGAGGGGCAAAGGCATGAGTGCAGGCAGCCAGAGTAGGCTTCTCAGGCGGCGCGTCGGGATGAATGCAGGTAGGGAATCCTGACAGCGACAACCATGAATCCTTTGTTCGGAACAACAATAATATTAGGAGCTTTTGGCATAGGCTTCGGTGCATAATAACAGCAACCTGGGCACTTGTCATGCATAAAACTAAACTAGCACAGCTTGCAATGTCTCGTCGAAGTAGAAATGTGCGATGAACTAGTTCAGCTTACAATGTCTCCAGGTTGTACAAAAGCGTTCGACGAATCGCTTGAGGATGCATAACACTGGCGGCAGTTTAATCAGCAGACATTACAGGTGCAACTATATGTAAAAGCACGGCCCCAGGATCACGACTGCATCAACTTCAAGCCTGCTCAGGGGCGCTTCGGAGGGAAATACTGCACGTTGTTGTCTTGGCACATCCCCTGGAATGACCAGAAGAGAAATTATTAGGTCAAGACATCAGAGTTGCGTCGCAACAGTCGCAATTCTTGCAAGAATGAAGGCATGCAGTTTTTACCTGATACTCCTCTGGAAGTTCCTCTGAGACAGCCAGAGTATAGCACCCTGGAATGAACCTCCCTGCAGATTGAGAAACAAACATAAGCAGATGGTTTCAGTTAACCGTTACAACGCAACACTTTGTTTAGCATAAGTCGTGCGGTTATGACACAAAAGCAGACATGGTCCTCCGGCAAAGTCCATTTCAAAGGGCTGCCAGAGTAATGGCTAGCACCACCATGGACCATTGGCATTAATTTCTCTGTTATGCTTGACTAAAAGCTTTCACATGATATGGAAGGACATAATACTGGCGCGTGGTAATAACTGGTTGAAGTTCTTAGTAGGGGACTTCTTTTAACAAGGAGACTGCCTAGATTCGTGATGATAGTAACATCATACATATACTCGACAAAAAAGAAATATCTTCCTTGATATTGTTTCATGATGCAGAATTCAGATTATGGCCATCCCACTCAACTATTAGGATTCTTGTTGACAAATCCTACGGGCTAGAGCCATAGGCTCGATCGTTCCCACTACTTCTTGAATGGTTAGGTCTGAATCCTGTAGTGGAGCTTTCCAAAAAAACTTTCCGAACAAATTCACAGTTCTATTAACTCAAGCGACTCTTTACTGTTGCTCCAATTTTTTTTACTTTTGCTTCAAGTTAAGATTTCTATTTATTATATTTTATTATATTGATGGTTCATCACATTGCCTTCTATGATGCAATTCATAGACAATACATATTGGAACCCTATATCTTACTTTTTTTTATCATCCCTCCCTTTATCCACATCCCTTTAGTTTCTTCACAACCTAGAATCTCATTACTTTCTAGAGAATTCTAACGAATTTCATATAAAAAATCAAGACCATAATTTGATTCAAATTTGCACTGATGCAATCCGTCAGCCAGTTCCTTTCATTTACATTTTGTTCGGCATGATTTTCACATTGTGAAACAATGTCAAGGAAGTAATTTTCTAGAGTTCATCTTTTTACTAGAAACATACAAAAAATTGTTTAAGTATTGGATGACAGTACCAACATGCATTACTTAAATAAAGAAGGCTTCAGCACGCAAACAATGGAAAAGATATGCACTTGGGTTAACAAGCATGCAATCAGACAGTTTAAATAAAGATTCCAATGTCAAATCTAAAATGTTACAAATACAAGCTTAACACAACAATTATTGTCCTATGAGATAATCCACTGATAATTTCCTTGCTATAACAAGGACTCAAGAACCCAGCCCTGGAATTAAACAAGCTAGGAGTGGATCTTGGCAAATATTTCAGTTCAGTTTTCTGATCCTTCACAAGTGGTAACCACATACAGGTCAAATAGATATATTTTATAAGGAAAGAATGCCAACACACTCAGGTGGATCCTTAATAACGAATTTAAGTACTACTAGCAACCATAATATTTTTAGAGAAGGGGAGTAAGAAGACAATGAACCATAAACAGTATAAGGTATATGCAGTACTCATCTGGACACCCCACCTAGTAGTGATTATAGACCTAAACGATTAGTATATGGTAGCTAGGAGAGCTTTCCAGTAAATGGTCTAACCTGTTCCTTTTTAGTACTCTATAAAAATGTATATCATAAGTTCATAACTAGGCTCGAAATGTAAATGTGCAATAGCATAAAGTAAACCAAACTGGATAGAGAAAGTACCCTGAAGACAAAAATAAGCAAATGCTGTGTGATAACTATTTAACTACACACTCACCAATTCTCAACCAACGAGCAGCCCAACTCCTATTGGGATCCATCAGCGATATTATTCTGCAAGCCAAAATTTGTGCAATAAATTCAGAAAGAGGAAGCACTGGGCTGCATAAATAATATATATTTAAGGGCATACGATCTTTCTGCGTCAGAAACAGCACATTCTTATGAATATATAAATGTTTTCATGAATTATTCACCAAAATCACCCAAAGAATTGAAGTAATCAACAAGAGGGGTGGAATTTATTTAGAGAAAAATAACAAGCATTGCATTTATTTCTTCCTCTTATCTGTTTGTCAGTCAATTTGCAGCCCGTGAAAGCACTAGATATATTCTTTATCACAAAAAGAGATTACAAAAACATGGATTCAGTGCATCTCCACCAGAGAATTAACCACTGAGCAACACTAGCCAGAAGAACTACAAGACTGCAGTGCAGAATAGAGTTACCCAGTGAAGTTGGCGGTGGTGCAGCTGACCACGTTGTCGCGATCTTTGTCCATGTCCAGGAAGGGGCAATTCTCGCAGCCATTCTCCCTGAACTGCACATCCCATGCAGCAATCAGACACAGTAGATGTTAAACATCAGCAAACAACAATAACATTCAGCCACGCTGCTTGTGCCACCAAATCGGACAATATTTCTCACTGCAGAATTTATAAGAAACACAGGCACGCGATCCAAATCGAGAACATGTGGCTAAACCCTACCATCCGACAGCGTACTAAAAGAATAAGGCGCCCTAGTTTGACACGCAGATATAGATTCAATTAACCGAAAGGGGGGTCGAAACCCTAGGTCCAGACGGACGGGTAGCGATGGGGGCGGCGGCGGCGGCGGGTAGGTACCTGGTCGTAGGTCTTGACGAGGCGGCAGCGGAGGCATGCGCGGAGCTCGTGGCCGAAGCTGTTCGGGATCTGCGCGTGCTCAACCCCGCCGTCGTCCATCATCCCGCCGCCGCCGCCCCTCATCCTTGCTTCCCCTCGCCTCGCCTTGCCTGCTATTCGCTTATGTCCTCTCTCGCTCGTTCCCTCGCTCGTTCCGTTCTAGAGCTCTCTCGTATCTTCTCCTTTTCTTTTTCCTATTTTTCGGGTATTTGTGTTTTCTCAGCTTTTCAGCTTGGGCCTTGTATGTGATGTTTGGGCGCATACGATCCAACGGTTGTTGGGTTTGCCGACCTTCCAGAGCCCGCTGGACTGGACTAAGTAATACTCACTCCTTTCTAAGGCTTGTCTCAACTTTTTTGTTTTTTCACTTACAGAATGCCTCGGTTGATGAGATTTGAGATTTGAGCCCTATAAATCGAAAGGGAGGGAGTAGGACAGCAAAGAACGAACTAAGGCCTCATTCGGTTCATAGGATATAAGAAAATCATCTTGTCTCAAAAAGAGAGAGAAGAAAATCATCTTCTTTGTCTAAAAAAAAGAAAGAAAAGAAAATCATCTTCTAGCCCTAAAAAAAGTAATCATATTTTTAAGAAAATAAGAAAATCATAAGAATAGAAAAATCATAGGAAATGAGGTGATATGTATTTCAATTTCTGCATGGAAAGAGAGGTTGTTTGATGCATTCCTTTAAGATATGAAGGTCTCTATCCTACATACCCCGCAAAAAAAGTCTTTATCCTGCATAAAAATAAGAATCCATTTCTATAAACCAAAGAGCTCTAAAGATATATTTCCGTTGAAAATCCTATCCTATAGATTTTCTATAAAATTCCTACAAACTAAAATAGGCCTAAATGATTTCACAAAACTAGACCGTGTCAGTCCTTTATAAATATCCATGCCAGATGTGTAGTAGGTAGGGGAGCTCTTGTGGAAAGCGAACTTTTGGCTCTCGGGTGCGCACACACCCTATATGTGCAGTATTTTTATAATTCTAGGAAAATTAAAAAAAATCGGAATCTTTTTTCGAAATAAGATCAAGTATTATACTTGTATACAAAGTTTGGACAAGGAAGCATTCCTGTTGACTTCCGGGTGAAAAGAACAAATTTATGATGACAATATAGCGTGAATAGTATTTGTATATAGTGTTTTTTGATGAATCTTTGACCTGGGATACAATGAAAGTCATTCTGGTGAATCTTTTTTTATGAGCATAATACTGGATAATGTTTGATTCCACAAAACCTTTCGATTATTTGACTTTTTTAATTACTAAATTACTTTTTAATATAGGGTTGCAATAACATGCGAGAGCACAAGTGTATTTCCTAGCTCTTGTGGCCATACAACAAAATCGCTTGATTTCAACAAAAAAATTCAAATGAATCATAACACTGACAGCACAAAGAGGCAAACACATGGAACGTACTAAAACTACGGAGACAACAATGAAGAAACACATTGCAATAAGATATTCAGTCATTTCCAACAGATCCGAGAATCATCACAACATGTTGCTCATGTATATATGCACAAAGATCATACACACTTGTGACATGTTGAAACACCTTACACAACATATAAAAGTTCCTGGATTCGCTAACATTTCACCGTCAACAATGTAGATGCCGACCTTTATTGATTCATGCTCGGCCACAAATTCGGCTTGCTGAAGCCCCACGGCAACCCTAGACCCATTCCATATAATCCGAAACCATTTTAGTGGTGTCAACAAAAAATGGTGATGGAATTTTACTGACAAATGTCAATGTTGACAAGATCTAAGCTAGTTATCTGCATAAAAAACTGATTATCAAGGATATCTATGAGTGTCAAAAATTGGTCACTATTATCCCACCTAACTTCTAACTCCTTTTTATCCTTCATATTTTTCACGTGTTAAAAAGGCGAGTGCCATCTTTTCAATGGACAACAACAATATTACTACATCATGCTGATCAACCCACGGAATTGTTTGAGTCATTGACTTGGGTGTGAATTTATTGTAGGCATGAGTAGTGAACAATTATCATCCCAATGAGTGTATTTAAATGAAAATCCTTCCACCAGTGCCATTAATTGCAATCCATTCTTCTTTACCGAGCTTGTCTTGGGTATGATAATTTTATATATAATTTCCCCTCTTCTACCTAATTGTATTTTTTGTTCCTTTTAGAGAAAGGGAAAAGGAGACAAGGTGTACAATTACTTTTTCCTTCCTTCAAAGCACTTGTTTTTAACCCCTTCTGCATAAGATAGTCTATTGGAAAACAATAGAAATAATGATCTTATAGCAGGTTTGGAAGGATAAATTATATGCTACCTAATGCAGTGACGGTCCTAAACCACTTCGAGATGCATGTGTTTTGCTTACATAACCCGTTGGGTCAAATTTTATCTTTTTTTACCAAGGATATTGTCAAAGTCAAACTATCTTGGTCAATAGGGTTGTACTTGCCATGAGAACGTCTTATAACATTGATCTTTGAGTCACTGTACCTCTCAGCTGGATACTAGTCGTATAGTGTTTCGTCGGGGTCCCTTGTGTTCGTGTCAGGTATCGAAGGAAAGAAGGTTAAGTGATAATGGTGGTAGTGCATGGGAATGAAGTCTCCATGGCATGTTCGTTGAGGACTGTATCCAAGATTTAGGCAGAAGAGGGGTCCATAAGGCAATACTCATAACGAAAAGTAACAGAACAACAAATAATCACAAATTCAGAAAAAATTAAATAAAAATCTATATCCATTGTAGGTTCGTTGAGAATCGTATCCAAGATTTAGGCAGAAGGAGGGGGGGGGGGATAAGGCAATAATCAAAAATAAAAGTAACAAAACAACAAATAATCACAAATATCTTGATCATACAATGTACTTGTTGTGAAATAACTATATGTATTGATTCAGTGTGATCGCGTGAACCATGATGCGTCTGATGCTTGGTACGTTCAGTCATTTTCTTGAACTTGGGTGTGAGCATATAGGGGGGCTAGGTGTCCACTAAAAAGTCTCGCTCATTTAATCTGTATCTGGTCAACCTTTTGACATAGTTCATATGTCTTGTAATAGCATTCCTTTCCAGTATATTCCTTATGTGCAACGGTATGAGCATAAGATGTTTAACGAAATATATTGTATGCGGTAATGTATATTGTCTATGGTACTTTCTAGTTTCTACGAAAAGGCATGAACTTACTAATGAGGGTAGAGGGAACTAGCAATTACAAATTTTGCAGGTTCCTTTAAACCCAAAACACAATGTGCTAAAGATTTTCAGAAAGGACATTCGACCTATACAATACATGCAACTAGATGTCTATCGGCTTGGACACTCGAGTTGTCGACTGGTACACTCCAAGCCCTATGCAACAAGTGTCTATCGGCTCGGAGTTGTCGATTGGTAGACTCCGAGCCCTCTAGTCATATATCTTAAGGTTTTGACTTGGACACTAGAAGATTCTCCGGATTTTTAAAACGTAAGAATAGAAGAAAAAAAAATATAGAAACACGGTAGTGTGTCATCTTCATCACCACAAGATTGCAGATATATTAGATTGTGTATGAAAACACAAAAGATTCTTCACATGTGGTTTGAGGAGATTGAAATCCTTCAAATTGTTTCTGAATCCTTTCAATCAAAGAGTCTTTTGGACGCTAGAAGCTCTAGAAGCACTAGAATACTCTTAACTCCGGGTTGTCACTTCAATCACTCGACCATTTCAAGCTCTTCAACTGGAGTGATGAAGCTGTGTACCTAGGGTAGGGTCATGGACCTGTCCAAACTGACCTACCCAAGGACATCTTCAGAAGAAATCATCTTTCAATCGACTTGAAGGCGTCTCACTCGACAGACTTGAAGATACTCGACCAAGAAGCAATCACTCGACCAAGACCAAGCCACTCGACGGTTAGGTGGACAAAAGGCACTCCGCATGCTAACGGTCGGTTATTAAGTAGCTTTTATGGTCATCATAGCACTTTATTACTAGCGTTACCAGTAACGCCCTGCCTTAATGTACATTGAACCCTTTGTAACGTGGGTCGGCTGGGGTCCTGGCGCACTCTATATAAGCCACCCCCTCCTCCAAGAAAAGGGTTCGCACCCCTGTAATTCATACTCTCATAATCCAGTCGACCGCCTCCGGGCTCCGAGACGTAGGGCTATTACTTTCTCCGAGAAGGGCCTGAACTCGTAAACCTTGCATTCTTACAACTCCTCCATAGCTAAAATCTTGCCTCTCCATACTTACCCCCCTACACTACTGTCAGACTTGGAACCACGACAGTTGGCGCCCATCGTGGGGCAGGTGTTTTAGCGTTTGTTGGAGGAGTTGCGACCTTTTCCGACCCGAATCATCATGGTTTTCGGCGGAGTTTTGGTGGAGGGCCGCGAGATCCGTCTCGGTGCGCTCACGTTCATCGTCGACGACTCTGCTTGGCTCCAGGAGGCTCCGCTCGACGTGGACGCACTCTCTATTCGCGGGGCAACGCACTTTAGCGCGTGCATCCGCGGCGTTCTCCTGCGGCAACCGTCGACCCCCTACCGGTCGGCTCCTGTGTTGTCCTCCCTCCCGTTTCCCGCCGGCGCAAGCGCTCCGGTCGGTCGAGACTTTAGCGGTGGGTGAGACACGCGGTGGCACGTCAGTCGGCCACCCCTCAAGTCGCGGTGATCGAGCCCGACGAATCCCTCTACGGCCTGTTCGACCTGTCGACTGGCTCCGCAGAGACCGCATCCGACTGCGACAGCAGCGATCCGGCGGCGGAGGTTCTGATGGTCGATGGACCGCCCAGTCCTCCCGATTTTCCCCGCACCAACGGAGGCGCGGGTGGAGGCGACCCGTCGCGTCCCCATGAGGAGTATCTTCCCGAGCCTCTCACGTCGCTGCAGAGAGAAGAACTTCGCCGCCAGAACGTGGATGCACTGCACACTCCTATCGTTGGAGAAACCCTCGAGGCTCGCGCCTTGGAAGATGCGCGCCTGGCAAACTTGGCCGAGTGCACTCGACTGGAGAACCTCCAGCGAGCACTCGACGAGCGTGCGCGACAACGGGTTCCCGAATCCAGTCGACGTTAGCTCTTCCCGCCCCCCGCGGGTATATCGAACTCCGATTCAGAATTTAGCAGCTGCGGCCCGTATTGCGGAGTTGATTCAGCCTTCCCAGTCAGAGGCTGGCAGAGGCTTGCTGCAGATCCGAGCGTTACTCCGGGCAGCAGGAGACCAGAATTCCGCTGTTTCTCAGTCGCGGAACATGATTCACAGCAGATCCGTTGCCGCGGACACAGTCCAATCGGCTCACAGCCCAAGATCGCCCCTGAGGCATGAGGGACATGGAGACCGGGGTGACCAGTATGGGAACCATGAGCAGTATGATCACCGAGTCGATCGTGACGGTCGACGTCGAGTGCCCACGCCTCCTCCGAGGAGCGGGTCGTATGTGCCTCGCCAACAGGATGACAGGCGCCCTCATAGTGGTGGGCGAAGGATTCCAGTCGACCCCAGAGGGCCAGGCTTTGATGCGAGATCCATTCTCATCCAAGGTTTGGTCGACAGGAACAGGGCTCACCGAGAAGGTCATGACAGAGATGCACCTACCAGCAGCAGAGTACATATTTCGGGGCCAGAGTGCTTTAGTCGAGCCATCAGGGCCGCTGTGATTCCTCCCAACTTCAGATTGGCGACTGGAGTCAGTAAGTTCACTGGCGAGTCCAAGCCCGATACTTGGCTTGAGGACTACCGAGTGGCCGTCCAGATTGGCAGCGACAATGATGAAGTGGCCATGAAGCACCTGCCTCTCATGTTGGAGGGCTCGGCCAGAGCGTGGCTGAACCAGTTAGCACCTAGCAGCATTTACACTTGGGAAGATCTCTCCCGAGTGTTCGTCACCACATTTGAAGGCACATACAAGCGACCGGAAGGGCTGACGGAACTGCGGTCTTGCGTGCAGAAGCCGAATGAAACTTTGAGGGATTACATCCAGAGGTGGATCACGTTACATCACTCGGTGGAGAATGTACCTGACCACCAAGCAGTTTGTGCCTTCAAGGAAGGCGTCAAGTACAGAGAACTGAATTTGAAATTCCGTCGAACCGGAGATATGTCCCTAAATCGGATGATGGAGATTGCCACCAAGTACGCTAATGGTGAAGATGAGGATCGACTCAGGAGTGGCAAGCTCAAGTCAGTCGCCCAAGAAATCGGAGGAAATTCCAATCGGAAACAGAAGCGGAAAGCCGAGCCAGTGGCTCCCGGGGAAGCCTTGGCTTTAACCCAAGGAAAGTTTAAAGGGAAACCTAAAGGACCTTGGAACCCCAAAAAGGTTAAAGACCAGGACGGAAATGATGTGTTGGACTTACCATGTCTCGTCCACACAAAGAAAGATGAAGAGGGTAATTTCATTTACCCGAAACATACCACTCGACAGTGTCGACTCTTGATCCAGCAGTTCCAGGGCAAGCAGCCCAAAGGTAAGGAAAAGGAGTCAGACAAGGTTGAGGACAAGGAAGATAGTGACGACGGATACCCTCAGGTCAATTCCACTCTGATGATTTTTGCCAATGTTGAAAGCAGAAGTCGACTGAAAGTTATTAATCGAGAGGTGAATATGGTCGCTCCGGCTACACCTAGTTACCTGAAATGGTCTCAGACTGCCATAACATTCGACCAGTCTGACCACCCAACGCACATCGCCACCCCTGGGAGGCAAGCTTTGGTGGTCGACCCAGTTGTTGAAGGCACTCGACTGATTAAAGTCCTGATGGATGGTGGCAGTGGTTTGAACATATTGTATGCTGAGACATTGAAAGGGATGGGCATTCCGATGTCCAGACTCAGTGCCAGCAACATGAGTTTCCATGGAGTCATTCCTGGGAAGAAGGCTGAATCACTCGGCCAGATTGCTCTTGATGTGGTTTTTGGTGATTCCAAAAATTACCACAAAGAAAAATTGACATTTGAAGTTGTAGACTTCCAGAGTGCCTACCATGCTATTTTGGGGAGGCCGGCTTATGCATGCTTCATGGCCCGACCATGTTACGTGTACCTCAAATTGAAGATGCCTGGCCCCAAAGGTGTGATCACTATTACGGGCAATCGGAAGAATGTTTTCAGAAAGGTTCGAAGATCGTTGATGCTCAGATGGCAGTGGTGGAGTTGCAGGAATACCAGAAGACTGCAGACCCGAGTGATTTGTTGCGAGCCAAGAAGCCCGCTACAGAGTCAGCTTTTCAGTCGACTGGCGATACGAAGACAGCTCACATCCACCCGACTGACCCCAGCGCTGCTCCAACTCATATCTCGACAACACTCAACTCCAAATAGGAAGAAGCGCTCATCCAGTTCCTCCGTGAGAACTAGGACATCTTTGCATGGAAGCCTTCTGACATGCCGGGTGTTCCCAGGGGGCTGGCTGAGCACCGCCTACGAGTCGACTCAAAAGTGAAACCTGTCAAAGAACATCTCCGACGGTCCGCCGTCCAGAAGAGAAAGGCCATTGGCGAAGAGGTGGCTCGGCTCTTAGCAGTAGAGTTCATCCGAGAAATCTACCACTCCGAGTGGCTCACCAATGTTGTCATGGTCCCCAAGAAGGACAAGTCACTTCGCATGTGCATTGACTTTAAACATATCAATCGGGCTTGCCCGAAAGACCATTTTCCTCTCCCCCGCATCGACCAGATAGTCGACTCGACTGCGGGATGTGAGCGACTATCTTTTTTAGACGCCTATTTCGGGTACCATCAGATCCGTCTGTATGGGCCTGACGAGATCAAAACAGCTTTCATCACTCCATTCGGGTGCTTCTGTTATGTTACCATGCCATTCGGCCTCAAGAATGCCGGAGCCACATTCATGAGGATGATTCAGAAGTGTTTGGTCACCCAAATTAGTCGGAATGTGGAGGCGTACATGGATGATATTGTGGTCAAGTCACGGAAGGGTTCCGACCTGCTGACTGACCTTGCTGAAACCGCCAACCTCAGAAGGTTTGATATCAAGCTTAATCCATCAAAATGCACATTCGGGGTTCCTGGCGGAAAGTTACTCAGTTTTCTCGTTTCCGAACGGGGAATCAACGCCAATCCAGAAAAAGTCGGTACTATACTCCGAATGAAAAGTCCTGTGCGAGTGCACGATGTGCAGAAGCTTACTGGTTGCTTGGCCGCCCTAAGTCGATTCATATCTCGTCTCGGTGAAAAGGCATTGCCTCTTTACCGATTGATGAAGAAGTCTGACAAGTTCGAGTGGACTCCTGAAGCTGACGCAGCGTTCGCAGAGCTCAAAGCTCTGCTCTCCACCCAGCCGGTGCTTGCTGCCCCAATCAGCAAGGAGCCTTTGCTGCTTTACATTGCAGCCACAGGACAAGTCGTCAGTACGGTACTTACGGTCGAGCGGGAAGAAGAAGGGAAAACCTTCAAAGTTCAGCGCCCAGTGTATTATATTTCTGAAGTCTTGACCCCATCGAAGCAAAGATATCCTCATTATCAGAAGCTCGTATATGGGATTTATATGACCACAAAGAAAGTTGCCCACTACTTCTCTAATCATTCCATTACAGTCATCAGCGACGCTCCGTTGTCAGAGATCTTGCATAACAGGGACGCAACTGGTCGAGTGGCAAAATGGGAGATTGAACTCCTTCCTCTAGATATCAAGTTTGAGGCAAAGAAAGCTATCAAGTCCCAGGCAATCGTGGATTTCATCGCCGAGTGGATTGAACAACAACTGCCGACTCAGGTTCACTCGGAGCATTGGACCATGTTCTTTGACGGTTCCAAGATGCTAAATGGTTCCGGCGCCGGAGTGGTGTTGGTCTCCCCCAGAGGAGATAAACTCAGATATGTTCTTCAAATCCACTTTGATTCCTCTAACAACGAGGCAGAATACGAAGCACTTTTATATGGGTTGCGCATGGCCATTTCACTCGGCGTCTGTCGCCTCATGGTCTATGGCGACTCAGATTTGGTGGTTAATCAAGTGATGAAGGAATGGGACGTCAGAAGTCCAGCCATGACTGGTTATTGCAATGCAGTGAGAAAGGTGGAGAAGAAATTCGAGGGGTTACAGCTTCATCACGTACCCCGACTGAAAAATCAAGCAGCTGATGATCTGGCAAAAATAGGTTCCAAAAGAGAAGCCATTCCCAGCAATGTGTTTTTGGAACACATCCACACACCATCAGTCCAGGAGGATCCCTTCACTGAAGAGGCCCCGCAGCCAAAAAGCGCCACAGATCCGACTAAAGTTGAAGTTCCAGCTGTGGTCGACCTGATCATGGAAGTCTTGGTTATCACTCCCGTCTGGACAGAACCGTACATCGCGTACATCCTAAGGAAAGAACTCCCAGAAGACGAAGAAGAGGCTCGACAGATCGTCCGTCGATCCAAGGCCTTTACAGTCATAAAGGGACAGTTATATAGAGAAAGCGCGACTGGGGTCGGCTAGAAGTGTATTACACCAGAAGAAGGTCAGATGATCCTTAACGATATCCACTCGGGGACCTATGGTCATCATGCGTCCTCTCGGACCATTGTGGCTAAAGCATACCAAGCGGGGTTCTACTGGCCAAGAGCCAATGAGATGGCAAAAGAGATAGTCGACAAATGTGAAGGATGTCAGTATTACTCCAATATGCCGCACAAGCCCGCGTCAGCCCTGAAAACCATTCTCGTCTGGCCCTTTGCTGTTTGGGGGCTGGACATGGTTGGACCACTGAGAACAGGCAGGAGCGGCTTCACTCATGTGCTGGTAGCAGTCGACAAGTTCACCAAATGGATTGAAGCCAAGCCTATCAAGAATCTTGATGCTTGCACCGCTATCAGTTTCATCAGAGAGTTGATATTCAGATATGGAGTTCCACACAGCATCATCACCGACAACGGGTCAAACTTCGATTCCGACAAATTCAGGGCCTTTTGTGCCTCTCAGGGCACTCGAGTCGACTATGCTTCGGTCGCTCACCCCCAGTCGAATGGGCAAGCAGAAAGGGCGAACGGCCTGATTCTTAAAGGACTGAAACCCCGATTGATGCGCGATCTCAAGCAGGCAACAGGTGCATGGGTCGACGAGCTTCCATCAGTCCTTTGGGGATTAAGAACAACCCCGAATCGATCGACCGGAAGAACCCCATTCTTTCTGGTCTACGGAGCCGAGGCAGTCTTACCGAGTGACCTGCTTCACAACGCTCCCCGAGTCGAGCTCTACTCTAAAAATGAAGCAGAACAAGCCCGGCAGGACGCAGTCGACCTCCTAGAAGAAGAAAGAGAAATGGCCTTGATTCGATCGACCATCTATCAGCAAGACTTGCGTCGATTCCATGCCAGAAACGTGAAGAGACGAGCCTTCCAAGAAGGAGACTTAGTCCTTCGAGTGGATCAGCAGAAACCACACAAGCTCGCTCCTACTTGGGAAGGCCCCTTCATAGTCACCAGAGTCCTCCACAATGGAGCATACCACCTCTACAATGTCAATCGCTAGATTGATGAGCCACGAGCCTGGAATGCGGAGCTACTCCGCCCCTTTTATACTTGAGTTATCATTCAGATAAGATGTAATAAGAAAAAACTCCTGTAGTTTATTTATCAAAGACAAGAGCATTATAATTTTCCCAGTGATTATTATTGTTTTTGTTTACGTAAGAAATCCCCCAGTGGGTGGCTTAGCTGCGAATCCGCTTCGCCTAAGTTTATAAAAACGATTTCCTACCGAGTGGCGAGCCAGCCTCCCACTCGGAGTCTTAGCTGCGAATCCGTTTTGCCTAAGTTTGAAAAAAAATCCTACCGAGTGGAGAGCAGCCCTCCCACTCGGGGGCTTAGCTGCAGTCCAGTACTCGCCTAAGTTCTCTCACTTGAGGACTTAGCTGCAGTCAGGCACTCGCCTAAGTTTGAAAAAATCCTTCCGAGTGGAGAGCAGCCCTCCCACTCGGGGGCTTAGCTGCAGTCCAGTACTTGCCTAAGTTCTCTCTCTTGAGGACTTAGCTGCAGTCAGGCACTCGCCTAAGTTTGAAAAAATCCTATCGAGTGGAGAGCAGCCCTCCCACTCGGGGGCTTAGCTGCAGTCCAGTACTCGCCTAAGTTCTCTCTCTTGAGGACTTAGCTGTAGTCAGGCACTCGCCTAAGTTTGAAAAAATCCTACCGAGTGGAGAGCAGCCCTCCCACTCGAGGGCTTAGCTACAGTCCAGTACTCGCCTAAGTTCTCTCACTTGAGGACTTAGCTGCAGTCAGGCACTCGCCTAAGTTTGAAAAAATCCTACCGAGTGGAAAGCAGCCCTCCCACTCGGGGGCTTAGCTGCAGTCCAGTACTCGCCTAAGTTCTCTCGCTTGAGGACTTAGCTGCAGTCAGGCACTCGCCTAAGTTTGAAAAAATCCTACCGAGTGGAGAGTAGCCCTCCCACTCGGGGGCTTAGCTGCAGTCCAGTACTCGCCTAAGTTCTCTCTCTTGAGGACTCAGCTGCAGTCAGGCACTCGCCTAAGTTTGAAAAAAAATTCCTACCAAGTGGAGAGCAGCCCTCCCACTCGGGGGCTTAGCTGCAGTCCAGTACTCACCTAAGTTCTCTCTCTTGAGGACTCAGCTGCAGTCAGGCACTCGCCTAAGTTTGAAAAAAATCCTACTGAGTGGAGAGCAGCCCTCCTACTCGGGGGCTTAGCTGCAGTCCAGTACTCGCCTAAGTTCTCTCACTTGAGGACTCAGCTGCAGTCAGACACTCGCCTAAGTTTGAAAAATCCTACCGAGTGGAGAGCAGTCCTCTCACTCGGGGGCTTAGCTGCAGTCCGGTACTTGCCTAAGTTTTCTCATTTAAAGACTTAACCGCGGTCAAGCACTCGCCTAAGTACAAAAACACATCCTGCCCTGCAGTAACAAGCAGCAGGTCGACGGCCGCCTCCTCCTTGGAGAGCTTCGCCACAAATACAACGTGCACTCCATCCTGCCCTGCAGTAACAAGCTGCAGGTCGACGGCCGCCTCCTCCTTGGAGAGCTTCGCCACCAATACAACGTGCACCCCATCCCGCTCTGCAGTAACGAGGTGCACGTCGACTGCTACCTTTCCCTTCGGAGCCGCGCCACAAGTACAAAAAAGTTGTCTCGAAAGAAGAACTATTTCCACTCGACGGGGGATTCATAAAGATATTCAACGATAAACCGAGTTCAGATAAATCCTAAAGGGTCCGGACCACAGGAGGAGGGCTGACAGGCTCGACGAACTCGTCCAGGTCGACGCCATCGGCAATCCGAGTGGCGGCAGCAATGAAAGTCTCCATAAAAGTTCGGAAGTCGTGCTTCTGGGTGTTAGCGACCTTGATTGTGGCTAGCTTATCTTGTCGCACCTCCTTGCAGTGGACACGAACCAAAGACAGAGCCACATCAGTGCCACACCGAGCAGAAGACTTCTTCCACTCCTGCACTCAATCAGGGATTCTGTTAAGTCGAGTCATCAGAGACTCAAGATCGTTTTGGAGTGTGGCCTCTGGCCAAAGTGTCGGGTCGATCCGTGACATGGCGACCTTCAGTCGAGCCAAGTAGTCCACGGCACCGTCGATGCGAGATTCCAGTCGAAGCAGATTCATGGCAGTTTCATCTTTCACGGGAGAGTTGATTGGATCCAAACCTGGTTCGATCCACCCAGTCTTCTCTTCAAAGTTCTGGCAAAACTCTGCATTCACGATCCAAGGATAAGTCAATTTTCGTACACTGAGTCGACACAAAAAAAAATCAGTCAGAACAGAATGTGCACCTTCAAGCTTGATGAACAACTTCTTGGCAAGACTTCTCAGATAGCTCTCCAGATCATCCCTCCCGCGAGCAATGCTTTCCATTTTCTCGCCCTGGACGAGATTCGCCTTCTTCCAGCGCGAGCACTCCTTGTTGGAGTCATTCAGAGCAGACTTCAGCCTGGTATTCTCTTCTTCCAACTGGCCGGCCGAAGCCAGCTTCTGTTCGGCCAGAGCGACTCTGTCGTCAGCTTCCTTTCGGGCAGCAGCCAGATCCTGGTCCTTCTTTGCCAGAGCTTCTCTCAGCTTTTCTGCAAAGAAATGGTGCTTGATTCAGAAAGAGCAGAAGGGTACTCAAGCCCAAGGCAAACTAGTCGACAAACTCGTCTTACCATTGGCACCATCCTTAGCCTTTTGCAGCTCTGTCTTGGCCAGCTCCAAGTCAAGGCTCAGTTGGATCTGATGTTTCTCCAAATCAGCAAAGCAAGCTCCCAGATCACAAGATTTCTGCAATCAAAGAGGAGAAGCTATTTTACAGTGAAAAACAACAAAGGCAATAAATACTAAGACTACGGTCGACTACCCGCAGTCCACCATAGTCTCGGGGACTACACCCAGTGGGTGCACTTTGCGTGCCCCCACCGGTTCTGATCCCACTCGACCGGTCCGCCGAAGTCGAGTCCAAAAAAAGAAGGCAGAAAGAGAGGAAGTAGAACTCAGACTACAGTCGACTGCCAGCAGTCCACCGTAGTCTCGGGGACTACACCCAGTGGGTGCACTTTGCGTGCCCCCACCGGTTCTGATCCCACTCGACCAGATCGAGTGGAAGAGACAAACTACCAGTTTGGTTTATACATTCGAAAAAATACAACGACTACAGTCGACTGCCAGCAGTCCACGGTAGTCTCGGGGACTACACCCAGTGGGTGCACTCAGCGTGCCCCCACCGGTTCAAAAATTTCAATCGACGCACCCAGTGGGTGTACAGATGCAAAGATTTTCCGGAAAGAGTCTTTAGATAGCATATCCTAACAGAATAAGCAGTGACCAATTAACCTGAACATTGCTTTGGAGGGCCGAGCTGGCGTCGTAGGCAGCCTGACCGGCGTCACACACCACCCTCATCTTCTCCATCATGATGCCCGCCTGACGTATGGCTTCCTTGGCAGCATTCGCTTCGTCCTCCGGGACATGATGGGTCGCAAAAACTGAAGGTGGGTCGACAGGAGCCTGAGCAGTCGATGAAGAGGGCAAGGCACTCGACAGTGGCACATCAAAGGTAACAGAACCCCGATTGGCGTCGCCAGTATCCTGAACAACTGGTTCCGTCCTTGGCGTCGACTGTGGCGCCTCGCTTGTAGGAGCCTGCCTACTCTTCCTCGTCAAAGGCCTCTCGGGCTCTTCATCATCATCGGGGAGGTCAATAATGTTGGGAGCTATGCAAAGTTCAATTGCCAAAACCACATCACCCAATGATGCACATTGTAGTTGAATCGACCAAACAAAGACAGTATGGTGGAAATCATACCTGGACTAGAAGTAACCGCATCCTCCATCACCTCATCATCGTCCCTGTAAGCTGAGGTCCCTGAAGTGGCAGCGCTGATAGTTCCAAAGTCCATCCGGTTAAAACAAGAAAAACAAACAGCGTGAAGCGTCGAGTGAATACGAAAGGAGACACTCACGCGGAAGCAACGGGGATGTCAATCTTAATCTTCGGCAACGCCTTCTGAGTCTTCAGCTCTGCAACTTTGGGGTGCTTTGGCACTTTCTCAGTCGGGGTTGGTGAAGAGACCCGAGGACGCTTCGAAGACTGACTAGCCTGAGCAGTTACCTTTTCACGGGCACTCGATCGTTCTTGGTCGAGCTTGGATCGCCTCTCCTGGCGAGGAGGTGACTCGACTTCTTCTCCATCACTTGAGTCGTCGCTTCCTCCACCCCCTTCACCGTCAGAAGTCCACTCACCACTGTCGCCGCCGCTCGCCTCGCCTTCCAGAGCTTGCTCTTGCTCTCCGTTGGGCATCGAATACATTTCAATAATGGCCTGAAAGAAAGCAGGGAGAACAAAGTCAGTCGACGCAGTGTATGCAGGAGCGAATTCAAATTACAAAGCAAAAACTCAGAATCAAACCTTCTCTGGTGCATGAGACTGGTCAAATGGAGGGACTCTCCTGGCTCCCCTGGGGTTGTCCTTGTTCCCGGTAATGCCCGACAGCCACTTCTCCAGGGTGTCGTCGTCGACCTCCTCCGGGTGGATCCGAGTGGAGTCTTCAAGACCCGAATACATCCACATCGGATGGTCTCGGGCTTGAAGAGGCTGGATGCGCCACTGAAGGAAGACCTCCAAGAGATCCATACCGGTGACCCCATCACGGATAAGCTGGACCACTCGATCGACCAGCACCCTCATTTGCGCCTTGTCCTCCGAGAGCACCTTCAAAGGGGAGGGTTTCCTCACTCGGTCCATGGTAAAGGGAGGGAGGCCAATCGACTGCCCTGGCGTCGACTGGTCCTTACAGTAAAACCAGGTCGACTGCCATCCGCGGACTGAGTCAGGAAGAATCATGGCCGGAAAAGAACTTTTCCCTCTCATCTGGATACTAAGACCCCCACACATCTGAATCACTTGCGTCCTCTCGTCACTCGGGTTAGCCTTTTTCACCGTCCGGGAGCGACAAGTGAAAATGTGCTTGAAAAGACCCCAGTGAGGCCGGCAACCCAGGAAGTTCTCACACAAAGAAATGAAAGCGGCGAGATAAACGATTGTGTTGGGAGTAAAGTGGTGGAGTTGTGCCCCAAAGAAGTTCAGAAACCCTTGAAAGAAAGGGTGAGGAGGCAAGGAAAATCCACAGTCGACGTGGGTGGCAAGAAGAACACGCTCACCCTCCCGAGGTTGCGGCTCAGATTCCTTTCCCGGAAGCCGCGCCGTGTCATAGGGGATCAGCCCCCCTTCGGCCAGGTCGTCGAGGTCTTCTTAGGTGATCCTCGAGTGGATCTAGTCACCCTGGATCCAGCCCTTCGGCAGGCCGGTTCGCGAGGAAGATCCGCCCCGGCTGGTCGCCTTCCCCTTCGACCTCGCACTCGCCTTCTTTGCCCGCTCCAGAGCCGCCGTCCTCTCCTTCCCCATTGTCGCCGGCGAGACGCGTACGGAGCGGTGGTGCTGGGGCGAGAGCGAGCGCAGCGGAGGGGCGTGGAGAGGAGAAGAGGTAATGGGAACACACTGTTCGGGAGACTACGGTCCAACGCCTTATATGAGGCCGCTTCCGAGTGGCTGACGGGTAGGCCCAGGCGGCTCTGTCAAATCCCGTAACAATCGCGCACGCGATACGTGGCGAAAAAGGTGACGCGGGAATCGAGGCGGCTCCGCTCTATCCCATCCGATTACTGCGGCCTCCCCTGTCCCGCGCGCTTCCCAAAATTCGGATCCCACGAAATCCGCGGACAGCAGAACAACTTGTCAAACCAAAGATCTCCTCCGCACCATCACTCGGAGCCTTTCGAGTAAAGAAACTCACTCGACGAAGAATTAAGAATGGATCAAGGCAACTGGAAAGGAAGCCGCTGTCAACACTCGGATTCATTGACCCGAAACAAGGTATGCTCGCGGCATGAAAAACGAGTCGGAAAAATGCTCAAACCCTGTCCCACTCAAACCTCGATCCATTCGGGGGCTAATGATGAAGCTGTGTACCTAGGGTAGGGTCATGGAGCTGTCCAAACTGACCTACCCAAGGACATCTCCAGAAGAAATCATCTTTCAATCGACTTGAAGGCGTCTCACTCGACAGACTTGAAGATACTCGACCAAGAAGCAATCACTCAACCAAGACCAAGCCACTCGACGGTTAGGTGGCCTAAAGGCACTCCGCATGCTAACGGTCGGTTATTAAGTAGCTTTTATGGTCATCATAGCACTTTATTACTAGCGTTACCAGTAATGCCCTGCCTTAATGTACATTGAACCCTTTGTAACGTGGGTCGGCTGGGGTCCTGGCGCACTCTATATAAGCCACCCCCCTCCTCCGAGACAAGGGTTCGCACCCCTATAATTCATACTCTCATAATCCAGTCGACCGCCTCCGGGCTCCGAGACGTAGGGCTATTACTTCCTCCGAAAAGGGTCTGAACTCGTAAACCTTGCGTTCTTACAACTCCTCCATAGCTAAGATCTTGCCTCTCCATACTTACCCCCTACACTACTGTCAGACTTGGAACCACGACATGGAGTGCTTTGCTATTTTCCCTTGTGATTCTAGTTTTGCTCCCATGTTGGAGCGGCCGAATCAGGAACATGCCACCTACTGATTTCATCACACGTGCAATGCTTAATTGACCAAAATAACAACATAAATAACCTTTTATTTCTTAAAGTCAAGCTCCATGACTTTGCTAATTCATACTACTAATTCATGTCTTCAAAGTTTACGCATGTCATCTCTGATCACTGTAATAGGGAGAGTAATCAAGTAGCTCATGAACTAGTTAAGGCTGGTCATAGTGGGGAGTAACTTAGACTAGTGTCATGTATATGACACTAGCCTAAGTTACTATCTTCATAATGCAAAGTAACATAATAGTATTATCTTAGATTGCTTCATTTATTAGCTTGTAGACTCATCGTGTCTTGAAAATCGCTATGTTACAGTAACATATTATGTTACCACCTCTCATTAATTACTTGCCACATAAGCAACAATTTTTTTGGAGTGCGCTATGTTACTAGCTAAGTTACTCCCACTATGACTAACCTAAGGCTGGTTGTAATGGGGAGTATCATATACTAGTATCATGCATATGATACTAGTGTATAATACCACCTCCCTAATGCATAGTATCATATATTAGTATCATGTAGTACTTTATTTATTGACATGCATGACACAAAGTAGCATAACATTTATTATGATACGGTATCATGATATGATACTACACCCTCTTTTTCTTCATTTAATGCTATGCCACCTCATCAAAATTACCTAGTTGGCATGCATGATACTAGTTATGATACTATCATTACGACCAGCCTAAATTAGCTAGATTCTCTTCCTAATCACTGGATGGACTCCGCCCCCGAGGGCCTCATCCCCATGCTTGTAAACGATGCTACGATTCTTATAACTGTGTCGATTCCTTTTACTGAAAATGCCAACTGTCCTCACGACAACAGGGCAATGAACATGGATAACTCGTATTGTTATAACTTAGAACAACTCACATCAACCAACAATTGCTTGGACACCCACAAGAAAGTACTCCCTCCGTTTCGAATTACTTGTCGCAGGTATGGATGTATCTAGATGTATTTTAGTTCTAGATACATCCATTTCTGCGACGAGTAATTTGGAACGGAGGGAGTACGTACATGGTAACCTTCAGACCTCAGAGCTTACTACAGTCGGTGGGGACAAATGACATTTGCCCTACGGTGATGTCAAACAGCAAATGTATGTTCTGCTGCTGGAAATTGCCGAGCACTGAAGTCGAAGTCGACGTCGCCCCAGCAATGTTTAAGCAGAACGACGAGTCCTCTCCGTCGAAAGACATGTAGTTGTCCCTGTGCAGCGTCATATCCGCACCGCCGGCGAAGTGCAGCACCATGTCCGGCATGGCCGGGAGCTGCCGCTCACCGGCGGGAGCCGGGAAGCAGGGGTTGTCCAGGCTCGTGGCGTTCACCGCCGGCTGGCCGAGCACCTCGGCCACGTGGTTGGCGACCACCCTGAAAGCACTTTCTACGAGGATCGTGAAGATGGTGCCGGAGTCCACGATCATCCCGCCGGTGCCGTCGGCGCGCAGCGCGAACGTCTGGTTCGGGATCGGCAGGCGGGTGTCGCCGAGCGATATGCCCTCGAGGGAGACGTAGTACCGGGACGGGCTCTGCGGGCTCTGCAGTAGGGGCGTCGACTGCACGGCGGCGTCGCCACTGGTAGCCAGCTCCGCGACGGAGCCGAACAGGACCGGGCTGCCCAGGCTGGTGTTGAAGAAGTCGGTGAGGCAGTAGCTGAACTTGCCGACCCCTAGCTGCGCCACGAGGGACAGGCTCCCGCGGCCGAGGCCGACCGTCCCGGTGGAGTTGTACGAGTCGCCCCCGTTGTCCGTGCCGCAGCCGAACGCGACGCCTCCGGCGGAGGCGGCCGGTGCTTCGCCGGGAGTGCTAGAGCCGAAGGTGAGCGTCTCCGTGCCCAGGCCGCCAGCCGAGTAGGCGCCGTCGCCGTACGCGTAGCGGTACCTGCAGAGCGCGGAAGGGGTGCAGTTGCGGCTCCATATGGGCAGGCACGTGGCGCTGGAGCAGGGCATAGGGGAGAAACTGGAGGAGGTGGTCGGATCGTAGACGGGCGTGTCCTGCGGGAAGCAGAGCTTGCACGGCTGGCACTGCGTCCAGGTAAGGTCGCTGCCGGTGTCGGCGAGGGCGACGAACGGCACCGGCGGCGTCCCGATGGCGAGCTCCATGAGGTACTCGGCCTGGCCCGAGCGGAGCCTTGGCCCGGTGCTCGACATGGAAGACGTCGTGGAATAACCCGGTAGCGTCGTGGCCGCTCGGAGGCGGCTTCTGTGCACGGCTCGGCGCATCAGCTGCGCCTTGGTGAAGCCGAGTTTGGAGTCAATGTGGGTGAGCGTGGAGCGGTAGCTGGACGGTGGCGGCGCCGCCGAGTTGGCTAGTGAGGCAAGTAGGAGCAAGCTCAGAGCTTGTAAAGGACCCATGGAATCGAGCGTATGGATGATCAGTGCTGAAACTTGCAAGTCTTTTTATAGGAAGGTTTCACCAAGAATGAATGACAACAGTAAGTAGTAGAGCATTAACGAAATCGTTACACTACTCCGATCTTTAGCATGCAGACGTAGATGTCGTCATCAAGGGCGGAATAAGCTATGGAGCAGAGCATAGGACGGCCGTCTGCCCATATTGTTGGCGCTAACCGCCTCCTAGCCCCTACTGCCTCGGAGTCCTCCGGCCTCTAAACCTCGTGCCGCCATTTGGCCACCGATGTGCAGAGCTACAGCAAAGACTGGAAGAAGAAGAAACGAGCTGGCTAGGATGGAAGGGGCCTTCAGCTTTAGGCTTAAGTAGTTCGGTTGCTAGCTAGCTAACACTAGTGACTAGTGCCTTCATGACCATCTTGTTTTATCTCACATTGTGTGCAAAGATAATGTCGGTAAAAAAAATCGGTAAAATAAGCCCAACATGTACGTTTTTTTTACCGATTTGCCCTCCATCGGTAAAATAATCGGTAAAATCACTAGTATAGGGGGGCCAAATCGGTAAAAAAAATGTCGAGTTGTATCATAATAATGTGTCGCTTTCCACGAAAATAAAAAGTAGTTATTCATATTAAGAATTTCACTATATTACATTTAGATGTGAGATAATATCTAAATTATGACATCAGCGGAAATTATCACACACTGTGCCGCTCATGAATTGAACTCACAACTCAGGACCACGTACAGAGCAACAGTGGCAACTATCACTCCACCCGATAGCTAACGGTGATAACTAAGTAACGGCAAATATTTAAGTACATAGTACAGCGTCGATATTAGAAGACATTTTAGAAATTTTTTGAAACCTTTTTCCATAAATTGTTCACAATTTTGAAATATACAATATTTTTGCAAACACAAACAGTTTTAAAATTTCAAAAGTCTTTTTTAATGTGAATAGAATTTATAATTCCCAATTTTTTTTGAAAAATAAGAACACAATTTGGTATTCCGAACAATTTCTTCACGGACAAATTTTAAAAAATTGAACAATTTTTGAAAATCCCCGAACAATTTTAAAGTGGGGACACTTTTAAAAATTCCAAACCTTTTTTCAAAAGCATGAATAAATTTAATTTTTTAATCATAAATTTCAATAACAAAGATTGCTTGCACCATTTAAAAATGCTAACATTTGAAAATGTTCATGATTTAAAAAGAATGTTTGTGATGTTTAAAAAATGTATTGTACAATGAAAAAATCATAGCATTCAAAGAAATGTCCGTGACAACTTTTTAAATGAAACATCATGCATTTAAAAAAAATCACAACATTTTCTTGAAAAATTGTTTTATGCAATTTTAAAAAAATGTTTGTGTATTTTTTTTTTGAAAAGTCTCATACCATTTTGAAAAATGATCACCAGGAATTTGAAAAATGTTTACCTTGTATTCTAAAAAATGCCCGGGCCTGTATTTGAAAATAATATTCATCATGTATTTAAAAATAATGTTTGATGTGTGTTAGAAAAATGTTTCCTATGTATACAGGAAAATATACAATGCGTATTGCAAAAGTTGACATGTATTTCCCCAAAAAAATACAACTATATAGGTGTATTGGGTTGGGAACGAGTTGCATGCCGAAAATGGACATGCAACTATGTCGGGCATGAGTTGCATGTTTGGGTTGGACATGCAACTGGGTCGTGTGGGTTTATGTGTTGGGGTACAACATGAAACTAGATAGGGCTCGGGGCAAGTTACTGCTGAAAAACAAAGCACAAGCCTAGTTGTGAGCCAAGGGTGGGCTTGCAACTGGTAGAACTACGAGTTGAGTATCGAGTCGGGGTGGACTTACAACTGGGACAACTATAAATTATGAGACCAGTTGTGAGTCAAGGTTCGACTTGCAACTTGGATAAAACAAATTATGGTTCTAGTTGCGAGTCAAGGGCGGACTTGCAACTAGGATGAAAGACAAAAACACAAGCCTAGTTGTGAGTCAGGGTGGGCTTGAACCTGGGATAAAACAAACTACATGACTAGTTATGAGTCGAGGGTGGACTTGTAACTTAGACACGTATATCAAACATGACACCGAGTCGCGAGTTGAGAGTGGACTTGCAATTGAAAATCAAAACCAAATCACATGCCCAGTCGCGAGTCGAGGGTGGACTTGCAACTAGGACAACAACAAACTATGTGCCCAATTGAGAGCCGAGGGTGGACTTGCAACCGGGACAACAATAAAACTATGATCCAATGTGCGAGTCGAGGATGGACTTGCATTTAAGAAAACTATGAAACAACGAGACCAGTTGCGAGTCAAGGGTTGACTTGCAACTTGGATGAAACATACTATGGTCCCAACTATGAGTCGAGGGTGGACTTGCAACTGGGTTGAAAAGCAAAACACATACCTAGATGCGAGTCGAGGGTGGGCTTGCAACTGGGAGAACTATGAGCCTAGTTGCGAGTCGAAGGTGGACTTGCAACTGCGACAACTACGAAACTATGAGCCAATTGCGAGTCAAGGGCGGACTTGCAACTGGGATGCTACAAACTACAAACTACAATCACAATTGCGAGTCAACAATGGACTTGCAACTGGGATGAAAAACAAAACACATGCCCGGTTGTGAGTGAAGGGTGGGCTTGCAACTAGGATAAAATAAACTACGGGCCTAGTTGCGAGTCGAGAGTGGCTTGTATCTGAGACTACTATATAAAACTATGATACAAGTTGCTAGTCGATGATGAATTTGCAACTGGGACAAAAATGGGTCGCCTCCCCTGGGTAGCATGTTGAGGATGGATTTGCAATTGGAAAAAAGCTGGTCCATTTGCATGTTGGAGGTTGAATTGCAACTCGAATAAGATGGATGGGCCTCTAGTTATGTGCCGAGGATGTACTTGTAATAGGGACAAAAATATATGTCGGGCCAAGTTGCATGTCAGGGGTGAACATGCAACTTGGCAGAAAAACTGTTGCCCCCAAAGTTGCATGTCGATGGAGTTGCAACTATGATGAAAAATAGGCCGGACCCAGATGTATGTCGGTGGTGGACTTACAAATGGCACAAAAGGGTCTCCCCCTCCCCTAGTTGCATATAGAGGATGTAACTGCAAATAGGCAAAAGTAGGCACAATAGTGTGACGCCCGGATAATTAGGCTACAGTAACCCCACGTTAACGATGCCACGTCACCATGGTTACTGTTGTTAATCTTGCGTTAGTTCAAAACCGATTCAAATTCAAAATTGAATTAAAGGCAAACAACAAAAGTTTTCAAACTTTAAAACTAAAATGTCTGGATTGTGCCAAGTAATGCAAAGTTAATTGTGGTGAGGAAACACCACTTTTATAAAATGTTTTAATACTCTAAAATGATTAAAACAGCAGTTGAAACGATTAAATAAGTGCCTTTGATATTTTATAAAATCATAAACTATTTTATTTTGAGGTGAAACTTTTTAGGGTAGTGGGTTACTTTGAAACATTATTTTTGAAGCTAAGTGTATATTTTACTAAAACTAAAATAATTGGAAATAAAGTAAAACAGTAAAAAGTAGATAAACCAAAAAGAACAGAAAAGTAGTAAAAAAAAAAAACCCGGCCAACTGGGCCAAACGGCCAAGCCGGCCAGCCCTCTAACCTAGCCGGCCCACCCCACTCCATTAACTCCCCTGGGCGACCGAACCCAAACCCTAGCGCACCCCACTCCCCCACTCGTCCCACCCCGCGCGTCTCCCTCGCTCCCCCCGATCTGGATCGGGGGAAACGGCGCCCCGACACCGCCGCCTCATCCCTACGCCCCGTCGCCGGCAGGCACCGCCCGTCTCCGCCGGCGCCTCCTCGTCGCCTCCCCACACCGCCTCCTCAACCCTCCTCCCGACCGACCTCCTGGCGCCTCTGCTTCCTCCCGGCGCCGCCCCGCCATCGCCGCCTCGACCCCGACTCCGTCGCCCGAAGCCGTCCCGGACGCCGCCGGACTTCCCCGTCTACGCGCGTCGTCCCCGTCCACCTCCTCGTTCCCCCGCTGCCCGAACCCTTGCAGCACCCCTGTGAGCCGCCGCCTCCCCTCCTCACTCCCTCTCTCCCGTCGTTGACCCCCCCTCACCGCGCACGTGCCTCGCTCGCGGCCGCGGTCACCGCCTCCGCGGCCCCCTCCCCGTGCGCACCCAGCGCCGCGCTCGCGCCTCCTGCCTCACCGTGCGGACGCGCCCGACATCGGCCTTGCGCCGTTCGCGCCCGCGTCGCGCGCCCGTTAGCCGTCCATCGCGCATGTGCACCGCCCGCGCTCACCCCGTCTCGCTGTGCTGCCACTCGCGGCCGTGCTCGCCGCGCGCCCTCCACCACGGCCCTCCGATCCCTTGTCGGAGCTCGCGATCGCTGCTGCTGCAGTGGTTGTGCTCCTCCAGCCCCTCGTCGCGCCCCTGCACTACTCCCCTGCTGCTCCGCCCGGTGGCGGCCCGCCGGAGCTCCACGCCGGAGCGCCGGCACTCGGTCTCGCCAGCCGCTACACAGCGCCCTCCCGGGCAAAGCACCCGCGCACCCGCAGCGCCCCTGCGCCTGTAACCTGCACCTGCGCCCGCTTTGGCCTTTGGCCCTATGACGAACGGGGCCCACGCCCAGAACAAAATAAATAAATAATAATAATAATAAATTAATAATAAAATTAACTAATTAATTATCTAAATAATTAACTTAATTAATCCTGTTTAGTTAGCTAATTAACTTAATTAACCTGTGTTTGTTAACCTAATAACCTAATTAGTCTTTTAATTTGTTAGGTTAGTAAAACGGTGTATGACAAGGGGCCCCCACCCCCTGTTGAGCAGTCAAAGTTTGACTGGTCAACTGGGACCCCTTGGACCCACATGGCAGCCCCTCTGGTACACTTATGTGTACCCAGAGCTGGGTGCACTTAGCAATTCACATTTATTTCGAATTAAAATAATTTGATAATTTTAAAAAATGAATTAAAACTTTAAAAATTAATATAAAATAAATCGTAGCTCGGATGAAAAAAACTTTGTACATGAAAGTTGCTTAGAACGACGAGACGAACCCGGATACGCAACCCGTTCGTCCGCCACGCCTCCCTAGCATACCGAACACGCAACTTTCCCCCTCCGGTTCATCTGTCCGAAAACGCGAAGCACCGGGAATACTTTCCCGGATGTTTTCCCCCTTCACCAGTACCACCTCGTACCGCGTTAGGGCACACCTAGCATCACGCTTTGTCATGTCATGCATCGTCATGCATTTGTTTGCATTATATTTATTGTTTCTTCCCCCTCTTCTCTCACTAGACATCGAGACCGACGTCGCTGCTACCCAGTACGACTACGGTGTTGACGATCCCTCTCTCTTGCCAGAACAACCAGGCAAGCCCCCCTTGATCACCAGATATTGCCTACTCCCCTCTATACTGCTTGCATTAGAGTAGTGTAGCATGTTACTGCTTTCCGTTAATCCTATCCTGATGCATAGCCTGTCATTGTTGCTACAACTGTTGTTACCTTTACCTGCAATCCTAATGCTTAGTATAGGATGTTAGTTTATCATCAGTGACCCTTCATTCTTGTCCGTCTGCCATGCTATACTATCAGGCCGTGATCACTCGGGAGGTGATCACGGGTATATACTATATACTTTATATATGATACTTGAGGTGACTAAAGACGGGTCGGCTCATAGGAGTACCCGCGAGTGATCCATGGATTGGGTCCGAAAGGACGTTTGTCCCGACGGCCCTCTGAGTGAATCTTTGTGGCGAAGCGACAGGGCAGGTTGAGACCACCTAGGAGAGAGGTGGGCCTGGCCCTGGTCGGCGTTCGCGGTTATTTCAAAATAACATGTTTAACGAGATCTTGGTATTTGATCTGAGTCTGGCTACTGGCCTATATGCACTAACCATCTACGCGGGGACAGTTATGGGCACTCGACGTTGTGGTATCAGCCGAAGCCTTCGTGACGTCAGCAACTGAGCGGCACGCACCGGATTGGACTGGAACGCCTGCTAGGCTAGGTCTGCTTTTGGCCGCCCACACAACATGCAGGTGTGCTAAGGGCGATGGGCCCAGACCCCTGGGCGCTTAGGTTTAGACCGGCGTGCTGACCTCTCTGTTGGTCTAGGTGGGGCTGCGACGTGTTGATCATCCGAGGCCGGGCATGACCCAGGAAAGTGTGTCTGGCCAAATGGGATCGAGCGTGTTGGGTTATGTGGTGCACCCCTGCAGGGAAGTTAAACTATTCGAATAGCCGTGATCTTCGGTAACAGGACGACTTGGAGTTGTACCTTGACCTTATGACAACTAGAACCAGATACTTAATAAAACACACCCTTCCAAGTGCCAGATACAACCGGTGGTCGCTCTCTCACAGGGCGACGAGGGGAGGATCATCGGTTAGGATTATGCTATGCGATGCTACTTGGTGAACTTACCACCTACTCTCTTCTCCTGCTGCAAGATGGAGGTTACCAGAAGCGTAGTCTTCGAAAGGACTAGCTATCCCCCTCTTATTCCGGCATTCTACAGTTCAGTCCACATATGATACCCTTATTCCATTTGATACCAATGCATACATATGTAGTGTAGCTCCTTGCTTGCGAGTATTTTGGATGAGTACTCACGGTTGCTTTTCTTCCCCTTTTCCCCTTTCCTATATCCGATTGCTGCAACCAGACGATGGAGCCCAGGAGCGAGATGCCATTGTCGATGACGACTACTACTACTCGGGAGGTGCCTATTACTACGTGCAGCCCGCTGACGGCGACCGGGAGTAGTTTAGGAGGATCCTAGGCAGGAGGCCTGCGCCTCTTTCAATCTGTATCCCAGTTTATGGTAGCCTTCTTAAGGCAAACTTGTTTAACTTATGTCTGTACTCAGATATTGTTGCTTCGCTGACTCGTCTATGATCGAGCTCTTGTATTCGAGCCCTCAAGGCCCCTGGCTTGTAATATGATGCTTGTATGACTTATTTTATTTGTAGAGTTGTGTTGTGATATCTTCCCGTGAGTCCCTGATCTTGATCGTACACGTTTGCGTGTATGATTAGTGTACGATTGAATCGGGGGCGTCACAAGTTGGTATCAGAGCCGACTGCCTGTAAGAATCCCCCTTCCACACTCTTTGGCCGAAGTCGAGTCTAGACACTAAAAGGTTTTACTAACATGGCTGTGCGCCTTACGGGCCCACGTCGCCATTGGGTGGTATTAGGATCTTTACTCCCCATCTATATTCTGGGACTCTGATCTCTCTTCTATTCGGGTTAAATGATTTTTAAAATCTAACTTTAGGTTCTCGAAAACACTCTCCCGGAGAGCCCCTTCAGTCTAGATGATTGCCGGCTGCACCAGAAGATTTCGAAGTTACTCTCCGATACTCTTTTGAGACTTTGTGCCCGTTGCTTTTGCAATTCCCTACCACTGAAATATCCCTATGGATAAATACATACACTTACCGTTCTTACTTTTATTCCCAGTTGGTCTTGTTATTACAAGATACCCTGAAATTCTCTCTATTGTTTTGAGAATATTTTGTGCCTACTGCCTTGCAGTTCCCTTCCACCTGGATACCCATACGGATAATTTCTCGCCCTTATCGAGTATCCGCTCATCCCCAGTTGTTCATGTGTTTCACAATGGTCTTCGAAATACTATTCGATCCTCCAAAAATCCTTAGTAGCTTATTGCTCTGCAATATTTGTCTGCTTGCATTATGGATGCTTTTAAATTATCTTTCTGGCACACACGTCATTTTAAACATGAGCTTATTCTCGACCAATCTATTTGCCGTCAATTGCACCCTTAGGTCTATCGAACTTATCCACCATTGATCAGAGTGTCCTCTTCTGATCCTTCGATTTGGAAATCATAATTCCTTTGATATATGAGCATCGAATCATTCAGATGTTCTATAATATAATGCCCTTGCATTGTTTCTTCCTCTGGTTGAGTACCGATGCTCACACCAGATCCATTGAGGACCGTCAGATCCTTTGTTGGATTATTATTCGACAATGTCTTTCATATTTAGTCGCCATGTGAATTCTTCCCTGATACATAATGCCATTAATAAATCCTATTCTCTGATTTGGCCAACCATGCTTTGCTTTCGAGCTGGTGATATTTACTCTTGAAACTTGTGGTATATGTTTCTAAGATACCCCGATGGGTTGAACCTATGCCTTCCTTAATCTGTGCGAACCCGAAAGATTTCACGGGTCATACTTATCTGGTATTGCAACAGGTAAAGACTTTCAACAGCTAATGTAATTTTCATAATACGGGAGGTGAATGGAAGGTTATGCATTGAAGAAGTGGGAGTCGACCTTGAACCTTTGTGTTCATGCCCATGGACACAATGTAGATCCTATCATGGAAGCTTGTAATAATAACTATTTCCTTGATATAATATCCTTTGGTATTGGTGAATTGATCCTTTGCAATCGTGGTTTCGACCATATGTTCTTCTTTGATCCCATTTCTCGGGCAAGTTTAATCACTTGTCTTCTAGGGATCAATACACCAGTCCAACCTTTACTTTGATCTTTCGCCGAGTATTACACCCTGGTATCTCGAGATTATCAAGGAACTGCATAACTTCTTATGGGTTCTTCATCAACTGTTATTTGTCACCGACTACAATTTTCCTGGGTTCTGGGTTGTCGTCAACCGAGAATACCAAAAACTGAATCGAGTCCACATCACGATTAAACAACTCTTAGTAATCTTCTTTACGTACGAGTTTGTACTCGATCACATTATTCCTAGCTTGATCGGCTATATCGTTATCGGCTGATTTTAACTGTGCTACCTGGTCCTTCTTCCCGGAGCACAATTTTTGACGATGAGCTAAGCTTACGTTGATCTTTCCTCATCATATCATTTAGCTTTGGACAGCTAGCTTGCTTTGGAGTTTGTGTCATACCCTTGGTTCCGTTAACCTTTCCCTTCATCATTGCTTTGACTTGATGTCATCGCCAATCTATTACATCTTCGTGGAGCCTCTCAACAAAATTTGTCATGATCATCATCAACATCTTGACTCCTTCCTGGATATCAATCGAATTCTTGATGCGAAATACCACCCTTGCCCCTCGATGATTTATGTTATCAATGACAATAACTTTATTGCCCTCCCTCTGACACAAAATTGTTCATGTTTTGTGTAGTACCTTGAGTTTATTTCTATCCAGCTTGTGTTAGGATCTACCTTGGAATATTACCATCTTTTATGTCAAGAATTTCATGCGAATTTCACCATGTCTTGAGAATCCTTGATACATAGTGATACTTCTCACCATCACCATTATTCCTTGTTCCTCGTGTTGTTTCTAACCGGAATACCGACAAATGCACTATGATGTGTAAAATTCAAAACTTCTAGCAACCCTATTGCTTTGAAGTTATTGGTCTACAGTTTCATTCTAAGTCTATTGCTTATTGAATCATCATTCGAACATTGATCGTGCTACCTGTTCTAGATTCCTGGGTGCACCCTTCTATCATTGTTCAGTTGTGTATGTTTCCCTCGAGCATACATCATTATATCATTTGAACCGACAAATGATATTTCCTTGTTCACATAATTGTGGGAATCCACCTTTTGTTAAATCTCGATGAATTACCGCTGATTCCATCAGCCACCTCCTCATCCTCTCGTTGGTTTACTGATGAACTCATGTTTCCGAACTCGCTTCCATGGTTCATTTCTCAAGGATCTTAAAATGTCTTTGCGTCAACTGTTGTTGCACCTTTCCTTCTCAGGCATCTAGAGTCTGAGATATCCTGACACCAATCAGATCTGAATCTCGGTCAGATATGATGGTTGGAACATATTTTCAAGAGTTATAACATTGGTCTTTATGTGACCCAGTAAGGTGATGGCATGCCTAGCACACCTAGCTGGAGGGCCTATTGTCATAGTTCTCCCTTTTAGCAATGTTAACCATTCTTCCATGAGGAAATTGAAAGACTTATTCTATAAGTTGTTCCTGATGAATCCGTTGAGTATCCAAAGTCTGACCTTTGCTTGAAGACCATGTCAATGCTATCCCGAAGCATGTCTATGATACTCCAATTTTCAATAAGAGCATTTGAAGCACAATGCTAAATTATCTGTATCAATTATCCAAACACCGTTGTATGGGTAATGTCATGAAATTTCTCTCCCCTTTCCTAAAGGGTTTTCTACGTTATATCCTGTCATGGCTATCATGCTCTGCTTGTCCTTGGGAAGGATATACCCTTAAATATGTGTTTAAACACATTTTCCTTTCCATTGATTTGTTCAAACTTTCTTGTAATCTACTTAACTGAGCAGTGGTAATTCCCTGCTTAGGTAAGCACCTCGTTGTACCACTCTGATAGTAAGACCATGTTTCTATTGTTAATAACATTTCATTAACCACCAATGGACGAGAACCTTGCCTATTGGTCCGCCTCGTTCAACGAGCAAGAAAATGGTTCTCTTCGTCTCTCGCCCTTGGTACCGGCATTGTTGCCGACATAACTGACAGGCTATCCTCTGACATGCCTTGCTTACATTATCATGCAAGATGTCGTCGCCCTTCCTACTTTTAACCCACATGGTGGGCCCATAACCCACAATTCCACATGATCGAAACCTGACTCTCATGTACACCCCCTGTTCCCAAGGTTGTTCCTCGCGCGTGGCCTCATATGTAATTCACGAGCCACCTTCAGGTCTGATATCGGACACAATACTTATTCCCATTGTTTTGATCCTCTCATGCCCTATAACAGGCATCAAACGATTGCCTGCCCGCTCGAAACTTCCCAAGTTACCTCCTTACTTTGCTCTCGATATTTTCTTAAGATTCGATTCGAGAGTTACTTTCCGCCACCTTCCTCGATGTTGTCGACCCGATAGTCAACCTTGCCGATGTCCGTTCTCCCTGAATGCCAACCCTTTATTCTTTCGTAAGTACGATGGAGTTCCGGAAGAAAGGACGTCGATTTCATCATGATGACCTGAAGCCGAGAAATGAAGACATCAATGTATTGGACCGGGCTCTTCGAGAAGAGCACGCCAGGATGAGAAGACCCGCTAGATTCGTTACCAAACCTTCCCCCCTTTCACTACCTCTTAAATCTCGGGATGAGATTTCTTGTAGAGGAGGAGAATTGTGACGCCCGGATAATTAGGCTACAGTAATCCCACGTTAACGATGCCACATCACCATGGTTACTGTTGTTAATCTCGCGTTAGTTCAAAACTGATTCAAATTCAAAATTGAATTAAAGGCAAACAACAAAAGTTTTCAAACTTTAAAACCAAAATGTCTGGGTTGTGCCAAGTAATGCAAAGTTAATTGTGGTGAGGAAACCCCACTTTTATAAAATGTTTTAATACTCTAAAATGATTAAAACAGTAGTTGAAACGATTAAATAAGTGCCTTTGATATTTTATAAAATCATAAACTATTTTATTTTGAGGTGAATTTTTTTAGGGTAGTGGGTTACTTTGTAACACTATTTTTGGAGCTAAGTGTATATTTTACTAAAACTAAAATAATTGGAAATAAAGTAAAATAGTAAAAAGTAGATAAACCAAAAAGAACATAAAAGTAGTAAAAAAACAAAAAAAGAAACCCCCTGGCCAATTGGGCCAAACGGCCCAGCCGGCCAGCCCTCTAACCTAGCCGGCCCACCCCACTCCGTTAACTCCCTTGGGCGACCGAACCCAAACCCTAGCGCACCCCACTCTCCCACTCGTCCCACCCCGCGCGTCTCCCTCGCTCCCCCCGATCTGGATCGGGGGAAACGGCGCCCCGACACCGCCGCCTCATCCCTACGCCCCGTCGTCGGCAGGCGCCGCCCATCTCCGCCGGCGCCTCCTTGTCGCCTCCCCACACCGCCTCCTCAACCCTCCTCCCCGACGACCTCCTAGCGCCTCTGCTTCCTCCTAGCGCGGCCCCGCCATCGCCGCCTCGACCCCGACTCTGTCGCCCGAAGCCGTCCCGGACGCCGCCGGACTTCCCCGTCTACGCGCGTCATCCCCGTCCACCTCCTCGTTCCCCCGCTGCCTGAACCCCTGCAGCACCCCTGTGAGCCGCCGCCTCCCCTCCTCACTCCCTCTCTCCCGTCGTTGACCCCCCTCATCGCGCACGTGCCTCGCTCGCGGCCACGGTCACCGCCTCCGCGGCCCCCTCCCCGTGCGCACCCAGCGCCGCGCTCGCGCCCCCTGCCTCACCGTGTGGACGCGCCCGACATCGGCCTTGCGCCATTCGCACCCGCGTCGCGCGGCCGTTAGCCGTCCATCGCGCATGTGCACCGCCCGCGCTCACCCCGTCTCGCTATGCTGCCGTTCGCGGCCGTGCTCGCCGCGCGCCTTCCACCACGGCCCTCCGCTCCCTTGTCGGAGCTCGCGATCGCTGCTGCTGCAGTGGTTGTGCTCCTCCAGCCCCTCGTCGCGTCGCTGCACTACTTCCCTGCTGCTCCGCCTGGTGGCGGCCCGCCGGAGCGCCGACACTCGGTCCCGCCAGCCGCTCCACAGCGCCCTCCCGGGCAAAGCACCCGCACACCCGCAGCGCCCCTGCGCCTGTAACCTGCTAGCACCGGCGCCCGCTTTGGCCTTTGGCCCTATGACGAATGGGGCCCATGCCCTGAACAAAATAAAATAAAAATAACAATAATAATAATAAATTAATAATAAAATTAATTAATTAATTATTTAAATAATTAACTTAATCAATCCTGTTTAGTTAGCTAATTAACTTAATTAACCTGTGTTAGTTAACCTAATAACCTAATTAGTCTTTTAATCTGTTAGGTTAGTAAAACAGTGTATGACAAGGGGGCCCCACCCCCTGTTGACCAGTCAAAGTTTGACTGGTCAACTGGGACCCCTTGGACCCACATGGCAGCCCCTCTGGTACACTTATGTGTACCCAGAGCTGGGTGCACCCAGCAATTCACATTTATTTCGAATTAAAATAATCTGATAATTTTAGAAAATGAATTAAAACTTTAAAAATTAATATAAAATAAACCGTAGCTCGGATGAAAAAACTTTGTACATGAAAGTTGCTCAGAACGACGAGACGAACCCGGATACGCAACCCGTTCGTCCGCCACGCCTCCCTAGCATACCAAACACACAACTTTCCCCCTCCAGTTCATCTGTCCAAAAACGCGAAACACCGGGAATACTTTCTCGGATGTTTTCCCCCTTCACCGGTACCACATCGTACCGCGTTAGGGCACACCTAGCATCGCGCTTTGTCATGTCATGCATCGTCATGCATTTGTTTGCATTATATTTATTGTTTCTTCCCCCTCTTCTCTCGCTAGACATCGAGACCGACGACGCTGCTACCCAGTACGACTACGGTGTTGACGACCCCTCCCTCTTGCCAGAACAACCAGGCAAGCCCCCCCTTGATCACCAGATATCGCCTACTCTCCTCTCTACTGCTTGCATTAGAGTAGTGTAACATGTTACTGCTTTCCCTTAATCCTATCCTGATGCATAGCGTGTCATTGTTGCTACAACTGTTGTTACCTTTACCTGCAATCCTAATGCTTAGTATAGGATGCTAGTTTATCATCAGCGGCCCTTCATTCTTATCCGTCTGCCATGCTATACTATCGGGCCGTGATCACTCGGGAGGTGATCACGGGTATATACTATATACTTTATGTATGATACTTGAGGTGACTAAAGACGGGTCGGCTCGTAGGAGTACTCGCGAGTGATCCACGGATTTGGTCCGAAAGGACGTTTGTCCCGACGGCCCTCTGAGTGGATCTTTGTGGCGAAGCGACAGGGTAGGTTGAGACCACCTAGGAGAGAGGTGGGCCTGGACCTGGTCGGCGTTCGCGGTTATTTCAAAATAACATGTTTAACGAGATCTTGGTATTTGATCTGAGTCTGGCTACTGGCCTATACGCACTAACCATCTATGCGGGGACAGTTATGGGCACTCGACGTCGTGGTATCAGCCGAAGCCTTCGTGATGTCAGCAACTGAGCGGCGCGCGCCAGATTGGACTAGAACGACTGCTAGGCTAGGTCTGCTTCCGGCCACCCACGCAATGTGCAGGTGTGCTAAGGGCGATGGGCCCAGACCCCTGGGCACTTAGGTTTAGACCGGTGTGCTGACCTCTCTGTTGGTCTAGGTGGGGCTGCGACGTGTTGATCTTCCGAGGCCGGGCATGACCCAAGAAAGTGTGTCCGGCCAAATGGGATCGAGTGTGTTGGGTTATGTGGTGCACCCCTGCAGGGAAGTTAAACTATTCGAATAGCCGTGATCTTCGGTAACATGACAACTTGGAGTTGTACCTTGACCTTATGACAACTAAAACCGGATACTTAATAAAACACACCCTTCCAAGTGCCAGATACAACCGGTGGTCGCTCTCTCACAGGGCGACGAGGGGAGGATCATCGGTTAGGATTATGCTATGCGATGCTACTTGGTGAACTTACCACCTACTCTCTTCTCCTGCTGCAAGATGGAGGTTACCAGAAGCGTAGTCTTCGAAAGGACTAGCTATCCCCCTCTTATTCCGGCATTTTGCAGTTCAGTCCACATATGATACCCTTATTCCATTTGATACCAATGCATACATATGTAGTGTAGCTCCTTGCTTGCGAGTACTTTAGATGAGTACTCACGGTTGCTTTTCTTCCCCTTTTCCCCTTTCCTATATCCGATTGCTGCAACCAGACGATGGAGCCTAGGAGCCAGATGCCACTGTCGATGACGACTACTACTACTCGGGAGGTGCCTATTACTATGTGCAGCCCGCTGACGGCGACCAGGAGTAGTTTAGGAGGATCCCAGGCAGGAGGCCTGCGCCTCTTTCGATCTGTATCCCAGTTTATGCTAGCCTTCTTAAGGCAAACTTGTTTAACTTATGTCTGTACTCAGATATTGTTGCTTCCGCTGACTCGTCTATGATCGAGCTCTTGTATTCGAGCCCTCGAGGCCCCTGGCTTGTAATATGATATCTTCCCATGATATCTTCCCGTGAGTCCCTGATCTTGATCATACATGTTTGCGTGTATGATTAGTGTACGATTGAATCGGGGGCGTCACAAATAGCATGTCGGGAGTGGAGTTGCAACTGAGACAAAAATTCTTTCCTCCATCCCAATGTTGAGTGTTGAGGGTTGATGTGGCTTGAAACTGCGTCGGTATTTCCCCAAAGAGGAAGGGATGATGCAATACATCCACGGTAGGTATTTCCCTTAGATATGAAACCAAGTTATCAATCCAGTAGGAGAACCAAGCAACACTATGTAAACGGTACCTGCACACAAAGAACAAATCCTCGCAACCCAATTTGTAAGAGGGATTGTCAATCCCTCCTCGGTAAAAAGATAGATTAATTTGTATGAGTTTGGATAAATAGATCTGAATAAAACACAAAACAAAATAAGTAAATAAAAAGTGCAGCAAGGTATTTTTGGGTTTTTGGAATAATAGATCTGAAAACAAATACGACAAAAAATAGTCCAGAAAGCAAATATGATAAAAGATAGACCCGATGGCTGTAGATTTCACTAGTGGCTTCTCTTGAGAAAATAACACACGGTGGGTAAACAAATTACTATTGGGCAATTTATAGAAGAAAAAGTAATTATGATAATCAATATATAGGCATCACATCCAAAATTAATAGACCGAAACGATTCTGGATCTACTACTATTACTCCACAGATCGACCGCCATCCAGCATGCATCTAGTGTATTAAGTTCATGGAGAAACAGAGTAATGCAATAAGAACGATGACATGATGTAGACAAGATCTATTCATGTAGGAATATATCCCATCTTGTTATCCTTAATAGCAACGATACATACGTGCCTCGCTAGCCCTTCTGTCACTGGGTGAGGACAACGTAAGATCGAACCCATCACAAAGCACCTATTCTCATTGCAAGAAAAATCGATCTAGTTGGCCTAACTAAACCAAAGATTCAAAAAGGAAATACGAGGCTATAAATAATCATGCATATAAGAGATCAAATAAGACTCAAATAATATTAACTCGAACTTCATCGGATCCCAACAAACACACCGCAGAAAGTCATTACATCAAGTAGATCTCCAAGAGACCATTGTATTGAGAATCTAAAAGAGAGAAGAAGCCATCTAGCTACTACCTACGAGCCCGTAGGTGTATGTTGAAGTACTCACGCATCATCGGAGAGGCACCAATGAGGATGATGAACCCCTCCGTGATCGTGTTAGATTGGATCTCGTGGTTCTGGAACTTGCTACGGCTGAAATTTTGTTTCGTCGACTCCCCTAGGGTTTCTGGAATATTTGGGTATTTATAGAGCCGAGAGGCAGTGGAGGAGACCCACGTGGGCCCCACAACCCATCTGGGCACGCCAGGGGCCTCTGGCGCGCCCTGGTGTGTTGTGGGCCCCACGGGCCTCCCCCTAGGTACTTCCTTGGCTCCCAAGTTGTCTTTTGGTCCAAAAGAATCTCCAAAAAGTTTCGCTGCATTTGGACTCCGTTTGGTACTGATATTCTGAGAAGTAAAAAACAAGCAAAAACAACAACTGGCACTGGGCACTATGTCAATAGGTTAGTCCCAAAAATGATATAAATTGCTATAAAATGATTGTAAAACATCCAAGAATGATAATATAATAACATGGAACAATAAAAAAATTTATAGATACATTGGAGACGTATCAACATCCCCAAGCTTATTTCCCGCTCCTTCTCGAGTAGGTAAATGATAAAAATAGAATTTTTGATGTGGAATGTCGTCTAGCATGTTCATCACATATTCTTTTCTTTTGTAGCATGTACATTTGGACTTTTAGATGATTCAAAGCAATAGTCTAGTTTTGACATGAAGACTTCAATGCTCAAGCATATCAACAAGCAACCATGACTTTCAAAATATCAACATGAAAGAAAGTTACCCCTAGCCCATCATGCTCAATCATTGATCCATTCACGAAACACACTCGAATATTTGCTACATCCTATGCTCAACTACGATCATACTGCTCCCTAATTGGTGCTTTATAAGAGAAGATGGAGACTCAAAATAATAATAAAAATTACATAAAAGTAAATAGATAGGCACTTCGCAGAGGGAAGCAGAGATTTGTAGAGGTGCCAGAGCTCAAAGCAAAAATTAAGAGATAAAAATATTGAGAGGCATGCTTTTCCCGTCAACAAAAAAGACTGAGTAATTCCCAACACTTTCCATGCTACATATATCATAAGCGGTTCCCAAACATAAAATAAAGTGTGTTCCTTTTTCCACCATACTTTCACACTCCACGGCTAGCCATATCCACGGGTACTGTCCATACCAACACTTTCCAAGGAAATTATTATTTGACAACATAAAGTAAGTTTCTTTTTCATTTCAGGAATTTGCATCCCTATTAGCACCACACTCTCGTGCAATAACAAGTGAATAAACACCTATCTTGAGAATAACACATCTAGCATGGGAAATATTGGCCACCCCCTGCCACTTCATGAGCGGTACAGGCACACAAAAAGGAAATTCATTTTGATAATTAGATTTGGCACATACAAATTTACTTAGAACGACACGGAAATACCCCATATAGGTAGGTACGGTGGACTCATATGGCAAAACTGGGTTTAAGAATTTTGGATGCACAACTAGCATTTCTACTTAGTACAAGTGGAGGCTAGCAAAAAGATTGAGAAGCAACCAACAAAGAAACGAAAAATTCTCATAAACGAGCAATAAGCATAACTAACACCGGATAATGCACCACAAGTAGGATGTAATTTCATTGCATTACTATTGACTTCGTGCTTGCATAGAGAATCACAAACCTTAACACCAATATTCTTACTAAAGCATAATTACTCACCAACATGACTCAAATATTACTATCATCACATCTCAAAACTATTACAAAGAATCAAGTTTATTTTGTCCAATGATCTTCATGAAAGTTTTTATTATATCCCTCTTGAATATCTATCACTTCGGGACTAATGTCATATGTTGCAATTGCTTTTGACAAGCTCAAACAAATTTAAGTGATGAACATGAGGACAAAGATTTTCATCTCTCAAAATAATATAAGTGAAGCATGAGATAATTTCTTCAAAAAATTTACTAACTCTGAAATAAATCTAAGTGAAGCATGAGAGTGTTTCTTCAAAAATACTAAAGCACACCGTGCTCAAAAAGATATAGGTTAAGCACTAGAGCAATTCCATGGCTCAAAAAATTTAAGTGAAGCACATAGAGCAAATCTAACAAATCATAGCATAATTTTGCCTCTCTCAAATAGGTGTGTCCAGCAAGGATACTTGTGACAAACTAAAAAGCGAAACAAGCAAAGACTCATATAATACAAGATGCTCAAAGCAAAACTCATGATATGTGACGGATAACAATATAGCTCCAAGTAAAATTACCGATGGTCGTCAGAAGAAAGAGGGGATGCCTTTTGGGCCATCCTCAAGCTTAGTTCCTTGGTTCTCCTTGAATACTAACTTGGGGTGCCATGGGCATCCCCAAGCTTAGGCTCTTTTCACTCCTTATTCCTTCATCCATGGCAATCTCACCCAAAACTTGAAAATACCAATCATACAAAACTTAACAAAACCTTCGTGAGATCCGTTAGTATAATAAAGAAAATCACTACTCTAAGTATTGCTGCAAACCCATTCATATTTTATTATTGCATTATACCTATTGTATTATAACTTCTCCATGTCTTAGAGCATCTTTAGCAGACCCTGCATCTTGCCATGACCCGCAAAATAACCGTCAAAATATGGGTCAGCGCGGAAATCCTGCCCGACCAGACACCGCAAACGTGTCCGACCTATAAATTTTTTTGCGGGGCGTGGCAAAAAATCTCCCCAACCTCTAGATTCACGGGGTGGGAGGCTGACTCGAGCTCGTCCCCTATCCGCAGCGAGATTCGGCGCGAGGGAAATTTCCGCGCGGCTGTCTCCCCCACCCTCCGCCACCATTGCCCCCGCCATGGCCCGCTCCGGTGAATCTTCCCTCGCAGTCCTTCGCCGCCATGGATGACTCCCCATCGTCCCCCGTCACCACCGAGGTCATGCACACTCAATCCCCTCTGGTGGATCTCGTCGTCGGTCATGTTGGCCCCTCTGTCACCCAAGGCACCACTGCGCCTGCTCGCAAGCGGCAGGGCAACATGGTCGTGCAGGGTGGGAATCTGACTGCCCCCACCAGGAAGGCACGCGCTCCGGGCGTTAACGCTGCTGCGCGATCCCGGCCGGCGGCGGAGAAGGTCGACAAGGTCTTGGGCGTAAAGCGGAAGAACATTCCGGCTTCAAAGAAGCCGGCTCCTTCATCCACCCCCTCTGCCCTTGCAAGAGGTTCCCCGGTGATGCCGCTCAACGGCGCTACTTCCACTACAAGCGAGGTGTTTGACCAAATGGCCGGAAGGTATGCCTCTTCGGCCCCTTCAACTTTCTTTGCTTTTCGCCATTTGCGGTAGCTCGTGACTTGTTGTCGTTCACTATAGCGGTGGTTCGAACAATGCCACTATCGAGTTTGTGAACTGTTGGACACCAATGCCGTTGACATCGATCAATCCCCGTTCGCTGCATTCGATTACAATGAAACGGAGAGCGGCATGGATGATCACGATGGTGAAGAAGAAGTGGAGGAGATAGATGAGGGGGCGTATGAGCAATCGCAAACAAGAAAAATCCAGAGATCGAAGAACTACACGATCTTGGAAGATCAAATCTTGATCAAGGCCTGGAGTGCGGTGTCTCTTGATGCTTGCACGGATACTTCTGAAACTGCCAAGAGGTATTGTCAAAGGATCGAAGATCAATACTTCTGCATGATGTCAAAGTATCCCAATAGGACTCCACGCACCTTTCGGTCACTCCAAGGTCGTTGGGACGTGATCAAGCCGATTTGTAGCCGTTGGGATGCTTGCTTGAAACAAGTTCACAATGCCCCCCCGAGTGGAACCATGGAATCCGACTATGTGATTTCACGTTCCAAGTGATGCAAAACATTTGTAGCATTTAAAGTGATTGCATAATTTGACATTGTTTTCATTGTGTAGGACAAACTTGCCCAACAAAGATACAAAGACATGGAAGCTTCGGAAGGCAAATTCTTTAAACTAGAGCATTGTTGGGACCCGCTCAAAGAGTGTGAAAAGTGGAAGTTGATTGACAATGAATCCCCACCGAAGAGAGATTCACTTACAAACATGGATGAAGATGAGGATGATGATGGCCCAAGAAACTTGAACAAGCCCGATGGCGACAAGAAGACTAAGGAGAAGATGAAGAGAGAGCACGAAGCGTCGAGCTTGAGGGACAAGATTGATGCCATGGTGCAATCAAATGAGTTGATGTTAGAAAAGACGTTGGAGATTAAGAAAGAGTTGGCTGAGAAGAAGTCACAGGAGAAGCAAGAAAAATGGCAATTGCTGAAGGATGAGGGGCTTTGCAAAGCGGCCATTGAGGAGATAAGAGCACGTGCCGCTGAAAACAAAGCCATGTACAAGTTGCTTGCCGAAGAGAACAAGATCATGACATTGAACCACAATGACATGGACGACCTCACCAAAGAATGGCATGATATGGCATGAAGAGAAATCTTGAAGAGGAGAATGGTTGCGTCAGCCAGTGCGTGTTACAGTGCCGGAGATGTTTTCTCAACGGGGTTTGGAACAAATGTCGCCGATGCGTTCAGTGCACCAGCCGATGATTTCGGTGCGGGAGTTGGAACAAGCTTCGGAGGTGGACTCGGTGGTCCCGATGACCTCCATGGAATCGATGGCGGGGAGTGAAGATCGACCACGATGATGCCGGACGTGGTTGTCACTTTTGCAAGACCCCCTTTTGCGTTTGTCCTACAAAACTAAGCTTTTATTTGCGTGTGAACTGTGTTCTATTGTTTGAATTTGAACTCATTTTTTCGAATCGATGTCAAATTTGATAATTGGGCGTCTTCGGTTTGCAGGTCGACGCGGCGGTGCCCAAGCAAACCCCGCGTAGCCGACCCGTAAAAGAGCATATTCACCGGATATCCTTTTTATGGTCCATTTTCCGGGGTCTGAGTCTGACATCGCCCGCGCCAGCCTGTGATGTCTACTACACAACCTTCTTCTTGTAGACGTTGTTTGGCCTCCAAGTGCAGAGGTTTGTAGGACAGTAGCAAATTTCCCTCAAGTGGATGACCTAAGGTTTATCAATCCGTGGGAGGCGTAGGATGAAGATGGTCTCTCTCAAACAACCCTGCAACCAAATAACAAAGAGTCTCTTGTGTCCCCAACACACCCAATACAATGGTAAATTGTATAGGTGCACTAGTTCGGCGAAGAGATGGTGATACAAGTGCAATATGGATGGTAGATGTAGGTTTTTGTAATCTGAAAATATAAAAACAGCAAGGTAGCAAGTTTTAAAAGTGAGCGAAAACGGTATTGCAATGCTAGGAAACAAGGCCTAGGGTTCATACTTTCACTAGTGCAAGTTCTCTCAACAATAGTAACATAATTGGATCATATAACTGTCCCTCAACATGCAACAAAGAGTCACTCCAAAGTCACTAATAGCGGAGAACAAACGAAGAGATTATTATAGGGTACGAAACCACCTCAAAGTTATCCTTTCTGATCGATCTATTCAAGAGTCCGTAGTAAAATAACACGAAGCTATTCTTTCCGTTCAATCTATCCTAGAGTTCGTACTAGAATAACACCTCTAGACACAAATCAACCAAAACCCCAATATCACCTAGATACTCCAATGTCACCTCAAGTATCCTTGGGTATTATTATACGATATGCATCACACAATCTCAGATTCATCTATTCATCCAACACAAAGAACTTCAAAGAGTGCCCCAAAGTTTCTACCAGAGAGTCAAGACGAAAACGTGTGCCAACCCAGCATAAGTTCACGAGGTCACATAACTCGCAAGTTGATCACGAAAACATACATCAAGTGGATCACGTGAATATCCCATTGTGACCACAGATAAGCACATGCAAGACATACATCAAGTGTTCTCAAATCCTTAAAGACTCAATCCAATAAGATAACTTCAAAGGGAAAACTCAATTCATCACAAGGAGATAGAGGGGGAGAAACATCATAAAATCCAGCTATGATAGCAAAGCTCGCGATACATCAAGATCGTGCCGAATCAAGAACACGAGAGAGAGAGAGGGAGAGAGAGAGATCAAACACATAGCTACTAGTACATACCCTCAGCCCCGAGGGTGAACTACTCCCTCCTCGTCATGGAGAGCGTCGGGATGATGAAGATGGCCATCGGAGAGGGATTCCCCCTCTCCAGCAGGGTGCCATAACGGGCCTAGATTGGTTTTCGGTGGCTATGGAGGCTTGCAGTGGCGAAACTCCTGATCTAGGTTTCTTCTGGAAGTTTGGGTACATATAAGAGGTGTTGGAGTTGGGAACAAGTCAGGGGGTCCCCGAGGCGGCCACGAGGTAGGGGCGCATCTAGGGGGTAGGGTGCGCCCCCACCCTCGTGGGTGCCTCGGGACTCTTCTGGCCCATCTCCGGCACTCCGTGGGCTTCTTCTAGTCCAAAAATTATCTCGGTGAATTTTCAGGTCAATTGGACTACGTTTGATTTTCCTTTTCTACAATACTCAAAAATAAGGAAAAAACAGGAACTGGCACTGGGCTCTAGGTTAATAGGTTAGTCCCAAAAATCATATAAAATAGCATATAAATGCATATAAAATACCCAAGGTTGGTAAAATAATAGCATGGAACAATAAAAAAATTATAGATACGTTGGAGATGTATCAACCCGCATATATCCTTTTCCGCGAACTGCAAAAGCCTTATGCTGGTCGGGATTTTGCGGGGTCTACTAGAGATGCTCTTATACCCTTCAATACAATCCATAGATTCATCAAAATAAGCACACAATGCAACAAAAACAGAATTTGTCAAAACAGAACAGTCAGTAGTAATCTGGACTTTGTCCATACTTCTGTGACTCCAAAAATTCTAAAAATTTAGGACAACACAGAAATTTTTTATATCAATCTTGTGTAAAAAAGTTCAGAATTTTATCACACTTTTGTGTTTTTTAACAATTCTATTATTGGGTGCAAAAGTTTCTGTTTTTCACCAAGATCAAATCAATTATCACCAAACATAATCCCAAAGGCTTTACTTGGCACAAACACTAACTAAAACAAAAAAACACAATCATAACAGTACCATAATTGTGTGAACACTCAAGGACAGAAATAAAAAGGCAAAAATAAATTTTATTCATTGGGTTGCCTCCCAGCAAGCGCTATCGTTTTATGCCCCTAGCTAGGCATTGATAATTTTGATGATGCTCGCAAGAAATACAAGAATTGAAACACAAAGAGAGCATCATAATACATCTGACAAACACATTTAAGTCTAACATACTTCTGATGCATAAGGATTTTATAAGCAAACAAATTATCAAGACAAGAAACATCTAACATATGCAAAGAAGAGGAATAAAACATTGACGATCTCAACATAACGAGAGGTAATTTAGTAAAATGAAAATTTCGACAACCATATTTTCCTCTCTCATAATAATTACATGTAGGATCATAATCAAATTCAACAATATAACTATCACATAAAATATTATCTTCATGATCCACATGCATGCAAAGTTGACACTCTTCCAAAATAGTGGGATTATCATCAAATAAACTCATGACCTCTCCAAGCCCACTTTTATCAAAAATTTCATAAGACTGAACACTCTCCAAATATGTGGGATTATTTTTAGCTAATGTTGAAACTCTTCCAAACCCACTTTTAATATTATCGCAAGCATATTCATCATGAGATTTTTTTTAAGATCATAAGAATCATTATCACCCAATCATGATCATTGCAATAAGTAGTGGACATAACAAAACAAGCGTCCCCAACCTTGGGGTTTTGTGTAATACCCTCGATGCGGCTATATCTCCCACGTGTCGAAGTACGACTTAGAGGCATAACCGCATTGAAAGCAATGTCGCAAGTGAGGTAATCTTCACACAACCCATGTAATACATAAGGAAAAAGATACATAGTTGGCTTACAATCGCCACTTCACACAATACATGAATAAAGCATTACATCATCCAAATACAATCAAGGTCCGACTACGGAACCAAAATAAAAGAAGAACCCCAAATGCGACAAAGGTCCCCGATCGACCCCAACTGGGCTCCACTACTGATCAACTAGAACGAAACAACACAAAGGACAAGGTCTTCATCGAGCTCCTCCTGAGCTTGGTTGCGTCATCTGCACGGACTCATCCGCACCTGCAAGCTGGTTTTGGAAGTATCTGTGAGCCACAGGGACTCAGCAATCTCGCACCCTCGTGATCAAGACTATTTAAGCTTATGAGTAAGGTAAAAGGTATGAGGTGGAGCTGCAGCAAGCGACTAGCATATATGGTGGCTAACATAGGCAAATGAGAGCGAGAAGAGAAGGCAAAGCACGGTCGATACAAGTATGATCAAGAAGTGATCCTAAAACAACCTACGTTAAGCATAACTCCAACACCGTGTTCACTTCCCGGACTCCGCCGGAAAGAGACCATCACGGTTACACACGCGGTTGATTCATTTTAATTAAGTTAAGGTTCAAATTATCTACAACCGGACATTAACAAATTCCCATCTGCCCATAACCGCGGGCACGGCTTTCGAAAGTTCAAAACCCTGCAGGGGTGTCCCAACTTAGCCCATCACAAGCTCTCCCGGTCAACGAAGGAATAGACCTCCTCTCGAGACATTCCGATCAGACTCGGTATCCCGGTACAACAAGACATTCCGACAGGGTAAAACTAAACCAGCAACACCGCCCGAATGTGCCGACAAATCCCGATAGGAGCTGCACATATCTCTTTCTTAGGGCACACCGGATCATCCAAACTTCTGGTAGGCCAGCCCAGAGTTGCCCCTGGTGGCCACCGGCGGCTGACAAGTTGGACCAACACTCAAAGGAGCACTGGCCCGGGGGGGGGGGTAAAATAATGATGACCCTTGGGGGCGCGACCCCCAAGGGAAAAGAAAAAGGCTGGGTGGCGAATGGTAAAACCAATGTTGGACATTGCTGGAAGAGTTTTACTCAAGGCGAACTGTCAAGGGGTTCCCATTATAGCCCAACCGCGTAAGGGACGCAAAATCCGGGAACATAACACCGATATGACGGAAACTAGGGCGGCAAGAGTGGAACAAAACACCAGGCATAAGGCCGAGCCTTCCACCCTTTACCAAGTATATAGATGCATTAATTAAATAAGATATATTGTGATATCCCAACAAGTAAACATGTTCCAACCAGGAACAACATCTCCATGTTCCAACAAGGAACAAAACTTCAATCTTCACCTGCAACTAACAACGCTATAAGAGGGGCTGAGCAAAGCGGTAACATAGCCAATCAACGGTTTGCTAGGACAAGGTGGGTTAGAGGCTTGACATGGCAATTTGGGAGGCTTGAAAGCAAGTGGTAGGCATCGTAGCATTGGCATAGGAAAAGAGCGAGCAAATCTAGCATAGCAAAGATAGTAGTGATTTCGAGGGTATGATCATCTTTCCTGAAATCCCGCAAGGAAGAAGAACGAGTCCATGAAGAAGACAAACGGATGTAGACGAATGGGTCCTCACAAACGCGACGTTACCGGAACCAACCCGAAGAAGCAACACCAGAAAGAAGCACACAACATAGTAAACAACCAACACATGAACATGGTATGATGCGCAAACAAGTATGATGCATGTCCGGTTTAAAGAAGCATGGCATGGAAACGTGCACAAACAAAACTACAAATTAAGTGGAGCTCAATATGCAACAGAGTTGCATATTGAAGAAAACACCACATGACTTATTTACTTCACTCCCGGTTAGGTACTCAACAATATTAAATGTTGGTTAACATGTCAAGAGGTGAAGCAAAGTAAAACTACCTATCTAGGCAAGTTTAAATGAGGCCGGAACAACAAAACAACAAGTCCGGAAGATCCTCATGAGCATTAGTAATTTAATGCAAACAACAATTTAAACATTTTAATTGTTGTTATCATGATGCGGATGACATGAACAAGTTGATGCAATTTTAAGAAAATGTTGACATGAAAAGATATGAGGCATTTGTCATCGTGGCGGAAAGAAAGGGTGCCACAGCGACGATAACGAAAACGGTGCCACGCAACATTCCGGTTCCGGCAACTCATTGAGACGTGGGTGCAAAAGAAAGTGTGGTGGGAGCGCGCAAAAGATGGAAGGTGGGGTGCTCCCGGTAACCGGGTTCCCACATGACGATGACAAGGTAAAAGAGGGCAACGTGCACCGACAAATCGAGCACGGTGCAAGCACAAGCATCTCATACATCACACATGCATTCGTTCACGGCGGTCGTCTCGGGGTTATACCTTTGAAGCGTGCGTTATCGGAGCGGTTCGGGTCAAGCGGTGTAGTCGTTCACGATCGTCATGGGAAGTAGTGGTACTCGGCCGTGGTGGAAGTAGTGGTTCACGCGACGGTAATCGAACTTGACGATACCGTTACACGGGTCTTCGGCAATGGTAGTGGTACCCATTTTGTAGTTGTGCACATTCCGTAGATGTTCGAGGTCACGACGAGGATCTTGACGTCCATGGAGTCTTCGAGGGTCGACGGTAGTTGTACTCGGGTCGTCGGCGACTGTAGTTGTTCTATGCATCGGGCGTGAAGGTACTTGCCAAGGTACTTGCCATTCTTAGCAGTTCCCAAAACGACGATAGATGAACAATACGCATCGTCGTGGTACTTGCGGTCGTCGGACTTGCTGGTTTCACTTCAACGGTAGTGGTACACTTGTCGGCGAGGTACTTGGCGGTCTCAGTTTTGACCGAGATGAGACAAAATGGTGACGGTGCATGATGAGGAGGGTCCTACAACAACAGGGGGTCGACGGCGGCGCAACACAAGAAGAGCAGCAGCAGGGCAAAGTGGACGGCATAGGCCTTGGCCCGGAGCAAAGGAGGCGGAGCTTCTGGAGGCTGGAGAGGCCATGGGCGTCAGGCGCACGATGCCATAGGGAGGTTTGCGAGGGGGCCATGTCGAGGAGGCAGAGACACTGCGAACTGCAGCAGCGACCGCGATCTTGGAGCACCCCCACCGGAGGACGAGGCGGGGGCATACCCAGGCGGGGAAGGACGGCGCCGGTGGAGAAGCATATTGCCATGCCCGAGGCGGGGCTTGACGGGTCGAGACGGGGTCCGGCGACCGGGCGACGGGGGCGCGCTGGCGATGATGGGGATCGGGCCCGGCGGCGCTAGTCGTCGACTGTGACGGGTCATGGCTCCATGGTCGGCTCCAGCGACGCCGGAAGAAGGCAGCGGCGGCAGGCACGCGAAAGGAGCAGGGGAGAGGCGGCTGGGGACGAGGCAAGAGTGCCGTCCCTCTACGCGTGCGCGGGAGGCCGGTCCGGCGCCATCGGGAGGAGGAAGATGGAGATCGAGAAGGAGAGCAGGGTCGAGCGCGACACTGGAGGGGAAGAGATGGGATCATGGGAGGAGGATGGGATCGGGCAGCGGTTCCTGGCGGCGCAAGGAAAACAAGGAGTGGGATCGGGAGAGGGTAGCGAGTGGGAATCAGCTAGGGTAAGCAGCGGGGCTGATTGGGCCTGGCCTTGGGCCGGCGCGAGAGGGAGGGAGGCCGAGGAGGGCAGTGGTGCAGGCCTGGCCAGGGGTGCAGGCCGCCTCTCTCCCTAAATATCTCTCTTTTCCCATTTAAAAAGAAAACAGAAAAGAGAAGGAAAAGAAAGAGAAGGTTGGGATGGAAACTGGGCATGGAGATAATTTTACTGGACTCGCAAAAATGATCTTGATCCAAGAAAAGTATAAATGGGCATGTACCAAGTTTGGATTGGAACTCGTTTGAATTAAATTCAAATGAGTTTGAATAAGAAGTGGGCGTTAGAAAGGTCCCAAAAGGTTGAGATTTTTGGAAGACCTCCGGAAAAAGATAAAGAATTTATGGACGAAGTTTGAGGAGCAAACTCGAAACGGAAAAGGCATGTGATTATTGCAAGTGTGTTATAGGTGATCCCAAACTAATAGAATATTTCGTTATAGCTCCCTATAATATTGGGAGGATATGTTATAAAGAGAAATCACCACGTGAATTCCCTCGATTTAAATGGATCAAAGATCCATGCCATTTATTTAGTTGAGTTAAGAAAAGAAATGACATGATGGCATGATGACATGATGCAATGCACATGATGCAAAGATGAAATGCAACGGGCCAAACAAATCACACGACGAAACCCGGAAACCCTGGAAGGCATCTGAAGCTCCGGTCTTGGGGCGTCACAACACTCCACCTCTACGAGAGGATCTCGTCCCGAGATCTAGAACGGCACCGGAGGGACAACGGAAGAGATAAGAGAAGAGGTACTACAAATTGCTTCTTTGACAAATGAGTGAAACCAAAGAACCTTGAAAGGTTGAATAACTTGAAAGAAAGAAAAACAACAGAGATAAACAAAGTTGAAAGCACTCCGTTAAGAAAGAGGAACAAGGAAGAACAAATTCGGACAGCACTCCGGTAGAAAAGAGAAGCAAAATTTGATAAGATGAGAGAACATGAAAAGAGGGCACGATACTCCGGTTAAATGGACAATCATAAGAAGAACATGATCTTTGATGAAACAAGATGATGGTTGAAGAAAGAAACAAACCTTAGGGAAGGCTTTAGGTTAAGTATAACCCCAAGATAACTCCAAAGAAGAGATTGATGGATTTAAAATACCTCATCCTTGACCACATGTGAATCATGAGACATGAACTCAAATTATCAAGAATGACATAATACCACCTCGAATGATACGGTTGAAAGAATTGCACTATAGATTGCAAGATGAAGAATGTTTGAGCTCATTAGAAACGAATCGCGATGAAAAACTTCGAGAAGGAATTAAATCCTTGATGAACCATCGTGTAGAACCTCCATGAAGAACTCTGGTACACAAAAGGTAACAAAAAGAAAGAGAAGTTGAAAACACAAGGTAAAACCTTGTAATGATTTAGATGAATCTCCGTGGTGAAATAATTGAGAGAACTTGGAACTCTGGGAAAAGAAAGATGAACAAAAGAAATCAAGAATTTGATGAGCCTCCAGAATAGGGAATTGAGTTCAGTCGATGCAACAAGAATAAGAATTACATTATGCTTATCCTTCACCAATTAAATTGATGACAATCAACGGATTTGACATATTACTTATTCTCGTAGAAAGGATTAAGATAGATACAACGCAAACTTGAGAAAGTCTTCCACGAACCACCGGAAGGATTGAAACAACGAATAAATTGATATGATAATGAAGGAAAAGAAATCTTTGGAGAACCATGTAAAATTGAAAAAGAATGAATAAAACCTAAAGAAACATCAGGAAGAATTAAGCAAATGAACGAAGACGCTTGAGAGAATTTAGATACATGGGAGCGAAGAGATCACGAGCTGATTAGATATCACTTGATGCACCGGTAAAATTTGAGAATGATAGCTGAAAGCTGAGAATGAATAAACTCTGAGATGATGGACTCCGGAGAAGCAAACTGAAAAGAATCTTGAAATGCTCCGGATAGGTGAAAAGAATTCTCATGATCAAAACAATTACGAGAGGATGGCAACAAGCTAGAATCACGAATCTTGAAGAGAATGGAGCAAGATTGAGAGAAAATCTTCTTCGGTCTCCAAAATCTGAGAATTACGACGAGAAACACCACCAAGAATTGTTGAGGCACTCCGGAATGAAAAATTAGAAAGGTTGAGCCAACAATGAAAAGAGTTGGAAAGATCTTGGAGAAAGGCATTTGACTGATGATAACTCATTCTTACGTCAAACTTTGAAATGAATTTGAGATTAACTCCGGGAGAGTAAGAAGAGTCAGGTAAGATCCTGGGAAAAGACCTGTGGGTTAGGGCCCACTGAAAAGATACACCGTTGAAATGATTTGAAGGAGAGATTACACCGGTTGAATTAAATGGCTCAAATGAGATAACATCCTCGAAAGAGCTTGAACAAAAGCGGAGTGAAAAAACACGAATCTTCGAGATATCTTTAGCACTCCGGAACAAATGAGTAGCGAGAAATGAATTATTATGAGGTGCACCGGCATAAGAAAAACATTAGAAGTACGGAAAAGAATATGATTACACCGAAAGCTTGAATTGAATCCACCGGAGAAGAAATGAGTGACGAGAGACAAACTTGAAGCTTCGTTAGCATCTTCCTGAGAATCAACGGATAAGAACATTGACGGAAAAGAATGGAGAGACTTCTCATCAGTAAAAGGATACTTGAATAAGAAATCTGAGTCCTCGAAGAAAAAGGGAGGGTGGGCGGGAAAACAAAGGCAACTTGGAGACGAATGAAACAAACACCGTTGAGAAGAACTGATACTTGATCTTGCGGTTGTTGAAATGATCGGATCCACTTGAAGAGAAACACACCGGTGAAAAAGGATTAACATGACAATCTCAATAAACGAGAAGGATTTGTATTCTCAAAGAAATATGAGAACACCGCTTAGGAAAGGTATGGAATCCACATTTGACTCTGAAGCAACTCGAATACCACAAACCAAAACAAAAACAAAGGAGTGGCTTGCAAAATAAGCCGGAACAAACATATGATAGAGAATTCGTCTGAAGTTTTCGTGGTGGGGCCTACACGGGCTCGATCGTACAACACCATCATGTACAAGGCAGTGCACATGACATACGAAGCGTCCCCGAGTCGGCATAGCCAAGGACTCTTTAAGACACAACGAGACCACTGTAAAACCGACCGTGAATAGGCGGACCACTAGACGTCGAACCCCAATTTCATATCATACATCTGTCGGAAAGATATCCTAAGAACTACTTGAATTCCCACCTATGAAACTCCCAAACCTTTTCGGTTATGCAATCAGGTGTTGGGGATACAGGGGAAGCATAATATCTCACCCAAACTAACAAATCCTACATCCAGCTGTATCCATCCTTCAACACATAACCAAGAAACCTTCGGAAATCATCTACCTCAACCTTCGAAAAGCATCCGTTATACAAGTTATGGCGATACTCCCGAACTCCCGCCCCAGTACTCGGTGGCGTCGAGGTTATCTCACCAACGAACTGCATAAAAGAGATTTTCGATGTCGGCATACTAAACTCAGGTATTCCAAAACTACAACGATAAAATTATGACGACAACACCTCAGAGCTCAACTCCCCGGGACACTTCCACAAAACCCCTGACAGGAGGCACCAAGACAATGTTCTCATCATAAAACCATCGGAACGATTCCAAGATACCCGCGTGATCCTAAATTTTTTTAGTGAAATTTGAGAAGAGAAGAGTCAAAACTCTACATCAAGATGCCTTACCAGAGCGATGAGAAGACTGGGAAGTAAAAAGAATTCCTAAACTCTCCGATATATAATTCCTAAATGACTCAAAACATTTTTCTAGACACAACTCGACCGCTAAAAACGATCAAGCAATGGGGCTCCTAAGGTCGGGGAAGGCTCTGATACCAACTTGTAACGCCCTCGATGCGGCTATATCTCCCACGTGTCGAAGTACGACTTAGAGGCATAACCGCATTGAAAGCAATGTAATACATAAGGAAAAAGATACATAGTTGGCTTACAATCGCCACTTCACACAATACATGAATAAAGCATTACATCATCCAAATACAATCAAGTCCGACTACAGAACCAAAATAAAAGAAGAACCCCAAATGCGACAAAGGTCCCCAATCGACCCCAACTGGGCTCCACTACTGATCAACTAGAAAGAAACAACACAAAGGACAAGGTCTTCATCGAGCTCCTCCTGAGCTTGGTTGCGTCATCTGCACGGACTCATCGGCAACTGCAAGCTGGTTTTGGAAGTATCTATGAGCCACAGGGACTCAGCAATCTCGCACCCTCGCGATCAAGACTATTTAAGCTTATGGGTAAGGTAAAAGGTATGAGGTGGAGCTGCAGCAAGCGACTAGCATATATGGTGGCTAACATACGCAAATGAGAGCGAGAAGAGAAGGCAAAGCACGGTCGATACAAGTATGATCAAGAAGTGATCCTAAAACAACCTACGTCAAGCATAACTCCAACACCGTGTTCACTTCCCGGACTCCGCCGAAAAGAGACCATCACGGTTACACACGCGGTTGATTCATTTTAATTAAGTTAAGGTTCAAGTTATCTACAACCGGACATTAACAAATTCCCATCTGCCCATAACCGCAGGCACGACTTTCGAAAGTTCAAAACCCTGCAGGGGTGTCCCAACTTAGCCCATCACAAGCTCTCACGGTCAACGAAGGAATAGACCTCCTCCCGAGACATTCCGATCAGACTCGGTATCCCGGTACAACAAGACATTTCGACAGGGTAAAACTAAACCAGCAACACCGCCCGAATGTGCCGACAAATCCCGATAGGAGCTGCACATATCTCTTTCTCAGGGCACACCAGATCGTCCAAACTTCTGGTAGGCCAGCCCAGAGTTGCCCCCGGTGGCCACCGAAGGCTGACAAGTTGGACCAACACTCAGAGGAGCACTGGCCCGGGGGGGGGGGGGGTAAAATAATGATGACCCTTGGGCGCGCGACCCCCAAGGTAAAAGAAAAAGGTTGGGTGGAGAATGGTAAAACCAATGTTGGGCATTGCTGGAAGAGTTTTACTCAAGGCGAACTGTCAAGGGGTTCCCATTATAGCCCAACCGCGTAAGGGACGCAAAATCCGAGAACATAACACCGATATGACGGAAACTAGGGCGGCAAGAGTGGAACAAAACACCAGGCATAAGGCCGAGCCTTCCACCCTTTACCAAGTATATAGATACATTAATTAAATAAGATATATTGTGATATCCCAACAAGTAAACATGTTCCAACCAGGAACAACATCTCCATGTTCCAACAAGGAACAAAACTTCAATCTTCACCTGCAACTAACAACGCTATAAGAGGGGCTGAGCAAAGCGGTAACATAGCCAATCAACGGTTTGCTAGGACAAGGTGGTTTAGAGGCTTGACATGGCAATTTGGGAGGCTTGAAAGCAAGTGGCAGGCATCGTAGCATTGTCATAGCAAAAGAGCAAGCAAATATAGCATAGCAAAGATAGTAGTGATTTCGAGGGTATGATCATCTTTCCTGAAATCCCGCAAGGAAGAAGAACGAGTCCATGAAGAAGACAAACAGATGTAGACGAATGGGTCCTCACAAACGCGACGTTACCGGAACCAACCCGAAGAAGCAACACCAGAAAGAAGCACACAACATAGTAAACAACCAACACATGAACATGGTATGATGCGCAAACAAGTATGATGCATGTCCGGTTTAAAGAAGCATGGCATGGAAAAGTGCACAAACAAAACTACAAATTAAGTGGAGCTCAATATGCAACAGAGTTGCATATTGAAGAAAACACCACATGACTTATTTAGTTCACTCCCGGTTAGGTACTCAACAATATTAAATGTTGGTTAACATGTCAAGAGGTGAAGCAAAGTAAAACTACCTATCTAGGCAAGTTTAAATGAGGTCGGAACAACAAAACAACAAGTCCAGAAGATCCTCATGAGCATTAGTAATTTAATGCAAACAACAATTTAAACATTTTAATTGTTGTTATCATGATGCGGATGACATGAACAAGTTTATGCAATTTTAAGAAAATGTTGACATGAAAAGATATGAGGCATTTGTCATCGTGGCGGAAAGAAAGGGTGCCACAGCGACGATAACGAAAATGGTGCCACGCAACGTTCCGGTTCCGGCAACTCATTGAGACGTGGGTGCAAAAGAAAGTGTGGCGGGAGCGCGCAAAAGATGGAAGGTGGGGTGCTCCCGGTAACCGGGTTCCCACATGACGATGACAAGGTAAAAGAGGGCAACGTGCATCGACAGAACGAGCACGGTGCAAGCACGAGCATCTCATACATCACACATGCATTCGTTCACGGCGGTCGTCTCAGGGTTATACCTTCGAAGCGTGCGTTATCGGAGCGGTTCGGGTCAAGCGGTGTAGTCGTTCACGATCGTCGTGGGAAGTAGTGGTACTCGGCCGTGGTGGAAGTAGTGGTTCATGCGACGGTAATCGAACTTGACGATACCGTTACACGGGTCTTCGGCAATGGTAGTGGTACCCATTTTGTAGTCGTGCACATTCCGTAGATGTTCGAGGTCACGGCGAGGATCTTGACGTCCATGGAGTCTTCGAGGGTCGACGGTAGTTGTACTCGGGTCGTCGGCAACTGTAGTTGTTCTATGCATCGGGTGTGGAGGTACTTGCCGAGGTACTTGCCATTCTTAGCGGTTCCCAAAACGACGGTAGATAAACAATACGCGTCGTCGTGGTACTTGCGGTCGTCGGACTTGCTGGTTTCACTTCGACTGTAGTGGTACACTTGTCGGCGAGGTACTTGGCGGTCTCGGTTTTGACTGAGATGAGACAAAATGGCGACGGTGCACGATGAGGAGGGTCCTACAACAACAGGGGGTCAACGGCGGCGCAACACGAGAAGAGCAGCAACAGGGCAAAGTGGACGGCATAGGCCTTGGCCCGGAGCAAAGGAGGCGGAGCTTTTGGAGGCTGGAGAGGCCATGGGCGTCAGGCGCGCGATGCCATAGGGAGGTTTGCGAGGGGGCCATGTCGAGGAGGCAGAGACACTGCGAACTGTAGCAGCGGCCGCGATCTTGGAGCACCCCCACCAGAGGACGAGGCAGGGGCATACCCAGGCGGCGGGGAAGGACGGCGCCGGTGGAGAAGCATATTGCCATGCCCGAGGCGGGGCTTGACGGGTCGAGACGGGGTCCGGCGACCGAGCGACGGGGGCGCGCTGGCGATGATGGGGATCGGGCGCGGCGGCGCTAGTCGTCGACTGTGACGGGTCATGGCTCCATGGTCGGCTCCAGCGATGCCGGAAGAAGGCAGCGGTGGCAGGCACGCGAAAGGAGCAGGGGAGAGGCGGCTGGGGACGAGGCAAGAGTGCCGTCCCTCTACGCGTGCGCGGGAGGCCGGTCCGGCGCCATCGGGAGGAGGAAGATGGATATCAAGAAGGAGAGCGGGGGCGAGCGCGACACTGGAGGGGAAGAGATGGGATCATGGGAGGAGGATGGGATCGGGCAGCGGTTCCTGGCGGCGCGAGGAAAACGAGGAGTGGGATCGGGAGAGGGTAGCGAGTGGGGATCGGCTAGGGTAAGCAGCGGGGCTGATTGGGCCTGGCCTTGGGCCGGCGCGAGAGGGAGGGAGGCCGAGGAGGGCAGTGGTGCAGGCCTGGCCAGGGGTGCATGCCGCCTCTCTCCCTAAATATCTCTCTTTTCCCATTTAAAAAGAAAACAGAAAAGAGAAGGAAAAGAAAGAGAAGGTTGGGATGGAAACTGGGCATGGGGATAATTTTACTGGACTCGCACAAATGATCTTGATCCAAGAAAAGTATAAATGGGCATGTACCAAGTTTGGATTGGAACTCGTTTGAATTAAATTCAAATGAGTTTGAATAAGAAGTGGGCGTTAGAAAGGTCCCAAAATGTTGAGATTTTTGGAAGACCTCCGGAAAAAGATAAAGAATTTATGGACGAAGTTTGAGGAGCAAACTCGAAACGAAAAAGGCATGTGATTATTGCAAGTGTGTTATAGGTGATCCCAAACTAATGGAATATTTCGTTATAGCTCCCTATAATATTGGGAGGATATGTTATAAAGAGAAATCACCACGTGAATTCCCTCGGTTTAAATGGATCAAAGATCCATGCCATTTATTTAGTTGAGTTAAGAAAAGAAATGACATGATGGCATGATGACATGATGCAATGCACATGATGCAAAGATGAAATGCAACGGGCCAAACATATCACACGACGAAACCCGGAAACCCTGGAAGGCATCTGAAGCTCCGGTCTTGGGGCGTCACATTTTGCATATCCCTAACACAATTGACATTGATAGAATTTATAATAACATCATTGCAATCATGCTTTTAATTCAATGAGTATCATGAATCACTTTATAAATTTCTTCGTTTAACACTTCATCACAATTTTCAGATTCATGAATCTCAAGCAAAACTTCATGAAGATAATCTAGTGAACTCAATTCAGTATCAACTGGTTCATCATAATTGGATCTTTTGAAAAGATTAGCAAGTGCATGAGGATCCATATCAATAGATTTTTAGCAAGCGAAGATGCAACCAAATAGAAGGCACATGGCAACATAAGCAAAGAGGCAAACAAAAAAGAAGACAAATAAAAAGGCAAATATTTTTGTGTTTTTGTACAATGTTATAGAAGTGGGGGGATGAAAACGAGAGGCAAATGTCAAATAAAGTAAATTGCAAGGAGATGAGATTTGTCACTAGGAACCTGATAAATGTTGATGATGTCTCACCAACAATGGCGCCAGAAATTACTTTTGATGCGGCTTGAAACTGCGTCGATATTTCCACAAAGACAAAGGGATGATGCAGTACAACTACGGTAGGTATTTCCCTTAGTTATGAAACCAAGGTATCAATCCAGTAGGAGAACCAAGCAACACTATGTAAACGGTACCTGCACACATAGAACAAATCCTCGCAACCCAACGCATAAGAGGGGTTGTCAATCCCTCCTCGGTAAGAAGATAGAATAATTTGTATGAGTTTGGATAAAAGGATCTGAATAAAACACGAAATAAAATAAGTAAAGAAAAGTGCAACAAGGTATTTTTGAGTTTTTGGGATAATAGATCTGAAAACAAATACGGCAAAAAATAGATCGGAAAGCAAATATGATAAAAGATAGGCCCGAGGGCCGTAGATTCCACTAGCGGCTTATCTCGAGAAAATAGCATATGGTGGGTAAAACAATTACTGTTGAGCAATTGACAGAAGAACAAATAATTATGACAATATCCAAGGCAATGATCAATATATAGGCATCACGTCCAAGATTAGTAGGCTGAAACAATTCTCAATCTACTACTATTACTCCACACATCGACCGCTATCCAGCATGCATCTAGTGTATTAAGTTCAATCATGGAGAAACGGAGTAATGCAAAAGGACTGATGACATGATGTAGACAAGATCTATTCATGTAGGAATAGATCCCATCTCGTTATCCTTAATAGCAACGATATATACGTGCCTCGCTACCCCTTCTCTCATTGGGTGAGGACACCGTAAGATCGAACCCATCACAAAGCACCTCTTTCCATTGCAAGAAAAATTGATCTAGTTGGCCTAACTAAACGAAAGATTTGAAGAAGAAATACGAGGCTATAGATAATCATGCATATAAGAGATCAAAGAAGACTCAAATAATATTAAAGTCATTACATCAAATAGATCTCCAAGAGAGCATTGTATTGAGAATCAAAAAGAGAGAAGAAGCCATCTAGCTACTGCCTACAGACTCGTATGTCTATGGTGAACTATTCACGCATCATCGGAGAGGCACCAATTAGGATGATGAACCCCTCCGTGATCGTGTTAGATTGGATCTCGTGGTTCTGGAACTTGCGGCGGCTAGAATTGTGTTTCATCAACTCCCCTAGGGTTTGTAGAATATTTGGATATTTATAGAGCTGAGAGGCGGTGGAGGAGACCCCCGTGGGCCCCACAACCCATCAAGGCGCTCTAGGGGCCTCTGGCGTGACCTGGTGTCTTGTGGGCCCCACGGGCCTCCCGCCAGGTGCTTCCTTGACTCCCAAGTTGCCTTCTAGTCCAAAAAAATCTTCAAAATGTTTCACTGCGTTTGGACTCCGTTTAGTACTGATATTCTGCGAAGTAAAAACAAGCAAAAAACAACAACTGACACTAGGCACTATGTCAATAGGTTAGTCCCAAAAAATGATATAAATTGCTATAAAATAATTGTAAATCATTCAAGAATGATAACATAAGAACATGAAACAGTCAAAAAGTATAGATACGTTGGAGACGTATCAAGGGTGGACTTGCAACTAGGACAAAAAAGCGGCCCCACAATTACATCTCGGGGGTGAAGTCACAAATGGAGAAAAAATGTGTCACCGTTAGTTGGGTATCGAGAGTGCTTGCAACTAGGAAAAAAAGACCTGGTTGCATGCGACAGTGGACTTGCAACATGAACAACAAAAAAGGCGGGCTCACAATTGCATGTCGGGGGTGAGGTCATAAATGGAGAAAAAAGTGTGTCGCCCCTAGTTGCATCTCGAGGGTGGACTTGCAACTAGGAACAACGGATTGAGTTGAATGTCGACAATGGACTTGCAACTTAAACAACAAAAAAGATGGGCCCGTAGTTACATGTCGGAGGTGGAGTTGCAACTGGGACAAAAAGGGTTGGACCCTTGTTGCATGTCGAGAGGGTGCATTTGCAACTAGGAAAAAAATGGACCAGATCCAGTTGTGTATCGAGGAATGAAATTGCAACTGGGAGACAAAAGGTGAGCGAATTGCATGTCAGGGATAGAGTTGCAACAAGGACAAAAAAGATCACTCGATGAAAATAACAAAATCACCTAATCCCTAGATAAAAAATAGGGCAAAAGGTGACAAAATTCATCTGAGGTTACTAATCGCATCATCACTTACTGTCATCTTCTTCATCACGAGGACAAAGATGGAACCCCCAGTTGACTCCATTCTTGCTCGCGCTGGCTCTAATCAAATATAAGAGGGAATGAAAGAGAGACAGTGGCGAATGAAACTTAGGAGGCAATGATCAACTTGTACCTTCAAGTTATACCACATAGGCCAAAAAGGAACGTGACCCTGAGATCACGTCACGAAAATAGCCTAGAAAAATATGCATGTGCGAACAAGATGAGAAGTGGACACAAGACGAACAGCGAGACAAGGAACACACGTGACAAAACAACTCACAATCAAAATTTGCACAACATCTAAAATAAAATAGGCTGAACGATTAGGAAATTGGATGAGACATTTCTAAATATATTTAAAAAATCATAAATTTAAAAAAGAAATGAAAAAAAGAACTAAAAAAATCAAAACATAAATTAAAAATCATGAACTTTTAAAATAAATGAAAAAGAAACAAACAAATTTAGTCAAGTTCGGTTGAGTTTTAGGTTAAGATGGACAGACATGCAACTTAGTCGGTTGATTTTAGGTTAAAAAATGATATGTAACTAGGTTGAGTTGCGCGTAAACAAATGGACATACTTATAGATGAAAACAAAATAAGAATAAAAGATTTACAACAATCCTGGAACACTCAGAGCACTAGAATCCCTGCGTGGTGAGAAATAAAGTGTCTAACGGGAGTGACATAGAAAAACGACAAACACTTACAAAACAAAGGTTTGACACAGCGCACGTTACAAAAAAAAATCCGGACAAGCACATCAACGCACTAGTGGGGCATAGTTTAAAAAACTGGACCGGATCGGCGGTTGAACTAGAAAAAACCGAAACCGACGACCTCAGTGGTTTTTAAGCTAATAAGACCGTTCTGCAATTAGACCGGAGAAAACCGATCGAACTGGTCGGTTTTTTGGAAAACCGGTGAAAAAACCGGGCCATTGAACCGGATAAAATCAGAAATTTTTTTAATAGAAATTTGGTGAAGTGAAATTCAATCCCAGGATGTTTGAGCAGTGCGTGGGGCTTGCCCATGGCCCAATAACCAACTCGGCTGTGCTACTTTGTGGTCCACTACATAGAAATAATTTTATTTGACTATTCTTTCACTCTATATTAGCACATATATTACTCAACATATATTATTTTATTGCTTAAAAAACCAACAATCGAACCGGTGAACCAACGGTCCGACCGGTAAAAACCTAAACCGACAACCTTTCCGGTTTGGTTTTTTAAACTATGCACTGGGGTCAACAGAAAAATAAAAACAGTGACACACAACATAGCTAGAAAAGGCCTAAACAAACAACTAACTTGATACCCGGCCCAAAAAACAAAACCGGAACTGGCCTGGCAAAGTAGAACAGCCTAGTGGGCGCGATACTGCGACATGAGACAACCGGCATAGAACAATGCGACGTGAGGCAACACGACAGATCACCAGGTGCGCAAATTTTGAAGAAAACAAACCAACGGTGGATGACTTAAATGTGAGACACTAATTGAGGAGTGCTCATTGCAAAAATCACGCACACCTTCTTAGGTTGTGATAAGTGACGCGTTGCATGTGCTATCTCTTAAACCGCATGTCCAAATCTAAACCCGTTTTCACCGTTGGATTCCTCGCGCCGAGATCTTTAAAAATAGGTCCCATGTTTATTGGTTTTGACGAACTTGTTTTTTTATGAAAAAACAGACGAAAAAACTAAACCGGGAGAACAGGTTTTTCCCTTTTCGAAAGAGACACGCTCGTGCCTCTCGCAGAAGCAAAACTGTGCTTATCGCGCAAGAAAAAAAAGAAAATATGTTTTTTTCGTTTCCGAGGAGGCATGGCCGTGCCTTTCGCGAAAACACAACCATGCCTTTCACGGAAGCGAAACCGTGCTACCTGGTCCTTCTTCCCGAAGCACAATTTTTGACGATGAGCTAAGCTTACGTTGATCTTTCCTCATCATATCATTTAGCTTTGGACAGCTAGCTTGCTTTGGAGTTTGTGTCATACCCTTGGTTCCGTTAACCTTTCCCTTCATCATTGCTTTGACTTGATGTCATCACCAATCTATTACATCTTCGTGGAGCCTCTCAACAAAATTTGTCATGATCATCATCAACATCTTGACTCCTTCCTGGATATCAATCGAATTCTTGATGCGAAATACCACCCTTGCCCCTCGATGATTTATGTTATCAACGACAATAACTTTATTACCCTCCCTCTGACACAAAATTGTTCATGTTTTGTGTAGTACGTTGAGTTTATTTCTATCCAGCTTGTGTTAGGATCTACCTTGAAATATTACCATCTTTTATGTCAAGAATGTCATGCGAATTTCACCATGTCTTGAGAATCCTTGATAAATAGTGATACTTATCACCATCACCATTATTCCTTGTTTCTCATGTTGTTTCTAACCGGAATACCGACAAATGCACTATGATGTGTAAAATTCAAAACTTCTAGCAACCCTATTGCTTTGAAGTTATTGGTCTACAGTTTCATTCTAAGTCTATTGCTTATTGAATCATCATTCGAACATTGATCGTGCTACCTGTTCTAGATTCCTGGGTGCACCCTTCTATCATTGTTCAGTTGTGTATGTTTCCCTCGAGCATACATCATTATATCATTTGAACCGACAAATGATATTTCCTTGTTCACATAATTGTGGGAATTCACCTTTTGTTAAATCTCGATGAATTACCGCTGATTCCATCAGCCACCTCCTCATCCTCTCGTTGGTTTACTGATGAACTCATGTTTCCGAACTCGCTTCCATGGTTCATTTCTCAAGGATCTTAAAATGTCTTTGCGTCAACTGTTGTTGCACCTTTCCTTCTCAGGCATCTAGAGTCTGAGATATCCTGACACCAATCAGATCTGAATCTCGGTCAGATATGATGGTTGGAACATATTTTCAAGAGTTATAACATTGGTCTTTATGTGACCCAGTAAGGTGATGGCATGCCTAGCACACCTAGCTGGAGGGCCTATTGTCATAGTTCTCCCTTTTAGCAATGTTAACCATTCTTCCATGAGGAAATTGAAAGACTTATTCTATAAGTTGTTCCTGATGAATCCGTTGAGTATCCAAAGTCTGACCTTTGCTTGAAGACCATGTCAATGCTATCCCGAAGCATGTCTATGATACTCCAATTTTCAATAAGAGCATTTGAAGCACAATGCTAAATTCTCTGTATCAATTATCCAAACACCGTTGTATGGGTAATGTCATGAAATTTCTCTCCCCTTTCCTAAAGGGTTTTCTACGTTATATCCTGTCATGGCTATCATGCTCTGCTTGTCCTTGGGAAGGATATACCCCTAAAATATGTGTTTAAACACATTTTCCTTTCCATTGATTTGTTCAAACTTTCTTGTAATCTACTTAACTGAGCAGTGGTAATTCCCTGCTTAGGTAAGCACCTCGTTGTACCACTCTGATAGTAAGACCATGTTTCTATTGTTAATAACATTTCATTAACCACCAATGGACGAGAACCTTGCCTATTGGTCCGCCTCGTTCAACGAGCAAGAAAATGGTTCTCTTCGTCTCTCGCCCTTGGTACCGGCATTGTTGCCGACATAACTGACAGGCTATCCTCTGACATGCCTTGCTTACATTATCATGCAAGATGTCGTCGCCCTTCCTACTTTTAACCCACATGGTGGGCCCATAACCCACAATTCCACATGATCGAAACCTGACTCTCATGTACACCCCCTGTTCCCAAGGTTGTTCCTCGCGCATGGCCTCGTATGTAATTCACGAGCCACCTTCAGGTCTGATATCGGACACAATACTTATTCCCGTTGTTTTGACCCTCTCACGCCCTATAACAGGCATCGAACAATTGCCTGCCCGCTCGAAACTTCCCAGGTTACCTCCTTACTTTGCTCTCGATATTTTCTTAAGATTCGATTCGAGAGTTACCCTCCGCCACCTTCCTCGATGTTGTCGACCCGATAGTCAACCTTGCCGACGTCCGTTCTCCCAGAATGCCCACCCTTTATTCTTTCATAAGTACGATGGAGTTCCTGAAGAAAGGACGTCGATTTCATCATGATGACCTGAAGCCGAGAAATGAAGACATCAATGTATCGGACCGGCCTCTTCGAGAAGAGCACGCCAGGATGAGAAGACCCGCTAGATTCGTTAGCAAACCTTCCCCCCTTTCACTACCTCTTAAATCTCGGGACGAGATTTCTTGTAGTGGAGGAGAATTGTGACGCCCGGATAATTAGACTACAGTAATCCCACGTTAACGATGCCACATCACCATGGTTACTGTTGTTAATCTCGCGTTAGTTCAAAACCGATTCAAATTCAAAATTGAATTAAAGGCAAACAACAAAAGTTTTCAAACTTTAAAACTAAAATGTCTGGGTTGTGCCAAGTAATGCAAAGTTAATTGTGGTGAGGAAACCCCACTTTTATAAAATGTTTTAATACTCTAAAATGATTAAAACAGTAGTTGAAACGATTAAATAAGTGCCTTTGATATTTTATAAAATCATAAACTATTTTATTTTGAGGTGAAACTTTTTAGGGTAGTGGGTTACTTTGAAACACTAGTTTTGGAGCTAAGTGTATATTTTACTAAAACTAAAATAATTGAAAATAAAGTAAAACAGTAAAAAGTAGATAAACCAAAAAGAACACAAAAGTAGTAAAAAAACAAAAAAAGAAACCCCCTAGCCAACTGGGCCAAACGGCCCAGCCGGCCAGCCCTCTAACCTAGCCGGCCCACCCCACTCCATTAACTCCCCTGGGCGACCGAACCCAAACCCTAGCGCACCCCACTCCCCCACTCGTCCCACCCTGCGCGTCTCCCTCGCTCCCCCCGTGGATCGGGGGAAACGGCGCCCCGACACCACCGCCTCATCCCTACGCCCCGTCGCTGGCAGGTGCCGCCCGTCTCCGCCGGTGCCTCCTCGTCGCCTCCCCACACCGCCTCCTCAACCCTCCTCCCCGACCGACCTCCTAGAGCCTCTGCTTCCTCCTGGCGCCGCCCCGCCATCACCGCCTCGACCCCGACTCCGTCGCCCGAAGCCGTCCCGGACGCCGCCGGACTTCCCCGTCTACGCGCGTCGTCCCCGTCCACCTCCTCGTTCCCCCGCAGCCCGAACCCCTGCAGCATTCCTGTGAGCCGTCGCCTCCCCTCCTCACTCCCTCTCTCCCGTCGTTGACCCCCCCTCACCGCGCACGTGCCTCGCTCGCGGCCGCGGTCACCGCCTCCGCGCCCCCCTCCCCGTGCGCACCCAGCGCCGCGCTCGCGCCACCTGCCTCACCGTGTGGACGCGCCCGACATCGACCTTGCGCCGTTCGCGCCCACGTCGTGCGCCCGTTAGCCGTCCATCGCGCATGTGCACCGCCCGCGCTCACCCCGTCTCGCTGTGCTGCCGCTCGCGGCCGTGCTCGCCGCGCGCCCTCCACCATGGCCCTCCGCTCCCTTGTCGGAGCTCGCGATCGCTGCTGCTGCAGTGGTTGTGCTCCTCCAGCCCCTCGTCGCGCCGCTGCACTACTCCCCTGCTGCTCCGCCCGGTGGCGGCCCGCCGGAGCTCCACGCCGGAGCGCCGACACTCGGTCCCACCAGCCGCTCCACAGCGCCCTCCCGGGCAAAGCACCCGCACACCCACAGCGCCCCTGCACTTGTAACCTGCTAGCACCGGCACCCGCTTTGGCCTTTGTCCCTATGACGAACGGGGCCCATGCCATGAACAAAATAAAATAATAATAATAATAATAAATTAATAATAAAATTAATTAATTAATTATCTAAATAATTAACTTAATTAATCCTGTTTAGTTAGCTAATTAACTTAATTAACCTGTGTTAGTTAACCTAATAACCTAATTAGTCTTTTAATCTGTTAGGTTAGTAAAACAGTGTATGACAAGGGGGCCCCACCCCCTGTTGACCAGTCAAAGTTTGACTGGTCAACTAGGACCCCTTGGACCCACATGGCAGCCCCTCTGGTACACTTATGTGTACCCAGAGCTGGGTGCACCTAGCAATTTATATTTATTTCGAATTAAAATAATATGATAATTTTAGAAAATGAATTAAAACTTTAAAAATTAATATAAAATAAACCGTAGCTCGGATGAAAAAACTTTGTACATGAAAGTTGCTCAGAACGACGAGACGAACCCGGATACGCAACCCGTTCGTCCGCCACGCCTCCCTAGCATACCGAACACACAATTTTCCCCCTCCGGTTCATGTGTCCAAAAACGCGAAACACTGGGAATACTTTCCCGGATGTTTTCCCCCTTCACCGGTACCACCTCGTACCGCGTTAGGGCACACCTAGCATCACGCTTTGTCATGTCATGCATCGCCATGCATTTGTTTGCATTATATTCATTGTTTCTTCCCGCTCTTCTCTCGCTAGACATCGAGACCGACGACGCTGCTACCCAGTACGACTACGGTGTTGACGACCCCTCCCTCTTGCCAGAACAACCAGGCAAGCCCCCCCTTGATCACCATATATCGCCTACTCTCCTCTATACTGCTTGCCTTAGAGTAGTGTAGCATGTTACCGCTTTCCCTTAATCCTATCCTGATGCATAGCCTGTCATTGTTGCTACAACTGTTGTTACCTTTACCTGCAATCCTAATGCTTAGTATAGGATGCTAGTTTATCATCAGTGGCCCTTCATTCTTGTCCGTCTGCCATGCTATACTATCGGGCCGTGATCACTCGGGAGGTGATCACAGGTATATACTATATACTTTATATATGTTAATTGAGGTGACTAAAGACGGGTTGGCTCGTAGGAGTACCCGCGAGTGATCCATGGATTGGGTCCGAAAGGACGTTTGTCCCGACGGCCCTCTGAGTGGATCTTTGTGGCGAAGTGACAGGGCAGGTTGAGACCACCTAGGAGAGAGGTGGGCCTGGCCCTGGTCGGCGTTCGCGGTTATTTCAAAATAACACATTTAACGAGATCTTGGTATTTGATCTGAGTCTGGCTACTGGCCTATACGCACTAACCATCTACGCGGGGACAGTTATGGGCACTCGACGTCGTGGTATCAGCCGAAGCCTTCGTGACGTCAGCAACTGAGCGGCGCGCGCCAGATTGGACTGGAACGCCTGCTAGGCTAGGTCTGCTTCCGGCCGCCCACGCAACGTGCAGGTGTGCTAAGGGCGATGGGCCCAGACCCCTGGGCACTTAGGTTTAGACCGGCGTGCTGACCTCTCTGTAGGTCTAGGTGGGGCTGCGACGTGTTGATCTTCCGAGGCCGGGCATGACCCAGGAAAGTGTGTCCGGCCAAATGGGATCGAGCGTGTTGGGTTATCTGGTGCACCCCTGCAGGGAAGTTAAACTATTCGAATAGCCGTGATCTTCGGTAACATGACGACTTGGAGTTGTACCTTGACCTTATGACAACTAGAACCGGACACTTAATAAAACACACCCTTCCAAGTGCCAGATACAACCGGTGGTTGCTCTCTCACAGGGCGACGAGGGGAGGATCATCGGTTAGGATTATGCTATGCGATGCTACTTGGTGAACTTACCACCTACTCTCTTCTCCTGCTGCAAGATGGAGGTTATCAGAAGCGTAGTCTTTGAAAGGACTAGCTATCCCCCTCTTATTCCGGCATTCTGCAGTTCAGTCCACATATGATACCCTTATTCCATTTGATACCAATGCATACATATGTAGTGTAGCTCCTTGCTTGTGAGTACTTTGGATGAGTACTCACGGTTGCTTTTCTTCCCCTTTTCCCCTTTCCTATATCCGATTGCTGCAGCCAGACGATGGAGCCCAGGAGCCAGATGCCACTGTCGATGACGACTACTACTACTCGGGAGGTGCCTATTACTACATGCAGCCCGCTGACGGTGACCAGGAGTAGTTTAGGAGGATCCCAGGCAGGAGGCCTGCGCCTCTTTCGATTTGTATCCCAGTTTGTGCTAGCCTTCTTAAGGCAAACTTGTTTAACTTATGTTTGTACTCAGATATTGTTGCTTCCACTGACTCGTCTATGATCGAGCTCTTGTATTCGAGCCCTCGAGGCCCCTGGCTTTTAATATGATGCTTGTATGACTTATTTTATTTGTAGAGTTGTGTTGTGATATCTTCCCGTGAGTCCTTGATCTTGATCGTACACGTTTGCGTGTATGATTAGTGTACGATTGAATCGGGGGCGTCACAAATAGCATGTCGGGAGTGGATTTGCAACTGAGACAAAAATGCTTTCCTCCATCCCAATGTTGAGTGTTGAGGGTTGATGTGGCTTGAAACTGCGTCGGTATTTCCCCAAAGAGGAAGGGATGATGCAATACAGCCATGGTAGGTATTTCCCTTAGATATGAAACCAAGTTATCAATCCAGTAGGAGAACCAAGCAACACTATGTAAACGGTACCTGCACACAAAGAACAAATCCTCGCAACCCAATTTGTAAGAGGGATTGTTAATCCCTCCTCGGTAAAAAGATAGATTAATTTGTATGAGTTTGGATAAATAGATCTGAATAAAACACAAAACAACATAAGTAAATAAAAAGTGCAGCAAGGTATTTTTGGGTTTTTGGAATAATAGATCTGAAAACAAATACGACAAAAAATAGTCCAGAAAGCAAATATGATAAAAGATAGACCCGATGGCTGTAGATTTCACTAGTGGCTTCTCTTGAGAAAATAACACACAGTGGGTAAACAAATTACTATTGGGCAATTTATAGAAGAAAAAGTAATTATGATAATCAATATATAGGCATCACATCCAAAATTAATAGACCGAAACGATTCTGCATCTACTACTATTACTCCACAGATCAACCGCCATCCAGCATGCATCTAGTGTATTAAGTTCATGGAGAAACAGAGTAATGCAATAAGAACGATGACATGATGTAGACAAGATCTACTCATGTAGGAATATATATCCCATCTTGTTATCCTTAATAGCAACGATACATACGTGCCTCGCTAGCCCTTCTGTCACTGGGTGAGGACACCGTAAGATCGAACCCATCACAAAGCACCTGTTCTCATTGCAAGAAAAATCGATCTAGTTGGCCTAACTAAACCAAAGATTCAAAAAGGAAATACAAGGCTATAAATAATCATGCATATAAGAGATCAAAGAAGACTCAAATAATATTAACTCGAACTTCATCGGATCCCAACAAACACACCACAGAAAGTCATTACATCAAGTAGATCTCCAAGAGACCATTGTATTGAGAATCTAAAAGAGAGAAGAAGCCATCTAGCGACTGCCTACGAGCCCGTAGGTGTATGTTGAAGTACTCACGCATCATCGGAGAGGCACCAATGAGGATGATGAACCCCTCCGTGATCGTGTTAGATTGGATCTCGTGGTTCTGGAACTTGCTACGGCTGAAATTTTGTTTCGTCGACTCCCCTAGGGTTTCTGGAATATTTGGGTATTTATAGAGCGGAGAGGCAGTGGAGGAGACCCACGTGGGCCCCACAACCCATCTGGGCATGCCAGGGGCCTCTGGCGCGCCCTGGTGTGTTGTGGGCCCCACGGGCCTCCCCCTAGGTACTTCCTTGGCTCCCAAGTTGTCTTTTGGTCCAAAAGAATCTCCAAAAAGTTTCGCTGCGTTTGGACTCTGTTTGGTACTGATATTCTGAGAAGTAAAAAACAAGCAAAAACAGCAACTGGCACTGGGCACTATGTCAATAGGTTAGTCCCAAAAATGATATAAAGTTGCTATAAAATGATTGTAAAACATCCAAGAATGATAATATAATAACATGGAACAATAAAAAAATTATAGATACGTTGGAGACGTATCAACATCCCCAAGCTTAATTCCTGCTCCTCCTCGAGTAGGTAAATGATAAAAATAGAATTTTTGATGTGGAATGTCGTCTAGCATGTTCATCACATATTCTTTTCTTTTGTAGCATGTACATTTGGACTTTTAGATGATTCAAAGCAATAGTCTAGTTTTGACATGAAGACTTCAATGCTCAAGCATATCAACAAGCAACCATGACTTTCAAAATATCAACACGAAAGAAAGTTATCCCTAGCCCATCATGCTGAATCATTGATCCATTCATGAAACACACTCGAATATTTGCTACATCCTATGCTCAACTACGATCATACTGCTCCCTAATTGGTGCTTTATAAGAGAAGATGGAGACTCGAAATAAAAATAAAAATTACATAAAAGTAAATAGATAGGCACTTCGCAGAGGGAAGCAGAGATTTGTAGAGGTGCCAGAGCTCAAAGCAAAAATTAAGAGATAAAAATATTGAGAGGCATGCTTTTCCCGTCAACAAAAAAGACTGAGTAATTGCCAACACTTTCCATGCTAGATATATCATAAGCGGTTCCCAAACATAAAATAAAGTGTGTTCCTTTTTCCACCATACTTTCACACTCCACGGCTAGCCATATCCATGGGTACTGTCCATACCAACACTTTCCAAGGAAATTATTATTTGACAACATAAATTAAGTTTCTTTTTCATTTCAGGAATTTTCATCCCTATTACCACCACACTCTCGTGCAATAACAAGTGAATAAACACCTATCTTGAGAATAACACATCTAGCATGGAAAATATTGGCCACCCCCTGCCACTTCATGAGCGGTACAAGCACACAAAAAGGAAATTCATTTTGATAATTAGATTTGGCACATACAAATTTACTTAGAACGACACGGAAATACCCCATAGAGGTAGGTATGGTGGACTCATATGGCAAAACTGGCTTTTAGAATTTTGGATGCACAACTAGCATTTCTACTTAGTACAAGTGGAGGCTAGCAAAAAGATTGAGAAGCAACCAACAAAGAAACGAAAAATTCTCATAAACGAGCAATAAGCATAACTAACACCGGATAATGCACCACAAGTAGGATGTAATTTCATTGCATTACTATTGACTTCGTGCTTGCATAGAGAATCACAAACCTTAACACCAATATTCTTACTAAAGCATAATTACTCACCAACATGACTCACATATTACTATCATCACATCTCAAAACTATTACAAAGAGTCAAGTTTATTTTGTCCAATGATCTTCATGAAAGTTTTTATTATATCCCTCTTGAATATCTATCACTTCGGGACTAATGTCATATGTTGCAATTGCTTTTGACAAGCTCAAACAAATTTAAGTGATGAACATGAGGATAAAAATTTTCATCTCTCAAAATAATATAAGTGAAGCATGAGATAATTTCTTCAAAATTTTTACTAACTCTGAAATAAATCTAAGTGAAGCATGAGAGTTTTTCTTCAAAAATACTAAAGCACACCGTGCTCAAAAAGATATAAGTGAAGCACTAGAGCAATTCCATGGCTCAAAAAATTTAAGTGAAGCACATAAAGCAAATCTAACAAATCATAGCATAATTTTGCCTCTCTCAAATAGGTGTGTCCAGCAACGATACTTGTGACAAACTAAAAAGCGAAACAAGCAAAGACTCATATAATACAAGATGCTCAAAGCAAAACTCATGATATGTGACGAATAAAAATATAGCTCCAAGTAAAATTACCGATGGTCGTCAGAAGAAAGAGGGGATGCCTTTTGGGCCATCCTCAAGCTTAGTTCCTTGGTTCTCCTTGAATACTAACTTGGGGTGCCATGGGCATCCCCAAGCTTAGGCTCTTCTCACTCCTTATTCCTTCATCCATGGCAATCTCACCCAAAACTTGAAAATATCAATCATACAAAACTTAACAAAACCTTCGTGAGATCCGTTAGTATAATAAAGAAAATCACTACTCTAAGTATTGCTGCAAACCCATTCATATTTTATTATTGCATTATACCTACTGTATTATAACTTCTCCATGTCTTAGAGCATCTTTAGCAGACCCTGCATCTTGCCGTGACCCGCAAAATAACCATCAAAATATGGGTCATCGCGGAAATCCTGCTCGACCAGACACCGCAAACGCGTCCGACCTATAAATTTTTTTACGGGGCGTGGCAAAAAATCTCCCCGACCTCTAGATTCACGGGGTGGGAGGCCGACTCGAGCTCGTCCCCTATCTACAGCGAGATTCGGCGCGAGGGAAATTTCCGCGCAGCCGTCTCCCCCACCCTCCGCCACCATTGCCCCCGCCATCGCCCGCTCCGGTGAATCTTCCCCCGCAGTCCTTCGCCGCCATGGATGACTCCCCGTCGTCCCCCGTCACCGTCGAGGTCACGCACGCTCAATCCCCTCTGGTGGATCTCGTCGTCGGTCATGTTGGCCCCGCTATCACCCAAGGCACCACTGCGCCTGCTCGCAAGCGGCAGGGCAACATGGTCGTGCAGGGTGGGAATCCGACTGCCCCCACCGGGAAGGCACGCGCTCCGGGCGTTAACGCTGCTGCGCGATCCCGGCCGGCGGCGGAGAAGGTCGGCAAGGTCTTGGGCGTAAAGCGGAAGAACATTCCGGCTTCAAAGAAGCCGGCTCCTTCATCCACCCCTCTGCCCTTGCAAGAGGTTCCCCGGCGATGCCGCTCAACGGCGCTGCTTCCACTGCAAGCGAGGTGTTTGACCAAATGGCCGGAAGGTATGCCTCTTCGGCCCTTCAACTTTCTTTGCTTTTCACCATTTGCGGTAGCTTGTGACTTGTTGTCGTTCACTATAGCGGTGGTTCGAACAATGCCACTATCGAGTTTGTGAACTGTTGGACACCAATGCCGTTGACATCAATCAATCCCCGTTCGCTGCATTCGATTACAATGAAACGGAGAGCGGCGTGGATGATCACGGTGGTGAAGAAGAAGTGGAGGAGATAGATGAGGGGGCGTATGAGCAATCGCAAACAAGAAAAATCCAGAGATCGAAGAACTACATGATCTTGGAAGATCAAATCTTGATCAAGGCCTGGAGTGCGATGTCTCTTGATGCTTGCACGGATACTTCTGAAACTGCCAAGAGGTATTGTCAAAGGATCGAAGATCGATACTTCTGCATGATGTCAAAGTATCCCAATAGGACTCCACGCACCTTTCGGTCACTCCAAGGTCGTTGGGACGTGATCAAGCCGATTTGTAGCCGTTGGGATGCTTGCTTGAAACAAGTTCACAATGCCCCCCCCCCCCGAGTGGAACCGTGGAATCCGACTATGTGATTTCACGTTCCAAGTGATGCAAATCATTTGTAGCATTTAAAGTGATTGCATAATTTGACATTGTTTTAATTGTGTAGGACAAAATTGCCCAACAAAGATACAAAGACATGGAAGCTTCGGAAGGCAAATTCTTTAAACTAGAGCATTGTTGGGACCCACTCAAAGAGTGTGAAAAGTGGAAGTTGATTGACAAAGAATCCCCACCGAAGAGAGGTTCACTTACAAACATGGATGAAGATGAGGATGATGATGGCCCAAGAAACTTGAACAAGCCCGATGGCGACAAGAAGACTAAGGAGAAGATGAAGAGAGAGCACGAAGCGTCGAGCTTGAGGGACAAGATTGATGCCATGGTGCAATCAAATGAGTTGATGTTAGCGAAGACATTGGAGATTAAGAAAGAGTTGGCTGAGAAGAAGTCACAGGAGAAGCAAGAAAAATGGCAATTGCTGAAGGACGAGGGGCTTTGCAAAGCGGCCATTGAGGAGATAAGAGCACGTGCCGCTGAAAACAAAGCCATGTACAAGTTGCTTGCCGAAGAGAACAAGATCATGACATTGAACCACAATGACATGGACGACCTCACCAAAGAATGGCATGATATGGCATGAAGAGAAATCTTGAAGAGGAGAATGGTTGCGTCAGCCAGTGCATGTTACAGTGCCGGAGATGTTTTCTCAATGGGGTTTGGAACAAATGTCGCCGATGCGTTCAGTGCACCAGCAGATGATTTCGGTGCGGGAGTTGGAACAAGCTCCGGAGGTGGACTCGGTGGTCCCGATGACCTCCATGGAATCGATGGCGGGGAGTGAAGATCGACCACGATGATGCCGGACGTGGTTGTCACTTTTGTAAGACCCCCTTTTGCGTTTGTCCTACAAAACTAAGCTTTTATTTGCGTGTGAACTGTGTTCTATTGTTTGAATTTGAACTCATTTTTTTGAATCGATGTTAAATTCAATAATTGGGCGTCTTCGGTTTGCAGGTTGACGCGGCGGTGCCCAAGCAAACCCCGCGTAGCTGACCCGTAGAAGAGCATATTCACCGAATATCCTTTTTATGGTCCATTTTCCGGGGTCTGAGTCTGACATCGCCCGCGCCGGCCTGTGATGTCTACTACACAACCTTCTTCTTGTAGACGTTGTTGGGCTTCCAAGTGCAGAGGTTTGTAGGACAGTAGCAAATTTCCCTCAAGTGGATGACCTAAGGTTTATCAATCCGTGGGAGGCGTAGGATGAAGATGGTCTCTCTCAAACAACCCTGCAACCAAATAACAAAGAGTATCTTGTGTCCCCAACACACCCAATACAATGGTAAATTGTATAGGTGATACAAGTGCAATATGGATGGTAGATGTAGTTTTTTGTAATCTGAAAATACAAAAACAGCAAGGTAGCAAGTGGTAAAAGTGAGTGAAAACGGTATTGCAATGCTAGGAAACAAGGCCTAGGGTTCATACTTTCACTAGTGCAAGTTCTCTCAACAATAGTAACATAATTGGATCATATAACTATCCCTCAACATGCAACAAAGAGTCACTCCAAAGTCACTAATAGCGGAGAACAAACAAAGAGATTATTATAGGGTACGAAACCACCTCAAAGTTATCCTTTCTGATCGATCTATTCAAGAGTCCGTAGTAAAATAACACGAAGCTATTCTTTCCGTTCAATCTATCCTAGAGTGTGTACTAGAATAACACCTCTAGACACAAATCAACCAAAACCCCAATGTCACCTAGATACTCCAATGTCACCTCAAGTATCCTTGGGTATTATTATACGATATGCATCACACAATCTCAGATTCATCTATTCATCCAACACAAAGAACTTCAAAGAGTGCCCCAAAGTTTCTACCAGAGAGTCAAGACGAAAACGTGTGCCAACCCAGCATAAGGTCACGAGGTCACATAACTCGCAAGTTGATCACCAAAACATACATCAAGTGGATCACGTGAATATCCCATTGTGACCACACATAAGCACATGCAAGACATACATCACGTGTTCTCAAATCCTTAGAGACTCAATCCGATAAGATAACTTCAAAGGGAAAACTCAATTCATCACAAGGAGATAGAGGGGGAGAAACATCATAAGATCCAACTATGATAGCAAAGCTCGCGATACATCAAGATCGTGCCGAATCAAGAACACGAGAGAGAGAGAGAGAGGGAGAGAGAGAGAGATCAAACACATAGCTACTAGTACATACCCTCAGCCCCGAGGGTGAACTACTCCCTCCTCGTCATGGAGAGCGCCGGGATGATGAAGATGGCCATCGGAGAGGGATTCCCCCCTCCGGCAGGGTGCCGGAACGGGCCTAGATTGGTTTTCGGTGGCTATGGAGGCTTGCAGCGGCGAAACTCCTGATCTAGGTTTCTTTCTGGAAGTTTGGGTACATATAAGAGGTGTTGGAGTTGGGAACAAGTCAGGGGGTCCCCGAGGCGGCCACGAGGTAGGGGCGCATCTAGGGGGGTAGGGTGCGCCCCCACCCTCGTGGGTGCCTCAAGACTCTTCTGGCCCATCTCCGGTACTCCGTGGGCTTCTTCTAGTCCAAAAATTATCTCGGTGAATTTTCAGGTCAATTGGACTCCGTTTGGTTTTCCTTTTCTAAAATACTCAAAAATAAGGAAAAAACTGAAACTGGCACTGGGCTCTAGGTTAATAGGTTAGTCCCAAAAATCATATAAAATAGCATATAAATGCATATAAAACACCCAAGGTTGGTAAAATAATAGCATGGAACAATAAAAAAATTATAGATACTTTGGAGACGTATCAACCCGCATATATCCTTTTCCGCGAACTGCAAAAGCCTTATGCGGGTCGGGATTTTGCGGGGTCTACTAGAGATGCTCTTATACCCTTCAATACAATCCATAGATTCATCAAAATAAGCACACAATGCAACAAAAAACAGAATTTGTCAAAACAGAACAGTCAGTAGTAATCTGGACTTTGTCCATACTTCTGTGACTCCAAAAATTCTAAAAATTTAGGACAACATAGAAAATTTGTATATCAATCTTGTGTAAAAAAATTCAGAATTTTATCACACTTTTGTGATTTTTAACAATTCTATTACTAGGTGCAAAAGTTTCTATTTTTCACCAAGATCAAATCAATTATCACCAAACATAATCCCAAAGGCTTTACTTGGCACAAACACTAATTAAAACAAAAAAACACAATCATAACAGTACCATAATTGTGTGAACACTCAAGGACAGAAATAAAAAGGCAAAAATAAATTTTATTCATTGGGTTGCCTCCCAACAAGCGCTATCGTTTTATGCCCCTAGCTAGGCATTGATAATTTTGATGATGCTCGCAAGAAATACAAGAATTGAAACACAAAGAGAACATCATAATACATCTGACAAACACATTTAAGTCTAACATACTTCTGATGCATAAGGATTTTATAAGCAAACAAATTATCAAGACAAGAAACATCTAACATATGCAAAGAAGAGGAATAAAACATTGACGATCTCAACATAACGAGAGGTAATTTAGTAAAATGAAAATTTTGACAACCATATTTTCCTCTCTCATAATAATTACATGTAGGATGATAATCAAATTCAACAATATAACTATCACATAAGATATTATCTTCATGATCCACATGCATGCAAAGTTGACACTCTTCCAAAATAGTGGGATTATCATCAAATAAACTCATGACCTCTCCAAGCCCACTTTTATCAAAAATTTCATAAGACTGAGCACTCTCCAAATATGTGGGATTATTTTTAGCTAATGTTGTAACTCTTCCAAACCCACTTTTAATATTATCGCAAGCATATTCATCATGAGATTTTTTTTTAAGATCATAAGAATCATTATCACCCAATCATGATCATTGCAATAAGTAGTGGACATAACAAAACAAGCGTCCCCAACCTTGGGGTTTTGCATATCCCTAACACAATTGACATTGATAGAATTTATAATAACATCATTGCAATCATGCTTTTCATTCAATGAGTATCATGAATCACTTTATAAATTTCTTCGTTTAACACTTCATCACAATTTTCAGATTCATGAATCTCAAGCAAAACTTCATGAAGATAATCTAGTGAACTCAATTCAGTATCAACTGGTTCATCATAATTGGATCTTTTGAAAAGATTAGCAAGTGCATGAGGATCCATATCAATAGATTTTTAGCAAGCGAAGATGCAACCAAATAGAAGGCACATGGCAACATAAGCAAAGAGGCAAACAAAAAAGAAGACAAATAAAAAGGCAAATATTTTTGTGTTTTTGTACAATGTTATAGAAGTGGGGGGATGAAAACGGGAGGCAAATGACAAATAAAGTAAATTGCAAGGAGATGAGATTTGTCACTAGGAACCTGATAAATGTTGATGATGTCTCACCAACGATGGCGCCAGAAATTACTTTTGATGCGGCTTGAAACTGCGTCGATATTTCCACAAAGACAAAGGGATGATGCAGTACAACTACCGTAGGTATTTCCCTCAGTTATGAAACCAAGGTATCAATCTAGTAGGAGAACCAAGCAACACTATGTAAACGGTACCTGCACACATAGAACAAATCCTCGCAACCCAACGCATAAGAGGGATTGTCAATCCCTCCTCGGTAAGAAGATAGAATAATTTGTATGAGTTTGGATAAAAGGATCTGAATAAAACACGAAATAAAATAAGTAAAGAAAGGTGCAAGAAGGTATTTTTGGGTTTTTGGGATAATAGATCTGAAAACAAATACGGCAAAACATAGATCGGAAATAAAATATGATAAAAGATAGGCCCGAGGGCCGTAGATTCCACTAGCGGCTTATCTCGAGAAAATAGCATATGGTGGGTAAAAAAAATTACTGTTGAGCAATTGACAGAAGAACAAATAATTATGACAATATCCAAGGCAATGATCAATATATAGGCATCACGTCCAAGAATAGTAGGCTGAAATGATTCTCAATCTACTACTATTACTCCACACATCGACCGCTATCCAGCATGCATCTAGTGTATTAAGTTCAATCATGGAGAAACGGAGTAATGTAAAAAGACCGATGACATGATGTAGACAAGATCTATTCATGTAGGAATAGATCCCATCTTGTTATCCTTAATAGCAACGATACATACGTGCCTCGCTAACCCTTCTCTCATTGGGTGAGGACACCGTAAGATCGAACCCATCACAAAGCACCTCTTTCCATTGCAAGAAAAATCGATCTAGTTGGCCTAACTAAACGAAAGATTTGAAGAAGAAATACGAGGCTATAGATAATCATGCATATAAGAGATCAAAGAAGACTCAAATAATATTAAAGTCATTACATCAAATAGATCTCCAAGAGAGCATTGTATTGAGAATCAAAAAGAGAGAAGAAGCCATCTAGCTACTGCCTACGGACTCGTATGTCTATGGTGAACTACTCACGCATCATCGGAGAGGCACCAATGAGGATGATGAACCCCTCTGTGATCGTGTTAGATTGGATCTCGTGGTTCTGGAACTTGCGGCGGCTAGAATTGTGTTTCATCAACTCCCCTAGGGTTTGTAGAATATTTGGATATTTATAGAGCTGAGAGGCGGTGGAGGAGACCCCCGTGGGCCCCACAACCCATCAAGGCGCTCTAGGGGCCTCTGGCGCGACCTGGTGTCTTGTGGGCCCCACGGGCCTCCCACCAGGTGCTTCCTTGACTCCCAAGTTGCCTTCTAGTCCAAAAAAATCTTCAAAAAGTTTCACTGTGTTTGGACTCCGTTTAGTACTGATATTCTGCGAAGTAAAAACAAACAAAAAACAGCAACTGACACTAGGCACTATGTCAATAGGTTAGTCCCAAAAAATGATATAAATTGCTATAAAATAATTGTAAAACATTCAAGAATGATACCATAAGAGCATGAAACAATCAAAAAGTATAGATACGTTGGAGACGTATCAAGGGTGGACTTGCAACTAGGACAAAAAAGCGGCCCCACAATTACATCTCGGGGGTGAAGTCACAAATAGAGAAAAAAGTGTGTCACCGTTAGTTGGGTATCGAGAGTGGACTTGCAACTAGGAAACAAAAACCTGGTTGCATGCGTCAGTGGACTTGCAACTTGAACAACAAAAAAGGCGGGCTCACAATTGCATGTCGGGGTGAAGTCATAAATGGAGAAAAAAGTGTGTCGCCCCTAGTTGCATCTCGAGGGTGGACTTGCAACTAGGAACAACGGATTGAGTTGAATGTCGACAATGGACTTGCAACTTAAACAACAAAAAAGATGGGCCTGTAGTTACATGTCGGAGGTGGAGTTGCAACTGGGACAAAAAGGGTTGGACCCTTGTTGCATGTCGAGAGGGTGCATTTGCAACTAGGAAAAAAATGGACCAGACCCAGTTGTGTATCGAGGAATAAAATTGCAACTGGGAGACAAAAGGTGAGCGAATTGCATGTCAGGGATAGAGTTGCAACAAGGACAAAAAAGATCACTAGATGAAAATAACAAAATCACCTAATCCTTAGATAAAAAATAGGGCAAAAGGTGACAAAATTTATCTGAGGTTACTAATCGCATCATCACTTACTGTCATCTTCTTCATCACGAGGACAAACATTGAACCCCCAGTTGACTCCATTTTTGCTCGCGCTGGCTCTACTCAAACATAAGAGGGAATGAAAGAGAGACAGTGGCGAATGAAACTTAGGAGGCAATGATCAACTTGTACCTTCAAGTTATACCACATAGGCCAAAAAGGAACGTGACCCTGAGATCACGTCACGAAAATAGCCTAGAAAAATATGCATGTGCGAACAAGATGAGAAGTGGACACAAGACGAACGGCGAGACAAGGGACACACGTGACAAAACAACTCACAATCAAGATTTGCACAACATCTAAAATAAAATAGGCTGAACGATCAGGAACTTGGATGAGACATTTCTAAATATATTTAAAAAATCATAAATTAAAAAAAGAAATGAAAAAAGAATTAAAAAAAATCAAAACATAAATTAAAAATCATGAACTTTTAAAATAAATGAAAAAGAAACAAACAAATTTAGTCAAGTTCGGTTGAGTTTTAGGTTAAGATGGACAGACATGCAACTTAGTCGGTTGATTTTAGGTTAAAAAAATGATATGTAACTAGGTTGAGTTTCACGTAAACAAATGGACATACTCATAGATGAAAACAAAATAAGAATAAAAGATTTACAACAATCCTGGAACACTCAGAGCACTAGAATCCCTGCGTGGTGAGAAATAAAGTGTCTAACGGGAGTGACATAGAAAAACGACAAACACTTACAAAACAAAGGTTTGACACAGCGCACGTTACAAAAAAAATCCGGACAAGCACATCAACGCACTAGTGGGGCATAGTTTAAAAAACTGGACCGGACCGGCGATTGAACCAGAAAAAACCGAAACCGACGACCTCAATGGTTTTTAAGCTAATAAGACCGTTCTGCAATTAGACCGGAGAAACCGATCGAACTGGTCGGTTTTTTGGAAAACCGGTGAAAAAACCGGGCCATTGAACCGGATAAAATCAGAAATTTTTTTAATAGAAATTTGGAGAAGTGAAATTCAATCCCAGGATGTTTGAGCAGTGCGTGGGGCTTGCCCATGGCCCAATAACCAACTCAGCTGTGCTACTTTGTGGTCCACTACATAGAAATACTTTTATTTGACTATTCTTTCACTCTATATTAGCACATATATTACTCAACATATATTATTTTATTGCTTAAAAAACCAACAATCGAACCGGTGAACCAACGGTCCGACCGGTAAAAACCTAAACCGACAACCTTTCCGATTCGGTTTTTTAAACTATGCACTGGGGTCAACAGAAAAATAAAAACAGTGACACACAACATAGCTAGAAAAGGCCTAAACAAACAACTAACTTGATACCCGGCCCAAAAAACAAAACCGGAACTGGCCTGGCAAAGTAGAACAGCCTAGTGGGCGCGATACTGCGACATGAGACAACCGGCATAGAACAATGCGACGTGAGGCAACACGACAGATCACCAGGTGCGCAAATTTTGAAGAAAACAAACCAACGGTGGATGAATTAAATGTGAGACACTAATTGAGGAGTGTTCATTGCAAAAATCACTCACACCTTCTCAGGTTGTGATCAGTGACGCGTTGCATGCGCTATCTCTTAAACCGCATGTTCAAATCTAAAGCCGTTTTCACCGTTGGATTTCTCGCGCCAAGATCTTTAACACTATGTTTATTGGTTTTGACGAACTTGTTTTTTATGAAAAAATGGACGAAAAAACTGAATCGAGAGCACAGGTTTTTCACTTTTCGAAAGAGACACGCCCGTGCCTCTCGTGGAAGCAAAACTGTGCCTATCGCGCAAGAAAAAAAAGAGAAAATATGTTTTTTTCATTTCTGAGGAGGCATGGCCGTGCCTTTCGCGAAAACACAACCATGCCTTTCGCGGAAGCAAAACCGTGCCTCTCACAAAAAAAAAACCATATTTTTTTCGTTTCCGAGAGGCACGGTCATGCCTCTCGGAAAAGCACAACCGTGCCTCTCGCGGAAGCAAAACCGTGCCTCTCACGGAAGGAAAAAAACAAAAAATGTGTTCTTTTTTTGTTTCCGAGAGGCACGGCCATGACTCTCGCGAAAGCACAATCATACCTCTTGCGGACGAAAAAAAACATGAGACGCATTTTTTCGGTTTCCGAGAGGCACGGCCGGGACTTTTGCGAAAGCAAAACCGTGACTCGCGAAAGAAAAAAAGAAAACACATTTTTTCACGCAATTTTTTTATCCAGAAGCTAAGAAAGACCGTGGAAAACTAAAACGTTGAAAAAAACCAAAAACCATTTAAAAGGCTAAAAACACGTCCAGGAAAAAAATCCAGAGAAAGCATCCAGAGCGCGACACGTGACGAGTGACTGAGAGCGCGCCAAGTAGCGCTGATCGTTGTGAGGCTCCCATAGAAAAACTCGTCAACTAGTTGCTCCCCATTCTGCCTCCACCCCACATGAAGAACAATACAAAAAAGATCCACTCCTAACGCAGACTAATGCCCAGGCCCGGCGGAGAAAACAGTCCATTAACAATGCACGATAAGCGCGAGCGATCAATCAATTTGCACGAATTTATAATCTTCTAATCGTGTGGTGGACAACTTAGATGATAACTATTTCACATCTAGATGTGAAATAGGAAATCTGTTGTATTAATTTAAATGATACTACAATTCTCAATAAGATTAATAGCATTATAATAAAAGATCAAATTATCCCCATCTAAAATAGATCAAAGATATTAGTAATTTCATCATAAGAGAACATAATATTACATACGGTGATGCATATCTCACAATCAAAAGAATTAAATCAAATTGAAAATACAATTTTGAAACATATAGCCTCTCGCGATGGGTGCAACCTACAAGATAGCCTCTCGCGACACTAGCATCGCCAATTCAGTTTGAATCTAATCCGATCGAGAGAAGGGAGCCATCTATAGAAGGGAGAGCAGGAAATAACAAAGCGACGACGGGCAACCCTAGTTGCCGGGATTTTTTTTCAAAACTATGTTATTTTTTGTAGCAATTTTCGAAATTATAGGACGTAATGCAAAAAAACCAAAACTAGTAGCCCGTCGGCCATCCTTTGGCCGAAGTAGTACTTTTCGGTTACAGTTAGGCCGAAGTAGTACTTTTCGGCCACACTTAGGCCGAAGTATAGTTTTCGGCCATCACCTGGCTGAAAAGGCACTTTTTGGTCAACTCTAGGCCGAAATAGACTTTTTGGTCAAGTCTAGGCCGAAAAGTCACTTTTTGGTCAACCCTAGGCCGAAGTTGCATGGCTCATGCTGAAATGTATTTTCTCGCCACCCGTTTCCCGCCCACCCCTTCCCGCCACTCGTTTCCCGCCAACCCCTTCCCGCCAATCCCTTCCCGCCTTATTTTCCCGACAATCCCTTCCCGCCAACCCTTTCCCGCCATACCGCAATTATTCTTTCCCGCCATTTTCTCCTCTGTATCTATAAAACCCCCTTCAGGCGGAGGTGGATAAGCATTCCAGTGTAGTGTAGTCGAGATGTCCCATTATCCATTCGATCGTAGTTTTCACCCTGAGATGAGCAACACTCTGCTGAGTCTAGCTACCGATTTCAGGATGGACAATAGGATAGTTCCATGGGACGAACTCACCGGTAGTGACACCATAATGAATGAGTTAGCTCACCAATTACGTAGGTCTGGGTGGCCTGAAAGGACCTATGAGGAGGTACATCAAGAACTTCTTAGGTTGCATGAAACGTGGAAGAAGGTGGTGGAGCCGAAGAGTGAAACTTTCAGAAGGACTACAGAAAAGCATTCATTTTTATGGACCGAGGAGAGCGAGGACGACGATGATATCTTCATGCCGCCGCTTCCGGGTTCTGCATCGTCGAAGGGCAAGAGTTCTGCATCGTCCAAAGGAAAGAGTTCTGCATCCTCGAAGGGCAAGAGTTCTGTATCGACCAAGGGCAAGAGTTCTGCATCGACGAAGGGCAAGAGGAGCGCATCGTCGAAGGGCAAGAGGGCTGCATCAACGGAGGATGACGATGATGACTTCATGTAGTATGTAAGATGTATTCCAGTTGTACCGTTTCATTCAGATGTATTTGCATTATTAGTTTGTATTGTATTATTGTAGGGCATTATGTTCTATCTGAATTTCATTTTGTAGTATGTAAGATGTATTGCACAAGTTCAGCCGCACCGTTTAATTCAGATGTACTTGTATCTTAATTATCGGTTGTAGTCTATTTGGAAATGTAACTGAAATAAGAATACGAATTAATAGTAATATGTCTCTCGCATACATAAAACAATATATGTCTCCTGATCACATAGAAGCAAGTGCGATAGTAACACATACATGAAGCATGTCTCATACATAAATACTGACACACAGCTGCGAATAGTCTGAAACTAACATAGATAATGAGTCATACATAGATAGATAAGCATATCACTGCGGGGGACGACGACGAGTCTGGGTCTTCCTCGGGCGAGGACCGGAAGGCGATAAGCGCTGAGGCGGTGGACGAGGCTCGCGATAACCACGACCATAGTTAACCTCGTTTGTCACGGTCTGTGTCTCCTGCGTCGGTGGTGGTGGTGGAGTGTGAAACACCGTCTGCGAGAAGCCATAAATGTTTGTAGCTTGGCCATCATCCTCGCGGTCGCCCTCAAAGTACGAAGCACCACCACTAAGGATCGATGACTGCTCTGAATGCATGAACGGTTGCGACTGGTTGCCGCCTGCGGTAAAGTAAAATTGATACAAATGCATGAACGAAGCACCACCAGTAAGCATCAGTGACTGCTGAGAATGCAAGAATGATTACTACACTGTTCAAAAGAATGTAGTGAGTAGTGTTACCTAGATTCATCTGCTGATGCCAGTAAGCGCTCCCTAGCTGTGAAGGAGGTGGCTCATGCCAGGAAGAGCTCCCTAGCTGTGAAGGAGGTGGCTCATACCAGGAAGAGCTCCCTGGCTGTGAAGGAGGTGGCTCATGCCAGGAAGATCTCCCTGGCTGTGAAGGAGGTGGCTCATGCCAGGAAGAGCTCCCTGGCTGTGAAGGAGGTGGCTCATGCCAGGAAGATCTCCCTGGCTGTGAAGGATGAGGTTCTGCATGGTGCACAGAGGGTCGTGGTTCTGAACGATGCACAGAGGGTCATGGTTCTGAATGCTGTACAGAGGGACGTGGCGGACGATGTGCTGTAGGAGGAAGTGCAACATCTGAAGTCCGTCTACATGTAACAGCTGCGTAAATCCCGCGTAGCTTGTCATCAAGACGTCTCAACCATGAGACGCCCTCTCGCGGTGGGATAGTTTCTCCCCTCTGAAAGCGCCGCATTAAAGCGGAAACCTCCTCTCGCGCCTGTAGTGTCAAGTCACCCTGTACACAAAGAGTTAACCAATTATATCCTCGTTGTATGATAGACACCACGAATAGACAACCAAGCGAATATGTCCAGATTAACAAAAGACTTAACATATGAGAACCAAGGCATTTACCGCGTGGTGTCTGGTTCCCACAACAAAGGTAGTTGGGTACATATCGCTGGTGAGAGGGGCTTCGATCTGATCAGGAGCAGCTGATGGAACCAAGTAGATCCTCGTTGTATGTCGGTAACGCTGCAGATACAACCCGAACATTTCCCAGTTAAAGGGCCGAACCTCACCCCAGATATTTGTCGCAGCGGTAGTCCATTCGTCAACGTAAGGGGTAATGCTCTGAAGCCAATAAGCCATGGACTTGTTTCCTCCTAGGCGACTGTCCCTGAGATTGACATGCGCGATACATGATTAGGTATATTATGAATGCAGAGCTGCCAACTAAAATAGTATTAGTACTTACTTGTGCACGTGGTCTGGCAAGTGTGGAATATCTGGAATCTCAGGCTGTTGATATAGACCGAACTGTCTCATCACCCTATGAAGAGACATCTCCTCAACCGTCACGTCGAACACCAACTTGGCCTTGGTCATCCAAAAGTGCCGATCTCTAGTGCACAATCCAGAAATCCCAACTGGGTACCTCGATGATATAGCCTGAGACGAGTATGGCTCCCAAATAACTTGATCCTCGTGCAAAGTATCAAACTGCGCCATGAAGGACGGGTAGCATCCCCTAACCTGAGTATGCGCAAACTGTCTCTGTGCATGACAACAAATAAGCATTAGTAATACTATTGAATGGCAAGAAATAATTGAATTAATTGTTACTTAATATAAAAGTACATCTCGCCGTGTCCAAATAGATCCCATAGTAGGTAAGTCGCCGATAGCAGGCACATAAGTCCCAGCTAAGTCCTCCAAACCAAAAGGTTTATCAATGTAGACATAGGGTCGTCCAATAGGGAATCTCTCGTATGACCAGAGCTGCAACAATAATGGACATCCAATAAGACTAGATTTTCTAGACTTCAACAAGCAAGCTTTGCACAGGCCTCTGTACGTAGCCGCTAACACAGCAGAACCAAAACTCCTCTGTAGAATATCCGCAGGGCAACGTGCGTCAGCTATCTCTCGTGCAATACCGATGAGTCGTGCATCGACAGTGGTCACGTGGTTCTCCGTAAACATTGTCTTGCCGAACAGCCAAAGAATATATGCCTCTAGGGACTGGTCAATCTGTGCCTCCGACAACTGAACGTCGGGATGTCCTAACGAGACAATCTACATAGAAACGTAATAATTGTATGAACATCGGACAACTAAAAAACAACATTTGTTTAAGTGGCCGTGATGGTTACCTGAAACTGGCTCAACCATCTAAAAAGAGGTCCATGAGGATCGTTGTCTATGGCCCTAGCAGTCGGGACCGCAGCCAAAAAACGGGTCTGCATCGCTGCTTGCCACCCAGATTCTGCCTCTAAGGGACCTATGGCAGCACCGGCCAGAGGTAATCCCAACAAGTAAGACACATCCTGTAAAGTAGGCGCCATCTCTCCCCAGGGAAAGTGAAACGTATGTGTCTCTGGTCTCCATCTATCTACTAAGCAGGTAAGGAGTGACTTGTCGTAAGAGAAACGTTTCACTTGCCTCTTGTGTAACTGCAATGGTTCACCTGCCTCATCTAAGTCCGGACCATCAATCCACTCATCCAATGTACCCTCAACCAGCCGTGCCAAGGGTAGAAGTCCAGCCCAACTTAACCTACAAATAAAGAGATTGTTAGCGGTTATGAAAAGTATGTCAAACATAGTAAGTCATTATATGGACTCCATTATATGCACACATACCTATCAACCCATGAATCGTGTATCAGCCAGTTAGTCTTTGGGGTACGAGTGACCAACACGTCTAAGTTGTTGCCCGCTTCCGTAAGGGCGCCCCGGTGCTTTCTATCGATGTTACCATTAAGCAACGGATACGAAGACATATCTGCAATTCAAACAACAAATCTCAGGTGCAAATAAAACATAGTACGACATATTACAAATTATAACATAGTCCTGACATATTACGAATTAAAACATAGTCCTGACATATTACATATTAAAACATAGTCCTGACATATTACAAATTAAAACATAGTCCTCACATATTACAAATTAAAACATAGTCCTGACATATTACATATTAAAACCCACTACGGCACATTATATAGCTTGTGAGTTATTTCTTCCTCGTCCGCCCCTTCGGCCTCGACTGCCACGACCACGTCCGCCTCTTGCTCCTGTTGTCGCAGCCGTCGATGTGGAAGCACTCGTCGATGCGGAAGCACCATCTTTGTTCAGGTCGGGACAATATTTCATCCTATGCCCATAAGCCGCGCATAACAAACATTGTCTGGTTGCTCCACCAGCTTCAGACTGGTCCATATCGTTCCGGATGCGACGGGCCTTTCGTCTGCCCCTACTTGTTCGCCGAAGGTCTGGATGCGGGATGTATACTCTCTCACCGTCGTTTACCTTGTTGAAATTGCCGACGACTCTAAACCCTGTCATCTCGCCTGTCCAGGTGTTGAGCACTGCCTCTTTTAAATAGTATGGGGACACGAAGGATATAGCATCCAACTGAATCTGGCCACAGGCAGCCAACACATGAGAGCAAGGTAGGTGCAACAACTTCGGTTTGTTGCATGTACACTCACACGTTGGATAAAATTCCGTTCCAATTTTTACCTCGTGTGTCTTCACCTCATTTCCAGAACCAAAACCATCGGTAGGAAGCTGAACCTCATACCTCCTTTCTTGATTCCCTATGAGTCTGACACTGTGCTTCTTTGCTTTCTCTATCTTCTTTGCCATGTATTCCATGACACGGCTACAATAAGGTGTGTTCTGATTATCTTCAATATGCTTCTTTGCTAACTCGTGCCTTTCTCTGAAATATCTCAAAGTGCCATGGAATACAGCCTCCACAATAGCTGTGAGTGGCAATGCTCTATTCCCTCTCAGCACAAAGTTATACACCTCTGCAAGATTGGTTGTCATGTGGCCATACCTAGCTCCATGTGTGTCATGCAGCAAAGACCAATTCATTGGAGGCTCTTTCTCTATCCACTCAGAAAAATTCTTTATTGCCCTTCCCTTCTTTCTCTTAGTATTAGGAGGGTCAATTGCTGGCAAGTCACAAAGACCAACTGGCTCCTCTAGCTCCGCGATGAGTGCTGCTAATTTAACCTGATCTTCTTCCATTTTCTTCCTTGCATGGACCTGCTTCTTAGTAAACTCATCTAGTTTTGACCAAATAAATTCGTATTTCCGCTGCTGGCTCTGCTTGCATAATTTTTTGAACAAGTTCATCAACCGCTTGTTCTTGAACTGTGAGAAAAAATTAGCCCCAAGATGGCGCATGCACCACCGGCTCTGCAAGTCCCTCCAAGGTGTTGGTTCGTCATCTGCTGGATTACGAAGTGTCTTCACGGCCTTCAATATACCAGCATGTCTGTCATGAATGACACACACGTTTGGTCGGTCCTTCACGATGGCAATTTTCACTTGGCGGAAGAACCATACCCAGCTGAGAAAGTTCTCACCCTCCACAAATGCCATGGCAAGTGGGATGATTTGATTGTTCCCGTCCACACCAATAGCAGTCAGGATTTGCCCTCTATACTGACCGGTCAGGAATGTACCATCCACAAACATAACAGGAGGACAATGCCGGAAAGCTTCGATGCACATAGCAAAAGAGAAGAACACTCGTTTCAACACCTTGAAATCTGGTATACTCAGCAACCTCATGTGTTGTACGTTCACATAAGTGCCGGGATTCCTCTCCTTCAGTATGCCCAGGAGACGGACAACATTATCATATGAGTCGAAGAACGTCCCAAACCTTTCCTCCATAGCCTTCTGCTTAGCCCTCCAAGCCTTCCCATAAGGAATGACATAATTCCATCTGACCTTCACTGCTGTCTGGATGTGTTTTGCTTCCATATCTTTCTTCTCTACTATCTCAGTATACATGAGTTGCGCAATGAGACTTGAAGTCAGGTTCGGATGCTTGACCAGCAGGTTCGTCCTCACACAATTATGTGGGACGACAATGGTGACAACCCAGTGGATGTCATACTTCGGCACGTGCCCGTGCACCTTCCCAGGACAACCTGTTACAACACATTTCACGGTATAGTTTGTTGGACTTGATATGTGTGTCTTGAAAACCCTCTGCGTAGACATAGCCCACTTTATCACCGCATACTTCAATTTTTTCTTTGTATCAAACATAGCCCCTATTTGTACTTGGTTCAGATTATACTGCCATGGAGTCTCATGGCCATCGTTCACCGTAAGGCCGGTGGATATGTCCTGCTCCCATGCAGAAGGAATCGGTACCTCAACTTCATCCTCAGAATTTTCAGAATCCAGTTCCTCCACCAATCCATCCTCGTCCTCTTCCTCCATCACCCTCTGCATTTCATCCCCTTCCTCATCCCCATCAGCAAAACCAGAACCAGCTAATATTATCGAATGGCTACTCTGCCCAGTATCAGGACCACAAACATTGTGTGGCACGTAGTCTGACTGTTTCTCGGGTTGGCTACCATCCACATCTTGTGGCTGTGACCCGGATAAAACAATCTCGTTAGCCACTTCACTGCCTTGGCCGGGTTCATACCCCCTGTGGAGTTGTACGGTATTCTCCTCCTTCGGCACAGGTTGCACAAGTGCATATGGGTGGATTCTTCGGTCTCGGCAGCGTCTTAACAGGGACAACCAATGCTGGCTCCTATCTACCGGCATCAACTCCCACTTGACATTTTTACAGGATTTGGTCCACAATGCATGAATACTGACGGAACATACTTCAGGATCCAGACTGAAACTAGTTGTCAACCAGTACTTCAACTGTCTAATGTCCAGTCTGTCCGGGTCAGCTAGTGTCATGACGCCATTTTTAAACTCGCTAAGATCAACCCCCAACTCATTATATCGAACATTATCAGCGCCGTAGTAAACAGTCAGATTTACTGATTCAGACATTTTCACTTGTCAGACATTGCCATCTTCTCATTAATCACAACGAACTATGCGCTAAAATGCCTCCAAAAATATATTAACACTAAAATTCATAATATACACTAATATTATCCGCTACACGAACTATGCGCTAAAATGCCTCCAAAAATATATTAACCTAAAATTCACAATATACACTAATATTATCCGCTACACGAACTATGCGCTAAAATGCCTCCAAAAATATATTAACACTGAAATTCACAACAAACACTAATATTATCCGCTACACGAACTATGCGCTAAAATGCCTCCAAAAATATATTAACACTATAATTCACAATATGACTTATATACACTAACTAAACTATACAATTTAGATAAAATTTGTGACGACGTGATTATACCTTCGAAGTGTGTGTCCGCTTCTTGCTTCTCTCTTTGACTCAGCGGCACCGGCCACCTCGCGAAGTACTTGCACCATCGGAGAACGACAACGCCGCCCCCGACGACTGGAGGTTCAACTCCGGTCAGCCCCCAACCTGCTCCTCCTCCTCACCACCTCCTCCTCTGCAGGTGCTGCTACTAGTCACCACCACCTACTACCCGTCCTCCTCTCCACCATGGCTCCTCCTCCCCACCATGGCTGCTCCTCCCCAAACACATAAAAAACTATCCCATAGCAAAAAATAACACCGTAGGCCGGTGGGGATTGGTATGATCTACCGATTCTGTGGGTTGGATTTGCAAATGTGTGGCAAATGGAGGAGATCAGTGCAAGGGGGAGGGGGCAAGGTACAGAGAAGAACTGAGAGAGAGAGAAAGGGAAACGAAGAATAGAGGCGAACAGCGCAGGGGGCGAACGGTGCTTATCCACACCTTTTCGGTCGTTATCTGGCCGAAAATGACTTCGGTCGAAGCCTGGCCGAAAAGGCCAGCTTCGGTCGCCGGTTGGCCGAAAACGGCCCACTTCGGCCGCGCAGTAGCCGAAGCTACTATTTTCGGCCTGGCCCCCGCCAACATCGACTTTTCGGCCCAGGTACGCAGGTCTTCGGCCCAAACGCGGCCGAAAAGCCTACTTCGGCCATGGCCTGGCCGAAAACTGCCTTTTCGGCCCACTCCTGGCCGACAGGGTCACAATTTTGCGTTTTTTTCATTCTATGCTATAGTTTCCGAAATTGCTACAAAAAACATGATAGTTTTGAAAAAAAAATCAGTTGCCGGGAGCTCCTATACGATGCTGAACTCACCACATCGTGCTAATGTACAGGTGCCACCAACCATACGAGCTGCTTGCTGTTTGTGTTTAGTAACAGAGGCAAACACATAATAACAAGGTCGTAGTGCTATTTTGTTGAACAAAACCATTCATCTATTGTACCACTTAAATTTATTGAATTATTTGGACAAAAATATTGTGATTTTGAGAAAAGTTCTTACTTTTGGAAGAAAAAGTTCACGAACCTGAAAAAAGTTCATTGATTCTCAAAAAAAGTTCATCGATTTTGCAAAAAAGTTCACCAAATTTGAAAAATGTTCATGGATTTTTGAAAGGAAAAAAATCAATTTTGAAAAACGCTCATCCAATTTGAGAAAGGATCATCAAATTTGATAAAAAGTTAAGCAATTTTGAAAAACAATCGTTGAATTGAAAAAGAGTTAATCGAATTTGGAAAAAGTTCATCAAATTCGAAAAAAGTTCATTGATTATGAAAAAAGTTCACAAATCTGAAAAAGAGATCATTGATTTTAATTTAATTTTTTGCAAAAATTGAGAAAAGTTCACTCATTGGCAAAAAAATAAAACAAAAAAGAAACAAAAAAAGAGAAGAAAAAAAATAAAACCGGCCAGATCTGAAGAAAGAATAGAAGGAGAAAAATGAGTAACCTATCACATGTAGTGGGTTGTCGCAAGTGGTTGCTGTGTTGCTACCGTATTGTCTAGGTTGCAGGTCTGAATCCTTCAGAACACATCCTTTTTTCCAGTTTTTCTCAGAAAAAGAGAAGGAAGGAAAGCAACTCGGCCAGCCCAAAATCGCGGCAGGGGGTGTGCGCTGCAGGAGCCCGTTATAGGGTTTGCCCTAATTGCCTCTTAATGTGTCTAGGGCGTAGGACTCTAGGAACGGAGGTCGTAGTCTACAGTGGGCTACGGGCCTTTATTTTTTGTTTGATATGGGTCTACGTTTGAGGTGAGGGGTGGGGGGAGTACGTGAAATCAGCTAATGTGTCTCTAACTAACAGTGCGTTCTAAAGCTTTTGTGAATCATTGGGGGGGGGGGGTGCTTGGCCCCGCTTGCCCCCCGTCTCCGTCCCTGTGCTAACCATTCAACAAGAAGCCCAACACACTCTCGTCAGTCGAGTCATGTTGGGCCTCCTCTCATGATCGGAGCGACACATATTCGCTCCTCTTTCGTCGGATATGTCTTCTCTTTTCGGTGCCGTAGATGTTGTCGAGTCATGTTGGGGGGGTGCTTGGCCCCGCTTGCCCCCCGTCTCCGTCCCTGCGCTAACCATTCAACAAGAAGCCCAACACACTCTCGTCAGTCGAGTCATGTTGGGCCTCCTCTCATGATCGGAGCGACACATATTCGCTCCTCTTTCGTCGGATATGTCTTCTCTTTTCGGTGCCGTAGATGTTGTCAAACATGCTTGTGGCGGCCTTGTCCGATGCAACTGAGTCGTGTCACTGATGCGCGTCGGTCCTAAACAAATGGTTTTTAACCCCTTTCCGCGACGGCATTTGGAACCATCACCGAGTGAGTGTGGGCGATAGGGGGGTCCTTCCCACATGACCCAGAAACCGTCGGGGATAGGGAGCCTTGATGGATACAGTTGTCCCTATATAACCGTTTCTGATATCTCGAATATCCCAAATGCTTCATCGTTTCTACTCGTTTGTGCTAGCATTGCCATCGCAGTCGGAGTTTTGTGGTTTTACTTAAAACCAGGCAGATTCTAGGCACAGGAGCTTTCCAGGCAGATTCCAGGCATGCGAGATTTACGATGCCTGGCACATCAGAAACAGTTTATTATTATAAACCGTGTACGATAGGTAGACAATCACACACTTTTAGTTTTCCCGCATCGTATATGATAGTGTCTGACATCACACACGCTTTGCAAACGGCAACTGTGTGCATGCTTGCACATGTTTCCTCTTTGTGAACCGTCTCAGATTATGGTGTATATCACAAACATTTGTGTTTTACCAACCGTGTGTGCCGCAATGACCCGCACAACGTAATTTCGCCCTAATTTAATTGTTGCTATTTAAAATTGTACCTAATTTAAACTTGAAAGTAGGCTATAGCTTTATTCATATCCATCAGGTTCAAACAACCAATGCATTATTCGATTCACAGGTACATATGTTTAAGAATTACAGAAGCACCAAATAAAGAATGATGCACCAAGGTTCTATACTTGTACTATTACAGATGGTAAAGAAAGAGGTGACAGACATTCCAGTTGCTGAACAAGGTGAAGCGGAATGGCCCTATTGTGCTCTCCTGGATGCAAAATGCATGCATGACCCTAGTCCAACCCCTTGTGATGGCCGACCGCCAATCATGTAGTTTGAGAGGTAATCTTGAGTAAACTGCTTCAGGATCCACTGCAAAAGAAAAAAAGATTCAGATATTGTCATCTAACACAACTCATTACGGGCAGTAAAAAGAAGGCTACGGGGTTCTTACTTACCATCCTACAGTTCACTGTTGTCTTGCATAAAGTGTAAACAAATAGTTCTATTGACATCTTTTGACCCATTTTAGTAACAATCTTTATTAGTTTCCTCACTTGATGCTGGTTCATGAATATCTCGTTGCCCCATACGCAGAAAGGGTCGAAGTGTGAACCTTTGGAAATGATATATGTACCTAAAAGCACCAAGTTAATATTAGAAGCTAAACAACAATTGAAAAATAATGTAGTACAACACTCCATCCATCCCATTATATAATATTTTATTACATGTATATCTAGACATCACCAGAACATTAAGGTAACACTCTTCCTTGTTGCTATGTTGCCTAGGATTGCATATTTAGTCATTCAGTACAATGCATGTTGCTAAACAACAATTGAAAAACGAAAAGGCATGTTAACTGCAATATCCTTAATAACAACCAAATATCATAATTCATAGTGGTATTTTTGAAACTGTTATTGATGAAATTGAACTGCACGACAAATAGTTGCACATATAGAGCATCACATTGTGAAGAACTGAAATAAACAAGTCATAAGGACATCTCTAGGCGATCCTTAAAAAGTTAAAGGACAAAAACCCTTAGTGGATATATATATATATATATATATATATATATATATATATATATATATATATATATATATATATATATATATACTCCAGCAATTTTTGGCCTTTTCTAGTCGATCCCCTAAACTTAAGGTTGTAAACTTCAATTTGATCAAGTTCGAAGCAAGTTCAACCGAAAGTAGCATGCATTCAAACATAAATATAGATAGTTTTGCATAACTGAACATAAAACATAAATTTAAACTAAGCTAAACTACTTTCGGTCGAAGTAGAGGTCGAGCCAATCCTTCCTTGTCATGTACGGTGTGCCGCGAGCCGGGTCCGGGCCAGTACCGTCGTCGGGGTCGTTGGGGAAGGCACTCCTCCACTCATCGACGTCGATCTCCTCGTCCTCGGGGCCCACCTCAATGCCCTCTGCGCCACCGTCGCCGCCGCCTTGGACCTCGTCATCAGAGGAGAGCGCGATAACCTCGCCGCCCTCCACGCCATCGTCCTTGCCGCCTTCGACCTCGTCATCGGAGGAGAGCGCGATAACCTTGCCGCCCTCAGCGCCGACAAAGATCGCCCGCTCCGCCTCCATGAGCTCCGGATGCTACCGGCGGAGCTCTTGCATGTAGGCCTCGGTGGCGGTCTCGGCCTCGAGATGTTCCCACGCCTCACGGTCCTCCCACGCCATAGCCGGGCTCACCACCCCTGGCTCCGGTGGAACGAGGTGGACCGAACGTGTGCCGAAGGGGAAATTGAGCCTGGCCACCGCACCGTGGTAGCGGACCTGCCAGCGGTCGTACTCCATGGCCGCGAGCTTGACCATGTGGGAAAGCTACCGAGCCACCGGCGGGTGTGGGTCTCTCGATCTATAATCTCGGCGACCCACGTCCCCCACCACCACTACCGGACCCCAAGGTAGGACTTCATCGGCTGTCGGGTCCGGGGGAGGACGGGGAAGTCCTTGAACCAGCGTAGGGGCGCGGCGGCGGGCGGATCGGAGGACCGGTGACGGCGGATCGGGCCCGCGGAGGATGAAGGGGACACCTCGGCGGCCACCTCACTGGCGGCGGGCGAAAAGGCCGCGATAAACCTATTTTTGGCCATTGGATACTCGAGCTCCCCGGCACACAGGCAGAGGTTGAGGATGAAGGCGCCGACGACCTACCAACGGTTTCGAGGGTTGTGTGTGTGTGTGTGTGTGAGCGGAGGTTGTGTTTGAGGAAATACTGCTACAACTGAAAATTTTACTAGGCGAGAGTAACAAGGCGGGGCTACTGAAAATTTGGATCAAGGGCGAGCAGATATTTTTGAGATTGCGAGGGATGCAGAGGCGGGAGTAAAATGCCGGGGCTACTGAAAATTTGAATCAAGGGACTGAAGCAGAGCGAGAGTAACAGACATCGCAGACGGTCCGCACATACTAATCGTGTGCTTTAAAGCATTAAAACCTTCCAGGCGGTAGATATTTTCGAGATTGCGAGGGATGCAGAGGCGGGAGTTTTGGGGGAGCGAGCTAGTGTGCTTGACACGCCGGCTATGGACTGTAGCCGACGCACCTTCTCGCGTAAGCCATAGGCGTACTATACACCGACGGTGCTCCAAGATATTTTGTACTACATCTCATATGCTTGGTGAGAAATAACTGTGTGGGATCTACTTGATTTGAATTACAAAATGGGGTCACAACGGCAATGGACAGTGTTTGAATTGCTAGGCCTTTTATCTGAAGTGAACATGCAACTGTATGTGTGTCGTAAAATAATTGGAATTATTCAGGGTTCGTATGGACATTTCATACATCAAACTGGTTTTCTAGCCATTTCAGGTGCACAATTCAAAATTAAACTACATGCACATGCTCCGGTGCATACAAATTGGTTGAAAAATCAAATATGTGTCCTTCAGTGCATGCTTAGGTCCCATGGAAGAAATGGGAATGAATTTTTCGAGGTTCGTTTGGCCTTTTTTATACATTAACTGGGTTTTCTAAGCATTTTATGTGCATAATTCAAATTTGAACTACAAGCACATGATCCAATGCACTAAAGTTGGTTGAAAAATCACATGTGTGTCCTTGGATGAATTTCTAGGTCCCATGCAAGAGATGGGAGTGAATTTCAAACACTAGGGCACTGTTGATTGCCGACAAAACGTTGAGATACCTGATTTTTAAATTCTAGTAAATCCAAAACTTGTATGAAATTCATGAAACTTGGCATGCTATCATGGAGCGGCATCAACATGCCGTGGTGAAAATTTTGTCCGGGCAGGTTTGGGTATAAGCTTCTCACAAACCAGAGCTTCTCACAACAAGCATGATGGTTTCGATAGGGAACGTACCACCTTTGGGGACGGGACGATATCCGTTGCCTCTTATTGCTTTCAAAAAATTTCTAGTGTCAACATAGAACAACATGAGTGTTGTGTTCAATCTTGGAATTTTTCGGGGTTCGTTCGGCCTTTTTTATACATTAACTGGGTTTTCTAGGCATTTTATGTGCATAATTCAAATTTTAACTACAAGCACATGATCCAATGCACCAAAGTTGGTTGAAAAATCACATGTCTGTCCTTGGGTGAATTTCTAGGTCCCATGCAAGAGATGGGAGTGAAGTTCAAACACCATGGCACTGTTGATTGCCAGCAAAACGTTGAGATGCCTGGTTTTTAAATTCTAGTAAATCCAAAACTCGTCTGAAATTCATGAAACTTGGCATGCTATCATGGAGCGGCATGAACATGCCGTGGTGAAAATTTTATCCCATTTGGGGCAGGTTCGGCTATAAGCTTCTCACAACAAGCATGATGGTTTCGATAGAGAACGTACCACCTTTGGTGACGGGATGATATACGTTGCGTCTTATTGCTTTCAAAAAATTTCTAGTGTCAACATAGAACAATAGGAGTGTTGTGTTCAATCTTGAAATTTTTTGGGGTTCGTTTGGCCTTTTTTATACATTAACTGGGTTTTTAAGGCATTTTATGTGCATAATTCAAATTTGAACTACATGCACATGCTCCAGTGCATATAAATTGGTTGAAAAATAAAATATGTGTCCTTGGGTGCATTCTTAGGTCCCATGCAAGAAATGGGAATGAATTTCAAACATCAGGGCACCGTTGATTGCCGGCAAAACATTGAGATGCCTCGTTTTTAAATTCTAGTAAATCCAAAACTTGTCTGTAATTCATGAAACTTGGCATGCTTTCATGGAGCGGCATCAACATGTCGTGGTAAAATTATTGTCCCGTTTGGGCCAGGTTTGGGTATATGCTTCTCACAAACCAGAGCTTCTCACAACAAGCATCATGGTTTCGGTAGGGAACGTCCCACCTTTGTGGATGAAATGATATCCACTGCCTCTTATTGCTTCCAAATTTTTTCTCATGTCAACATAAAACAACATGAGTGTTGTGTCAATTTTTGTGATTTTTGGGTTTTTGGGACATTTTTATGCATTAACTGAGTTTTCGATGCATTTATGTGCATAATTCAAATTTGAACTATATGCACATGCTCCAGTGCATATAAATTGGTTAAAAAATCAAATATATGTCCTTGGTGCATGCTTAGGTCCCATGCAAGAAATGAGAATGAATTTCAAACACCAGGGCACCGTTGATTGCCGACAAAACATTGAGATGCCTGGTTTTTAAATTCTAGTAAATCCAAAACTCGTCTGAAATTCATGAAACTTGGCATGCTATCATGGAATGGCACCCGACATGATGTGGTATTTTTTGTGTCCATTTTGAGAGAAGGCGCACTCGAATAATGATAGCCAACAAAGGCATTTTGAAAAAATAGCCGCCACTTTAATATATCAAACGTTTGTATAATTCAAACCGTGTGAATTCTGTTAACCATTCACGTGACGCCATGTGTCTTGGTTTTAATGGCTGTAGGAGGGGCCGTGCAGACAGCTGCTTGACCTTGACTGAACGGGAGGCGTGCGAGCGCAGTCCGGTCCGCAGGCTGGCCGGGAGGCGTGCAAGCTGTCCTCCAATGCGCAGGTGCACCAGGAAGCGTGCAAGCTGTAGGCTACGCAGGCTCACTGGGAAGCGAGCCCTTTGACTTCCATGGTCGCCTGCCTTCCTCTCCATTAATGGCGCCCGAGCTGCTGTTTAATATGGGCGGCCTTACTGTTTGCCTCCCATTCCCCTCCCCCCACAGACCTCCACCACCAGGGCGCAGAATGATCATCTGCCACTAGTCTTCAAGTTTGGTGAAGTCGACTCCGAGCTGGAGGAGATAGAAAATAAGGAGGAATGAGGCCTCATGGACATGGCCCAGAACAAGCTGGCCGCGGCGGTTGCTGCCCCCGCTCCCGTCCCAGCTCCCATCCCCGCGCCCGCGCCAGCGACCATCTTCGTAGCATTGACGGGCTGGTCGCCCAGCACTATCGCAGAGCTGGAAGCCGCGAGCGTTAGTGAGGTCTCTGCGGACCTGCCCGAGCTCGTATACATGCCAGCGCCCCTGCCCATGCGCGCCCCTCCACCCACCGTGGCGCTTGCCCCCGTGCGTTTGGCTACCCCCGCCGTGCCCGTGTGCGCCCCTCTACCCACCGCGGCGCCGGTCCGCATGCGTTTGGCTGCACCCGCCGCGCCCGTGCCCTTGCCCGTGCCCGTGCACCCCCTCCTCAGCGGCATGGGACACTGCCGTCGACCGCTACCTCTCAGCGGCGCCAGTTGCCCCGTCCTCCCGCGCCCCACCCATCGATCGCGTGACGAGATGATGTTTGATTTACAAGTGAAGAACATTTTGTGCTGCCTTGAAGATGTCGGGACCCCGATCCTAAGTCACACAGATCTAACATGTAACACTTCATATCAATTTGCGGCCTCACACACGGTATTCCCACGGGTGCCACCTTACCTGGCCCGGGACCGTTTGCGCCTTTTGGCTCACGTATATGATAGTGTCGCTAGCATCCATATGACAGAGAACCCGGGCCGACATGACTAGTCGTGAACCCAAAGTGGCACTAACTTACAGGGACAGGCATACATGAATCAACCTCGAGCATGTCGGTCAACAACGTATGAATCCAGGCTGTAGCAGGCTAGGTAGGACTCCGGATGTCACCGCGTGACATTTCCCCGAAGGGATAGACACAGGAACAAAGTGAATCACATGCTGGCCAGTCAAGTGTTCCGGAGCAGTAGTGCTGGGCTAGCAGGACTCCGGTGAACCGGGCTGTAGCGGACTACTATGGCTCATGGAAGCATAAGACTACATTTCCCCATAAGATAGGCTACCATAGGTAAACAACTAGGTTGTCGGATCCCACACATAGCAATACACGTTACACGTACGCATAACATGCAAGTATGTGCTGTACAACATGGCATCACAACATAACTCAAAATCATATAGATAAAGGCCCAGAAGAGCCACATAGCATTCAATACGAACAGGGGTCTCATGACCCTTCATTCAGAGCATACAAGCAAGGGAAGCATTACATGTCTGAGTACAGACAACTATAAAAGGAAAAGACTAAGAAGCCTGACTAAACACGACCCTCCCAAAGGTACAAGATCGTAGCTGGGATACAAGCTACTCGTCGAAGTCACTAGTGTAACCAACTGCAAAACATAAATAAGCAAACGTGAGTACGAAGGTACTTAGCAAGTCTTACATCAGAACTATCTACATATGCAACATTATCAACAAGGGGTGGTGGAGTTTTAACAGCAGCAAGCCAGCTTTGACTCAGTGGCTAGCCTATACTATGAGTATCAGAAACTTCTTTGAGGTAAGAAGACGCACACGAGTCCACATATTCACCATATCAATACTCCACTACGGTTCCATTCCCGTCTCCCTACGAGAAGGCCATCCATAGCACTCATGCTTATCTTGCGGATTTTAGAGTATCCACTTCAAGTTGTCTATGTACTACATAAGTCCTCCAAGTTTCCATATCCGAGGAAAACGGCTATTCGAATAGATAATGTTGACCCTGCAGGGGTGTACTTCTTCACACACGCTCTCGCCACTTATAGACCTGTACACGTCATGTACCTCGGCAACCTTCAAGCAGAAGCCGGGCGAGGGTGTCGGCCACGACCTGACTAACCACACAAGTCTCTCGTCCAGGTTTATCGCCTATTCGAGTTCCATCCGCAAGGAGTTCCGGCCGAAGTCTCCAGTACGGCCCCAAACAATGTGTGCAGGGTTCCCAAGCCCACCATCCGGGTGGCACTTGGTACACCGTGCCATGGTGCCTAGTCTGTCCCAAGCCTATCCCGTCGGACACCACCTGGTAGACAAGTAGCACTACCTACAAACACCAGAAACTAGTTGCAACTCCTGGACAGAGATCAAGTGGATTAATAAGCCGAGAGGGGCCGAATGACCGGAACCCAATGTGTGGTAGTAACTGGACTTGGATAACATACACAGAACTCAGTGCTTAGGGACGGTTCCAATGAGACAACCCACCATGTACTCCTACATGGCCTCTCATCGCTACCTTTACCAAAACGTGTTCACACACTTAGCCTTTATCGGTAGGACATGTTCACCACTCCAATTCATTCCCGATGAATCAGACCTGCCACAACTCTAAGCATAGCTGGCATAAAGAAACCAAGCATGGATGAGTTGGCACATCAAGGCTCAAACAACTCCTACTCATGCTAGTGGGTTTCAACTATTTACTGTGGCAATGACAGGTCATGCAGAGGAATGGGTTCAACTACCGCAGCAGAAAGTAGCAGTTTGAATCGTTGTTGTCCTAATGTAGTATAAGGAGCAGGAGCGAGAGAGTGGGATTTATTGAAATGCTCAAGGGGGGTTGCTTGCCTGATAGAACGACGAAGGGGTACGGCTCCTCTGACAGGTACTCGGGAACACCTTCCGGAGAGGAACCTATCGAGAAGAAACGGTGCCGGCAATCAATACACAAACAAATGCAACAATATGATGCATGACAATGGCATGTGCATATGCTAGTGTTTGGGCTAATGCAAGATGCTACCAAGTTGGTTGAAGCCCATTTGAATCCAAGATTCAAATACAATTCAAAATGAAGCATTTAAAATGCCCATATTATGTTTTCACTTATACAGCATGTATAAGTTGACTTTTCATGCATGTAACTGGCATAAATGGATTCCTTGCATTTTTCTGATAATTCTTCATATTAATTTATTTCATTCTGAGCTATGGTTGAATTATTATGATTTTTTGAAGTTTAGGCAATATTCTGGAATTTCCTGAGTTAAAATAATTCCAGAAAAAGAATAAATGCACCAGCACTACGTCAGCATGACGTAAGCGAGTCAACGGGGCTGACCATGTCAAACCTGACCAGTGGGTCCCACTGGTCAGTGACCTAGTCAACTAACTAAGTTAGTTAGTCCTAACTAATTGGGCAGGGCCCAGTAGTCAGTGACTGTAGTAGCTAACCTAGTTAGTTAATTAGTGATAACTATAGTAGTTAGTCAGACGGGGCCCGCAAGTCAGTGAGAGAGAGGGGGAGGTCAAACTAGGATGTGGGGTCAACCCACGCCGGTCAAAAGTCGGCGGTCACCGGCGTTTAGCCGCCGACGAGTCCGAACGCGGCGGTGCGCTGCGGGTTTGGCCTACAGGGGGCCATTTGGCGCGCGGAGTGCAGCTACGGGATGCGGACGCTCGTCCACATCCAGCCATGGTGGTGGCGCGGCCGGGGAGCGGTCGGAGTGGCGCCGGCGACGACGAGTGTGGCGGCCGGAGCTCGGGTGCGCGCGGAGTTGGCGTTGTGGGGTGCAAGCGGGCAAGGGGAGGCGCTAGCAAGGCTTAGCGTGGGGCAGCAAGCTCGGTGGACACGCGTCTGGGACCAAATGGTCACCGGAGTGTTGCCGCCGACGAGCTCGGGCGGCGACGCGGTTCGGTCGACAAGGGGGCGACGGCTGCGGGGCGTAAACGAGCTCGGGAAGAGGGGGAACAGACGCAGAATCTCACAGTGGAGGCGACGGGATGGTCAGCGGGCTCGGGGACGAGTCGGAGACGACGGACGGGCGCCGGCGATCTCGGCGGCCGAGAGGTTGAAGACGATGGTGATGATGTCGCTATGGCACGCCCCGGCTTGCTTGGCTCGGTGGAGAGGACGAAGACGACGTCGTGGAGCTCCTGGGCATGTCCAGGGGGCGAGGGAGAGGCAGTGGCCGCGGCAACGGCGAGCGGTGGCGTCGGCTGCGCTCGGTGGCGCTGCAGGGAAGAGAAATCAGAGGAGGGGAGGAGCGCGGGAGAGAGTGAGAGAGGTCCAGGGGTGCGTGGCGACGCGAGGGAGGTCCAGGCGACGGGAGGACAACCAGGCAGGGTGGAGGTGGCGCACGGTGGCTGCGCGCGTGCGTCGTGCCCAACTTCTCCTCTGCCTACTGGCAAAAGGTAGAAGACGGGGCTGCCCCTGGTGGGCTGGGCCGCCAGGTGGGCTGGCCAGCTGGGCTGTAACAGCCAGGCCTCAGGTAAGTGTTTTCCCTTTTTTTGTTTTTTTTTTCTATTTTTCTGGCATCTGTTCTGATTTAGTAAAATACTAAATCATTTTATTTTCTTCTGACAATTTTTGTAGGGACCTAAGGGGTTATTCCAAAGCCCCTCAGCAACAATCAGAATTTTTGGACATATATAAAATATATCACATATATATATATATGCAAGGCAAATAATTATTGTATTAATTCCAAAAGGCCAAAATAAATATTTATGGGCTCCTAAAATTATTGGTTTGAATTTTACCTCTGACCAATATTTTCAGAGAGCAACATGAACATTTTCTTGGTCCTTTTTGGAGCACTTTTTATCTGGGTCATTTCCAGAAATGAGTTCTGAGGGTTTCACAAATCCCCATTTCAAATTTAAATGGAATTTAAACATGATGCACAAATGACTAGCTAGTCTAGGTCATACCAGAACTAGGGATGTGACAGAAGACTTCAACAACGGCGTCCCGGGGGACGACAACGACAGTGACGGTGCGGCACGCCGCCTCCGCCGCAACTGGAAATAGTTTTTTTGGGGTTTAATACTATATCTCGAATTCTCGATCATATGAATATAAATTCGCAGTGTGACTGAATGAAAGATATGGTTTGAATGAACTTGTGTTTTTCTCTCTTAATGTATAGACTTATCAAACGATTTTCTTTTGAAAAAAACGTCAACGGTTTTTAAATATAAAACACTCATCGCAAACTTTTTAGTTAGAACACATGTATGCAAACCGACAGCTTCCCCAGGAAGCCAAGGGAAAATGTGCCGAGCAGGATTTCTGCATTCCTTCAACGTAAACGGTTGTTTTGCATGACCCGTGTGCAACCACGTACAAACAATTGGGTAAGATTTGCATATCTGTCATTTTGGGTATGTTGCCATTTCTCAAACTAGAAAGATTGACATTTGTTTATCTAGTAACATTGCCATTTGTCAACCTTGTAACATTGCGATTTATCAAAATATGCAGCTACAAATCACTAGCACTATCTAATTTTTGCAACTAAAATCACTAGCACTGTTCATATGGACACCACTAGCAGGCGTGAGTTCATGGACACATATGCAAATGTACCATTGATTACATACAACAAGTCATCAACCCACAACGACAACGAGGAACACGTTGGATTATAGATCATTTCCAACAAAACATTCTAGTAAAGTTTTTCTCACACAACAAATAACAAAGCGATGAAATGAACTTCATCTCAACCACTCGTCGGCGTTGGAAACGCTTGCTTTGAACCAGAAGTGATTCTTTGGGAAGGGCCAGCTACTATCAATCTCGAGACCAACGCAGGACTGATCATCGAGGCTGAAGCGGCCTATGTCAGGACCCATATTGGGACGGTAGGGAAGCATAGTAATGTCTGAGGTATAGACACAGTTGCTTCTCATAAACGGTAGTAACGTTGTGTCAACAACAGCTGGATCGCCTTCCACCATCATTGGATAGTTTGTCCAAGGAAGAGCGAGTTTCCTCCAAGGCTTCCAATACTGAACCAGGATAAGGTGTTGGCGCTAGTACACTAGAATCCATCCCGAATACCCTGAAACGGATGTTGGAATAGGTCCGGAGAGTGCGACCATACGAGACAACACATGCTTCCTTAGTAACATCAGCAGTGCCCCGTATACAGACAAGAAGAGGTGATCCATCGGAATAAGTTGCCAGGCGCCACTGAGTATATGGGTCCTGCTCGTCCTCATGCTCATGAATAAAATTTTCAAGTATAGGTGGTGGAATGTTCACAGGACCTTGGAAACACAAGAAGGTTCATTAGTAAAGGGAAACTAGCTAACCCGCATGCATGTGGATGAAACAATTATAATTACGATGGAAGACAAACGTACCGAAATCATAAGGATTCCATGCAAAAACAGTGCCACGAGTTGTGGCAGCAAACACAAGACCCTCGTATTGAATTGCATCACAGAACTCATCCATGTATAGAATGATTTTTGAGCAATATCCATCGAGTCGAACCATGAAGGACGACAACAAGCTTGTCGAAGATAGCGACAACATAAGCATTCCAATAACCCCAAGAGCGGTTGGGAACTCGACAAATTGCTATCTTCCATAGACGACAATCAGCATGATCATATTTGAGCTCGCGTAGAATACCGGTGTACTTGTAACGCCCTCGATGCGGCTATATCTCCCACATGTCGAGGCACGACTTAGAGGCATAACCGCATTGAAAGCAATGTCGCAAGTAAGGTAATCTTCACAACATCCCATGTAATATAAATAATAAAGGGGAGATACATAGTTGGCTTACACTCGCCACATCAATCAAGTACATAAATAACATTGCAATATTCAAACACTCATGGCCCGACTACGGCGCCAAAATAAAAGATAACCCAACATGCGACACGGTCCCGATCACCCCGACTGGGCACCACTACTGATCATCAGGAAAAGAAACATAGTATCGTTGAGAGTCCTCGTCGAACTCCCACTTGAGCTCGAGCGCGCCATCTGGAGCGGAATCATCAGGCCCTGCATCTGGTGTAATAGTAATCTGTGAGCCACAGGGACTCAGCAATCTCGCACCCTCGCGATCAAGACTATTTAAGCTCATAGGAAAGGTAAGGTAAATATATGTGGAGCTGCAGCAAGCGACTAGTATATAGGGTGGCTAACCTGTTCGCAAAAGAGAGCGAGAAGAGAAGGCAAAGCACGAGCGCATAACTAAAGAGGGCAATCCTGCGGCAAGCATTACTCCAACACCGTGTCCACTTCTCGGACTCCGCCGAGAAGAGGCCATCATGGTAACTCACACAGTTGATTCGTTTTAATTAAGTTAAGGTTTAAGTTATCTACAACCGGACATTAACAAATTCCCATCTGCCCATAACTGCGGGCACGGCTTTCGAAAGTTCAATCCCTGTAGGGGGTCCCAACTTAGCCCATGACAAGCTCTCACGGTCAACGAATGAATAGATCTTCTCCCGAGACGTTCCGATCAGGCTCGGTATCCCGGTTCTACAAGACACTTCGACAAGTTAAAACCAATCCAGCAACACCGCCCGAATGTGCCGACAAATCCCGATAGGAGCTGCACATATCTCGTTCTCAGGGCACACTCAGATGAACCAGGCGTCGGGTAGGCCGCCCAGAGTAGCCCCTGGCAGCCCCGGACATCGCTCTGTTGGACCAACACTCAGAGGAGCACTGGCCCCGGGGGGGGGGGGGGGTCTAAAATAAGATGACCCTCAGGCTCCGGAAACCCAAGGGAAAAAGAGGCTAGGTGGCAAATGGTAAAACCAAGGTTGGGCATTGCTGGAGCAGCTTTATTCAAGGCGAACTATCAAGGGGTTCCCATTATAACCCAACCGCGTAAGGAACGCAAAATCCGGGAACATAACACCGATATGATGGAAACTAGGGCGGCAAGAGTGGAACAAAACACTAGGCGAGAGGCTGAGCCTTCCACCCTTTACCAAGTATATAGATGCATTAAGATAACATGGAAAAATAATGATATCCCAACAAGTAAATAATGTTCCAACAAGGAACGGCCTCCAATCTTCACCTGCAACTAGCAACGCTATAAGAGGGGCTGAGCAAAGCGGTAACATAGCCAATCAACGGTTTGCTAGGACATGGTGGGTTAGAGGTTTGACATGGCAAATTGGGAGGCTTGAAAGCAAGTGGTAGGCATCGTAGCATTGGCATAGCAAAAGAGCGAGCATCTAGCCAAGCAAAGATAGCAGTGATTTCAAGGGTATGATCATCTTGCCTACACAGTTGTCAGAGTTGACTGGATCCTCGAAAGCAAACTCAATGGGCTCCTCGTTAGCGAACTCGTCTTCCGGCTCTACCCAAACAAGACAAACAAGCAACAAGGACACAATCAACCACGTGCACAACTCAAACAACATGATGCAAAGATGGTATGCTATGCGGGATGCGATGCGGGATGCATATGCAAGATTTGACAAGGAATGAATGAACCTGGCCTCAACTTGGAAATCCAAGTGTGCCACTGGAAAGATGAGATGAAATCGCTTGAAAACTATATAAAGAACGCCGGAATCAGAGTTACGGTTTGGAAATGGCAAGCAATTCAAATATGGCACCGATCTGCGATTTACAGCAAGTAGTCAACTAAAAGCAACGCGATGAACATGCTACAGCACCCAAACATGGCATCAAAATACATGGAAGGAACACATTCATGATGCTTAACAAAAGTCTAGCACTGAGCTACGGCCAATTCATCCATTAACAGGTTCAAACAAGCATGGCAAAAATGCATTTGGTAAACAGATTTCAGACTTAGTGAAATTAACACTTGTCTGGAATTTCAGATCAGATAGCACTCTTTGGAGCACCAAAACTATATGCTACAGGACCTGAACATGTCAAATTAAAGCATGGCATGGAGCTACTCAAAGAGCTTAACAAAAGTCCCTTAATGACCTTGAGCCAAAAGGGATCAGAAAATACATTTGCAAGCATGTGAACATGGCAAAAACACAATCAGTTCTCAGACTTAGTGAAAACTGGAGCATGCTGAAAACAGATATCAAGTAGGCATGTTTACGAGCTCGATGCACTCACTACAGAGCATGTCATGATAATCTAAGCATACACCCATCAATAATACACGAAATACAAGCTAGACATGGCAAGAACAACAACATAGCATGCACGGATCAACTACAACATCATCGGCAAAATTGCTAACTAGTAGACAACCTGCCCAGATTCACAAAGTAGCAAAAGTAGAGCTCGATTGACTCAAGCTAGGGTGCTCCATAATTGCAAACAAAGACATGAGTGGATAGAGCACTACAATATTAACAAATCATCTTTACTGATCATCCTCAAAAGAGGCACGGACCACTAGGAAACAACAAGAACATATGGCATCATGAGATAAACAGACCAATGACTTAGTGGAAATGCTAAGTCCCTGAAATTAGCACTAACAAGTGCACCACTTTGCAAGCTTGTACCAGTCACCACACACATCACAAAAATACATGGGTTGCACCCCTGGAAAGATGGCAAAACCCTTAACAAAACACATGTAGAGCTCATGGGCATATCATGCACACAATAATCATGGCAAAAATGACAAATATCTAAATGGAGTAGCAGATCTGACAATTATCTCAAGTAGCACTCTTCTAACAGCATTTCGGGCATCAAGATGAACTTAAATGAAAATGATGTAACGGAATGAAATGATGTACTCTCAGAGACTAACATTTTGATATGCTATATGCCTAAAACGGAGCTACGAATGCAAAGTTACGACACGACGAACATGGCAAACTAGTTAGGGTTTCGGGGCAAAAAGTCAACCGAGGCAATTCCAGATCTAGATCCGGCCGGGTACTGTAGCAGCGGCGGGGTTCCCGAGGTTGACCGGACTTGCCGGAGAGGAAGAGCTCGCCGGTGGAGGGGGGAGGCCGGCGAAGGCACCGCGGCGGCCTGCGCGCTCCCCGGGTGGCGGCGCGGAGCAAGGACGGAGGCGGTGGCGCGCCTCGGCTGGGTGGAGGCGCGGGCCGGAAGGCGGCGGCCGACGGCGTGGATCCGCGGCGGCGCGGCGGCCGGTGGCCGGACGAGGCGGCGGTGGGACCTGCCGGCGTTGGGAAGGGCAGGCGCGGGCGTCGGACGACAAGCGGGCGGCGGGGCGCGGCGATGTGGGCCTCGGGGGCCCCCCGCGGGCTCGGGCGGGCCGGCGGCGAAGTGGGGCTGCCCGCGCCATGTGGCGGCGTCCGACTGGCTGGGGCGCGGCGGCGGACGTGTCCGGCCGGACCGGACGTGTCCGGCGCGGCGCGAGGTGGGTGGATCTAGGGTTTGGAAGGAGGGGATCCGGAATTTCGAGAGGGTGGTGTATATATAGGCATAGGAGGAGCTAGGAGAGTCCAAATGAGGTGCGGTTTTCGGCCACGCGATCGTGATCGAACGCTCTAGAATATGGAGAGGGTTTTGGTGGGTTTTGGGCCAAATTGGAGGGGTGTTGGGATGCAACACACACGAGGCCTTTTCGGTCCCTCGGTTAACCGTTGGAGTATCAAAAGAAGTCCACAAGATACGAAACTTGACAGGCGGTCTACCGGTAGTAAACCAAGGCCGCTTGGCAAGTCTTGGTCCAATCCGGAAATGTTCAATCCCCACACACGAAAGAAAGGTAGAAATGACCACCGGAGGAGAACGAAGCGCCGGAATGCAAAACGGACAATGGGGAAAATGCTCGAATGCATGAGATGAACACGTATGCAAATGCAATGCACATGATGACATGATATGAGATGCATGACAACGATAAAAACACACGGAGACAAAAACCCGAACCCGAGAAAATAAAATAACTTAACACCGGAAACGGCAAGAGTTGGAATACATAATGGGTAAATCATATCCGGGGTGTTACAGTACTCAACCTCTGCGCAGTCGTCTGAGATTTTTCAAAGTGGAACCCGGTGACGAGTGTACACATTCACAAGTTCCCACTCGCAGTTGTACCCAATCTCCATTTGCGCCTGCCCAAGCCTTGCCCTCAAGCGATGGCATCTTAACATCATACGCAACATTATCAAGCGGCATCAACTTACACAAGGCGAGGCTTCCCTCATCCCCACGCCAGTCAGCAGGGTCACGGCGAAGAAGATAGGGGAGATGAAACCGCTCCTGGACCCTTGGGTTCCTTGTAATGATGTTATTAGTTGAGCTAGAATGGTCTTGAACGAACCTGCCATGCTAGCCGAGGTGATGACGTCGCACTGGTCAATGAGTTCCTCCACCGCGTCATCATTCAGATCGGGGGAAGAATAACGGGGTCGTTTCCGGCTTGTTCCCTCCATGGAGAAGACGATCAAACAATGGCAGAAGGAAGGGTGAAGGCAAATGGAGGAGGGAGGAAGAGCTAGCGTGCGACAGCAGTTCCAAATCGAGAGGGAAAGGCGAAGAGTCAGTGGACGGTTGCCACGGTACACGAAGAGGCGCCTAGGGAGCGAACGGTTGCCACAGAGGTCACACACTGACGACAAGGGCCGAGTGAACCGCATGCAATCCCATCGCACAACACACACGTCTTGTTAAGTTGAACCATTGCTGTTCTCTTGTGTCAACGCAAACAGTTCATCCGAGTGAACCACATGCCATATATCACACACACCTTGATCTGGCTGACCGTTTCTTTTGTGTTGCCTAATCACAAACAGTTCATCCGAGTGAACCGTATGCTGTATATCACACACACCTTCATCTGGCTGCCCGTTTCATTTGTGTTGACTAATCACAAATAGTTCATCCGAGTGAACAGTATGCTGTGTATCGCATACCCCTTCATCTGGTTGCCCGTTTATTTTGTTCCTCCTCATCGCAAACAGTTAATTGAAATGAACCGTATGCCCTTCATCGCACATGCAACTAAAATCTGAACCGTGTTTGATGCATCCTCCATTGCAAACGTTTTCACCTTTTTTGACAGTTTTCATACACCACTGTTTGCGATTATTGCATCGCACACAGTTTCTCGAAGGGTCTCTGATCGTAGTGTCGCGTTAGCAGCATCCTGCAGTAGTGTGTTGTTTGACGAAGTTGAAGAGAAATAGTTGGGCCGTGAGTGTGGTGGGTGATGTACGATGACGCAGCTTTTGTTCATGTGCATTCACTTCATGTTGTGGTGTTCGGCCTTTAGGTGCTCCTGTATGTCCTGTTGTGCTCTAGCCCTAGCTATGCTAGGTGTGGTGTGCTGGTTGTAAAGGTTTTATCTTGGTTTTTTTAATTAACCAAGAATCGGTTTCTTTACCACTTCCTATTAATGATCAGTAGCAGCGTCCTGCTATCTTTCGAAAACTAGGCATGCTTTGTGAATCACTTTCTCTAGTCCAAGATCCTTCCATTCATTTGCTATTGTAGTACATTGGAATAGGACAAGGACAGTTGTGTAAGCGCCTTCTTTACAAAATGGACATTGAGGTGAAACATTAACATTCCTATGGGCCAAGTTAACACCTCATGGTAGGTTGTCATGTAGTGTTTTCCATGTGAAAATTTTAACTTTTATTGGGCAAGCCAAATCCCAGACTTTCTTCTACACACTAGCACCTTGCATTGCACCTTGGTCGTTAGAGAACCTGAGGTTGTATCCAAACTTATGGTCCCATTCCACATAATAGGCCGACTTGATAGAAAACTCTAAAAAAATTACATACCCAAGCGAGGAAATCCTCCATCTCATAGTTCAGAAGAGGTGTAGCTTGGATACCGTAAGAATCGACTTGCCAAAAGATTTGTCTTACAAGCTCCCCATCCCATGGAATTGTTCAAGAGTAAATAAGGTCATTAACTTTGGATATGATTTGGTTTCCCTGTGGTGTTATAACCTTTCTATTATGAGAGCCTGATAGCCATGGATCATCCCAAAATATTGATTTCCAGTCCATCTCCTACTTTCCAAATACATCCATGCTTTAGGGTATTTACCCTTGCATTAATAATCTGCCATGTAAATGATGAGCCTTTCTTTAACTTGGTGATACGTTGATGACCCACAAGTATAGGGGATCTATCGTAGTCCTTTCGATAAGTAAGAGTGTTGAACCCAACGAGGAGCAGAAGGAAATGATAACCGGTTTCCTGTAAGGTATTCTCTGCAAGTACTGAAATAAGTGGTAACAGATAGTTTTGTGATAGGATAATTTGTAACGAGCAACAAGTAACAAAAGTAAATAAAGTGCAGCAAGGTGGCCCAATCCTTTTTGTAGCAAAGGACAAGCCTAGACAAACTCTTATATAGAGAAAAGTGCTCCCGAGGACACATGGGAATATCATCAAGCTAGTTTTCATCATGCTCATATGATTCGTGTTCGGTACTTTGATAATTTGGTATGTGGGTGGACCGGTGCTTGGGTACTGCCCTTACTTGGACAAGCATCCCACTTATGATTAACCTCTATTGCAAGCATCTGCAACTACAACAAAACTATTAAGGTAAACCTAACCATAGCATGAAACATATGGATCCAAATTAGCCCCTTACGAAGCAACACATAAACTAGGGTTTAAGCTTCTGTCACTCTAGCAACCCATCATCTACTTATTACTTCCCAATGCCTTCCTCTAGGCCCAAATAATGGTGAAGTGTCATGTAGTCGACGTTCACATAACACCACTAGAGGAGAGACAACATACATCTCATCAAAATATCGAACGAATACCAAATTCACATGACTACTAATAGCAAGACTTCTCCCATGTCCTTAGGAACAAAAGTAACTACTCAAAAGCATAAACATGTTCATAATCAGAGGGGTATTAATATGCATATAGGATCTGAACATATGATCTTCCACCAATTAAACCAACTAGCATCAACTACAAGGAGCAATTAACACTACTAACAACATACTAGCACCAATCCCGTACTTGGAGACAAGAATTGTATACATGAGATGAACTAGGGTTTTGAGAGGAGATGGTGTTGATGAAGATGTTGATGGAGATTGCCCTCTCTCGATGAGAGGAGCGTTGGTTATGACGATGGCGATGATTTCCCCCTCCGGGAGGGAAGTTTCCCTGGCAAAACAGCTCCGCTAGAGCCCTAGATTGGTTCCGCCAAGGTTCCGCCTCATGGCGGCGGAGTTTCATCCGAGAAGATGGCTTATTATTTTTTCCCATCAAAAGACTTCATATAGCAGAAAATGGCCACTGGAGGGCCACCAGGGGGCCCACGAGGTAGGGGGGCGCGCCCAGGGGGTAGGGTGCGCCCCCACCCTCGTGGGCAAGGTGTGGCCCCCCTGGTGAAGTTTCAGGTCTTTTGGAGCTGTGCAGAATAGGTCTCTAATATTTGCTCCTTTTCTAGCGCAGAATCCCAGCTGCCGGCATTCTCCCTCTTTATGTAAACCTTGTAAAATAAGAGAGAATAGGCATAAGTATTGTGACATAATGTGTAATAATAGCCCATAATGCAATAAATATCAATATAAAAGCATGATGCAAAATGGACGTATCAACTCCCCCAAGCTTAGACCTCGCTTGTCCTCAAGCGAAAGTCGAAATCGAAAAATATGTCCACATGTTTAGAGATAGAGGTGTCGATAAAAAATAAAATACGGACATGAGGGCATCATGATCATTCTTAGAACAACAACTTATATAATTCTTGTCATATGATCTCTTATGCTAGAGTAATAATTCAATCACAATCTCAAGTATGAATAGTAAACTTCATTGAAAACTAACAAACTATAATCTTAGTCATTGGAGCAATTGCAATTTATCGTAACATAGGAAAGAGTCAATGTATAAGAGCTTTTCAGCAAGTCCACATACTCAACTATCATATAGTCTTTCACAGTTGCTGACACTCATGCAACACTTATGGGTATGGAGTTTTAATCGGACACAGAGAAAGATAGGGGCTTATAGTTTTGCCTCCCAACGTTTTACCTCAAGGGTAATGTTAACAGTAATAGTTCATGAAAACTCACATCACCATATATACCAGGATCTTTCCAACATACTGTGCTTGCCAAAGGATAAAATGTAAAAAGGAAGGGTGAAGATCACCATGACTCTTATGCAATATAGGAGATAAAAGTAAAAGATAAGCCCTTCACAGAGGGAAGCAGAGGTTGTCATGCGCTTTTATGGTTGGATGCACAAAATCTTAATGCGAAAGAACGTCAATTTATATTGCCACTTGTGATATGGACCTTTATTATGAAGTCCGTCATTTTTATCACACGATCGTATAAAGCTTATTTTCTCCCACACTAATAAGTCATACATATTTAGAGGGCAATTTTTATTGCTTGCACCGATGACGACTTACTTGGAGGATCTTACTCAATCCATAGGTAGGTATGGTGGACTCTTATGGCAAAACTGGTTTAAGGGTATTTGGAAGCACAAATAGTATTTCTACTTGGTGCAATGAATTTGGCTAGCATGAGGGGGAAAGGCAAGCTCAACCATGTTGGACGATCCATGACAATATAATTTATCTCAGATGTAAGAAAACATAACCCATTACATTGTCTTCCTTGTCCAACGTCAACTCTTTTAGCATGTCATATTTTAATGAGTGCTCACAATCATAAAAGATGTCCAAGATAGTATATTTATATGTGAAGACCTCTCTTTCTTTATTACTTCCTATTAATTTCAACGATGACCAAAACTATGTTTGTCAACCCTCAACAACTTTTATTCATCATACTTTTTTATGTGAGCTCATTACTCTCCATAAGACTCACATGATCTCTTTGTTTCTTTTTATTTCTTTCTCTTTTCTTTTATTCCCTTAGGATCATGGCGAAATAATCAAGCCCTTGACTCAACACTAATCTCTATTTTATAGCTCACGGACTTGATTACATAGAAGGATAATAAAGCAAAACTCACAACTAGATCCTACTAAGAACTTTTATTATACTAGATCAAGATATTACCAAAAGGATCGAACTAAGAAAAACGGTAAAGATAAAAGTGATGGTGATACGATACCGGGGCACTCCCCCAATCTTGGCAGTTGCCAAGGGGAGTGCCCATATCCATGTGACTATGTCTCCTTTGTTGGTGAAGAAGGTGGAGTTGTTGATGATGGATAGTTGCACATCGAGCGTAGGAGGTCTTCTAACTTGCGGATAATGCCCTTGAGTGCGATGATATGCTCCTTCAACAAAATATTTTCACGTGTGAGATACTTATTTTGTATATGAGCTAACTCAATCATCTTGAAAGCTTCGATTTTTGTTGGGGTAAGAATATTGTGATCCAGTTGAAGGGTGTCTTCTGTTGCCGGAACTTGGTCCTCCATGGCCTTCTTGATCCCTTCATCCTTGTTGATCTCCATGGGTTCTTCTATCTCCAGCTCTATCTTCATTAGCCAAGCATCATTGCCCTCATGGTTGGAGGAGGAGGGAGATGACATAGTGCTTGGCCTTGACAACCCTGACAGAAAACAGCTCAAAACAAAGATAGGAGATTTTTGCGTGATACGGGAGTCAAAACCCCCGGGAGATTATATAATGAATTTTTGCCGACCGAAATACGTGTCGGGTACGAAAACGGAGTCCGGAGAGCACACGAGGTGCCCATGAGGTAGGGGGGCGCGCCCTCCACCCTCGTGGAGCCCTCGTGTCCTTCCCGGACTGCTACTTATTTTTGTATTTTTCTAAATATTCCAAAACGGAGAAATATTACCTTAAAAACTGTTTTGGAGTCGGTTTACTTACCGTACCACATACCTATTCCTTTTCGAAGTCTGAAACGTTCCGGAAAGTGTCCCTTATGTATTCCTCTGGGGTTACGGTTTCAATAACATTGGTTTCAACATTTATGGGATTACCTGAGATATAGTGTTTGATTCTTTGACCGTTCACCACCTTCGGATTTGTGGCTTCGAAGTTGTTGATTTTTATGGCACCGGAATCATAGACCTCCTCGATAACGTAAGGACCTTCCCATTTAGAGAGAAGTTTTCCTGCAAAAAATCTTAAACGAGAGTTGTATAGCAATACATAATCACCTACATTAAACTCACGCTTTTGTATCCTTTTGTCATGCCATCTTTTAACTTTTTCTTTAAACAACTTGGCATTTTCGTAGGCTTCGGTTCTCCATTCATCAAGTGAGCTAATATCAAATAACCTCTTCCCACCAGCAAGTTTAAAATCATAATTGAGTTCTTTAATAGCCCAATAAGCCTTGTGTTCTAGTTCGAGAGGTAAGTGACATGCTTTTCCATAGACCATTTTATACAAAGACATACCCATAGGATTTTTATCTGCAGTTCTATAGGCCCATAATGCATCATCAAGTTTCTTGGATCAATTATTTCTAGATCTATTAATAGTCATTTGCAAAATTAATTTGAGCTCTCTATTACTCAATTCTACTTGACCACTAGACTGAGGATGATACGGAGATGCAATTCTATGATTAACATCATATTTAGCAAGCATTTTACGGAAAGCACCATGAATAAAGTGTGAAGCACCACCAGTCATTAAATATCTAGGGACTCTAAACCTTGGAAAAATAACTTCTTTAAGTATTTTATTTGAAGTGTTATGATCAGCACTACTAGTTGGAATAGCTTCTACCCACTTAGTAACGTAATCACAACAACTAAAATATGTGTATATCCATTAGAGGACGGAAAGGGTCCCATATAGTCAAAGCCCCAAACAGCAAATGGTTCAATAACGAGTGAATAGTTCATAGGCATTTCTTGACGTCTACTAATATTACCAATTCTTTGACATTCATCACAAGATAAAACAAACTTACGGGCATCCTCGAAAAGAGTAGGCCAATAAAAACCAGATTGCAATACCTTATGTGCAGTCCTATCTCCAGCATGGTGTCCTCCATAAGCTTTGGAGTGACACTTGCGTAGGATCTGTTCCTGTTCATGCTCAGGTACACAACGTCTAATAACACCATCTACTCCTTCTTTATAAAGATGTGGGTCATCCCAAAAGTAATGCCTCAAATCATAGAAGAACTTTTTCTTTTGCCGGTATGTGAAACTAGGTGGTATAAACTTAGCAACAATGTAATTAGCATAATCAGCATACCATGGAGCAGTATGAGAAGCATTTATGACATTTAATTTCTCATCAGGAAAGCTATCATCAATAGGAAGTGGGTCATCAAGCACATTTTCTAACCTAGACAAGTTGTCTGCAATGGGGTTCTCAGCTCCCTTTCTATCAATAATATGCAAATCAAACTCTTGTAGCAAAAGAACCCATCTAATAAGTCTAGGTTTAGTATCTTTCTTTTCCATAAGATATTTAATAGCAGCATGATCAGTGTGAATAGTTACTTTAGAATCAACAATATAAGGTCTAAACTTATCACAAGCAAATACAACCGCTAAGAATTCCTTTTCAGTAGTAGCATAATTTCTTTGAGCATTGTCTAGGGTTTTACTAGCATATTGAATAACATTTAATTTCTTATCAACTCTTTGTCCTAGAACAACACCTACAGCATAATCACTAGCATCACACATAATTTCAAAGGGTAAATTCCAATCAGGTGGCTGAACAATGGGTGCAGTGATCAATGCTTTCTTAAGTATTTCAAATGCTTGTACACAATCATCATAAAAAACAAATGGTATATCTTTTTGTAATAAATTAGTCAGAGGCCGAGAAATTTTTGAGAAGTCCTTAATAAACCTCCTATAAAATCCGGCATGGCCAAGGAAACTTCTTATACCTTTGATGTCCTTGGGACATGGCATCTTCTCAATAGCACCAACTTTGGCTTTATCAACTTCAATACCTCTTTCAAACACTTTATGCCCCAAGACAATACCTTCATTAACCATAAAGTGGCACTTTTCCCAATTCAAGACAAGATTAGTTTCTTCACATCTCTGAAAAACTCGATCAAGGTTGCTCAAGCAATCATCAAAAGAAGATCCATAGACGGAAAAGTCGTCCATGAAAACCTCACAAATCTTTTCACAAAGGTCAGAGAATATAGCCATCATGCATCTTTGAAAGGTAGCAGGTGCATTACATAAACCAAAAGGCATACGTCTATAAGCAAAAGTACCAAAAGGGCATGTAAAAGTAGTCTTTGATTGATCTTTGGCTGACACAGGTATTTGAGAGAAACCAGAATAACCATCTAGAAAGCAAAAATGTGTATGTTTGGATAATCTTTCTAGCATTTGATCGATAAAAGGTAAGGGGTAATGATCCTTTTGAGTAGCCTTATTTAATTTGTGGAAATCAATTACCATCCTATAACCTGTAATAATTCTTTGAGGGATCAATTCATCTTTATCATTAGGAACAACAATAATACCTCCCTTCTTAGGGACACAATGGACAGGGCTTACCCACTGACTATCAGCAACGGGATAGATTATACCTGCTTCAAGGAGCTTTAGTATTTCCTTTCTTACCACTTCTTTCATTTTAGGATTCAGCCGGCGTTGATGATCACGAACTGGTTTAGCATCTTCTTCCAAATTAATTTTATGTTGACATAGAGTGGGACTAATGCCCTTAAGATCATCAAGAGTATACCCAATAGCAGCACGATGCTTCTTCAGAGTTTTCAATAATCTCTCTTCCTCATGATCTGAAAGGTTAGCACTAATAATAACAGGATATATCTTTTTATCACCATGATAAGCATATTTAAGAGTATCGGGTAACGGTTTAAGCTCAAACACAGGATCACCCATGGATGGAGGAGGATCCTCTAGGATTTCAACAGGTAAATTGTTTTTCAGAATAGGTTCCTGTTTAAAGAATACTTCATCTAATTCCCTTCTTTCATTCATAAACATGTCATTTTCATGGTCTAGCAAGTATTGTTCTAAAGGATCACTAGGAGGTACGGCAATAGAAGCAAGACCAATAATTTCATCCTTACTAGGTAATTCTTCTTCACGGTGTTGTCTACTAAATTTAGAGAAATTAAATTCATGAGTCATATCATCTAAACCGATAGTAACAACATCCCTTTTGCAATCTATGGTAGCATTAACAGTGTTCAGGAAGGGTCTACCATATATAATGGGACAAAAGCTATCTTGTGGGGAACCAAGAATAAGAAAATCAGCAGGATATTTAGTTTTTCCACACAAGACTTCAACATCTCTAACAATTCCCACTGGTGAAATAGTATCTCTATTGCCAAGTTTAATTGTGACATCAATATCTTCTATCTCAGCAGTTGCAATATCATGCATAATTTCTTTGTACAAGGAATGAGGTATTGCGCTAGCACTAGCACCCATATCACATAAGCCACGATAACAATGATCTCCTATTCTAACAGAAATAACAGGCATGCCTACCACAGGTCTAGGTTTATCTTTAGCACAGGGTTTAGCAATTCTAGCAGTTTCGTCACAGAAATAAATAACATGCCCATCAATATTATCAGACAAGAGATCTTTACCAATATCAATATTAGGTTCAACTTTAACTTGCTCCGAAGGTGTATATGTTTTAATATTGCTTTTACGAACTACTATTGAAGCTTTAGCATGATCCTTTATCCTAATAGGGAAATGGGGTTTCTCAACATAAGTAGTAGGAACAATAGGATCATTATAAGTGATAATCTTTTCTTCAACTTTAATAGGTGCAGCTACTTTTACTTCTATGGGAGGATGATATTTAAACCACTTCTCCTTGGGGAGATCAACATAAGTAGCAAAAGATTCATAGAAAGAAGCTACTATCTCAGAGTCAAGTCCATATTTAGTGCTAAATTTATGAAAAATATCGGTATCCATAAAATATTTAAAACAATCAAAACTAGGTGTCATACCTGACTCCTTACCTTTGTCGAGGTCCCAATCTTCAGAGTTGCATTTAATTCTTTCCAATAAATCCCATTTGAATTCAATAGTCTTCATCATAAAAGAGCCAACACAAGAAGTATCAAGCATGGTGTGATTGTTATCAGAAAGCCGAGCATAAAAAAATTTGAATAATCATTTCTCTTGAGAGCTCATGATTGGGGCATGAATATAACATTGATTTAAGCCTCCCCCAAGCTTGAGCGATGCTTTCTCGTTCGCGAGGCCACAAATTATATATGTAATTGCGATCACGATGAACAAGATGCATAGGATAAAACTTCTGATGAAATTCCAATTTCAATCGTTTGTAATTCCAAGACCCCATATCGTCACATAGCCTATACCATGTCGATGCATCTCCCTTCAAAGATAAAGGGAAGACCTTCTTCTTAACAACATCTCCGGTTACACCTGCAAGCTTAAATAATGCACAAACTTTATCCACATATATTAGATGCTCATCAGGATGTTTCGTTCCATCTCCTAAAAAAGGATTAGCTAGCAGTTTTTCTATCATACCCGAAGGAATTTCAAAGTAGACATTTTCATTTTCATTTTCAGTAGGTTCAGTAGGTTGAGGAGCAACTCTTTGCTCTACTGGTCGGGGTGAAGATACCCCGAACAAACCCCTCAGAGGATTACTATCCATAGTAACAAGTGACAATAAATTTCAGCACACTATATAAATTTTTCTTTACCAAATTCCACCTACCAAAGGCGCTTCACTCCCGACAAGGGCGCCAGAAAAGAGTCTTGATGACCCACAAGTATAGGGGATCTATCGTAGTCCTTTCGATAAGTAAGAGTGTCGAACCCAACGAGGAGCAGAAGGAAATGATAAGCGGTTTCCAGTAAGGTATTCTTTGCAAGTACTAAAATAAGTGGTAACAGATAGTTTTGTGATAGGATAATTTGTAACGAGCAACAAGTAACAAAAGTAAATAAAGTGCAGCAAGGTGGCCCAATCCTTTTTGTATCAAAGGACAAGCCTGGACAAACTCTTATATAGAGAAAAGCGCTCCCGAGGACACATGGGAATATCGTCAAGCTAGTTTTCATCACGTTCATATGATTCACGTTTGGTACTTTGATAATTTGGTCTGTGGGTGGACCGGTGCTTGGGTACTGCCCTTACTCGGACAAGCATCCCACTTATGATTAACCTCTATTGCAAGCATCCGCAACTAAAACAAAAGTATTAAGGTAAACCTAACCATAGCATGAAACATATGGATCCAAATCAGCCCCTTACGAAGCAACGCATAAACTAGGGTTTAAGCTTCTGTCACTCTAGTAACCCATCATCTACTTCTTACTTCCCAATGCCTTCCTCTAGGCCCAAACAATGGTGAAGTGTTATGTAGTCGATGTTCACATAACACCACTAGAGGAGAGACAACATACATCTCATCAAAATATCGAACGAATACCAAATTCACATGACTACTAATAGCAAGACTTCTCCCATGTCCTCAGGAACAAACGTAACTACTCACAAAGCATATTCATGTTCATAATCAGAGGGGTATTAATATGCATATAGGACCTGAACATATGATCTTCCACCAAATAAACCAACTAGCATCAACTACAAGGAGTAATTAACACAACTAGCAACCTACTAGCACAAATCCCGGACTTGAAAACAAGAATTGGATACAAGAGATGTACTAGGGTTTTGAGAGGAGATGGTGCTGATGAAGATGTTGATGGAGATTTCCCTCTCCCGATGAGAGGAGCGTTGGTGATGATGATGGCGATGATTTCCCCCTCTCGGACGGAAGTTTCCCTAGCAGAACAGCTCCGCAGGAGCCCTAGATTGGTTGCGCCAAGGTTCCGCCTCGTGGCGGCGGAGTTTCGTCCGAGAAGATGGCTCCTAGTTTTTTCCCATCGAAAGACTTCATAGAGCAGAAGATGGCCACCGGAGGGCCACCAGGGGGCCCACGAGGTAGGGGGGCACGCCCAGGGGGGTAGGGCGCGCACCCACCCTCGTGGGCAGGGTGTGGCCCCCCTAGTGAAGTTCTTGCTCTCAGTATTTTTTTATATATTTGGAAAACGTCTTCTGTGAAGTTTCAGGACTTTTGGAGCTGTGCAGAATAGGCCTCTAATATTTGCTCCTTTTCCAGCCCAGAATCCCAGCTACCGGCATTCTCCCTCTTTATGTAAACCTTGTAAAATAAGAGAGAATAGGCATAAGTATTGTGACATAATGTGTAATAACAACCCATAATGCAATAAATATCGATATAAAAGCATCATGCAAAATGGACGTATCATACGTCCATTTTGCATCATGTTTTCCTACTATTATTTATAATGTTTTTATGCATAATAATGCTTTATGGAGTAATTCTAATGCCTTTCCTCTCATAATATGCAAGGGTTGCACAAAGAGGGAGAATGCCGGCAGCTGGAATTTTGGACCTGAGAAAGCTGTGTCTGAGTTACCTATTCCACACATCTCCAAATGAGCTGAAAATTTATGAAGAATTTTTTGGGAATATATGAAGAATATTGGAGAAAATAAATACCAGAGGGGGCCCATCAGGTGGGCACAATCCACCTGGACGCGCTAGGGAGCCCAGGTGCGCCGTGGTGGGTTGTGCCATCCTCGGCCCACCTCCGGTGCCCCTCTTCTGGTATATAAGTCATTTTGACCTAGAAAAAAATAAGGAGAAGACTTTCGGGACGAAGCATCACTGTATCGAGGCGGAACTTGGGTAGGAGCACTTTTGCCCTTCGGCGGAGTGATTCCGCCGGGGGAACTTCCCTCCCGGAGGAGGAAATCATCGTCACCACTGATGACCCACAAGTATAGGGGATCTATCGTAGTCCTTTTGATAAGTAAGAGTGTCGAACCCAACGAGGAGCAGAAGGGAATGATAAGCGGTTTCCAGCAAGGTATTCACTGCAAGTACTGAAATAAGTGGTAACAGATAGTTTTGTGATAGGATAATTTGTAGCGAGCAATAAGTAACAAAAGTAAATGAAGTGCAGCAACGTGGCCCTATCCTTTTTGTAGCAGAGGACAAGCCTGGACAAACTCTTATTTAGAGAAAAGCGCTCCCGAGGACACATGGGAATATCGTTAAGCTAGTTTTCATCACGTTCATATGATTCATGTTCGGTACTTTGATAATTTGGTATGTGGGTGGATCGGTGTTTGGGTACTGCCCTTACTCAGACAAGCATCCCGCTTATGATTAACCTCTATTGCAAGCATCCGCAACTACAACAAAAGTATTAAGGTAAACCAAACCATAGCATGAAACATATGGATCCAAATCAGCCCCTTACGAAGCAACGCATAAACTAGGGTTTAAGCTTCTGTCACTCTAGCAACCCATTATCTACTTATTACTTCCGAATGCCTTCCTCTAGGCCCAAACAATGGTGAAGTGTTATGTAGTCTACGTTCACATAACACCACTAGAGGAGAGACAACATACATCTCATCAAAATATCGAACGAATACCAAATTCACATGACTACTAATAGCAAGACTTCTCCCATGTCCTCAGGAACAAACATAACTACTCACAAAGCATATTCATGTTCATAATCAGAGGGGTATTAATATGCATATAGGATCTGAACATATGATCTTCCACCAAATAAACCAACTAGCATCAACTACAAGGAGTAATTAACACTACTAGCAACCTACTAGCACCAATCCCGGACTTGAAGACAAGAATTGGATACAAGAGATGTACTAGGGTTTTGAGAGGAGATGGTGCTGATGAAGATGTTGATGGAGATTGCCCTCTCCCGATGAGAGGAGCGTTGGTGATGATGATGGCGATGATTTCCCCCTCCCGGAGGGAAGTTTCCCTGACAGAACAGCTCCGTCGGAGCCCTAGATTGGTTCCGGCAAGGTTCCGCCTCATGGCGGCGGAGTTTTGTCCGAGAATATGGCTCCTGGTTTTTTCCCATCGAAAGACTTCATATAGTAGAAGATGGCCATCGGAGGGCCACCAGGGGGCCCATGAGGTAGGGGGCGCGCCCAGGGGGGTAGGGCGCACCCCCACCCTCGTGGGTAGGGTGTGGCCCCCCTGGTGAACTTCTTCTGCTGAGTATTTTTTATATATTCTGAAAACGTCTTCCGTGAAGTTTCAGGACTTTTGGAGTTGTGCAGAATAGGTCTCTAATATTTGCTCCTTTTCCAGCCCAGAATCCCAGCGGCCGGCATTCTCCCTCTTTATGTAGACCTTGTAAAATAAGAGAGAATAGGCATAAGTATTGTTACATAATGTGTAATAACAACCCATAATGCAATAAATATCGATATAAAAGCATGATGCAAAATGGACGTATCAACTCCCCCAAGCTTAGACCTCGCTTGTCCTCAAGCGAAAGCCGAAATCGAAAAATATGTCCACATGTTTAGAGGTAGAGGTGTCGATAAAAATAAAATACGGACATGAGGGCATCATGATCATTCTTAGAACAACAACATATATTGTTTTTGTCATATAATCTCTTATGCTAGAGTAATAATTTAATCACAATTTCAAGTATGAATCGTAAACTTCATTGAAAACTAACAAACTATAATCTCAGTCATTGGAGCAATTGCAATTTATCATAACATAGGCAAGAGTCAATATATAAAAGCTTTTCAGCAAGTCCACATACTCAACTATCATATAGGCTTTCACAATTGCTGACACTCACGCAATACTTATGGGTATGGTGTTTTAATCAGACACAGAGAAAGATAGGGGCTTATAGTTTTTCCTCCCAACGTTTTACCTCAAGGGTAATGCCAACAATAATAGTTCATGAAAACTCACATCCAATTAGCCATATATACCAGGATCTTTCCAACATAATGTGCTTGCCAAAGGATAAAATGTAAAAAGGAAGGGTGAAGATCACCATGACTCTTATGCAAGGTAGGATATAAAAGTAAAAGATAGGCCCTTCGCAGAGGGAAGCAGAGGTTGTCATGCGCTTTTATGGTTGGATGCACAAAATCTTAATGCGAAAGAACGTCACTTTATATTACGACTTGTGATATGGACCTTTATTATGCAGTCTGTCGCTTTTATTTCTTCCATATCACATGATCGTATAAAGCTTATTTTCTCCCACACTAATAAGTCATACATATTTAGAGAGAAATTTTTATTGCTTGCACCGATGACAACTTACTTGGAGGATCTTATTCAATCCATAGGTAGGTATGGTGGACTCTTATGGCAAACTGGTTTAAGGGTATTTCGAAGCACAAGTAGTATCTTTACTTGGTGCGATGAATTTGGCTAGCATGAGGGGGAAAGGCAAGCTCAACCATGTTGGATGATCCATGACAATTTATCTCAGATGTAAGAAAACATAACCCATTACGTTGTCTTCCTTGTCCAACATCAACTCTTTAGCATGTCATATTTTAATGAGTGCTCACAATCATAAAAGATGTCCAAGATAGTATATTTATATGTGAAGACCTCTCTTTCTTTATTACTTCCTATTAATTGCAACGATGACCAAAGCTATGTTTGCCAACTCTCAACAACTTTTATTCATCATACTTTTTCTATGTGAGCTCATTACTCTCCATAAGTTCCACATGATCTCTTTGTTTCTTTTTATTCTTTCTCTTTTCTTTTATTCACTTAGGATCATGGAAAAATAATCAACCCCCTTGACTCAACACTAATCTTTATTATATATAGCTCACGGACTCGATTACATAGAGGGATCATAAAGCAAAACTCAAAACTAGATCATGCCATAAACTTTATTCTACTAGATCAAGATATTATCAAAAGGATTGAACTAAGAAAAACGGTAAAGATAGAAGTGATGGTGATACGATACCGGGGCATTCCCCCAAGCTTGGCAGTTGCCAAGGGGAGTGCCCATACCCATATGATTATGTCTCCTTTGTTGATGAAGAAGGTGGTGGTTTTGCTGATGGTGTAGGCTTGTCATCGTTCTTCCAGGGCATAGGCTCACCATCATAGAAGGATGATCGAGTCTCCTAAAACCTCAAATCTGCAACCAAACTCATCCTCTTGAGTCTATATTCATACTCACAGTTTTGGTTTTGCAGGTCATAAATCTGGGCTTGGAGATGCTCGATTTTCTCATGAAGCTTGAAGATGGCCTCCCCAATGTCCTTGACGTCCAGCTTGTGGTTGTTGGTGAACTCCGTGATCATAATGTGATTGGAATCAAGTCCATGCTCCACCATCTCCTGACACTTGAAAACTTCTTGCTCCAATGCCTCGAGCCTGGCCTCCGTGCTTCCGGTCTTCCTTGGTCCCTCAGCATCGCGGATGTCCAACAACCCCTCATGCATCTCAATGGTTTGAGGGTGTTGCAGCACTTCTGCGAGGTAGGGGTTGATGACCTTCTCGAAGAACTGGTCCTTGGGGGAACTTGAAGATGACATGACAACCTGGATCTATCAGAATAACAGCTCGAAACAAAGACAGGAGATTTTTGCGTGATACGGGAGTCAAAACCCCCAGGAGATTATATAATGAATTTTTATCGACCAAAATACGTGTCGTGTACGAAAACGGAGTCCGGAGAGCACACGAGGTGCCCACGAGGTAGGGGACGCGCCCAGTAGGGTAGGGCGCGCCCTCCACCCTCGTTGAGCCCTGGTGTCCTTCCCGGACTACTTCTTTTTTTTCTTCTATTTTTCTAAATATTCTAAAACGGAGAAATATTGCCTTTAGAATTGTTTTGGAGTTGGTTTACTTACCGTACCACATACCTATTCCTTTTCGGAGTCTGAAACGTTCCGGAAAGTGTCCCTTATGTATTCCTCCGGGGTTACGGTTTCAATAACATTGGTTTCAACATTTATGGGATTACCTGAGATATCATGTTTGATTCTTTGACCATTCACCACCTTCGGATTTGTGCCTTCGAAGTTGTTGATTTTTATGGCACTGGATTGATAGACCTCCTCGATAACGTAAGGACCTTCCCATTTAGAGAGAAGTTTTCCTGCAAAAAATCTTAAACGAGAGTTGTATAGCAATACATAATCACCTACATTAAACTCACGCTTTTGTATCCTTTTATCATGCCATCTTTTAACTTTTTCTTTAAACAACTTGGCATTTTCATAGGCTTGGGTTCTCCATTCATCGAGTGAGCTAATATCAAATAACCTCTTCTCACCGGCAAGCTTAAAATCATAATTGAGCTCTTTAATAGCCCAATAAGGCATATGTTCTAGTTCGAGAGGTAAGTGACATGCTTTTCCATAGACCATTTTATACGGAGACATACCCATAGGATTTTTATATGCAGTTCTCTAGGCCCATAATGCATCATCAATTTTCTTGGACCAATTCTTTCTAGACCTATTGACATTCTTTTGCAAAATTAATTTGAGTTCTCTATTACTCAATTCTACTTGACCACTAGACTGAGGGTGATAAGGGGAGGCAATTCTATGATTAACATCATACTTAGCAAGCATTTTACGGAAAGCACCATGAATAAAATGTGAACTACCATCAGTCATTAAATATCTAGGGACTCCAAACCTTGGAAAAATAACTTCTTTAAGCATTTTAATAGAGGTGTTATGATCAGCACTACTAGTTGGAATAGCTTCTACCCACTTAGTAACGCAATCAACAGCAACTAAAATATGTGTATAACCATTAGAGGAAGGAAAAGGTCCCATATAGTCAAAGCCCCAAACATCAAATGGTTCAATAATGAGTGAATAGTTCATAGGCATTTCTTGACGTCTACTAATATTACCAATTCTTTGACATTCATCACAAGATAAGACAAACTTACGGGCATCCTTGAAGAGAGTAGGCCAATAAAAACCAGATTGCAATACCTTATGTGTAGTCCTATCTCCAGCATGGTGTCCTCCATAAGCTTCAGAGTGACACTTGCGTAGGATCTGTTCCTATTCATGCTCAGGCACACAACGTCTAATAACACCATCTACTCCTTCTTTATAAAGATGTGGGTCATCCCAAAAGTAATGCCTCAAATCATAGAAGAACTTTTTCTTTTGTTGATATGTGAAACTAGGTGGTATGAATTTAGCAACAATGTAATTAGCATAATTACCATACCATGGAGCAATATGAGAAGCATTTATGACATTTAATTTCTCATCAGGAAAGCTATCATCAATAGGTAGTGGGTCATCAAGCACATTTTCTAACCTAGACAAGTTGTCTGCAACGGGGTTCTCAGCTCCCTTTCTATCAACAATATGTAATTTAAATTCTTGTAGCAAGAGAACCCATCTAATAAGTCTAGGTTTAGCATCTTTCTTTTCCATGAGATATTTAATAGCAACATGATCAGTGTGAATAGTTACTTTATAATCAACAATATAAGGTCTGAACTTATCACAAGCAAATACAACTGCTAAGAATTCCTTTTCAGTAGTAGCATAATTTCTTTGAGCATTGTCTAGGGTTTTACTAGCATATTGAATAACGTTTAATTTCTTATCAACTCTTTGCCCTAGAACAACACCTACAGCATAATCACTAGCATCACACATAATTTGAAAGGGTAAATTCCAATCAGGTGGCTGAACAATAGGTGCAGAGATCAATGCTTTCTTAAGTATTTCAAATGCTTCTACACAATCATCATCAAAGACAAATGGTATATCATTTTGTAATAAATTAGTCAAAGGCCGAGAAATTTTGGAGAAGTCCTTAATGAACCTCCTATAAAAACCGGCATGATCAAGGAAACTTCTTATACCTTTGATGTCCTTGGGGCATGGCATATTTTCAGTAGCATCAACCTTGGCTTTGTCAACTTCAATACCTCTATCAGAAACTTTATGCCCCAAGACAATACCTTCATTAACCATAAAGTGGCACTTTTCCCAATTGAAGACAAGATTAGTTTCTTCACATCTCTACAAAAACTCGATCAAGGTTGCTCAAGCAATCATCAAAAGAAGATCCATAGACGGAGAAATCATCCATGAAAACTTCACATATCTTTTCACAAAAGTCAGAGAATATAGCCATCATGCATGTTTGAAAGGTAGCAGGTGCATTACATAAACCAAAATGCATACGTCTATAAGCGAAAGTACCAAAAGGGCAAGTAAAAGTAGTCTTTGATTGATCCTTACTGACACAAGTATTTTAGAGAAACCAGAATAACCATCTAGAAAGCAAAAATGTGTATGTTTGGATAATCTTTCTAGCATTTGATCGATAAAAGTTAAGGGGTAATGATCCTTTTTAGTGGCCTTATTTAATTTGCGGAAATCAATTACCATCCTATAACCTGTAATAATTCTTTGAGGAATCAATTCATCTTTATCATTAGGAACGACAGTAATACCTCCCTTCTTAGGGACACAATGGACAGGGCTTACCCACTGACTATCATCAACGGGATAGATTATACCTGCCTCAAGAACTTTAGTATTTCCTTTCTTACCACTTCTTTCATTTTAGGATTCAGCCGTCATTGATGATCACAAACTGGTTTAGCATCTTATTCCAAATTTATTTTATGTTGGCATAGAGTGGGACTAATGCCCTTAAGATCATCAAGAGTATACCCAATAGCATCACGGTGCTTCTTCAGATTTTTCAATAATATCTCTTCCTCAAGCTCTGAAAGGTTAGCGTTAATAATAACAGGATATATCTTTTTATCATCATGATAAGCATATTTAAGAGTATCGGGTAACGGTTTAAGCTCAAACACAGGATCACCCATGGATGGAGGAGGATCCTCTAGGATTTCAACAGGTAAATTGTTTTTCAGAATAGGTTCCTGTTTAAAGAATACTTCATCTAATTCCCTTCTTTCATTCATAAACATGTCATTTTCATGGTCTAGCAAGTATTGTTCTAAAGGATCACTAGGAGGTACGGCAATAGAAGCAAGACCAATAATTTCATCCTTACTAGGTAATTCTTCTTCACGGTGTTGTCTACTAAATTTAGAGAAATTAAATTCATGAGACATATCATCTAAACCGATAGTAACAACATCCTTTTTGCAATCTATCTTAGCATTAACAATGTTCAAGAAGGGTCTACCAAATATAATGGGACAAAAGCTATCTTGTGGGGAACTAAGAACAAGAAAATCAGCAGGATATTTAGTTTTCCCACACAAGACTTCAACATCTCTAACAATTCCCATTGGTGAAATAGTATCTCTATTGGCAAGTTTAATTGTGACATCAATATCTTCTATCTCAGTAGGTGCAATATCATGCATAATTTCTTTGTATAAGGTGTAAGGTATTGCACTAGCACTAGCACCCATATCACATAAGCCATGATAACAATGATCTCCTATTTTAACAGAAATAACAGGCATGCCTACCACAGGTCTGTTTTTATCTTTAGCACAAGGTTTAGCAATTCTAGCAGTCTCATCAAGGAAATGAATATCATGCCCATCAATATTATCAGACAAGAGATCTTTAACAATAGCAATATTAGGTTCAACGTTAACTTGCTCAGGAGGTGTATAAGTTTTAATATTGCTTTTATGAACCACAGTTGAAGCTTTAGCATGATCCTTTATCCTAATAGGAAAAGGTGGTTTCTCAACATAAGAAGTAGGAACAATAGGATCATTATAAGTGATAGTCTTTTCTGCAACTTTATTAGGTTCAGCTACTTTTACTTCTATGGGAGGATGATATTTAAACCACTTCTCCTTGGGGAGATCAACATAAGTAGCAAAAGATTCACAGAAAGAAGCTACTATTTCAGAGTCAAGTCCATATTTAGTGCTAAATTTACGGAGAACATCGGTATCCATAATAGATTTAACACAATCTAACCTAGGTGTCATACCTGACTCCTTACCTTTATCGAGGTCCCAATCTTCAGAGTTGCGTTTAATTCTTTCCAATAAATCCCATTTGAATTCAATAGTCTTCATCATAAAAGAGTCAGCACAAGAAGTATCAAGCATGGTGCGATTGTTATCAGAAAGCCGAGCATAATTTTTTTGAATAATCATTTCTCTTGAGAGCTCATGATTGGGGCATGAATATAACATTGATTTAAGCCTCCCCAAGCTTGAGCGATGCTTTCTCCTTCGCGAGGCCAAAAATTATATATATAATTGCGATCACGATGAACAAGATGCATAGGATAAAACTTCTGATGAAATTCCAATTTCAATCGTTTGTAGTTCCATGACTCCATATCATCACATAGCCTATACCATGTCGATGCATCTCCCTTCAAAGATAAAGGGAAGACCTTCTTCTTAACAACATCTCCGGCTACACATGCAAGCTTAAATAATCCACAAACTTCATCCACATATATTAGATGCTCATCAGGATGCTTTGTTCCATCTCCTACAAAAGGATTAGCTAGCAGTTTTTTCTATCATACCCGAAGGAATTTCAAAGAAGACATTTTCATTTTCATTTTCATTTTCATTTTCAGTAGGTTGAGTAGGTTGAGGAGCAACTCTTTGCTCTACTGGCCAGGGTGAAGATACCCCAAACAAGCCCCTCAGAGGATTACTTTCCATAGTAACAAGTGACAATACATTTCAGCACACTATATAAATTTTTCCTTACCAAATTCCACCTACCAAAGGCGCTTCACTCCCCGGCAACAGCGCCAGAAAAGAGTCTTGATGACCCACAAGTATAGGGGATCTATCATAGTCCTTTCGATAAGTAAGAGTGTCAAACCCAACGAGGAGCAGAAGGAAATGATAAGCGGTTTCTAGCAAGGTATTCTCTGCAAGTACTGAAATAAGTGGTAACAGATAGTTTTTTGATAGGATAATTTGTAACGAGCAATAAGTAACAAAAGTAAATAAAGTGCAGCAAGGTGGCCCAATCCTTTTTGTAGCAAAGGACAAGATTGGACAAACTCTTATATAGAGAAAAGCACTCCCGAGGACACATGGGAATATCGTCAAGCTAGTTTTCATCACGTTCATATGATTCGCGTTCGGTACTTTGATAATTTGGTATGTGGGTGGACCGGTGCTTGGGTACTGCCCTTACTCGGACAAGCATCCCACTTATGATTAACCTCTATTGCAAGCATTCACAACTACAACAAAAGTATTAAGGTAAACCAAACCATAGCATGAAACATATGGATCCAAATCAGCCCCTTACGAAGCAACACATAAACTAGGGTTTAAGCTTCTGTCACTCTAGCAACCCATCATCTACCTATTACTTCCCAATGCCTTCCTCTAGGCCCAAACAATGATGAAGTGTTATGTAGTCGACGTTCACATAACACCACTAGAGGAGAGACAACATACATCTCATCAAAATATCGAACGAATACCAAATTCACATGACTACTAATAGCAAGACTTCTCCCATGTCCTCAGGAACAAACGTAACTACTCACAAAGCATATTCACGTTCATAATCAGAGGGGTATTAATATGCATATAGGATCTGAACATATGATCTTCCACCAAATAAACCAACTAGCATCAACTACAAGGAGTAGTTAACACTACTAGAAACCTACTAGCACCAATCCCGGACTTGAAGACAAGAATTGGATACAAGAGATGAACTAGGGTTTTGAGAGGAGATGGTGCTGATGAAGATGTTGATGGAGATTGCCCTCTCTCGATGAGAGGATCATTGGTGATGATGATGGCGATGATTTCCCCCTCCCGGAGGGAAGTTTCCCCGGCAGAACAGCTCCGCCGGAGCCCTAGATTGGTTCCGCCAAGGTTCCGCCTCGTGGCGGCGGAGTTTCTCCGAGAAGATGGCTCCTGGTTTTTTCCCATCAAAAGACTTCATATAGCAGAAGATGGCCATCGGAGGGCCACCAGGGGGCCCACGAGGTAGGGGGCGCGCCCAGGGGGGTAGGGCGCGCCCCCACCCTCGTGAGCAGGGTGTGGCCGCCCTGGTGATCTTCTTCCGCTGAGTATTTTTTATATATTCTGAAAACGTCTTCCGTGAAGTTTCAGGACTTTTGGAGGTGTGCAGAATAGGTCTCTAATATTTGCTCCTTTTCCAGCCCAGAATCCTAGCTGCCGGCATTCTCCCTCTTTATGTAGACCTTGTAAAATAAGAGAGAATAGGCATAAGTATTGTGACATAATGTGTAATAACAACCCATAATGCAATAAATATCGGTATAAAAGCATGATTCAAAATGGACGTATCAACCACCATCACCAACAACTTTCCCATCTTTGGGAGGGCAATCTCCATCAACTTCTTCAACAACACTATCTCCTTTGAAACCCTAGTTCATCTCTTGTGTTCGATATTTGTATCGGAACCTTACATTGGTGCTTGTGGATGACTATAGTGTTGATTACATCTTGTAGTTGATTACTATATGGCTTATTTCACTACTGCAGGATGCTGCTAACGCGACACTACGATCAGAGACACTTCGAGGAAACTGTGTGTGATGCAATAACCGCAAACGGTGGTGCAAAAAAACCATCAAAAAGGTACAAAATGTTTGCGATGGAGGATGCATCAAACACAGTTCAGATTTTAGATGCGTGTGCGATGAAGGGCACATTGTTCAGTTCAATTAACTATTTGCGATGAGGAGGAACAAAAGAAATAGGTAGCCAGATGAAGGTGTGTGCGATATACAACATACGCTTCACTCAGATGAACTGTTTGTGATTAGGCAACACAAAAGAAACGGTCAGCCAGATCAAGGTGTGTGCAATATATGGCATGCGGTTCACTCGGATGAACTGTTTGCGTTGAGACAAGAGAACAAGAACAGTTCAATATATCAGGATGTGTGTGATACGCGACAAACATGTCTGTAATCAGAAATGTGTGCGAAAACCGATAATAACACAGACGATTGCTTCTAATAAGACGTATGTGATATGCTTGTCTACACAACATCTATTGGCCATTGGGGGACGAGCGGTCATTCGGATACGCCATAAGGATGCGAAGAGGCATCCTATATGAGCAAGGACTAGTTGTTCCACCAGTAGCTCATGTAAGAGAACTCTCAAGTTAAGTGTGCTCATGCTGGAGCAGCCATCAGATGGGTGACTGGATGGGAAGTTGTGTTGATGTTAAATTAACTGATAGGATGGGTCATATCTGTCAAATTAAATGACTGATCTGACCCATCTGATGAGTTAATTTAACCTCGAGGTCCTTGTTTTTTAACACATGTTAAGGAAGGTCTACCGCATTACTTTTTGACAATGTGCGATACGTGGCATATAGTTGATCCATCCGACCTGTTTGTGATGGAATAAGCCGTGTGTGTTGTGGAAAAATGCTTGCTAGTATTCAACCTTTGCGATTGATGAATTCATCACCTATGGGTTCCCTAGTGTGGTCCGTGTTCATCTGATCATCATCTACTTCTTGTGCTAGCTCGATGTTCCTTCTATGCTAAGTTTCCATTAATTGATGGCGTTTATGAACACACCACCATTTCTCACCATTTCCTCACATGTTTCTCGCCAACCAGCGATATTGTGCATAAACCTAGGCGGTGCGCGATGCACGGAGGCAACAAGCACATCCTATAGCACATCCACCTTTTCCAAGCATGCCAACCCACCAAAGCGCCGCCTCTGCCATCAACCTCGTCGACGAGGAAAACAAGCAGGTGACACGACCCGTCGAGGCCGAGGCGCTCCCCAGCAACGCGATGGATGAAGCCGTGATGCGCGTCATCGCCAGGGTTGAGCTGACCTTTGGCGCATGGCGCTTGAGCGCCATAGATCAAGATAGGCATGTCAGCGCCGACAGGCTGCAGCTCGCCGCACAACATGATCGATGGCGCGCCGCAGAGCAAGCTAGGCACGTCCACGCTGATAGGCTGTGGCTCGTCGCACGGCGAGACCGTTGGAGCGCCGCAGAGCGAGAGGCGTGGCATGCCGCATAGCAAGAGCGGATCCATCGGCGCTTGCCTGCTAATGACACGACGTCGCAGCTGGGTACACGTCCCATCAGTACCCCCATTCCCCGCCAGGAGTGGGCAGAGGCCCTCAGCACCGTACTTGCACCAGAGGCCGGCCGCACCGTACTTGCACCAGACGCCCGCCACACTGTTCGCATGGGTGGCGCCGTTGGCCTTGTCCGTGGCCCACTGGATGCCAACGCGCTGGTCCATAGGCTCGACCGCCTCCTTGGCCCAGGTGTCCACCTGGGCGCAGTAGAGGAACATGGCCGTCGCATCCTCGAGCTAGTGATCTCTGATGAAATAACAAACTTGGAGCTGGAGATTGCGCTCCAGATGTACCGCAAGCATGTCGGCCGCTTGGACGAACGCCTGCACGAGTTCAGGCAGAGCCAAGAGCTACCGTAGGCAAGGGCTGTTGGTCATGGTCTCATGAATGCGTTTTATTTTGTTGAGTCATTTCGACGTGGATAGCTATTGATAACCCACAAGTATAGGGGATCGCAACAGTTTTTGAGGGTAGAGTATTCAACCCAAATTTATTGATTCGACACAAGGGGAGCCAAAGAATATTCTCAAGTATTAGCAGCTGAGTTGTCAATTCAACCACACCTGGAAACTTAATATCTGCATCAAAGTATTTAGTAGCAAAGTAATATGATAGTAGTGGTAACGGTAGCAAAAGTAATATTTTTGGGTTTTATAGTGATGGTAACAGTAGCAACGGAAAAGTAAATAAGCGAAGAACAATATATGAAAAGCTCATAGGCAATGGATCGGTGATGGAGAATTATGCCGGATGCGATTATTCATGCAACAGTTATAACATAGGGTGACACAGAACTAGCTCCAATTCATCAATGTAATGTAGGCATGTATTCCGAATATAGTCATACGTGCTTATGGAAAAGAACTTGCATGACATCTTTTGTCCTACCCTCCCGTGGCAGCGGGGTCCTATTGGAAACTAAGGGATATTAAGGCCTCCTTTTAATAGAGTACCGGACCAAAGCATTAACACATAGTGAATACATGAACTCCTGAAACTACGGTCATCACTGGGAGTGGTCCCGATTATTGTCACTTCGGGGGTGCCGAATCATAACACATAGTAGGTGACTATAGACTTGCAAGATAGGATCAAGAACTAACATATATTCATGAAAACATAATAGGTTCAGATCTGAAATCATGGCACTCGGGCCCTAGTGACAAGCATTAAGCATAGCAAAGTCATAACAACATCAATCTCAGAACATAGTGGATACTAGGGATTAGACCCTAACAAAACTAACTCGATTACATGATAAATCTCATCCAACCCATCACCGTCCAGCAAGCCTACAATGGAATTACTCACGCACGACGGTGAGCATCATGAAATTGGTGATGGAGGAAGGTTGATGATGACGATGGCGACGGATTCCCCTCTCCGGAGCCCCGAACAGACTCCAGACCAGCCCTCCTATGAGAGTTTAGGGCTTGGTGATGGCTCCGTATCGTAAAACGCGATGAATCCTTCTCTCTGATTTTTTTCTCCCCGAACACGAATATATGGAGTTGGAGTTGAGGTCGGTGGAGCGTCAGGGGGCCCACGAGGTAGGGGGCGCACCCAGGGGGTAGGCGCGCCCCCACCCTTGTGGACAGGGTGTGGGCCCCCCTTGACGTGGATCTTTTCGCCAGTATTTTTTATATATTCCAAAAATAATCTCCGTTGATTTTCAGGTCATTCCGAGAACTTTTATTTCTACACAAAAATAACACCATGGCAACTCTGCTGAAAACAGCGTCAGTCCGGGTTAGTTCCATTCAAATCATGCAAGTTAGAGTCCAAAACAAGGGCAAAAGTGTTTGGAAAAGTAGATACGACGGAGACGTATCAACTCCCCCAAGCTTAAACCTTTGCTTGTCCTCAAGCAATGCAGTTGATAAACTGAAAGTGATAAAGAAAAACGTTTACAAACTTTGTTTGCTCTTGTTGTTGTAAATATGTAAAGCCAACGTTCAAGTTTTCAGCAAAGATTATGAACTAACCACATTCGCAATAACATTTAGGTCTCATGTTTACTAATATAAATGGCATAATCAACTAGCGAGCAATAATAATAAATCTCGGATTACAACACTTCCTCAAAACAATCATAATATGATATAACAAGATGGTATCTCGCTAGCCCTTTCTGAGACCGCAAAACATAAATGCAGAGCACCTTTAAAGATCAAGGACTGACTAGACATTGTAATTCATGGTGAAAGAGATCCAGTCAAGTCATACTCAATGTAAACTAATAGTAATGGATGCAAATGACATCGGTGCTCTCCAACTGGTGCTTTTTAATAAGAGGATGATGGGAAGCAGGGATTTGTAGAGGTGCCAGAGCTCGGTTTTGAAATAGATATGAACAATATTTTGAGCGGTATACTTTCATTGTCAACATAACAATCGAGAGATCTCGATATCTTCCATGCTACATACATTATAGGCGGTTCCCAAATAGAATGGTAAAGTTTATACTCCCCTCCACCAACAAGCATCAATCCATGGCTTGCTCGAAACAATGAGTGCCTCCAACTAACAAGAGTCCCGGGGGAGTTTTGTTTGCAGTTATTTTGATTTGATTTGCATAAAGCATGGGACTGGGCATCCTGGTGACCAACCATTTTCTCGTGAGTGAGGAGCGGAGTCCACTCCTCTTGAGAATAACCCGCCTAGCATGGAAGATACAAACAACCCTAGTTGATACATGAGCTATTCGAGCATACAAAACATAATGTTTATTTGAAGGTTTAGAGTTTGGCACATACAAATTTACTTGGAACAACAGGTAGATACCGTATATAGGTAGGTATGGTGGACTCATATGGAACAACTTTGGGGTTTATGGAATTGGATGCACAAGCAGTATTCCCGCTTAGTACAAGTGAAGGCTATAAAAAGACTGGCAAGCGACCAGCTAGAGAGCGACAACAGTCAAGAACATGCATTAAAATTAATCAACATCGAATGCAAGCATGAGTAGGATATAATGCACCATGAACATAAATATCATAGAGGCTATGTTGATTTTGTTTCAACTACATGCGTGAACATGTGCCAAGTCAAGCCACTTGAATCGTTCAAAAGAGGATACCACCCTATCATACCACATCACAACCATTTTAATAGCATGTTGGCATGCAAGGTAAACCATTATAAGCTCCTAGCTAATTAAGCATGGCATAAGCAACTATAATCTCTAATTGTCATTGCAAACATGTTTCTTTCATAATAGGCTGAATTAGGAACGATGAACTAATCATATTTACATAAACAAGAGATGTCGAGTTCATACCAGCTTTTCTCATCTCAATAAGTTCATCATGTAATCATCATTGTTGCCTTTCACTTGCACGACCGAATAGTGTGGATAATAATAATAGTGCACGTGCATTGGACTAAGCTGGAATCTGCAAGCATTCAATTCAAGAGAGAAGACAAGGTAATATGAGCTCTTTGTTAGATCAACAATAATGCATATGAGAGCCACTCAACATTTTCATTATGGTCTTCTCCTCTCAATCCCCAAAGAACAAGAAAAGAAACAAAACTATTTACACGGGAAAGCTCCCAACAAGCAAAAGAAGAACAAGAAATCTTTTTGGGTTTTCTTTTAATTATTACTACTACAACATGAGAAGTAAACTAGCTAAAAGCTACAACTAATTTTTTTTGTTTTTCTTAAGGTTTATCAAACACACAAGAAGAAAGCATAAAAAGGGAAATAAACTAGCATGGATATTACAATGAAAAAGTATGAGCACCGACAACTAGCATGAGTGTGTGAACATAAATGTAATGTCGGTGAGAAATATGTACTCCCCAAAGCTTAGGCTTTTGGCCTAAGTTGGTCTATGGCCACGACTGGACTGGCGGATATCCAAAGTAATAGTTGGGGTCGTACTGAGAAGGAGCCTTGGGTTGCCACTGGTTGGCAATCTCCTCCGGATCCCACTGGTAAACAGACTGTCGTGAAGGATCAAATTGTGGTTCCGGCTCTGGCTCTGTAGCCGATGTGGGGTTTCAGTAGGCGTGAATGGCCTCCGGCGGAACAAGGTACTTGCCCGCAGATAAGTCAAACAAGGAAGGAGCATGCAAAGTGATAGTCTCAGGGTGATTTGTATCAAAAATCAGCTTGTACTCAAGCATCTTTTCCTTATTCTTAACGATAAAATCATGTGCTACCATGCTCTTATAGTCTAGAAAAACAGGAGGCAGCAACTTCTCTTCCTTCTCATAATGCCTAATAGGTATGTTAAAGTGTGCAGCGAGGCGCGAGGCAAAGATACCTCCCAAGATGGGGCCCTTAGTACGGTTAAGATTTAACAGCTTTGCAACAATAGCGCCCATACTAAATGTATCATCACGGAACAAGGCATGTCACAAAATAACAATATCAGGGGCACTAAGGTTGCCATAGTTTCCACGACCAATCAAGCATCTACTAGTAAATATTGCAAAGTAACGTAAAACAGGAAAATGTATGCTAGTAATTCTTGCATCGGAAACCTTCCTCGTTTCCCCTATAGCAATTGTATCAATAAACCTTCCACATCGTCACGATGTGGTTCCTCTACACTGCCCTCAAAAGGGATCAAACAAACCTCACAAAAATCACGAAGTGACATCTCCATATGCTCATCATATAAATAAAATTCCACCGAAGGTGGTGAGCTCCTAGCATGGAAATGAAAGTTTTGCACAAAGATATTGGTGAGTAAAAGATACTGTTCACGTTGGTCGTGGAGGAAGGAGGCGAGGCCTGCATTCTCAGCCAACTCATAGAAATCATCATAAATCTCGGCTGCTCTCAAGAAATCATCATAAGGCCATTCACACAGCCGAACCTCCGCGGTGCGAGGGAGATTATACTTGGGCTTCTTGTTCTCTTCACTTTATTTATCATTCGAGCTTCGGCTCGATGAGCCCCTCAAAAATCTCTTCATCTTTTTCTGAATTTTTCTGAATTTTTTAGCAACTCAAAAATAAAAGTGAACCAAACTCAACAACATTGATAGAAACTACTCCTACAAGTGCCTAGAGGCAATATCATGCATTAAAACTACTTTTGACCATATAATTTTGACATGCAAGCTCAAGAACAGGGTCACCTAAGCATCAAAAATTTGCAATGAATAAAGCACTAGGACAAAAACTAATTGGACCATTGGAGGAGTCACATACCAAAGAACAATCCCCCAAAGTAGTTTTGTGAATGGAGCTTTGAGCTAGGAGATCGAAAATGGCAGCAAGATGAGCTAGAACTCGTGCTTGAGCTGGTTGGTGATTTTTTTGGGAGGAACAAGGAGTGTGTGGTGGCTAGAATAAGTGGAGGGGGCCACCATGGGCCCACGAGGCAGGGGGCACGCCTAGGGGGGTGGGCATGCCCTGGACCCTCGTGGCCAGGTGCTTGCTCCCCCTGGTGTGTTCTCAGTGCTAGATATTCTCAAATATTCTAGAAAAAATCATATTTAATTTTCTGGGCATTTGGAAAACTTTTATTTTCGGGGTATTTTTTATTGCATGGATAATTCAGAAAACAGACAGAAAAAACTATTTTTTGCTTTATTTAATATAAATAACAGAAAGTAAAAAGTGGGTATAGAGAGTTGTGCCTTCTAAATTCATCCATCTCATGCTCATCAAAAGGAATCCACTAACAAGGTTCATCATGTCTTGTTAACAAACTCATTTTGCATAACATGAAGCCGGAGAATTTTCGAATAACACTAGGTTACCTCAACGGGGATATGCATGTCCCCAACAATAAGAATATCATATTTCTTCTTGACAGTAGGAAGAGGAAATTCAAAAGCTCCAATAGTGATTGTTGAAATTTTTCCAATAGAATTGATACTGTGGACTTGAGGTTGTTTCCTAGGAAAGTGTACCTGATACATCTCCAACGTATCTATAATTTTTGATTGTTCCATGCTATTATATTATATGTTTTGGATGTTTATGGGCTTTATTATACACTTTTATATTATTTTTGGGACTAACCTATTAACCTAGAGCCCAGTGCCAGTTTCTGTTTTTTCCTTGTTTTAAAGTATCGTAGAAAAGGAAAATCAAACGGAGTCCAATTGACGTGAAACTTCACAGAACTTATTTTTGGACCAGAAGAAGCCCACGTAGTATCGGAGTTAGACCAGGAGAGTCCCGGGCTGCCCACGAGGGTGGGGGGCGCGCACACCCTCTAGGCGCGCCCCCTGCCTCGTGGACAGCCCGGAGGTCCACCGACGCACTTCTTCCTCCCATACATACCCATATACCCTAAAAACTTCGGAGAGCACAATAGATCGAGAGTTCTGCCGCCAGAAGCCTCTGTAGCCACCGAAAACCAATCTAGACTCATTCCGGCACCCTGTCGGAGGGGGAAATCCCTCTCCAGTGGCCATCTTCATCATCCCGGTGCTCTCCATGACGAGGAGGGATTAGTTCTCCCTCGAGGCTGAGGGTATGTACCAGTAGCTATGTGTTTGATCTCTCTCTCTCTCGTGTTCTTGAGGTGGTACGATCTTGATGTATCGCGAGCTTTGCTATTATAGTTGTATCTTATGATGTTTCTCCCCCTCTACTCTCTTGTAATGGATTGAGTTTTCCCTTTGAAGTTATCTTATCTGATTGAGTCTTTAAGGATTTGACAACACTTGATGTATGTCTTGCATGGGATACCCGTGGTGATAATGGGGTATTCTATTGATCCACTTGATGTATATTTTGGTGATCAACTTGCGGGTTCCGTGACCTTGGGAATCTATGCATAGGGGTTGGTACACGTTTTCGTCTTGACTCTCCGGTAGAATCTTTGGGGCACTCTTTGAAGTACTTTGTGTTGGTTGAATAGATGAATATGAGATTGTGTGATGCATATCGTATAATCATACCCACGGATACTTGAGGTGATATTGGAGTATCTAGGTGACATTAGGGTTTTGGTTGATTTGTGTCTTAAGGTGTTATTCTAGTACGAACTCTAGGGCTGTTTGTGACACTTATAGGAATAGCCCAACGGATTGATTGGAAAGAATAACTTTGAGGTGGTTTCGTACCCTACCATAATCTCTTCGTTCGTTCTCCGCTATTAGTGACTTTGGAGTGACTCTTTGTTGCATGTTGAGGGATAATTATGTGATCCAATTATGTTATTATTGTTGAGAGAACTTGCACTAGTGAAAGTATGAACCCTAGGCCTTGTTTCAACGCATTGCAATACCGTTTACGCTCACTTTTAACATTAGTTACCTTGCTATTTTTATATTTTCAGATTACAAAAACTATTGCCTACTATCCATATTGCACTTGTATCTCCATCTCTTCGCCGAACTAGTGCACCTGTACAATTTACCATTGTATTGGGTGTGTTGGGGACACAAGAGACTCTTTGTTATCTGGTTGTAGGGTTGCTTGAGAGAGATCATCTTCATCCTACGCCTCCTATGGATTGATAAACCTTAGGTCATCCACTTGAGGGAAATTTGCTACTGTCCTACAAACCTCTGCACTTGGAGGCCCAACAACGTCTACAAGAAGAAGGTTGTGTAGTAGACATCAAGCTCTTTTCTAGCGTCGTTGCCGGGGAGGTTAGCGCTTGAAGGTATATCTTTAGATCTTGCAATCGAATCTTTTAGTTTCTTGTTTTATCACTAGTTTAGTTTTTAAAAGAAAACTACAAAAAATGGAATTGAGGGTACCTCTTATGCTTCATCTTTTTAATATCTTTCGTGAGAATAAGGATTCCGATAATTGTGCTCAAGTGCTAGAAGAAGAATGCATTAGAATGTTTGGCACTAAATATTTGAATGATGAGCATGATTGCAATGTTGTTAGTATGAATTCCTTGAATATCCATGATGCTAATGATATGCAAAGCCACAAGCTTGGGGATGCTATGTTTGACGGAGATGATATTTTTTGTCCCCCAGGTTTTGATAAGCAAATTTATTATGATGAGAGCATGCCCCCTATTTATGATGATTATTGTGATGACTTGTATGCTATAAAGATTAATGATATCTGTCGGTGTCAAAACCGGTGGATCTCGGGTAGGGGGTATCGAACTGTGCGTCTAGGCCGGATGGTAACAGGAGGCAAGGGACACAAAGTTTTACCCAGGTTTGGGCCCTCTTGATGGAGGTAAAACCCTACGTCCTGCTTGATTAATATTGATGATATGGGTAGTACAAGAGTAGATCTACCATGAGATCGGAGAGGCTAAACCCTAGAAGCTAGCCTATGGTATGATTGTTGTTCTGTATGTTGTCCTACGGACTAAAACCCTCTGGTTTATATAGACACCGGAGAGGGTTAGGGTTACACAAAGTCGGTTAGAATGGTAGGAGATCTACATATCCGTATCGCCAAGCTTGCCTTCCACGCCAAGGAAAGTCCCTTCCGGATACGGGACGAAGTCTTCAATCTTGTATCTTCATAGTCCAGGAGTCCGGCTGAAGGTATAGTCCGGCCATCCGGACACCCCCTAATCTAGGACTCCCTCAGCAACCCCTGAACCAGGCTTCAATGACGACGAGTCCGGCGCGCCTTCGGCATTGCAAGGCGGGTTCCTCCTCCAAGTACTTCATAAAAGATTTTGAACACAAAGATAGTGTCCGGCTCTGCAAAATAAGTTTCCACATATTTCCATAGAGAGAATAATATTTACACAAATCTAATCTGCTGACGTATTTCGTAGTGTGACATCGCACCATGGCCAAGACTTTATTCGAATCGTTTTATTGTCCCACCCCAGCGTGTCATGCGAGGCGGTTTCCTTGGCACGTCTCGTCGAAGCAAAGATCGTGTCCCCTTATTCCGGGATTCTCATCAATACGGGCGTGGGTAACCCAACCACTTCTAGGACTCCTAGACTATAGGCAAGCCCAAACGGCCACGGAGAGGATGCTTGATATTCACCCTCTCTATAAAGGGACAAGGCTTTTATTTTTCCCCTCCCATGCTCAATCGAATCCTTCCCCCACCTCAAGCTCAAACACCCAAAGTTCAGGTCAGGTGCTCCGAACCTTCAATCATGTCTGGATCTAGCCTTCAAGGCCGATGGATGCCTTCCTCCGTCATGAAAGAAGACATAAAAAAGTTGAGGGAGGCCAGATATCTGACCGCCGAGGTTTCGCATCGGCTGCCTACCCGAGGGCAGGCTGTCCCCTCCCTCGAACCCAACGAGAACGTCGTGTTCGTCTCCCACTTCCTCTGAGATCTAGGCCTTGCTCTGGATCCTTTCGTCAGGGGTTTGATGTTTTATTACGGGCTAGATTTCCATGATCTAGCTCCGGACTCCTTTCTTCATATCACGACATTTATTGTCGTGTGTGAGGCCTTCCTCCGGATTACCCCTCACTTTGGCCTGTGGCTCAAGACCTTTGAAGTAAAGCCGAAGATGATCAAGGGGCAACATGCAGCGTGCGGAGGTGCCTCAATATGCAAGATGACGGGAGCTCCATGGCCCAAAGGTTCCATTCCAGAGGTGTCTGAATTGTGGCAACAGGAGTGGTTCTACATCATAGCTCCTAGAAGTGCCAAGTGGGCGGCCGGCCCTGTTTTCTGCTCGGGCCCTCCACCACAACTGATGTCATGGATCAGCAGAGGTCTGAGCTGGGGTCCAGCCAAGGACGTGCCTATTTCGGTTTGGTTGCGGTAATACAAGTTATGCTGGTTCGTCAAGTCCAGCCTTGCAAATGCCGCCCCCTTCGCTTGTGGGAGTTCAATCCCAAGGGACCGCGTGTCATTTAGAATTTCCTCGGCCTGACGCATGAGGAGATGTACAAGTCATTCTTCGGACCTCAGGTAGAGTGTCCGGAAATCACCGAGGACGTGGGCCTGAGCAGTAACCACGCCGCCGAATAGGTAAAGAATCTTCCGGCCGAACATACTATCTCTCATTTGTTACGAAGTTATTTCTGAGAGTTTGCTTTTTGACCAGGACTGGCTAACAAAGGCAAAGTTGATTCGGTGTTCGGCCCCCCTCCCTGAGGGTTTGGACAATCCGGTATTGGAAAAGATGCTCCAGGTCGCACCTTGCCCGGAGCCCTTGAAGGAAGATACCGGGGAAGATAATACAGGCGGACGCGGGCCCCCAACGCTGCCCATTCTAACCAAGGGAGCGAGCGTCTCCACGAAGGAAGACGACTGGAGGAGGAAAAGGACTGCGCCCGGGGATTCGGAAGCCGAAGCTTCCAAACGGGAGAAGAAGTCTCCCACAGAGGGTCCTACCTTGGGGGGTGCTTTCGCCGCACAAAGTCCGCCAGGGGATCAATTCTCCAGCGAGTCGTAAGTGACCCGAAACACTTTAATAGTACATGTATGCCATCCTTTTCTTTTGAGAAAATAACCACCGCATATATCTTTGTAGTTCGGGCCTTAGCCCCTCTCAAATGAGCTCGTCTTCGGGGGATCTTCTTCCAGAGATGATGGAGAGCGAAATGCCTCCTCCGGACTCCTTCGCTCCGGAAGTGGGCGACCACGAAGTGTCGTCACGGAGGGACTCTCCGAGTCCGGTGAGGCCAGAAGATAATCCCATTGACCCCCGAAGCTCCCAGTGTCCGGCTCCCGAAGAGAGCAGACAAAAGAGTCCGGCACCGTCTGGTGTGCGATCGGATGTTCGGAGGGAGTTGGTGGGGCGGGCGGCCATCTCAGATGAACACCGTATGCTGATGAATACGGTGATGGAGAGAGTCTCGTCCGCCGAAAGTGGATTGCATGAAGCTTTTATGAGTCTACTGACAGGCTTTGAGGTACGTAAAATAATGTATGATAGTCCTGCACATGCTAGGTGTGCCATGTGTAGATAGTAGCCCCTGAGACTCTGGTTGTCGTCGGAAATGACGATGAACAGAGGATCATATTCCCAGGTAATAACCATACTGCCTCTATGTGTAGGTGATGGAAGCTTCGGTGGCTAGCCAGACTAGCGAGTTTGCCCATTTAAAACGGCAGTTGGATGCGGCAGACGCCGACATCGAGCTTGTTAACAAAAGGCTTGACGAGGCACAGGGTAAGTGTCATTATCTGGTAAACGCCACATAGTAAGAGCAACATGATGCCAGTATCTTTAATATGTTGTGACTGCAGATGGAGCTGCCACTGTTGAAGCCTTGCGGGCAGAACTTGCCCGAGCCAAGGAACAAGCGAGGTTTGGTAATGCGGCTGCTTTGAAAGCAGCCGAAGAGTTGAAGGCCGAGAAGGCCGCGCATGGCGAGAGCCGAGATAAGATGGCCAAGATGGCCATAGAGTTAAAAGTTGCCGCCGACGGTTGCTGGGTTCTTGAAAAGGAAAACCTAGCGAAGGCATCAGACCTTGAGAAGGCTGCTGCGACGAGGAAAGACATCCGCTCTGCTATGAGGGCGAAGAAAGAGGAGCTGCGGGAAGCCGGGGATATTGTAGCTGGGAAATCCTTTATGTTGCGGAGGAAGTTCGGAGATCCACGGTATGCCCCTCTGGATCGGCTGTGGAGTTCGGAGGATGTGTATATGGATTTGGCAGCGAGCGCTGCCGATGCGGCCAAGTACTTCCAGGGTTAGACGGACCGTGAAGTGGACCAGCTGTTTTGGACACAATTCCATTCTCCTGAGCGTCCGCTTTCATTGACTGACCAATTAGCCGAATGGGCCGAACTGAATAGGTTGTCTAGACTCGCCATGAGATCTGTTGTGGATCAGCTATGGCCGGAAAGGCCAAAACCGAACAGCTATTTTAGCTTGGTGCAGCAGTTCCTTGACATGGTGCCGCACATTAATGTGATGAAGAGGTCGGCGTGCATAGAGGGCTCACGGATGGCCTTTGCCTGTGTTAAAGCATACTGGGTGGAGATGGATGCTACCACCGTTGCGGCGCGGGATTTGGCCATAGGCTGAATGGCTGCTGAGCACTACTTTGAAGAAGTTCTTGAGGGTGCTCGTTTGATAGAGACCAAGTGCTCAAAAAATATTATGTTTGAGTGATATGTAATCTCATTGTAAGCGAAATGCTTTTATAAATTTTTATAAGGCTATTTTTATACTTTTTCCTGAAAGTAATATGATGCCTCCTGGGCGGCCGTTTATGTACACATGTGTATAACCTGAAAGATTGCAGCCGTCGGCTTCAACCCCCACGCATATAATGCGGAGGTGCTCGCAAAAAACACGCGTTCACACTTAACCCAACGTCTTGGTCCTATTAAGGAGGTGATAGCGGAGCGAGCGAGGCAACCGGACTATAATGCTTTAGCACTTTCACTTAGCCATAGGAGTTTGACAGTGGGGCTACTAGATAGCACCTGGTGGCTCCGCACTCTCCCGATCCCAGGGTGCGTACATGCCTGGCTGGAAAACGGCCCTTCGTTAAGGCGGAGGAATTCTAACATTCCAATAGGTCATCGAGTGGTTGACCAGTCTCACGCTATATCATGACAGTCAGTTTTCGGCTTTCTCTACTGAGGTGCTCGTCCGGATGAATCAGGGCACAATCGCAGTAGTTCTCCTGGTGCTACCTTAGCCGGTAAAGCGGAACGTAAGGCACCAAAACACAGGAGCCGGGCAAACCCAACATTTGACCAAAGACAATGATTCAGAGCTGATGCATATAGGGCCAAACTCGCGACGCCGAACACTCCCTAAGGTATTCGGTCTTTGCGGTATAATCCAGTCCTAAATAATGGCCTTTGTAAGAAGCCCCTTGTGTCCAGGTACGTGCATTGTTCTGGCGTGGCCACATGCCAAGACGCCAGCATCCTTCGCAATGGTGGATATTTATCAATAAGAGACAGTAAAAAAGGTTTACGCAGGGTCTTAATCTAAAAAGAATCCTTGGAGCGGGTCCCTGCTGCACGTTTGCGCCTGTGTCTCCGTTGTGCCGTATCCTGGACGGGTGTAGCACGATGATCGTTTGTAAAAGAGTGTAATTTAGGTGAAAAAGTTGGTGTGCAAAAAGATAGTTTTTAAAGAAACCATGTATAATTTCAAGATGAGAAAAAATTGCCACTTGTCTGCGCGCGTTGAGCCCCTTGTGTTGACAAATAGGGGTGTGACCATTTATTCGGTATGAATAGCGATGCCGGGCTTGATTAGTTGTGTCTGAGGTCTTGACGACCTATTGGATGCTTTCGCTGGTCCGGGCGCCTTTAGTGTGCGGCTGTCAAGGCAGCCGCACTCTCTTCGGCGCGTATAGATTGCTTGATATTTCCGTTCACTGAAATGATGCCACGTGGACCGGGCATCTTGAGTGTGAGGGAGGCGTAGTGCGGTATTGCATTAAAGCGAGCAAAAGCTTCACGTCCGAGCAGTGCTTGATAGCCACTTTGGAACGGAGCGATGTGGAAGGTTAAGTGCTCGCGACGGAAGTTATCGGGGGAGCCGAATATAACTTGTAGTAGGAGGGAGCCCGTACAATGAGCCCCTGGGCCTGGCGTTACTCCTTTAAAGGTAGTATTGCTATGGCGAATTTTTGTTGGGTCTAACCCCATCCCGCGGATTGAATCCTGATATATTAGGTTTAGATTGCTGCCACCGTCCATCAAGACTCGTGTGAAGTGATATCCGCCAATTACTGGGTCTAATACCAGGGCAGCCCATCCTGCGTGTCGGATACTTGCTAAGTAACCGCGATGGTCGAAGGTGATCGGCTGAGACGACCAGTGGCAGGACTTCGTGGTGACAGGCACTTGGGTATATTTTCCTGGGAGTGCCGCGTTGTTTTTTCCCTTGATCACGTGTAACACGTTTACTGTTTTGACTTCTGGTGGAAATTTCTTTTGTTCCCCAGTGTCTTGCTTGGGAGGCTCGTCCTCGTCTTTACTTGGTGTATCCTCCCCCTTGTGTACGGCGTTGAGCTTGCCGGACTGCTTGAAGACCCAGCATTCTCTGTGGGTATGATTAGCAGGTTTACCAGGGGTACTATGGATCTGACATACTTGGTCCAGAATTTTGTTGAGGCTGGACAGTTCATCCCTGGTGCCTTTAGAGGGCGGCTTTTGCTGACCTGGCCGAGAGCTTTTGAATCCGGCGTTAACTGCCGTGCCCTTCGTGCTGTCTTCTTTATTCCGGCGTTTGTTATTGCTGTTGCGCCGTGATTTCCCGTTTCCATCTCTAACTTCAGATGTACTGGGGTCGCTGGTGCTGCATCTGGCTAGCCAGCTGTCCTCACCCGCGCAAAAGCCGGTCATGAGGCTTGTTAATGCGGCCATCGTTCTCGGCTTATTTTGGCCGAGGTGTCTGGCGAGCCATTCATCACGGACGCTATGCTTAAAAGCTGCCAAGGCTTCGGCGTCCGGACAGCCGACAATCTGGTTCTTTTTAGTAAGAAACCTGTTCCAAAGCTTTCGGCTGACTCTCCGGGCTGTTGAGTTATATGACTCAAATCGTCCGCATCCGGAGGTCGGACATAAGTCCCTTGAAAATTTGCCCGAAAGGCGTCTTCGAGCTCTTCCCAACTTCCAATGGAGCTTTCGGGGAGGCCTTTAAGCCAGTGACGAGCTGGCCCTTTGAGCTTGAGGGGTAAGTACTTGATGGCGTGGAGATCATCTCCTCGAGCCATATGGATATGAAGGATGTAGTCCTCAATCCAGACCCCAGGGTCTGTTGTTCCGTCGTATGTCTCTATGTTTACGGGTTTGAATCCCTCTGGAAATTCATGGTCCAGCACCTCATCGGTGAAACATAGGGGGTGTGCGGCACCCCTGTAGCTGGGTGTACCGCGTTGTTCGGATGTTTGTTGTGTTGCATTGTATGCTGGGGCGCGCTTGCGTGGTCCATAGATGGATCTTGTTGCGCCGTCCTTTGGGTGCGAGCCCTCGCATGGGTCGCGTGTTGTATTGTGAGTGGCATTGTATGCCGCTCTGTGTTGGTAGAGGGGTCGTCTATCCAGCCAGGTGGCTGCTTTGATATTTGGTTGTGGGGGGTTTGAGGCCTCCTCATCGAATTCAGGTAGCAGCTTCCGCTTTGGGTAGCTCTTGGAGGGGCGATTGTCGCCGTACCTCGCTGCTGTGTTGAGTATTTTACTCCATCTGATTTGGAGTGTGTCTTGCGCAGCCTTGAGCCTTTGCTTCTGCTTTTTAAGACTCCTCATGGTGGCAACAAGCCTTTTACGGGTATTCTGCTGCTTCGGGTGTTGTCCCGCGTTACGTCCGGACTATTATCCTTGATAAAATTTGTTTGTTCGGTTTGATTATCCAGATTGCCGTTGTCCAGCAGCGGTTCGCCCTGCTCCAGCGTTGGGTCTGTGTGATTGCTATTTCTGTCGAGGCGGGATTTGGGGCGGCGCCTGCGTTGCCGCTTTGACTGTTTCTCGAGGGAACAAGCCTTCGGTGCGTCCTTCCGCTCCTCGTCGTCATCTTTTGGTGCGTCCACCATGTTTACGTCATATGATGAGGTGGGCGTCCAGCGCCCTGTGGGCGGTGGTTCTTCTTCACCTCCCGCATCATCGTCCATACCGTCGATGTTTTCAGAGTCGAAGTTGAGCATGTCGGTTAAATCGTCGACAGTGGCTACAAAGTGGGTGGTGGGTGGGCGTCGAATTTCTTCGTCTTCCGCATCCCAATCCTGCTGGCCATGATCCGGGCAGGGCTCTCTTGACAAAGAGAGAGACTTTAGTGATTTCATAATATCGCCGAAGGGCGAGTGCGGAAAGATGTCCACAGTGGTAAACTCCATGATCGGCGCCCAATCGGATTCGATCGGCAGGGGCGCAGAAGGTTCGGAGTCCGGGGAGGAGTCCGGCTCCTTGGAGTCACGAGTCCCGCGGAGTGCGGGGCCGGTGTTCGGCTCGATCGTCGTTGGGATCGCAGCCCCCGTGGCGGCGTCCAACCACCCATCCTCGATGGGCGCAGTTGGCTCCGAATTAAGGGTCGAAGCTGATGCGGGTGCGGCTTCCAGGGCACTGTTCGGCGGCAGAGCTAGATCATGCCCGTCGTGACAGTGCGGCGCGCTCGGCAGTGGCTCGACTCCGTCGAAGATCAAGTCCCCGCGGATGTCAGCCGTGTAGTTTAAACTTCCAAACCTGACCTGACGGCCAGGGACGTAGCTTTCGATCTGCTCCATATGGCCAAGCAAATTAGCCCGCAGTGCAAACCCGCCGAAGACAGAGATCTTTCCGGGGAGACAAGTTTCACCCTAGACCGCATCACTATCGATGATAGTGCCATCAAGCCTGATGGCGACGACACAGAGGATCTCTCAATGAAAGCACCAATGTCGGTGTCAAAACCAGCGGATCTCGGGTAGGGGGTCCCGAACTGTGCGTCTAGGCCGGATGGTAACAGGAGGCAAGGGACACGAAGTTTTACCCAGGTTCGGGCCCTCTTGATGGAGGTAAAACCCTACGTCCTGCTTGATTAATATTGATGATATGGGTAGTACAAGAGTAGATCTACCACGAGATCGGAGAGGCTAAACCCTAGAAGCTAGCCTATGGTATGATTGTTGTTCTGTATGTTGTCCTACGGACTAAAACCCTCTGGTTTATATAGACACCGGAGAGGGTTAGGGTTACACAAAGTCGGTTACAATGGTAGGAGATCTACATATCCGTATCGCCAAGCTTGCCTTCCACGCCAAGGAAAGTCCCTTCCGGACACGGGACGAAGTCTTCAATCTTGTATCTTCATAGTCCAGGAGTCCGGCTGAAGGTATAGTCCGGCCATCCGGACACCCCCTAATCCAGGACTCCCTCAATATCCATGAAACTTTTCATCATGATTTTAACTTTCAATTGGATTATGCCTCACATGATAGTTATTTTGTTGAGTTTGCTCCCACTACTATTCATGAGAATAAATTTGCTTATGTGGAGAGTAATAAAAATTCTATGCTTGCAGATCATGAAAAGAATGCTTTATGTGATAGTTATATTGTTGAATTCATTCATGATGCTACTGAACATTATTGTGATGGAGGAATATATGCTTGTAGGAGTTGCAATAATATCAAGTTTCCTCTCTATGTGTTGAAAATCTTGAAGTTATCCTTGTTTTACCTTCCTATGCAAGTTGATTCTTGTTCCCACAAGTTGTTTGCTCACAAAATCCCTATGCATAGGAAGTGGGTTAGACTTAAATGTGCTAGTCATATTCTTCATGATGCTCTCTTTATGTTTCAACTAGGAAACTTGCCCGTGCATTGCTATGGGGAAAGAAAATTAGCATACACGCATATCTCAATATTACACAAAACCAAATGAAGCATCTTGTTAGTCTTCTTCTAGACATGAAGAAGAAACACAGAAGTGTGATTACATAAGATAATAAAAAGGCATATACTTCTTCGACCATACATACATATATGCTTTTGTTGTGTGCATGCTAATGGTGAAGTCCTCGTCGTATAGATGTACTAAGTTCTTCTTCAGTTTCGACATATGCTGGGTTCTCCATCGCAATTGATTCTTTGCATGGTGTGTTGCGCTTCAATTCACGATTAACTGCAATTTGTCTAATTCTAGTTTTCTTTTGCTCTGGCTCCATATTTGCATACTTCTGCCTTTCTCTTTCACATTTTCTTATCTTTTGTGCTACCCCCATATTTTCATATTTCTTCCTTCCTTGTGTGTATTTTTTTTTGCAACTGAGTTGAATCTTTATTTGTTTTGTTTTGCTGATAGGCTTGACGTCGCTTTTTCAATTTTTCCTGCTTTTCTTCATTGTTCATCCGTGCATACTGCTCCCTATATCTTTTATTTCTTTGTTCCTTGGCATCCAGGACTGGAGATAGTGACCCAAATTGCTTCACTGCATGCGAGTTTTCTATATTGTATGAATCTGTCATGTTTACTATAAAGAAGAAACCGATTAGATTTTGCATCATAAATAGAACATATGTAAGTACTTATTTCTTTTAATAAATTAATGTACTTTTGTTTACTATATTCTTTTGTTCAAGTATTATATTTTTGTAGTGATATTCCTAAACAAAGTTTGAAATAAGCATGAATAAGTCAATCAATGTCGGTGGCTATGTTGACAGAGTGTCAATTTTTTTCTGCATGTAAGAGCACCACTATATGCACAACATTTTTCATCCGAGTTCAGTACGACATCAAAGATCGGACCACAGATGCATAGTGACGAAGAATATTATATTGCCATCAGATAATAAAAATGTCCTACACGCAACACTTTTGTTGAAGTAAATTTACCTAGATGCAATTGTTCCTCCATACCACCTCCGACATGTCCACCTTCAGGGACCTTAAGCATGTCATCTTTTTTCTGGTCTAGAACAACAACTTCATTGAGATTAGACTCTACGACCATGACTCTAGGATAATTTGTTTTGTATTTACTTCTATGTATAAATCATCCAGGCATATGTGGTGCTAACCTGCGCATATATATATTTGCCTAATATATTGTCTAATCCTAGATAACGTTTTTCTCCGACTTTCATGTGGTAGTTGAGTCTGTGAAGGACACAAACCCCAATCCAACTGGCACTTGCAGTAAAAATATAGAAATTGAGATTGAATTATTTCTAGTGTGGCTCAAAGATGAAGGGATCCGGAAGGAATTTTTCTGTAGGGCCAATAATTAGAGGGCCACGTGTCTTTGTGGGCCAACAAAGTTGAGCGGCCCACATGAATTTTGTTATCGCGGCTTCGAGATGCGCGCGTGCGTTCATGAGCTGGATGGGCTCTTCTCTCTCTCATTAACTCCCCTAAATTAACTCCGCTTAATTAGCTCATTAAGATCTTCTTATATACCCGGCTTAATTAGCCGAGCTATATAGGGCGTGGATGCGTGGAAGCATGACCGTGATTGGCTCTTCTCTCTCTCATTATTTCGCCCCTTAATTAACCCGCTTAATTAGCTTATTAAGCTCTCATATACCACCTTAATTGCGCAGATCTCTTTCCCATTATATTTCCCCAATTTTCGTCCTGTGGAGAGACCGATTCGCTCTTATTAACCGCTTCTATAGACCTGCTATTGATATCACATATATAAGATGCTGAGATTTCATGTAAAGAAGCGAGGTGGGACAATATAAAAGACACGAATCTATTTGCATGGCACAACCACGTGCCGTTCTAGTTGGAATTGTCCTTTAGAATTGAACAAGAGGTTGGGTGTTCGATTCCTAGTAGGGCACTTATACTATATTTTTTTCTATCTTTTTTCGGCTGAGGCCTATCGGGGTGACGAAAATTTGGTAATGACGTCGGACGGAAATTTTGGGCTGATGACAGACAGACGAAAATTCCAAAGGAAGAAGCAATAGTCCCTTTATTATTAGGGAAAGATTCGTATCCTTTATGTGAGCATCATTGAAATCATCATGCCTAGCTAGGGGCGTCAAACGATAGCGCTTGTTGGGAGGCAACCCAATCTTATTCTTGTTCTTTACTTTTTGATCCTGTTTAGTAATAAATAATTCATCTAGCCTCTGTTTAGATGTGTTTTTATGCTTTTAATTAATGTTTGTGCCAAGTAGAACCGTTGGGAAGACTTGGGGTCTTTGCGATAATGCTGTAAAAAACAGAAACTTTAGCGCTCACGAGAATTGCTGCCATTTTTTATTGGAGAGTGCTATTTATTTAATTATTTTTGCAGATGATTAATAGATAAATTCCTCACGTCCAACAATTTATTTTAGAATTTTTGGGGTTCCATAAGTTTGCGTTAGCTACAGATTACTACAGACTGTTCTGTTTTTGACACATTCTGTTTTTCGTGTGTTGTTTGCTTATTTTGATGAATCTATGGCGAGTAAAAGAGTTTATAAACCATAGAGAAGTTGGAATACAGTGGGTAGAACACCAATATAAATCAAGAATGAGTTCATTACAGTACCTTGAAGTGGTGTTTTGTTTTCTTTCGCTAACGGAGCTTACGAGTTTTCTGTTAACTTTTGTGTTGTGAAGTTTTCAAGTTTTGGGTAAAGATTCGATGGACTATGGAATAAGGAGTGGCAAGAGCCTAAGATTGGGGATGCTCAAGGCACCCCAAGGTAATATTCAAGGACAACCAAAAGCCTAAGCTTGGGGATGCCCCGGAAGGCATCCCCTCTTTCGTCTTCATTCATCGGTAACTTTACTTGGAGCTATATTTTTATTCGCCACATGATATGTGTTTTGCTTGGAGCATCATTTTATTTTCTTTTGTTTTGCTTGCTGTTTGAATAAAATACCAAGATCTGAAATTATTAAATGTTAGAGAGTCTTCACATAGTTGCATAATTATTCGACTACTCATTGATCTTCACTTATATCTTTCAGAGTAGTTTGTCATTTGCTCTAGTGCTTCACTTATATCCTTTTAGAGCACGGTGGTGGTTTTATTTTATAGAAATAGATAAACTCTCATGCTTCACTTATATTATTTTGAGAGTCCTAAACAACATGGTAGTTTGCTTTGGTTATGAAACTAGTCCTAATATGATGGGCATCCAAGAGGGATATAATAAAAAAATTCATATAGAGTGCATTGAATACTAAGAGAAGTTTGATACTTGATAATTGTTTTGAGATATGGAGATGGTGATATTAGAGTCATGCTAGTTGAGTATTAGTGAATTTGAGAAATAGTTGTGTTAAAGTTTGTGATTCCCGTACCATGCACGTATGGTGAACCGTTATGTGATGAAGTCGGAGCATGATTTATTTATTGATTATATTCCTTATGAGTGGCAGTTGGGGACGAGCGATGGTATTTTCCTACCAATCTATCCCCCTAGGAGCATGCGCGTAGTACTTTGTTTCGATAACTAATAGATTTTTGCAATAAGTATGTGAGTTCTTTATGACTAATGTTGAGTCCATGGACTATACACACTCTCACCCTTCCACCATTGCTAGCCTCTCTAGTACCGCACAACTTTCGCCGGTACCTTAAACCCACCATATACCTTCCTCAAAACAGCCACCATACCTACCTATTATGACATTTCCATAGCCATTCCGAGATATATTGCCATGCAACTTTCCGCCGTTCCGTTATTATGACACGCTTCATCATTCTGATATTGCTTTGCATGATCATGTAGTTGACATCGTATTTGTGGCAAAGCTACCGTTCATAATTCTTCCATACATGTCACTCTTGAGTCATTGCACATCCCGGTACACCACCGGAGGCATTCATATAGAGTCATATTTTGTTCTAAGTATCGAGTTGAATTCCTGAGTTGTAAGTAAATAAAAGTGTGATGATCATCATTATTAGAGCATTGTTCCAGTGAGGAAAGGATGATGGAGACTATGATTCCCCCATAAGTCGGGATGAGACTCCGGACGAAAAATAAAAAAAGAGAAAAAAAGAGGCCATAAAAAAAGAGAAAAGGCCCAAATAAAAAAATAAAAAATGAGAGAAAAAGAGAGAAGGGGCAATGCTACTATCCTTTTTACAACACTTGTGCTTCAAAGTAGCACCATGATCTTCATGATAGAGAATCTCCTATGTTGTCACTTTCATATACTAGTGGGAATATTTCATTATAGAACTTGGCTTGTATATTCCAATGATGGGCTTCCTCAAAATGCCCTAGGTCTTCGTGAGCAAGCGAGTTGGATGCACACCGACTTTGTTTCTTTTTGAGCTTTCATACACTTATAGATCTAGTGCATCCATTGCATGACAATACCTACTCACTCACATTGATATCTATTGATGGGCATCTCCATAGCCCGTTGATACGCCTAGTTGATGTCGAGGACGAGCAAGAATTAAGCTTGGGGATGTTGATACGTATCCAACGTATCTATAATTTTTGATTGTTCCATGCTATTATATTATCTGTTTTGGATGTTTATGGGCTTTATTATACACTTTTATATTATTTTTGGGACTAACCTATTAACCCAGAGCCCAGTGCCAGTTTCTGTTTTTTCCTTGTTTTAGAGTATCGTAGAAAAGGAAAATCAAACGTAGTCCAATTGACCTGAAACTTCACGGAACTTATTTTGGGACCAGAAGAAGCCCACGGAGTATCAGAGTTGGAACAGGAGAGTTCCGAGTTGCCCACGAGGGTGGGGGGCGTGCCCCCCTGCCTCGTGGACAGCCCGGAGGTCCACCGACATACTTCTTCCTCCCATATATACCCATATACCCTAAAAACTTCGGAGAGCACAATAGATCGGGAGTTCCACCGCCAGAAGCCTCCGTAGCTACCGAAAACCAATCTAGACCCGTTCCAGCACCCTGCCGGAGGGGGAAATCCCTCTCCAGTGGACATCTTCATCATTCAGGTGCTCTCCATGACGAGGAGGGAGTAGTACTCCCTCAGGGCTGAGGGTATGTACCAGTAGCTATGTGTTTGATCTCTCTCTCTCTCTCGTGTTCTTGAGGTGGTACAATCTTGATGTATCGCGAGCTGTGCTATTATAGTTGGATCTTATGATGTTTCTCCCCCTCTACTCTCTTGTAATGGATTGAGTTTTCCCTTTGAACTTATCTTATCAGATTGAGTCTTTAAGGATTTGAGAACACTTGATGTATGTCTTGCGTGGGATACCCGTGGTGACAATGGGGTATTCTATTGATCCACTTGATGTATGTTTTGGTGATCAACTTGCGGGTTCCGTGACCTTAGGAATCTATGCATAGGGGTTGGCACACATTTTCGTCTTGACTCTCCGGTAGAATCTTTGGGGCACTCTTTGAAGTACTTTGTGTTGGTTGAATAGATGAATCTGAGATTGTGTGATGCATATTGTATAATCATACCCACGGATACTTGTGGTGACATTGGAGTATCTAGGTGACATTAGGGTTTTGGTTGATTTGTGTCTTAAGGAGTTATTCTAGTACGAACTCTAGGGCTGTTTGTGACACTTATAGGAATAGTCCAACGGATTGATTGGAAAGAATAACTTTGAGGTGGTTTTGTACCCTACCATAATCTCTTCGTTCGTTCTCCGCTATTAGTGACTTTGGAGTGACTCTTTGTTGCATGTTGAGGGATAGTTATGTGATCCAATTATGTTGTTATTGTTGAGAGAACTTGCACTAGTGAAAGTATGAACCCTAGGCCTTGTTTCAATGCATTGCAATACCGTTTACGCTCACTTTTATCATTAGTTACCTTGCTGTTTTTATATTTTCAGATTACAAAAACTATTATCCACTAGCCATATTGCACTTGTATCTCCATCTCTTCGCCGAACTAGTGCACCTATACAATTTACCATTGTGTTGGGTGTGTTGGGGACACAAGAGACTCTTTTTTATTTGGTTGCAGGGTTGCTTGAGAGAGACCATATTCATCCTACGCCTCCTACGGATTGATAAACCTTAGGTCATCCACTTGATGGAAATTTGCTACTGTCCTACAAACTTCTGCACTTGGAGGCCCAACAATGTCTACAAGAAGAAGGTTGTGTAGTAGACATCAATACCGTATGCTCATTACCATTAACATGAAAAGTGACATTGCCTTTGCATACAAAAAAAGACACATCCGTGACATTTTGGGCCGAACAATCTTTTTTTTGTCATACATATGACACTTCTATGATGATAATTGTGACAAAACCCGGTATCATCATAGATGTGGTGGGCTCCTACGTCTACGACAAAAAATCATGACAGAAAATGGGCTTTTCGTCCTGGGCGGGCCGGAGATGCAGCTGCATGACATTCTTTGGGCCATCCATGACGGAAAAAACCGTGGTAGAAGCGAGGGGGAGGAAAATTTCGGGGGGTTCCCAGTTACGGTGGGAGGTCGGGGGCCGAGCGATGCGCGTTTCTCTCGTACACGTACGCGCGTGTGTGCGAGGCATTGGCTCTAACTGAACCTGAGCGAGGCGTTGGGCTCTAACTGAACCCGAGCGGTTGCACTACAGGCTACGCGTTACTAAACCCGAGCGATCGATCGATGGCTGTTAACTAAACCCGATCGAGCGATTCCTTCACTAATGCTGCTAACTGAAGCCGATCGATGCTGCCTTTGGGATGAACAGTGAGCGTTGCGGGGGGGGGGGGGTTGGATGAATAGTGAGTGGTGGTGTTGCCTCTGGATGAACAGGACCCCGTGGTGTGGTGGAGGGCTGGATGAACAATAGACGATGGAGGGGTGCCAGTGGAGGGGTGGTTGAATAGGACCCCGTGGTGTGGAGGGCTGGATGAATAGTAGACGGTGGAGGGGTGGTTGAACAGTAGCCGATGGAGTAGCGCACGGTGGAGGCTGGATGAACAGGAGCCCGTGGAGGCTGGAGGAGGTCAACGGTAGCCCGTGGAGGCTGGAGGAGGTCGACGGTGGAGATGAACAGTATCCCGTGGAGTCCCGTTTTGCGGTATGCCACACCCCTCCCAATGAACAGGACCCCCGTTTCGACCGTTGCGCTCCAACACAAGTCCGTTTTGTCCGTTTTGCGGTACGCCACACCCCTCCCGATCAACAGGACCCCCGTTTCGACCGTAGGAGGTCCGTTTCCTCCGTTTTGCGGTATGCCAGACCCCTCCCGATCAACAGGACCCCGTTCCGAACGTAGGAGGTCAATTTCCTCTGTTGTGCGGTACGCCAGGCCTCGTTTCTATCGCCTGTTCCGTCCAAGCCCTCCTGATGAACACGACCACGCATTCCGTTCCGACCCAGCCGGTTGGCTCCCACGCGTTCCGTTGCCTCCCGATGAACACATCACATTCCGTTGCCTCCCCATGAACACGACGCATTCCGTTGCCTCCCCATGAACACGACGACGATGTTGTTTCTCCGTTCCGACCCAGCCATGTACACGAGCCCTGGCCGTACGTATGCGCGAGTAGGCGTTCGAGACCCCGCCTGTATGTACACATACGTGGCCGTATTTTCTTTCTTGCACCCTGGCCGCTGTACATACGTGTACATGCTACGTGCGCGCCTCTACTACGACACGTACGCGCCTCTACTACGACACGTGCGCGCCTCTACATCCACCAGTATATATGTACGTACACATTCGCGACCAGAATGACAATGCTACGTACGCTTCGACCAGGTGGGTCCTGACTGTCAGGCACTTCCTTGCCTGCGAAGATGTAGCTGGTGGGTCCCAGCAGTCAGGGGGGCGAATCGTTTTTTTTGCCCAGACGCACTTCCTTGCATACGAAGATGTAGCTGGTGGGTCCCAGCAGTCAGGGGCAAACATTTTTTTTTGCGAAATACGGTGGCCCGTCCGTTGGGTCCCCGCTATCAGGTGGAGGAATAATTATTTTGCACGTAATAAGGAGGCACTTCCTTGCTGCGGCCGTGGACCCAGCTGTCAGCCTCTCCACGTACCAGTCCACGTCTGATTGAAGCCGTTCCTTGACCACGTTGACCATGCCGCGCCGAGAGCACTAGGGCGGTGGACGATGGCGAGGCCTAGGAAGGGGACGAAGCGGAGCCGGGGAAGACGCAGCAGTGGATGCGCACGCGTAGAGGAGTACGAGGGTTCACTGGTTCGCTGCGGTGTGAGGCTGCCATCACCGCAGAATAACAGGGGGTGTGGGTGAGTAGAGGGATGGCCTGGCCAGCGGTGGGAGTAGTAGGGGGCGGTGAGGCCTCCACCGCATCGCAGCCGGCCACGGGAGGCAGGAGCACGAGGCGCGACCAACGCTGGTTTGGGCGGCTGGAGCAAGAAGACTAGAGGTTGAAGAAGGACTACGGCCGTTGGATGGACATCGTACGATCACTGGAGCTAGAATCGTGCATATTGACTAAGTTGACAAAGCCCTCCGTCCCCGTCAACTTAGTAGGCCCACAAGTCAGCCTGCCACTATACTAGGTCCCAGCTAACAGGGGGAGTATTCATTTTTTGTGCGTAATAAGGAGGCACTTCCTTGCGTGCGAAGATATAGCTGGTGGGTCCGAGCTGTCAGCGGCGGTAACGTTTTTTTCGCGAAATACAGAGGCCCTTTCGGTGGGTCCCTGCTGTCAGGTGGAGGAATCATTATTTTACACGTAATAAGGAGGCATTTCCTTGCGTGCGGGCGTGGACCCAGCTGTCGGCCTCTCCACGTACAGTCCACTTCAGATGCATGTCGGTCATTGACCACGTTGACCAGGCCGTGCCGAGAGCACCAGGGCGGTGGACGACGGCGAGGCCTAGGAAGGGAACGACACGGAGGCAGGGAAGACTCGACAATTGTTTCCCTCGCGGAAGGGAGTACGACTGTACGAGGGTTTACTGGTTCGTCTGCCATCGCCGGAGAATAACAGCAGGTGTGGGTGAGTAGAGGGATGGCTAGGCCAACGATGGGAGTACGGTGGGGCGGTGAGGCCTACGCGGCAGCAGAGCCGGCCACGGGGAGGAGGGAGCACGCAGTCCCGCCGATGCTTGTTTGAGCGGCTGGAGCAGGAAGAGCAGAGATTGAAGAAGCACGACAGCCGTTGGATGGCCATCGAACAGTCTCTGCTTGTGCGTCAACCTTTTTTTTAGGAAAGCCTCAAATCTGTGGAAAATAGCATACAACCCATCTGCCATTATTTCTAATAATTTATAGCTCATTTGCTAATTATTAAGGTTTTTTGGAGCCCATATTCTTTTTGTTAGCATTACAGCCCATATTGGGGCCACGGTTAAAAATATATATGAAATTTTGCATATTTCGGTGCGGTCTGAACTGTTTTTAATCCTGAAATTTCGACTCACATTCAAACTGATTTTAAAAATAAATGTATATCAATATAAAATCCAACAAATTCTCCACGCATAAAAATTAATGTAATTTAAAATCTCGAAATGAAAAAAAAGATATTTGAAACTAATTGCCGGGTTGATGTGTTTTAAAAATGTACATCCCATTTCTCATTACTGATGGGCCATTTTCTCGGCCAGCCGAATGAAAGCTCTCCTCGTCTTGAAATATTTGCCGCCCAACAGGCGTGACAAAGCGACTTACTTGGCAAATCACAAAAAAACTGGGATGTGGCCGTGGACCCAGCTGTCAGCCTCTCCACGTACAGTACTCTTCTGATGGAGTGTCGTTGACAAAGTTGACCACGCCACACCGAGAGCACCAAGGCGATGGACGATGACGAGGCCTAGGAAGGGGACGACGCAGAGCCGGGGAAGACGCGGCAGTCGATGCCCATGCGGAGAGGAGTACGAGGGTTCACTGGTTCGGCTGCTGTGTGAGGCTGCTGTCGCCGCAGGGCCTGGCTAGCGGTGGGAGTAGTAGGGGGCGATGAGGCCTCAACGACAGCATAGCCGGCCACTGGAGGCAGGAGAAGGCGGTCTCCCCGACGCTGGTTTGGGCGGCTGGTGCAAGAAGGGCAACGATTGAAGAAGCAGCAGGACCATTCGATTCGAATCCAATGGTTACGGCTGATAGAATCGTTTGTTGACTAAGTTGACAAGCCCTACGTACACGTCAACTTAGTAGGCCCACAGGTCAGCCTCCCAACCGGTGCGCCCCAGATGTCAGTGGGAGGAATTTTTTTTTCGCGTAATAAGGAGGCAGTTGATTGCGTGCGGCCAGGCCAGCGGAGGGAGTAGGGTGGGCCGGGGAAGCCTGCGCCGCATCACAGTGGGCCACAAGAGGAGGGAGCAGGCAGTCCCGTCGGCGCTAGTTTAGGCGGCTGGAGCAGGAAGATCAGAGATTGAATAAGCACGTCGGCCGTTGGATGGACATTCAACAGTCACTGCTGCTAGAATCGTGTGTTCACTGACAAAGCCTTGGGTAAACAAGTCTGCCTCGAAATTTGTGGCGTGTACAACCCATTTGCTATTATTTTTATAATTTTTACTCATTTTCTAATTCATATGGAATTTATTGCTGCCCGTTTTCCATTTTTAGAATTGCTGGCCATTTTCTGGTCAGTACCAGGGTCAAAAAATTAACTAAATATGTGGGAAATTTTGAAAATTCGCAAATTTTTGCTGGGGAACGAAATATTCTTAATCCAAAAATTAATAGCCATACTAAAACAATTTAAAAATAAATTAGTACTATGTCATGTTAAATCCAATGAAATACGTATAAGATATCCAGTGAAGAACAAAAACAAAAAAGAAACTTATATCCCATTTGCTATAATTTTTTGGAATTTTCAACCCCTTTTGATATTACTTTTAACAGACATTGACCATACTCTTAAGCCAGGCCGGAATGCATCCCTCCTCGTCTTGAAAGATTTGCAGCCCAGTAATTCAGAGAAAACAAATAGGCCTAGCTTGGGTATTCTTCAAAAAGAAATACTGGGCTACCTATTTTCCCAAAGAACTGGTGCATGAGCATTTAGCTTTATTTATTTATTTACTTATTTATGTTTAGGGGACCATGAGCATGTACCTGGGCCGGATTCATGTGAGAGCCTCCCTTCCAGTTAATTATGGGCTTCTCTATTGGGCCTTCATCAGTGGGCTGCATGTTATCAACAAGTGGAAAATGTGTTCCGTACGAAAAATAGTATGCGCTACGTACGGTACGGGGCACTAAAGGATCGAACCGTGCAACGACTTCCAAAACATTGTGTTTGTCGTTCTAACAACACATTTATTCAACCAACAGATGAAATATACTACTGATTGTACATTGAAAACAGCAGCAACCAGGGCTGGGGTGCAACATAAGCAGTAAGCCAGCCAAAAGAGTGAAGACGCGGCTCTCTCTTCCAAACCAAACATCAGCCATCATTACAAAAGGGCTACCAAAAAAGAACAAGTGTATGCATCAAACTAAATAAAGATCCTACTACACCAAGTGTACGCATCTAACTAACTGGCTCAGTTAGATGTTACTATTTATTAAGCTGTGGAGATTGGCTAATGGCTTGAACCAGATGGGTGCCTGACGGGGGAAACTCCAGCCAGCAGGTCGAAGTCTGATACTTGTGACCCTCTCTCCTACTTTGGGCTGCAGAGCGTGGCGGCACATATCAGGGTATGGTGCATGCAGAGACGCATGGTACGCTGTGTACACACAATTTTGCCTGATGAATGAAACCGTGCTGCCATCATGATCCTTGCCGTCGATTATCTCCTGGTTAATCGGATAATTCAGTCCGACAAACTGAGAGCGTGTACCAAGGCTACTTACCAGCCTCTAGTCAAAAATTCCTGAAGGCCCAGAGAAGCTGGGATCCTGCTCAAAGACCTTGCAGTGACTGTGATTGTATTCCGTGAAACAACACGTCCGGTACGTGCGAATGATCATCAACCTTTCATCGTCGTCTGATCGAGCCAGGAACCACCTACAACTGCCATGCCGCTTTTCTTTGAAAGGTTCTGGGATTAGGAAGGGTAGGACACCAGGCGACCTACAACATCATATCAAGTTGGAGTCAAATAAAAAGGGGCTCTTGATTTAGTCAATCTTAAGAACAACATGTTATGAGCATGAATATTTTTTCAGCAAATGTTGACAGCAATATAAGCAAGCCATCATGATACCATAGGAAAGTAACATACTGCTGTAACAGCCGTTTGTAGCGATGACTGGAGTAGGCCAGCAATACGTCCAGCCATAGAAGGAGTTGACAGCGTAAATGAAGCCCTTGTGTTCAATGGCATCACAGAACCATGGAGGATGTATGATCTTGCGATGGACGTGCAGATTTATCCACTTACCGCAGTGACCCGTCAGATAGGCGAGACCGTGGTTGAAGAACGCAATTAGCCTGAAGTCTTTATAATTCGCAGATCTTGTGGGCACTTGGTAGATTACAACCATGAGCAAATCAAACTTGGTATCATGTTGGCTACTGTAAGACTCCGAGTATTCTGGGCCGCGGTGCCAAAGCAATGCAGTGTTAATCAAAGGAAGGGGGATCAATCGCTGGGTGTAGACCTCCACGAGCATCCAGCTGCCGCGACCGTCGACGAGCACCATCCAAGACGTGTTCATGCCGACCCAGTACATACCGTTAATGCAGTTGAGGCTGACGGGGATCAGATCGCAGTCAAGGGGGTTGATGCTCGCCACCCTACGATCGTTATGCTGCGTGACACGCCGTTTCTGAAGATCAGGCGTCATCAGCAAGCAAGGAGCTAGCTTAAAAAGCTTCGGCCTGAGGGCTTTGAGTAAACGGTACAGCCCCGACGAGCACGCGGCGAGCGGCATGGTACTGAGATTGTTCACACGCGAAACAATGAGCTTGATTACCTCTGTGGGGAGCAAATTCCAGCCACTCTTTCAACGGATGCTGCTCGGTTCTGCCATTGTTAGTTCTTGGGTTTCGGACGAGGGGGGGGGGAGGCGCCTTAGCGGGGATGGAAGAGCGGACAAAGATGGAGAAGCGAATATGTGCTGCAGGAAGTGGATAGCGAATATGTGCTGCGGGGACTACAGCATGCCGCTTGACTTACGAGACACATACCAGCAGCGTAGGGGCATATCGAAGTCAGAAAACTTTCTTGAGTGATCACAGTACTGGTACTCCCTACAGTACCTGCTACTATGCCCTAACTTGCTTGAGTAGAGTAGTAGTAGTGGAGTAGGACTCTGCTCTACTACTAGCACCGGAGTAGTATGTTCTAATCTAAAATAGTTACAAACTTCAATGCCCGAGTGTGGAACGACTACGAAGTGCCATCAGTGCTAACTCCAATCCTGCAAGTCATGGATTTATTTCTCTTTAACTTTATGTATGAATCTGTAGCCAGCCTGCAAGTCATGTACACTGTACTGATAGTGGAACCCATAGAGTACTTAGAATACAAGATTAAGGATGCAATTAACTTTTTATAGAGGGAGAATCATACACGCAATTAACTCAAATGGATTGGACATGACTCTATTATTCTCCAACGGCAACCGGCAAATTTCCTCCCGTGGGCCGGAGTAGGTTTCTCGGTTTGCATGCGGATTTAATGGAGGGGTTTGATGGAGGCGAGGAGGCGTGTTCAGCCGGGCGTGCAGTGGATGGCGTAGTACTATTCGATTTGACAACTACAACTAGTATATTATAAAAAACAAAGAAGAGTGGTAGAGATAGAGATAAGAATAGAGACTAGGGAGGAGCACCATCTACTGCTTCGTGGGCTATTCCTGCGTTCCAATCGGCGGCCGCAACATCCCGTACAACCACTCCCTCCTGCGCTCCATTCGGCGGGCGCTGTTGAAATTTGGGGAGCGCACTCTCGCGACTGCTAGCAGTGACGACTTCACCGACGATGTCTTCTTCCCTGACCTCGGCAACTTATTCCTCAACGACATGGGCGACAACCTCAATGCCAATGGTGCTACTCCCGTTGCACCGTATGTGTTTCTGTCCTTCCTATTCGAAATCGTGGTAGAATTCATGTTTCTAGTCTGTGTCCTAGATTCGATCTATTCATCTACTATGCTAGTCCACATGATTAGTTTAATCTCTGTTATAGACATCATGATTTATTTTGTAGTAAATTCGTAGTAACTTGCTCATATATTCAATTGGCGGAATGTCCCCTATAGCCACTCCCGTTTCATGGACGGCCTGGTCGATGCCTCCAAGGAGCCCTTCGTCTACTGCTATGAGTGCCCGGTGCCATTTTGGGGCTCGCCGGCGGACATCGTGCATCACCTGATGCAGGCGTGCGGCAATCACTACTGGCCCTTGGCGAAGAACATCAACTACGAGACGTGCTACCCGTTCACCGTGCCGGAGTCACCGGAGGATCAGCGCCGCCTGCTAGTCTTGGAGGAGGACGGCAGCGTCTTCCTCTTGATCGTGGCCACCGGCGAGGCCCGCGTAGGCCGCCGCCACATCTCTATAGTGTGCGTCAGGGGCGACGCCGCTGACGCTGACACTGACACGAGGCCTATGTTTGCATGCGTGCTCACTATTACTACCCCTCGGAGGTACGTGGGCGCCGACACTGGCTACGCCAAGCATACTTGTACTCTACCGAGCTGGGACCTTCCCGCCGATGTGGACATGGAAAACCCATGGTGTTATTTGAACTCCAACAATGTGCACGGGGACTCCAAGGAGGTTCACCTGGACATCTGCATTTTCAAGTTAAATGTTGATCATTAGTCTTCGCTCAATGTAATCCGCTGTCTAAGCATGTGGAGACTTCCATGCAGGATCTTGCTCTATTGGAGTATCGCGCATGAATAATAGTGTGTCCGTTTATGGTTTAGTCTAGAATCTTCCATGTATGAATTTTTACTACAGTACTGGTGAAAGACTTACGATGAACCATTTCTTACATCTCCTCTGCCCGCTTGCAAGTCATCCTGATTTAATCCCTCCATCTAGGTGTATAAGGGCATGGTTAATATTACTTAATAGTATAGCCAACTGTTGACTATAAGAAAGTGCCATGTCATCTGTAGCCAACATGTATAACAATCGATACTCAAAAACTAATTCTTAAAGATCATTTCTTGCAAAGCACAATAAGTGTTATTTCTTCACAAGTTTTGGATGCAAGTTGAACAGTTGAACACTTTTGTTTGCAAAAGATACCTTTTTATTTATTTCACCGGTATGTTTGTGAGCTCTATAGATGAAATAATATCTGAAGAAACCTACCGATACCCGTTACACATGAGATGACCCCCACATCCTTTGTCAAAATAAACAACTCCCCGATCAATGCATTTCACTCTTCGGTGCAACGCACGGGCACCTTACTACTATAGATTAGTATGACCAAAAATTGAACTAACATTATATATAGTACGATAAATGCTGATGCATGTCACCTACAATTATATCATTCAAACTATGTTCAAATACGAATCCAACGATATAGTTTTTGTTGACATGCACTAACATTTTTTCAGTTAAATCTTCAGTCAAATTCAATGGGGGACTAATAAACCACGACCGATGTAGTACAGGTGTAGAGGGCGGCGCTGCACGGGAGTCTCACCTCTCACCCCGCTCGTGGCACGGCAGTAAAGCCATCATATCACAAAACCAAACCACTCCTAGTAATAAGTAGCCTGGTAAAATAAACGGACAAGAAACCATCACATCCCTCCGTCTTTTTTGCATTTCATCTCTCTGCATTTACTTTCTCCGGTTGATCTCGCACACTCGATCCCTAGCTACTACTCCTAGGGCCAGTTCTTTTGGCGGCTTCCCCAGCTTTTCCCACAAGACTAGTCACAATGGAGAGTAACAATAAGGCACCTCACTCATTTATTTGGGCTTCTAAACTACTACTCCGTCTTGGTTTATTCCTCACCATTGTAATTTGTGCTAAATTTTGACCAAATATTTAACTAGTTTATTCCTCACCATTGTAATCCCTCCATCTAGGTGTGTAAGTCATCTTACGAAAACCAAATAATCCTAAAACACTTAGGCGCGGTGCACTAACTTCTACCTCATTTCTTGTTTCTTGACATATCAACCAATAAGAGATAAAGAGTGTGCATGCTTTTAATGACTTGAGATATCAAACAAGACATGCAGTGGTTAGTTCATTGCATGCAATACTATTAATTAGCAAATAAACATTAACGTTTCTCATTTTCTCCTCCTCCTTGGTCATGGTGCACAGCCTAAGATGACTTACTCACCTAGACGGATGGAGTAGTGCATGTGACATGCACTAACATTTCATTAGTTAAATTTATGATCAAAATTTGACATAGATTACAATGGGGACTGTCGGTGTCAAAACCGGCGGATCTCGGGTAGGGGGTCTCAAACTGTGCGTCTAGGCCGGATGGTAACAGGAGGCAAGGGACACGAAGTTTTACCCAGGTTCGGGCCCTCTCGATGGAGGTAAAACCCTACGTCATGCTTGATTAATATTGATGATATGGGTATTACAAGAGTTGATCTACCACGAGATCAGAGAGGCTAAACCCTAGAAGCTAGCCTATGGTATGATTGTTGATGTCTATCTTGTCCTACGGACTAAAACCCTCCGGTTTATATAGACTCCGGAGAGGATTAGGGTTACATAGAGTCGGTTACAATGGTAGGAGATCTGAACATCCGTGTCGCCTAGCTTGCCTTCCATGCCAAGGAAAGTCCTTTCCGGACACGGGACGGAGTCTTCAATCTTGTATCTTCATAGTCCAGGAGTCCGGCTGAAGGTATAGTCCGGCTATCCGAACACCCCCTAATCCAGGACTCCCTCAGTAGCCCCTGAACCAGGCTTTAATGACGACAGGTCCGGCGCGCAAATTGTCTTCGACATTGCAAGGCGGGTTCCTCCTCCAAGTACTTCATAGAAGATCTTGAACACAAAGATAGTGTCCGGCTCTGCAAAATAAGTTTCCACATATTGCCATAGAGAGAATAATAATATTAACACAAATCTAATCTGCTGACGTATTCCGTGGTGCGACACGCCACGGCCAAGCCTTTATCTATTTAATTATCCCACCTCAGCGCGTTGTGCGAGGCGGTTTCCTTGGCACGTCTTGTTGAAGCAAAGATCGTGTCCCCTTATTTCGGGATTCTCATCAATACGGGCGTGGGTAACCCAACCGCGCCTTTGATTATGGCGCTTGGAGATAAGCAAGTTTTACCAGGCTGGTGGGGACACATAATCGCGTCCACCCATATAAGGGGATAAGGATCCACCTTTTCACCCATGCCTTCTTCCTCCTCTGCCTATCCATTTGTCGGTGTCAAAACCGGTGGATCTCGGGTAGGGGGTCCCGAACTATGCGTCTAGGCCGGATGGTAACAGGAGACTGGGGACACTTTGTTTTACCCAGGTTCGGGCCCTCTCGATGGAGGTAAAACCCTACTCCTGCTTGATTAATATTGAAGATATGGGTAGTACAAGAGTAGATCTACCACGAGATCAAGGAGGCTAAACCCTAGAAGCTAGCCTATGGTATGATTGTGTATCTTGTATGTCTATCGACTAGCCTGGCCTCGGTTTATATAATGCACTGGAGGCCTAGGATAACAAGAGTCCTAGCCGAATACGCCGGTGGGGAGAAGTCCTTGTCTTGATCGCCAAGTCTTGTGGAATCTTCCTTGTATGCGGTAGCCGTCCGAACTGGCCCATGAGTATACGGCCACGGGGGTCCTTGGCCCAATCTAATAGATCAGGAGACGACGTGATGAGTACCCCCTAGTCCAGGACACCGTCAGTAGCCCCCTGAACCGATCTTCAAGTTAGGGACGCTCCTCGATTCTTCCGAACTGTTCTTCATCTTCGGTTGCCGGTCTTGAAAACTGGTTCAACAAATCTTCTTTATCTTTGATCTTGAGGATCGCCAAAACGCATTCGACGAGTTTACACGTCGGGTATCCGAGGAGCCCCTTTAAGTTTCCGGCCTTTATCAATGCCTTGTTTATTTTTATGCCACACCTCAGGTTTGAAGTTGTTCTCGGGAGGCAGGGTCCTCTTGCGTCCGAGCTCCAACGCCGGACTGCATTCGAGGTATGTTTTGCAGTCGAGCACCAATGCGGGACCGCTTCCCAGCTCTAGCGCCGGAATGTATCCGAGATCCAACGCCGGGCTATGTATCCGAGCTCCAACGCCGGACTGTATATCCGAGCTCCAACGCCGAAATATATCCGAGCTCCAACGTCGGACTGTGTCCAGGCTCCAATACGGGACTATATCCGAGGTGTCATATCACCATGGTTCAAAAAAGTTGAAGGAGTTTAGCCGAGCTTAATGCCAGGAATGCCCTCTATGGAGCCAGCCACTAGCGTCCGAGCTTTATGCCAGACTGCTTCCGAGGTGGTGCACCACCCCGACTATGGGCCGATTTTTTGTCAATATTTTTTATTGGTGCAATTTATTCTCTGCCGAGATATATAGCCAGTAGCCCTAAAGGTGTGTATCAGTCTAAAACCCGAGATGCACATGAAGGATGACATAAGACCGCTGATCCCAGTAGCCGCCAAGACTCATGTTGATTTGCAAAATCGGCCTGAGGATCAAGTCCTAGCTCGGCAGAATACTTCGGGACACAAGAAGTGGCGTGCTCAGTCCTCAAGGCTCGGGTTGGGTTCGGCCGACCAACCTGAGGATCAAAATCTCCTCGGAAACTATATTGCCCATAAAATTTTCTGCATTGGACAAGCAATGCAGTAGCCCCCGAGACACTGGTCGGGTGGCAACACCAGATCAGGGGATCGATGTGCCCCTTTAATATTTGTAAATAATAAGCCCGAAGCCCAGTGGCCCCCGAGCCTTAATGCGGGCACGGGTGGCCGAATTAAGGATCAATATCCATAGTAAAATCACAAATTATGTGTAATGACTCTATGTATCCAAGTACTTTACGTCATTAATGCTCAGATCCGCATTGTACAAAACTTTGTTGACCGACCATCGGCTTCCACCTCCTCGGCCAGTAGCTGAGGAGTGTTAGTCCTACTTTATAAAGCCTTTATGAGGGCAAATATTTACAACAAACAAGGCAATCTGGCCATACGGTTTTATAAAAAAAGGTACGCAGAGAGTTATATCACTGTTTAACAGAAGAAATGTCTTCCAAAGAAAATAGTCCAGCTATTGGTTCCTTTCTTTGGGTTGTCGTGCTAAGCATGATCATTAAACCTCAGCTCTAATGTAAGAGCAAAATATTGAGGATTTAGTTTGGGAGGCCAGTGAATAGCCCCCGGTAGTGTTCGGCGACAGTCGGGGTCAAGCCGTAAACACTTCGGCCAATGTTATGAACGGCCCATTATTTAACATAGTCGTCGGATCGCTGACCAGTTTACGCTTATTGTGAAAGTCAGTTTTCGGCTTTCTCCACTGAGGTGCTTAACCATGTGATCTGGATCGCAGTGGTTCTCCCTTTGCACGCCTAGCCGAACAAAACGAAACGTAGGAAGCAAGTGCAGGAGCCGGGCAACGCAACTATTGACTGAAGACACAATTCGAAACCGATGCATATATAGCAATATCTGAGAATGTTTTTGCCGAATCCCTAAAGGTGTTCGGCGTTGCACTGCGAGACTAATGCTGGAAAAGCACAAATAGTTTAAAAGTGCCAAAAAGCTTGGAAAACCAAGAAACGTCAGTAAAAACATGACGTCCGAACGATATCAAGTGTTCGGTGCCAATCCGAAAGTTGGTCTTAGAAAAAAGAAGTGCTTCTGTCGTGCTTTAACATGATACATCCTATCTCAAGACTTCGAGCGGGTCAGCCTACGGCTTCAACCTCCTATCACGAGGGCGGAGTACTTCTCATCAGGCCAGTTTAGCAAACTAAACTCTAGCGGCTTTGAGAGAGAAATTAGGCTCCCCGGCTAGTGACCGCACACTCGTGTCGAAAAAGGAGTGATAAATAATAATAATAAAACTTTGCAACGACTAAGAAGAAGAACACTTATTATAAGACGGCTCAAATAAACTTAAGAGCCCCCAAGTGACTTGGGTAGGAGAATGATTGCATGTACCGAAGTACTTATATCATATCTATGTTCAACCGAACTTTAAACGCGTCTTAACCGACCATCGGCTTCTCCCTCTTCGGTCAAGGACCGAAAAGTGTTATGTACTCCATCGGTCGAGAATATCGATGGTGTTTCCAATAACCAGGCAATCAGGCCATAAGACTGTAACAGACAAAGCGCTCAGGGAACTTATGCTATATTACTGCGAAGAGTAAGAAGCATCTTCGAAGAAAATAGTACCCCCACCGATACCTTTCTTCGGTGCTCATTGTTATTATGAGACTTGTGCAATAGATTTTTTGTACTCATGAGTTCCGTTGTGTGCCGACCTTCATTGAATAACTATAAGAGCGCTAGCTTTTGGCTTCACCTAGTCCGAGGTCCGGCTCGGGTGACCCGATCGTGACAATCATAGAGGTGCTCCCTTTACTCCCTAGCCGAACAATCGGGAACGTAGGGGTAAACACAGAAGTGAGGCAACCCAGCTTGCAAATTGCTTAAGTCAATGTGGTGCATATTGTGGTGTAATACACGAACAAGGAACGAAGCCGTACAAGTATAATCATATGCAACAGGAAAAGCTTCATAAAGGAAGCCCCCAAGTAAACAGGGTATTTGAATTTTTGCGCCACAAACAAAGTTTGGACAAGGAAATTTTTTAGAAGCAACTTTTTTCCAAAAAAGTATAATGCTTGGTCGAACCGAACGCAAGTTAGAAATTAAAGCTTTGAGCATGAAAGCGACTTAGCTGGTTAATATGTTCGGTATTGATGACGCGGTCCGAGCTTGATGCAGGGCAAGGTTCCATCCCTCAAGCTGGTCCCGAGGTGGCGGAGCGGAGAGCTTGACATGCCGAAGTGGTGACATAGCACGATCAATGTAGACCGGCAGAGTGACGCCGAAGTCCCCGGATCATTTTCCTATGCACAAAAAATAGTGCAAACCGGAGATAATAGTAATAATGATAATTAAAAAAAATCGTTGCATAATAAATAATTTATACAAAGTGAGTAATAAAAGAAATATGGCCTGGCGGCGAAGTCAAGTCGATGCAGGGCGTCGGCGTGATGCGGTAAAGGCGTGGCAAAGCCTGAATTCGCAGGTCGGTCCGCGCTCCGAGTGCGGCGTTCACCGGACTATGTACGGAAACTGACCGAACCACCATGCGACTGTCGTTAACGCAGCCACCATTTGATAGACCTGTGTACATATGACGGACAAACCAGAGTAATAATTCCTTGGGAAAAATGAACCCAAACAAGCAAAAAATACTGGGATTAATAGCACCTGGTTTATTTGTTATAGCAATCCGAAGGAAGGTGATTCCTAAAATTGGGACCCGCTCCACACACCCATTGCCTGATGGGCGATAAAACAACGGCATGGCAATGCTGGTAAAGGTTGACTCGCCGAGGCAAAGCCCTCGGCCCAGCTAACGTGATGGAGCTGGTCGGCTAGTGACGCCGAAGTGTCCGGAGTAGGTTGATGAAGAGGTGGCAAAGCCCCCGGTCCAGCCGAGATGTCGAAGCCTCGATGTCAGCCGATGAGTCGAAGTAGATCGGCATGATGGACACTAGCTTGAAGAAGCAATAGTGCGGCCCTGTCGATGCAGGTCGTGACGTGGTCGATGTCGGCTTGATGAAGCGACCGTGTGGCGATGCCGGCATGCCCGCTCCGTGTAATCCGTGGGGCGGCGATGTTGGTGATGATTTATCCTTCGCGATGCCGGGCTCTTGTTCGGCTTGCCAAGATGATGATCCGAAGAAGTTGAGCTCGGCTCAACAAAGTGACGCCGTGTCTAGCGCAGGTCGACAGCCGTGGAGTAATATTGCCGGACTGGTTTGACACCAGCATGATGTTGAAGATCATGTTCAAAAGATCTTACAGTTAGTGGGATGTGTTCGGGAACAAAACACAATACCCCATACAAAACTTTCTTCAAAAGGGATGTCCGAAATCCTGTTCATAAAAAAGATGAACTCGGGTCGGATTCGTTTTCGCGCAGAAAACAGATTCGAAAAGTGATGCACTAATCGGAAGGTTCCCGGAGTTTGGACGGTCGGATTGAGCCGAAATTTTGAGAGGTGGTAGATATGGGAATTCCGCAGCCGATCAACGGTTGGATCTTCCAAAGGACGTCCGAGCTAGAAGCTGGACACCACGCCCTAAACTCATCCAAATCCCATCCAGATTTGACAGGGCTCCGGTATATCGTGGATTGCCAGAGATTCCTCCATCGGAACTTGACGAAATTTTCCAGGGTTGTTGTAGACTCAATTCCGCACAATTCCACCAAAGCGATCATCAAAGCGATACTCAAGGAGGTGGTGGTGGCAGATACGAGTTCGCTGTCCAGAAAAACAGCACGGTCGCTTGAGGGCAATGTTGACGTTGAGCCCCCGAGCTCCATAGATGATTCCTCCGTGATCTTGATAGAGATCGGAGTTGATGTTTGATGAAGGCCCTCGTCCGGACATGGTGATCCGAAAACGGGGCGCAATTCTTGGTCGAACCAAGGTGACCAGTCGAGCTGGTGACGAGGATGCCGAAGTCGCAGTTGATCTGCAGGCGAGCCATCGATCCTTTTGTTGATCACACAGCGGAACTCTCAATGAAACCACCAATGTCGGTGTCAAAACCGGTGGATCTCGGGTAGGGGGTCCCGAACTATGCGTCTAGGCCGGATGGTAACAGGAGACTGGGGACACTTTGTTTTACCCAGGTTCGGGCCCTCTCGATGGAGGTAAAACCCTACTCCTGCTTGATTAATATTGAAGATATGGGTAGTACAAGAGTAGATCTACCACAAGATCAAGGAGGCTAAACCCTAGAAGCTAGCCTATGGTATGATTGTGTATCTTGTATGTCTATCGACTAGCCTGGCCTCGGTTTATTTAATGCACCGGAGGCCTAGGATAACAAGAGTCCTAGCCGAATACGCCGGTGGGGAGAAGTCCTTGTCTTGATCGCCAAGTCTTGTGGAATCTTCCTTGTATGCGGTAGCCTTCCGAACTGGCCCATGAGTATACGGCCACGGGGGTCCTCGGCCCAATCTAATAGACCAGGAGACGACATGGTGAGTACCCCCTAGTCCAGGACACCGTCACCATTCTTGCGCACTCGAGCTCCAGCGCCCAAGTTCGCACTACCACCTCGACCTTCTCCAGCCATGTCCGGAGCGGGAGGCAAGTGGATGGTCTCCTCCATCACGGAGGGACACATAAAAAAGCTGAGGAAGGCCGGATATCTGGCCAGCGACATCGCACACCGGCTCCCCAAAAAGGGGCAGCTCATCCCCACTCCTAAGCCCCATGAGAGGGTGGTATTTCTCCCCCATTTCCTCCACGGACTGGGCTTCCCTCTGCATCCATTTGTCCGAGGGCTCATGTTCTACTACGGCCTGGATTTCCATGATCTGGCCCCGAACTTCGTCCTCAACATCTCGGCGTTTATCGTCGTGTGCGAGGCCTTCCTCCGCATCCGCCCCCATTTCGGCCTATGGCTTAAGACTTTCAACATCAAGCCGAAGATGGTGCGCGGCAGCCAGGCGGAGTGCGGCGGTGCCATGGTTGGCAAGATGGCCAACGTTCTGTGGCTCGAGGGCTCCTTTGTGGAGACCCTGAAGGGGTGGCAATCATGGTGGTTTTATGTCACCGAGCCACGCGGCGCCGAATGGGTCGCACCCCCTGAGTTCTGATCCGTCCCCCCTACACGGCTCACCTCCTGGAAGGAGACAGGCCTATCTTGGGGTAATAAAGGAGAGCTGACCGGACTCCAAATATGCATCCAAACCCTGGTGGACAAGAAGCTCAAGCTTGTCAACGTAGTCCAGGTTATGCTCATCCGCCTGATCCTCCCGTGTCAACGACGGGCCTTCAACCTTTGGGAGTTCGACCCGGCGCAGCATCAAACTCTTAACAGACTCTTCGACACGATGTACGAAGACGCCTGGAGGTTGCTTTTCAAGGGCGCCGAGGCTCCTGCATCCGCCACCGAGGATCGCGGATTCAGTACTCAGCGCCGTGCTCTGGCAGTAAGCTGGTTTTGTCTTTTTACAAGGTATCAGTTTTTCATAGCTTGACTCTATGCGGGATCTAAGCTCCCTTATCTTCGACAGGATTGGGAGGTGACGTCCGGACAGGTCAACTGTCTGGCTCCTTTGCCCGAAGGCCCAGCGGATGCTCGCTTGGCGAAGCTGCTGGTTCCGGCGCCCTATGTGGTGCCGGAGAAGTAGGCCATGAAAAGGGCCACGGGGACTCGAAAGAGTGCCCACCGCCAGGAGGTATCGGATTCATCATCTGACGGTCCCGAAGCGCCTTCCTCTCAAGAAGACGAGGAGGAAGAAGAAGAAACCTCTCCCCCTCCAGCGGGAGAAGAGAAGAAAAGGAAGGCCGCCCTCTCTGAGGAGGCCGGAGGGTCCAAGAAAGGAAAAACCCACCCTCCGGACTACTCTCCCAACACGGACGGCGGCGGAGAGGAGTGGCAGCCCAGGGCCAAGCCCCTAGCGAGATCGTAAGTATCCGGATACCGGAGTAATTCATAGTATTCGTTTTTTGCACAGCTTTCCCTTATGTCGAATATGTTTATGCAGCCCACCCAAGGACCGGCTCGACGCCTCGTCGAGCGGCTCACTGGACTCGTGGGATGTGAATTCGCTTCCGACGACTACATCCTCCCGCCCTACGAACGACACTGAAGTGTTGTCCCAACAGGTTCCAAGCCGGGAGGAGGTGGTCCTGGAGGCACCGCAAGGCGACCTCCCGGACTCTAGGAGTGAAGGGGATGAGACCCCCCAGGGCTCCAGGTCCGGCTCAAGGCCAGACGCCGCTTCAGAACCTTCAAAGGTTCCAGAGTCTGGCGGGCGACCTCCTTCCAAGAGGAGCAAGCCCACCGTGCCGGTGACCCCCGTCCAACTGGGGGCGCCGAATAATCTGTTGGAGGTGCTCGAAGGTGCCTCCATCGACGAGGGACACCACACTATTATGAGTGCGGTGGTCCAGAAGGTTCAGTCTGCCAAGAGCGGACTGACTGAAGCTTGTACTAGCCTTTTAATAGGCTGTGAGGTGAGGAAAGAATGTTTAAATAATATTACCGCATAGACAGTAGCCCCTGATGCTCTGTTGGGCGTTCGGGAAGAAAAGCCGAATAGAGGATCAAAGAATTCACAGGAGTCTAACAAAAGGAGTCAATATGCGTATGCAGGCTTCTCTGCTAGCGTCCGCCACACTGACTGCAGAAATGAACGTGCTGAAGCAGAGCCTCGAGAAGTCCGAGCAAGAGCTCGGGCGTGCCAAGAAGAAGCTCGAGGAGAAGGAAGGTAAGAAATACCCTGTTTGAATATGTATATAAAAAAGGTGCAATTGCAAATAATGACATGATTGACATGGCTATTGTAGGGGCCACGTCTGAGGTGGCAACCCTTAAGCAAGCGATGCTCGAGGCCGAGAAGAGTGCGGCCGCGGAGTGCACCGAGCGGGAGAGGTATGAGGCTGAGGTTGGCAAGGTGCGGCAAGGGCTCCAGGTTCTCATGAATAAACATGAGAGTTTGGAGCTTGACTCGAAGACGCGAGTGTCCGAGCTCGTGGCATCTATAGAAAATGCCAAGTCTGCTAAGACCGAGTCCCAGAAGACCCTCTAGGAGTTGTATGAGGTGAAGAAGATAGCGGCGGGTAAGGCATTTTTTATGCAAAGTAAACATATAAACGTGAGTTACTTGATACTTACCCGAATCCGGAGCTCTCCAGGGGCATTTGCAGATCTTCCCCGGAGTGTATCCGATGCCGCCGCATTCTATCGAGCCGAGGAGGGCAGCTCGACGGAGAAGGTGTTCTGGTCTCAGTATGCTGAGGCCGGACACCCCGTGCCCCTGAGCGACCAGCTGAAGCAACTGGTCGAGCTCCACAAGGCGGCCGAACAGGCCATGAAGGGCCTCCTAGTTCGGCTGTGGCCTGGAGAGGCTCTGTCTGGGAGCTATTTCGGGCTGGTGCGGCGGCTGGTGGAGGCCTTTCCAAGGCTCGAAGTCCTCAAGCGCTCCGTCTATATTGAAGGTGCCCGTAGGGCCTTTGCCTGTGCTAAGGTGCACTGGGGCAAGCTAGATGCGAAGAAGCTTGTGAAGGACGGGCCACCAGCGGGGAAAGAGCATCGCAAGCCCGAAAATTACTATAAGGATGTTCTGAAGGGTGCCCGCCTTGTGGCGGATGAATGTACTAGGGATGTAATTTTTGAGTAAAACTCGCTCGTTTTTGTCCTGTGCGCTGAAAACTTGTTCATATGCGCTGAGCAATGCTACTTGAATTTAAAATATTACCTTCTGTGCGGTTGTTTATCAATACTGAGAGATGGCGAGTCGTCGACTTCTGCCCCCTTGCCGCTAGTGCTGGGGTGTTCGGGGATAAACCTGGGCACTCTTTTTCCCATATTTGGGTCCTTCGAGGGAGGCGCTCAGACCAACGAACGAGGCAATCAGACTATAATGCGTGAACACTCTCACTTAGCCATAGAATTCTATAATTTTAAATTTCGGCGAAGCCCCTAGTATTCGGAAGATCGAGTTCAGGGCGCTATCCACGCCTTGGCCGGACAGAGCCGGCTCCTCGCCATAAGCGGCATAAGTCTTTAGGGACTCGAAAAAACCTCTCGAACAGCGACCAGCTCTCGCTTCATCATGACAGTCAGTTTTAACTTTCTCCACTGAGGTGCTCGGCCCAGCTCAACTGGGGCACAATCGCAGTGGTTCTCCTAGTGCTACCTTAGCCGATATAGCGGAACATAAGGCACCAAAACATAGGAGGCGGGCAAACCCAACTATTGACCCAAGACATGATTCGGAGCCGATGCATATAATGCTATAAGTTCGGGGTGCCGCACTGGTGAAAGTGTTCAGACTTCTCACACCATATTGAGGGGTACTGAAGCCCCTGGCGTATTTTGGCCGTACCAAATTGTACGGGTGCAACATGTCGTTAAGGAACATATATAAAAAGGTAATGCAAAAATAGACAAAAGCTATGCATTGTTTGTTAAAAATAGCTGCGATCAAAGCAGAACGATACAAGTAGTGCGATAAACGAAAAGTTGGACTATTTAACATGTTTGCTTCAGGGGCAAGCTGCGGAATAGTATGCGAAACAGGTATACTGCTCGTGATAGAGACCACCTGGGATTCCCGTAATGCGGCACGACTTGTCTGCTTCCCTAGTTCTTGCATCGTTTGTGCGGCAAGTGAACTGCCGAACAGGCCTTCCGAAGAGTAGAGTCCTGGAAGTAAGAGAAAAGTAAAAAAAAAGAAATCGGCAGCCCTTGGTGCGGTTTAAGCCGTGTTTTGGGCGTGCCGTGATGGTGCCCCTTTCCCTATGCCCATGGTATTTCTAGAGCGTAGTTGTGTACGTGAAGTGCTGGTATCGCCTTTTTGCGAGGGTTGGGGTTGGGGCCGCATTGCTACGCCTGCTCGGAACGTGCCAGGCGGTCTTGTTGTAGGTTACTCCGGGCGCGCTTGACGGTGTCCGGATGTTTAATGGCCGGACTGGAGAACTGCCTGGAGAGGCTGCTTTGTACTTCCGCTGCAAGGGCCGCCGTGTGCTCCTCCGTTCGGAGGGAGCGTTCGGTGTTTCCATTGACCGTAATTACTCCACGAGGGCCTGGCATCTTGATCTTAAGATATGCGTAGTGCGGTACCATGTTGAATTTGGTGAATGCGGTTCGTCCGAGCAGTGCATGATAGCCACTGCGGAATGGGACTATGTCGAAGGTTAACTCCTCGCTTCGGAAGTTATCCAGAGATCCGAAGACCACTTCAAGTGTGACTGAGCCTGTACAGTTGGCTTCTATACCTGGTATTACGCCTTTAAAGGTCGTTTTGGTGGGCTTAATCCTCGAGGGATCTATGCCCATTTTCCGCACTGTATCCTGGTAAAGCAGGTTCAGGCTATTGCCGCCGTTCATGAGGACTCTGGTGAGATGAAATCCGTGAATAATTGGGTCTAGAACCAATGCGGCCAATCCACCATGACGGATGCTAGTGGGATGGTCTCTTCGATCAAAGGTGATCGGGCAGGAGGACCATGGGTTGAACTTTGGGGCGACTGGCTCTACCGCGTATACGTCCCTTAATGCGCGCTTCCTCTCCCTTCTGGGGACATGGGTGGCGTATATCATGTTCACCATCCGCACTTGTGGGGGAAAACCCTTCTGTCCATTGTTGTTCGGCGGCCGGGGCTCCTCGTCATCATCACTATGCAACCCCTTTTCTTCATTGTCAGCGCTTAACTTGCCTGCCTGCTTGAACACCCAACTTGCCTGCCTGTCGGATGCGGAGGGTTCGAAGTCCGGAGAGGAGTCCGGCTCCTTGGAGTCACGAATCTCGTGGAGCATGGGGCTGGTGTTCGGCTCAATCGCCGTTGAGATTGCAGCCCCCCGAGGTGGCATCCAACTGTCCATCCTCGATCGGCGCAGTTGGCTCCGACTCAAGGGTCGAAGCCGATGCGGGTGAGGCCTCCAGGGCACTGTCCGGCGGCAGAGCTAGATCATGCTCGTCGGGACAGTGCGGCGCGCTCGGCAGTGGCTCGAGTCCGTCGAAGATCAAGTCCCCGCGGATGTCAGCCGTGTAGTTTAAACTTCCAAATCTGACCTGAAGGCCAGGGGCGTAGCTTTCGATCTGCTCCAGATGGCCAAGTGAATTGGCCCGCAGTGCGAAGCAGCCAAAGACGAAGATCTGTCCGGGGAGGAAGGTCTCACCCTGGACTACATCGCCATTGATGATCGTAGGAGCCATCGGGCCTGACGGCGACGGCATAGAGGAACTCTCAATGAAAGCACCAATGTCGGTGTCAAAACCGACGGATCTCGGGTAGCGGGTCCCGAACTATGCGTCTAGGCCGGATGGTAACAGGAGGCAAGGGACACGAAGTTTTACCCAGGTTCGGGCCCTCTCGATGGAGGTAAAACCCTATGTCCTGCTTGATTAATATTGATGATATGGGTATTACAAGAGTTGATCTACCACGAGATCAGAGAGGCTAAACCCTAGAAGCTAGCCTATGGTACGATTGTTGATGTGTATCTTGTCCTACGGACTAAAACCCTCCGGTTTATATAGACACCGGAGAGGGTTAGGGTTACATAGAGTCGGTTATAATGGTAGGAGATCTGAACATCTGTGTCGCCTAGCTTGCCTTCCACGCCAAGGAAAGTCCTTTCCGGACACGGGACAGAGTCTTCAATCTTGTATCTTCATAGTCCAGGAGTCCGGCTGAAGGTATAGTCTGGCTATCCGAACACCCCCTAATCCAGGACTCCCTCAGGGACCAATAAACCAGGACGAAGGTAGTAGTTATGGGATTACTAATCTAGAAGCCTAAAAGAACTGGCCCCTGGCACTCCTACTAGTAGTAGTACTCAAGTTGGAATTCCAATTGCACGGCACAACTTGTTAGGCAAAAGATTCGATATAGTGTGTAGGAAGCGGTTTGGGAATTTGCATGCCTTTCCAACTAGTGAGATACTCCGTACAAAGTACGACAGAGAAATAACCACAGAGAAGGAAGCTAAAAGTAAACAATCAAACGAGCATTTTTGCAATTTTTTTTGCATTGAATCGTTTTACAAGCTTGACTAGTGATGTTTTTCTACTTTTACAAAAACTGCATCGTAATGTTAAAACGTGCATTTTCACGTACATAAGTACTAGTAGTACTCCCTCCGTCCAGGTATATAAGTCTTCCCTCCTTCTTGGTCACGGTGCACAACCAAAGATGGCTTATTTACCTGGACGGAGGGAGTAGCACAGTCTGCAAGCATATATCGAGAGAGACGTGTAGTGCGATAGTATATAGTAAAGTTTGTGCTATATGCATGTACTTGCAAAATGCGTACGAATACACAAGGTCTCCAAACTTTCCATTTTACATACTTAATTAAGGGTGCTAAAAATTCCTCAACGTTCGGGATTTATCATTTGTGTCCCAAAACTAATGAGATTGCCATACGAAACAAAAATTATACTCCTCCTAAAAGCCACGTCGCTCGCAGGAGCGCTTGCGGCGCGCCATGAGTACCCTGGTGCGCGGCCGTTTCCCAGTGCGCCAACACAATGCCTCTTCCTCAGCCTCGCAACTCGCGAGGTGCTGATTGGTGGCTTGCCGGCGAGCGAGCGCGATCTCACCGGTGTGGTGATCCGGCACCAACAGGTACTCCTCCTCGCTGGAAGCGTGCACCCGGTCCACGTACCGCCAAGCGTAGATGAGGCGCTTGGGCCTGACTGCACTCAGGGCGTCGGCACGGGCGTCCTCCACCACCCTCACGGCCCTCACACGAGCCTTCTGCCAAAGAGCCAATCGTCTCACTCTCTCGGACGCGACATAGGCCTCCCAGGCAGCTTGTTCCGCGGTGCGCTTCTCTTCCTCGGCCTTCTTCTTCGCCTCTATTTTGGCGCGCTCTGCTAGAGGCAAAGCCTCCCATAAGGCGACATCCATTTCTTTCCAAAGCTCCTCAAGGATGGGGGGCTCGGCGGCCGGCACGACGTTCTCCTTGTAGCGGGGAGCCGACGCGTCCTCCGGCGCGCGTGCTGGTGAGATTGGGAACGCCGACGCCTCCACCTCGACGCCTCGCGGCGAGGAGCGGAATGCCGACGCGTCCTCCTCGACTAGTGGCGGTGAGGAATGGAACGGCGACGCATCGCGTCGCGGCGAGGAGCGGAACACCGACGCGTCCTCCTCGACTAGTGGCGGCGAGGAATGGAACAGTGACGTGTCGTGTAGCGGCGAGGAGCGGAACACCGACGCGTCCTCCTTGACTAGTGGTGGCGAGGAACGGAATGGCGATGCGTGACCGTCCGTGCGGTGCAGCAAGGGGCTCCTAGGGCTTGGGAGGGGCGATGCCATGGTGGTCGACGTGAGAGGGAGGGGGAGGAGATAGCGATGAACGTGAACGTGAGGGGGAGGAGATAGCGATGTCGTGGGTGGCGCAGTATTTATAGCAAGCAATGGCACACCTACGTAAGATATGGACTGAGCTGCACTGACTTAACTGCAGGTCCAGTTGCGTCACTGACATGTGGGCCAGACCCCTGTTGGGCCCATATGTCAGTGACCCAATGCACCTGCAGTTAAGTAACATCTACGTGGGCATATTTGTTGGAGTAAATTACGAGGGAGCGAAGGGGTGGAAATATTGCTGGTCACAACGGATTGGACGAGCGTGGGGGGAGGAGAGTCATGCATGCAGATTTGTTCACACGGGGTGGAGTGGTGGGACCGTCGGAGGGAGAAGGAGAGTTTGGCAGGCATATTGTTTCCACACATGGGGAACGATGCATCATAAGTCATCTTGCATCCGGGCTAGGTATAGTCTCAAGTCATTAAAAACATACACGCCCCACACATGTTCATATTTCAAGGTGCACTAAATTATTGCATGCGATGATTAAGGCTGGCCATAATGGTGGTATCTTAGCTGGTATCATGCACACGGGAATATCAAGCATGCACACGGGAATAGCAAACATGCCGATGTGGCAAACAATTTGCTTGTCTAAAAAAGGCAAAAAACTGCTCATTTATAGCCGGTCAAAGTCTCAAAGGGCGCGACCGCACGAGGGAGGCGAAGGTCGTGGGAGGCGCGATGTTTGACAGAATTAAGTGAAGTTACATCCACGCGCCGGCATGTCATGCGAACAGGCAGAAGCTATACCGTCAGGCCTACGATATGGGTCTAGTAGGCATGACATCTAGTGGGTCCCGCATAGTTCTCGAGAACTCTTTGGGGGCTTGCAGCCGTTTATCCACCGAGCATGCCAGCAACCCCACGCGTTCGCACGCCCTACTCGTCCCCGTCTTCTACCTTACAATAGTTCACTCCCAGTCGTCCCGTCCTTTCACATTAGTTCGCTCCCAGTTTTTTTGCGGGGTACAACAGTTCAACTTCTCCTAACCCTCCTCCAAAATCCTGGCCTCCCAAATCTCCATGGTCGCTGCTGAGTACCAGGTTAGAGCAATCACCGGTGATCAGTTCATCGTCATCTACACACGTGGATCCGAAACGGTGAAAGCATGGCTTGCTCACTTCCTACGCATGTTCAACAGTTCAACGGATGAGTGGGTCACTGGGCTAGATGTTGAGTACACCACAGTCCTAGGAAAAGAGAAGGATCTAAAGGAGGAAGAGAGGAAGAAGCCCGTCGTAATCCAGGTTTGTGTACATAACGTTTGCTTGGTCTACCACATATGCCATGCCGACGTTGAGTGCCAGGATTTTAGGAACTTCCTCAAGGACAAAAGAGTGAAATTCGTTACTGTAGGCTTTAAGAATGACAGGGATGTCCTGCGTCGGATAGGTCTTGTTGTAGGCCAGCCCTTCGATCTCCAGAAGGCAAGCCTTGTGTCCTCCTCTCAACCTTCAATGCTGACCCTGGCAGCAGCCATGATTGATCCTTCATACGCTAAACTGAAGAAACCTCATCACGAGTTTCATCTTGCATGGGAGTCGAAGACATTAGATGAAGATCACATCCTGTACGCAACAATGGATGCCTACATTTGTTTAAATATCTACAAGGGTTGGATGAAGAAGCAGAGCCTAGTGTTCGGTTCAAGCAAAGAAGCGTCGACGAAGAGGAAGAGGAAGAGAGACGAGGATGAAGTCGAGGACGTGGACTCGGTCTCCGAGTAGGTGGCAGTGCCGTCGCTCATGCTGGTTCTACTGCAGTGTCAAGCGGACTAGTTGCTTAGTTTATTTTCAAGGGTGTGTTGTGCTGAGGCCCCAGCAGAACTATGTTTATGTTCTTTCTCGTTGTTTGAACTCTTTAGTACGTACAGTAGTACTAGTACTATGTCTTACTACTGTTCTTCTTGCAGTTGGTACTACTGCTCGTATCTTCGTGTTCCTACTATACTTAATATGTTCGTACTAGTAGTATAATTTGGGTTAGTCGATTTGTGAAAGAAGTTCGACGGAGTGAAGGAAGAAGACGGCAGAAGAGGTGGAAGAAGCCCTTCTAGCCATCCATGTTGCATCAAACGGCTCACATGAGTCGACTGGCCCAAATTGCTCCTTCAGATTGCAGGATCCACGTGGCATTCAAGGTCTCGAAGGTAGATTCCGCGTCCGCACCTGGTTTGCGGGCTCGGCTTCCGCCACGACAGCCACCATGCGCGCCTCCTCCGCGCGGGCGGAGACGACAATGACACGCTAGTTCCTCCTCGCCGGCATGCTGGAGCACGTGCTCGTCCTCCTCTTCGTACGCTGTGTGCATAGACGCGGCTCCACCAGTTGCTCGCGTTCTTGGCAGTGCGGCGGCATCGCGAGGAGGGACTGCAGACGACGTGAGAGGGCGAGCCTTCGGCTTCATGGCACAAGGATGGCGGCGACACGGCGGTGATGGGCAAGAAATTGTTGGCCGGAGCAGGCGGGCGCCGGCATGCACAACGGTGGCGGCATATTGATGAGTGCGCATGTGGGAGCTTACTTTAGTTTTATATATAAGGGTGGTCAAACTTAAAAGAAAACCGTGCTAGTACACGTAAACATTACACTTAGGCAGAGCTTTTATTAGTTAGTACCACAGCCACGATACGGAATCCTGTGCAAGCGCGTGAACTGCGACCGCGCGGTCGATCGAACGGTGCGTCACCGTGTCGCGCTCGAAGGACATCCAGTGAACCTTTTTGTGTGTGTGAAAACAATCCTCGAACATTACTCAACTTTTTTTCCTGTGAAAGTTCTTGACGCTGCAATATTTCCATATATTTGAATTTAGCTCCAGTTCGTGTTTATTTGGATTTGGATGTTTTAGGTGCACCCTAGTTTTTTTAATACTGATTTTGTGTGTGTGACTGAGAGAGAACGTGTGTATGTGTCCATATGTGTGTTGTAGCGGAAGGGCAATGTGGAGACGGTGTGCGTGTGATACAGACATAGAGAGGTGTGAATGTGCAAATGATCATGCATGAGTGAGACATAGACAGATGCCGATACGTTGTGTATACATGAGAGAACGGTCTTCTAGTTTACTTGTGTGTGTGTGTGAAAGAGAGAGAGAGAGAGAGAGAGAGAGAGAGAGAGAGAGAGGAACATCCGTTACACAACAACCATCTCTCTCGATTCGTCCATCCCTCGCACGGTCGCATGCAACACATGCATCAACACGCACATTTTGACACCCTCACCCGGCCCCTGCCCACCTCAAGGCCCGCACAATCTCTTAGTGAATACCCATTTCTCTCCTTAGGTTTGTTTTCTCTCAATATCTGACACAGACACACAGACACACGCATCACAACACACACACACACACACACACTCCCCCGAGCACACGATTCATCCCCATCCAAGGTTATACGGCGACCACTCTCGCTTGTGCTTCTTTGCACCCCAACATGCACAACACCTCAATCTTCAAAGAGGGCATCGAGCAGATCGAAGACGGCGACCACACCGCGCTAGAGAATGCGGGGTCATTTGGAAGCAAGGTGATGTGACGACGGCTGACTGACGCCTCCCCCCACCCTCTCTCTCTCTTGCACAAAATTGCCAATCCCTCTTTCCCCCTCACAAAATTGCCAATCCCTCAACCCACGAGATCTGCCCCCTCTCGTCCATGTTTTTCTAGCTCTCTTGTCAAACATGTTGTCTCTTCTCCTTCCACGTATACAGAATCCAGATGCACACGCATCTCATGTATATTACATGTATCCATCTTTCTCACAGACCTAACTTCTTCCTCTCTCTATTTCTCTCTCTCTAGCTCTCTCTCTCTCTCTATCTCATTAGGTTTGTCTCCTACTCTCTCGTCCACATACATACAATCTTTCCCGCCCTATCTGCTCCATCTTTAAAAGCTCTCTCTATACGTTTCATTCACACATTGGGATATGTAAAAATGTTGCTTCTATAATGGTTGATGTAGAGTTATGGTTGTTTTTGTTGCATCCTACAAAGTAATAACTATGAAATGCATTTAGATTCTCATTAGACTGGGATTATGTGAGTTTGAGCATGTTGTGAAGTACTATAGACCTTGTATACATCTTGGGATTTGACAATGATTGTAACTATTGAATTGTATAGACCATTACATTCGAAGTCAATAGCCTAATATATTTATTTCACAATTTCAACAAATGATTATTTCACTACAAACTAAGAAAACAAATGTGTACCCCCTCCATTTTTATTTAAGTCCGCGTATTAGCATTGGTCAAAGTCAAGTTTTGTAAACTCTCAGAAAGCTTATAACAAAAAATATTAACATATACAATAACAAATAAATACCATAGATTCATTATTGAATGTACTTTCACATCATACATATTTGTTATGGTAAATGTTTATATTTTTCTATAAACTTGGTCAAACTTTAGGAAGTTTGACTTCGGTCAAACCTAACATGCAGAGTTTACTACTACTACTCGCTAGTTGCTTAGCCGAATCACTCAACACGCCACACGAGGAGTCCAGTGTCACAAAATTTTGAGGTCGGCAGGAAAATCTCCCGCGACCCTGATTCGAGCAGTGGGAAGTTACCATCATAGCCTTCGGAACAGGCCTACGGATGACGCTTGGTAGGGGGCTGTTTTCGTAACTTCAGGTTCACCCTATCCAGACAACCCCACCCCGACACCCAGAGTAGTACACCTGAATACTCCCCATTTTCTATCCCCACCGCAAAATAGACTTCTCCACGGCACCGCAGCCTTCGTGCTCCTCCCCTTTACATCGGCGCACTCGTCCACCGCAGCGCATCTGCCTCATCGACGACCTCGTACGCCGCACTGGAGCCAGTCCACCATCATCGTCGTACACAGAGCCTCTTCCCCGGCATCGTCTTCCCCGGTCTCGGATCTACTTCCCGGAAGCCGACGCCAAGCGCAGAAGTACCACCGTCATGGACAATGAACTGACTCACGTTGCCGACCATGACTCATAGAGGCCGCCACGACCATCGTTCTCCTCCTCGATTGGTAATGTGTGTATTGAATCACTTAGCAGTACATGTGCAGTTCCAATTTTGTTCATACCTACCCATCAAATTTCCTGGGTGCTATTGTTCCCGTAAAAGTAATTGGTTATAGCCTCCATTGTCCAACAAAATATCAGCTTGTAATTGTGCGTCGCTCCTGTATCGCGCTGTGCTTGGGTAGGTTTTTCATCTGCAACCAGTAGTGTGGCAAATGATGGAAAGGTTTTTAGAACTAGCAAGATGCCCATGCGTTGCACGCATCAAGATGCATTTGTATGAGTAGTTTATCTTGTGGGAGAAAAGGATGAACGAGGGAAGGCCTTATTTGCAAATCTGGAGAGGGGTATGGGTATCTTTTTGCAAAATTCCCATTTGTTTCCTTCCTATCTGTCAGATATAAATCGGACGGCCTATATTGCAAGAAAAAAAGTATAGAGAAAAAAAGTAGACAGTAAATGAAGTAGAGATAAGTATTAAATATAAAATATAAAATAAATATAACAGTAGAGAAGAGAGTAGAGATAGCATGTTGAGATTTTTAAAGCGCCGTGCGTTGCGATTCTGTTGGAGATGCTCTAACATGGTAGACAAGTGCTTTAATGTTGCCCACAAGATGCGTGAGTATTACTAGTAGTATATTTTTCTTGCCATGTTGAGATTTTAAAACCATGAGTGCGAACATGCATAGGAGCAATGAAGACCAAACACGTGATATTCGGGACATCTTCAAGGAGCGTGGTAAGTTAAAGAGGAGCTGCACCGAACCTGTAAAACGAGCTTTGGTAAGTAACACCCTTTCAATTACTTTCGTGTAGCCTCGTGTTCTTCAATGTGTATATGTTCTAGTTTCTGTTTCTCTTAAGCGTGGTGTTCTTCGATGTGTAATAAGAAGAGTCTTAATCGTCCTAATGCTTTCGTTTTTAGCTTGATGTAGGAAGTGGGTGTTCTCACCTTATAGTCTGTTTTTATTTTATTTTCCTTTTGAATGCACTTCCCCGAGTTCTGTTTATCTGGCTTCTACTAAATGGATCTAGTTTGCTTTGAGTATTGATCTAAAAAGAAGTAACTTCATGTCAGGATGCAGTTCCTGCGAGGAGGGAAGTATGGTCAACCTCGAGATCATGTTTCCAAAATGAGGCTGGATTACACACAAGGTGTCAGTTCCCTAATGATGCTGGATTAGACACAAGGTGCAAATTCCCAGATGATGCTGGATTACACACAAGCCAGGTGGAGTCGTCAGCTGTTCGTGTGCTCGTCGCATTAGTAAAGGCTGAAAGAAAGTATGCAGCAGCCCTTGAGAATGTAGCTGCGTTCCTGAAGAAGCAAAAAGAGCAATCAGATGTTGTCTTCACCCAAGCCAAAGAAGAGATGGAAGAAGCCAGAAATAAGCTAGCAGAGGCAGAGCAGGCTAGGCGTCTCCTGCTATCTAAAACTGTTGTCAATACAAAATTTCCTTCATAATAGCTAGGTTCAAATGTTTATCCAGTCAGCATGCCTGTTGTGATGTCCGTGCATCTACTGATGTGGCACAAAATGTATTTTTTGGGTCATGTAATAACAACAATTAATTTCCAAACTTTAATAGACAAAGCATTGGACATGGTATAGTTCACGCGCAAGTCCAACATTCCAAGTTCAACTTCCACATCAAACTCATGTTCAAAGATATCTGCACATTCATGCATAATGTCCTTAACCATGATTCACTTCAAAGCCAAAAAAATGTGAGGAGAGTTATAAATAAAGAAAATCCTCTACTAGTTCCTGCTACCAGTGCGAGCACAACAAGTCAAGACCATGCATAAATTAATTATATTTTAGTCATTTTTTGTGTTCTAAAATGCCTGCAGGTGGGGCAGTCTTAAGCTGGTTGCACGCGGCGAGGAGACGTGCTCAGCCAGGCCTGCAGCGAGTGTGGCCCTCTTGGCTGGCGCGCCGGTTCAATGCGTGCGCTATGAGAGGTCGCGTCCGTGTCAGAGCAATTACGCGGCGAGGAGGCGTGCTCAGCTGACTATTCCTACAAAGGTGCTCCACCACGTACCCGGTACCCGCGAATGCAGCAATCGTGCACCGAGGGTTTTAGGGTTTATTTGTTAACATCGCCTTTAAGTAACACTCATGTGTGCGAGACAGTGAGAGGCCGACTGCGTGTGTGCGCCTCTTCTCTTCGTATATGTACTCCATCGTTTGTCTGGTGTCCAAAAAATTATAATAACTACTAGCAATGTGCCAATGCGTTGCCACACGATCAAAGTAGATTAATACATATTCACCGATTTGATAGAAAAAAGGTCTAGTTTTGAAATACGTATATCACTAAAAATATGTTATGTTTCACTCAAAATATATTCCTTTGGCGGTTTTGATGAGGTAAGGGAGGAATGTTGTTGGTTTCAAGATTCGAGAAGTGGTATATGTCTAATTTCTACTCTTACTAGCAAGATACCCGTGTGTTGCACAGAATATCAATATCTTGTGGGAGAAAAGGATGAATGAGGGAAGGCCTTATATACAAATGTGGTGAAGAGTGCGGGTAAATTGCCATATTTTCCTTCCTATCCATTAGATATAAATCGGTTGACCTACATTGCAGGATGGCAGGCCCACCATCATCACCAACTCTATTTTTATCCCTACTCTTATAAAAAGCATTGTCGGTGATGATCGTGTGCCTGCCATCCTGCAATATAGGCCGTCCGATCTATATCTAACGGATAGGAAGGAAACTATGGCAATTTTGCAAAAAAGATACCCACACCCCTCTCCACATGTGCAAATAAGGCCTTCCCTCGTTCATCCTTTTCCCCCACAAGATTTTAGTGGTATGAGTCATATGTAGAGACATATAGGGTGTGTGAGAGAATCCCATAGAGAGAAAGACAAAGTGAAAGACGAGTGGAGACTGTGTGTGTAGCGGTGAAAAAGAAAGCTTGGGTACCGAGTTATACCAGAGAACAGTAGAGACGTGAGAGATAATGAAAACCGTGTAATGTATAATGATAGGGAGAGTGTGACACTTCTCAAGGGAGACGTCGAGAGACCATGTTTGCGAGGATAGGAGAAACATGAAGTGAGCGTGCGGGTGAGCTGGAGAAAAGAGAGTGATAGCTACTTGAAGGAGCATGCATGCGAGAGAGAGATGGGCGTGAAAGGAGTGAACAAAAAAGGGATTCAAATATTTGAATTTGAGATGATGATACATGTAATCCATACTCGAACCAAAATTGATCTATCAAACATGCATACTCATATGAATTCATGCACATCTATGTTATTTAATATGTAGATATTACTGATCCATACATTTTAGTAGAACATAATTTGGTTAAATTTTTTCGAATTCAACCTTAAGATTTCAAGATCATTGTATTTGTAAATCATATTATACATATAAAGGAGCAGAATTCTTTATTGTGTTTTTGAAAGTATATATAAAAAATGATGTATATAGAATGTAATTCCAATTGAAAATGGATCTCGCCCAAAAAATAGAATACAAACGGGATTCCAATTGAGTTGGCACGGTAAACGTGCACTCTGCAAAATTTGAACAAAGCGGGGAAAGTCGCAATAACCGGCCGAAACCGAAATCTGCGAGATGGAAATCACTACTGCCTATCCCTGCAACGCGAAGCCTATCTGCTGGATTTCTATAGGTTTCGATAGGGGTAGGTTTGTAATTTCACCCAAACGTGACGTAACCGCCTCTCACCCGGATTCATACATGATGGGCGCCAAAACACAGTGTGTCCTCGGCCGAAATCGACTCCCTCCCCAATTCATATTCATACATGGTGGGCGCCAAAAACAAACTCTTGTCGGCTAATATTCGGTGTATGCGAGATTACCGTCCTATCCCCAACCGACTAATGTTGATGTGATGTAGTAGAAATTTGAAACGGGGGCTAAGTTTGTAAATTTCCTCGCATTCGAGACAAGCGTGCCCTGAATACATGGTTCCCCCCTTCCTCTCTACCTCCCTTTTCCCCATTCGTACTCCGTGGGCGCCAAAATACCCTCTCCACCCACCCTCCTCCGTCCGCCGCTGTCCGCCACCCCATCCACCGCCGTCCTCCTCCACCATGCCGGAGCTGATACCCCGACACCGCCGTCCATTACAAGAGATTGACCTCTCTCATCCACAGCTTCGGACCGGGATCCTTGCATCCCGTCCTCTCGCTTCATCCCACCGTTGTCCACCTTGCCGGCGCCGCTCCTACGACCGTCTCGTCCACCGCACCCGCCGCCACTGTCTACCCTCCTAGATCTGCTTCCACGCCGCCGACAACCATCGCTACCGCAGCACCGTCAAATTCTCAGTAGATGCGTCCACGGTGCCGCACCAGAGGCGGTACTCTTTTGTATCTGCTCAACTTATTTATCGCAGCAAGAAAATAGATCGCCACTGCTTTACTCTGATTTCTTGTCTTGGTTGCGAAGTTGCCTTTGTCCGGTTTGCACCTTCAGATCCTCCATGGCACGCTCAACACTATACTCCCAATGCTTATGGTTTTCCTCTTTTATATTCCACACTAGTTAAATCACAATAGACTAAATTTTAAAATTGGGTCAGTCGATTTTTCCGAGCTCGCCGGAGTTCGCCGGTGCGATCGAAGGGGCTCGGGTGGTTGTGGGGCCTCGCCGAACAAAGAAAACTCGACACGGGTGGTGGTTGGGGCGGGGGTGGGGGTGGGGGTGGCGGAGGAACACAGGCGGTGGGGGCCGGTGGTCCGGCCGGCGGCCCGTGCGGTGTTCTGTATGGGAAGAATCAGAGACGAGGAAGAAGAACGGTTAAGAGACGTAGGATCTTCATCGAACCGCCTGAAATGGTCGAGAGACAGCTGGGAGTTGCATTCTTAATGCGCTCTGGTTCATCATGTGTGGGCATTGCGCAACCAACATTTTATTATCCAAAATCTGCTTGCTCTTCTTTACCATGTTCCTCTTCCATTCTTCTTTAATATGTATTCTCTCCGTTCCTAAATACAAGTCTTTGTATAGATTCCACCATGGACTACATATGGAGCAAAATGAGTGAATCTACACTCTAAAATGTATCTGGATACATCTGTATGTGATCCATAGTGGAAATCTCTACCAAGGCTTATATTTTGGAACGGAGGTAGTATGATAGTAGTACAGTATGTTCCTTGTACTGAAGATGAGAAGGGACATTTGCAGTGTAGAGGTCTATACGGTCGGTTGTGATGGACACTTTGAGCCTCTTTGATTCGTAGGATCTTGTAAACATAGGAATAGGATTTGTAGTGGCCCGCCCACTTGAATCCTATAAGAATAGCAAGGAAATGCAGGGAGCTGTGTCGCCTTTGAGAGTTACACTGATATTAACAGTACCGCACCTTCACTTGAAGAGAGCTGGTATCCGAAGCCTTTCTAGCCGTACCGACAATACTAGCACATATATTCCAGCAAGTTCCACTTTGCTAATTTTACTCTGGTGCTTAAGGTTTTCCCGTTATATCTACACTATGATCTGTGTAGCTGCTTTGTGTCACACTAGCAGCAGTCCACTCTTGAAGCTAAACACTGCAATGACTTACAAAATTGGCACCAAGGCATTGAGTGCCATTCTGGATGCAATGAAACTCATACGCTCCCCACCTGTTGATTCTTGTTCAGAATATGATCCTAATGACTATTCTAACCTCGAGGAGTCAAAGGCAGATGGCCTGTCCTGTTCACCCATCAAGGTGCCTGTTCTAATTTGGCAATGTTTTATTGATTGCGAGTATCTTGCATATTTTGTCTTGCATTTCTTCTACTTTGTTGCACCGCTATCTGCTTAGTTTACTCATCATATATGTCGAGATGCCATGCCCATCCATTATCAATACATATTCCATCTGTCATCATACCATGTTTTCCAACTCAAATGCTGTTCTTGTGCATCAGACATCAAAAAGGAAGAGGGTGATTGCCGAACCTGAAGGAGCACCAGCAAAGTCCTTGAAAAACGTGGTGGTGCAGGAGAAATCAGACATCACCCCACTTATATTGGCTGTACAACCAGTGACACAAAACGTAGGACCGACTCCAGCAGACTGTACCCATACTTCACTGGCCACACCACTAGCCCCACCACACATGACCTGCACTCTAGCAAAAGGTATACCGATTTCATTTGCCATAGCACCAGCTGTACCACAGAAAAATCCCACTCCAGCAAAAAGTACAGCAAGTCCACCGGCCGAAGACCTATCCCAACTACAGAGACGGCCAATTCCTGCAGATTGGAACCCCATTCCATTTAATCCCAGTTTAAAAGACAATGCTTTCAATGTTGTTAGGGACTACGTGCATATATTCCCATCATGGGAAGATTGTTGTGAAGACAAACACCATTTTCACATCTTCATGTCCAACTTACGTGTAAGTGCTATTATTCATGGTTATTATTTTCCTATTTTCTGCTGATTGAACACATCAATGATTTACATTACATTGTTGTAACTAGGCGAGGGTCAATCTGGATAGTCATGACAAGCAAAGATTGCTTGTGCTTTTCAAGGAAACATTGCAGCAGTATCGGTGTTACCTGAGGAAATCACACTTTGATGGCAAGTCTATAAACGAATTTCTGGTGAAGTCTCCTGTGCTAAATTTAGAAGACATTGAATGGAAAAACCTTGTTATGCACTGGTCTTGTTCCCAGGATGAGGTACTGTCTATGAAATCACATGACAATTTGAACTTCTACTTTTCCGCATGTGCCTTACGGATCTTTTTTGCAGGAAATCTGCTCGAAGAAGAATTCCGGTTTGACAAGAACGACAGGATATCACAAATATGCTGCCCACTGCTTTGCTCTGGTTAGTACCTGTTGTCCTGTATCACTGTACTTGCATACATACCTGGTTCATTATGTGACAGCGGTATGCATGATAGCTTGCTTATTAATTGTTCGCTCCAAATTATCTGATCTGTATGAATGGTTACATTAGTGTAGAATATATCCAACGCCAATGTTTCTTTAGCTCTGCATTGTTCTTGTACGTACATGATGTCCTTTATCAGTGTACTTATAATGACAGGTAGTTGTTCATGTACCATCACTATGCAGCTTATTTTCCTTTGCCCTCCATTTTCTACACATCAGATCTATATTTACTCTTACCATAAGGTTGGTACTGAAGAAGTTTAGTTGTGCATTGCTCTTGGCTGTACCTTTTGTCTGTATCGTTGCACTTACATTTATAGCCACTTGGTTATGTAGCATCACTCTTCTTCTTATCTTAAATATTCTCCATTTTTTCATATATTATCACATCTATATTTACTCTTAACAAAATGTAGAATAAAGGCAATGCTTTTGAAGAATATTCGGTGGTAAACTTCTTGAATTGCCCCCCCCCCCATCAGCATGGACAAGGCCTTTATAGAGCCCATCTTCACCAATAATGTAAGTTTGTCCATCTCAAGCCTTCAATCTTGTTGTATATATTTGGTTAGGCATGACTGTAACAGTTGTTTATTTTTGGTGTTTGCATGAAATTGCTTGTTTAAAGTTTATTATGTAGTTCATAAACAAAAGTTTTTCCTTTCTCAATTTAAGTTTTTAGTTGTACAACCAAGTTCCTTCTTCATACCATGTAAATTAAACTATACATAGCAAGTGATCTTTTTTTGCACTACATGTATGCTTCTGTTCTTCATCCGTAATCCAGTGGTGTGGTGAACCTACCCACTATAGCACAATGTCATATTCTGCAATGTCTTAACTATGAACAATGTCATATCATTCTACTATTATTTAAACCGTCTCTTTATTTGCCAATCTGAAATGGTATAAATTGACAGCACACTAACCATTGATACTTATGAGTTCTTGATCTGTAATCAAGTGGTGTCTTGAACCTACCAACTCCTTCACAATGTCATTTCGTGCCATGTCTTGACCTGAACAATACCATATTGTGTTAATGCAATTTTAAACTGTGTCACTTTATTCGTCAGTAAGAAAGGTGATGAATTGTCAGCACTGAAACTTTTATGTGCAAAAACTATCATCTGTCTGCTTGTTTATCTTTCAGAGTGAGCAAGATATAAGTGTTGAACAAGCGCAGTCTCATCATCTTGCTCAGCTACTTGCGCTGCAACTCCCCAGCAGGGCTAACCTTTCTTGAACTCTATTGAAGTGCTGTCGGCTTTGTATATTATTTTGTCAGCGTGTTTATTTGCACTGGTGGCGATCTTTGATGCCCAGTGTATGTAATCTGCTGTCTGCTTGTGCTTTATTATCATAGTAGCGAACTTTGATGCCTAGTGGATGTAATATGCCGTAATTTCTTTATTGTATAGTCTAGGTTTTTTCTTATTCACGATGCTGCAGTTATTTTACTGTATATATATCATGTCTTCACAGTAAACCAGCCAAACCGTAAAATTACGGTACATAATCGGGCCGTCATGCAATCACGATGTAGGTTGGGCCTGAAATGTGCAGAACAGCTCACGGGCCGGCAGCAGCCCGAAATGAACCCCGACCCATGATTGTGCGAATCAAATCATGGGCTTTTAACAGGCCAAAATTGTCTCGGTCCTTGTTTGGCCCAATCAGATATCGGGTGCGAGCAGGCCGGATGCAAACCGGATCGTAGTTAGGCCCAACTATATGACGGGCTTTTAACAGGACGAAATTAATATAGGGCCAAAATGTTAAACGGGCCCTTAACAGGCCAAAACTAATATCAGGCCAAATTACTAAGTGGGTCTTTAGCAAGTGGGCCCAAAAGCATAGTGTTCAGTTGACGGACCGAATCTGATATGGGCCATAATTGAGCCCAAAGCCTCTTAAAGGGCCGGACCTGATCTGGGCCGTAATTTGGCCCAGAACGTGGTAGGCTTTTAACGGGCCGGATCTCATATGGGCCACTATTAGGCCCGGAACGTGGCACGCCATTAATGGACCGAATTAAATATGGGCCAACATTTGGCCCAAAACATGGCAGCCAGTTAATGGGCTGGCCTACTAGGGTCCTCAAAATCTTGTGGGCCTATAGCTGGGCCGGCCCATTAATGTCGGCGAAATCTCGTGGGCCTTTAGCTGGGCCGTCCCATTATGATCCGCAAGAATCTTGTGGGCCTTTACCTGGGCCGGCCCATTATGGCACACAAAAATTTTGTGGGCCTTTACCTGGGCCGACCCATTATGGCCCGCAAAATCTTGTGGGCCTTTAGATGGGCCAGCCCATTATGGTCTGCAAAATCTCGTGGGCCTTTAGCTGGGCCGGCCCATTATGGTCCGCAAAATCTCGTGGGCCTTTAGCTGGGCCGGCCCATTAGGGTCAGCAAAATCTTGTGGGCCTTCAGTTGGGCCGGCCCATTTAAACTTGATGGGCCGGTCCACGTGTCAACATATCATAGGCGTGTCTCGCCCATTGGATGAGTGACACCTGTGCCAACGCGGACCTGACACGTGTCTCCTCCAGCCAATGATGATTTTACATGTGGAAAATGCCCATTGGTCGGGGCTGTTAACGGGTTATCGGATCCAAAATCCGACCCGATAGCTTAACAGCGTTCCGTTACGGTGGATGCCACGTGTCGGTCATCCTTGACGAAAGCACTTCTGTGACACACGATTTATCATCATGGAAGTGGATACTTCCATGATGATAATTTTGGTAATGGCATGGAACACTTCTACGACAGCACAGGTATGACTATCTTGATTCTGTCATAAATTTGTCATGGATGTACATGCATGACAAAAAAACGTGTCCTACTATGACAAACACGTATCATCACGAAAGTGTATTTTTTGTAGTGTTGGTGCAATCAATAATAGCTCCTGCAGTATTCAAAAAGGGTCTTCCAAGAATAGTAGACATACTATCGTCCTCGGGAATATCAAGATTAACAAAGTCCGTTAAAATATTAACGTTTGCAACCACAACAGGCACATCCTCACAAATACCGACAGGTATAGCAGTTGATTTATCTACCATTTGCAAAGATATTTCAGTAGGTGTCAACTTATTCAAATCAAGTCTACGATATAAAGAGAGAGGCATAACACTTACACCGGCTCCAAGATCACATAAAGCAGTTTTAACATAGTTTCTTTTAATGGAGCATGGTATAGTTGGTACTCCTGGATCTCCAAGTTTTTTGGTATTCCACCCTTAAAAGTATAATTAGCAAGCATGGTGGAAATTTCAGCTTCCGGTATCTTTCTCTTATTTGTAACAATATCCTTCATATACTTAGCATAAGGGTTCATTTTAAGCATATCGGTCAAACGCATATGCAAAAAGATAGGTCTAATCATTCCAGCAAAGCGCTCAAAATCCTCATCATCCTTTTTCTTGGATGGTTTAGGAGGAAAAGGCATGGGTTTCTGAACCCATGGTTCTCTTTCTTTACCGTGGTTCCTAGCAACATGAACATCATTATTAACATTATCACTAGGTTCATGTTCATTACCAGATTGTGTTTCAACATCAGAAATAGAAATATCATTGGGATTCTCAGGTGTGTCTACAACAGGTTCACTAGAAGCATGCAAAGTCCTATCATTTTTCTTCTTCTTCTTCCTCTTAGAAGGACTAGGTGCATCAACGTTATTTCTCTAATAATCCTGCTCAATTCTCTTAGGGTGGCCCTCAGGATACAAAGGTTCCTAAGTCACTTTACCTCCTCTAGTTGCAACTCTAACAACAAAGTCATTATTCTTACTATTCAATTCATTGAGCAAATCATTTTGAGCTTTAGGTACTTGTTCTACTTGAGTGGTAACCAGAGAAGCATGTTTACTAATAAGTTTAAGTTCACCTTTAACACTGGCCATATAATCACTTAAGTGTTCAATCATATAAGCATTATGTTTCAGTTGTCTATCAAAACAAGCATTAAAATCTTCTTGCTTAACCATAAAGTTATCAAATTCATCCAAACGTTGGCTAGCAAACTTAGCAGGAGGGATTTCATCTTCTTGCTTAACCATAAAGTTAGCAAATTCATCCAAACTTAACCATAAAGTTATCAAATTCATATCTATAGAGAGAATTTACCTTTACTACCTGTGTCGGGTTATCAAGACCATGTATTTCTTCAACGGGCGGCATATTAAGACAATGTATTTGTTCAATAGGTGGTAAATTCTTAACATCTTCAACTTTAATACCTTTTTCTTTCATAGATTTCTTTGCCTCTTGCATATCTTCAGGACTGAGAAATAGAATACCCCTTTTCTTCGGAGTTGGCTTAGGAGTTGGTTCAGGAAGTGTCCAATTATTTTCATTAGCCAACATATTATTCAATATCAATTCAGCTTGATCAATAGTTCTTTCCCTGAAAACACAACCAACACAACTATCCAAGTAATCTCTGGAAGCATCGGTTATTCCATTATAAAAGATATCAAGTATTTCATTTTTCTTGAGAGGATGATCAGGAAAAGCATTAAGTAATTGGAGAAGCCACCCCAAGCTTGTGGGAGACTTTCTTCTTCAATTTGCACAAAATTATATATTTCCCTTAAAGCAGCTTCTTTCTTATGAGCGGGGAAATATTTAGCAGAGAAGTAGTAAATCATATCCTGGGGACCACACACACAACCAGGATCAAGAGAATTAAACCATATCTTAGCATCACTCTTTAATGAGAACGGAAATAATTTAAGGATATAATAGTAGTGAGTTTTCCCATCATTAGTGAACAGGGTAGCTATATCATTTAATTTAGCAAGATGTGCCGCAACAGATTCAGATTCATAACCATAGAAAGGATCAGATTCAACCAAAGTAATTAACTCAGGATTGACCGAGAAATCATAATCCTTATCAGTAATAAAGATAGGTGAAGTAGCATAAGCAGGGTCATATTTCATTCTAGCATTCAAAGACTTTTCTTTAATCTTAGCTAATAATTTCTTAAGATCAGATCTATCATTGCAAGCTAAGAAACTTCTAGCAGTTTCTTCATCCATAACACAACCCTCATGAACAACAGGCAATTCATATCTAGGGGGAGAATCTTCATCATCACTTTCATCAATATTATCAGTTTCAATAATTTCATTCTCTCTAGCCCTAGCAAGTTGTTCATCAAGAAATTCACCAAGTGGCACAATAGTATCAAACATAGAAGTAGTTTCATCAGAAGTGTCATGCATAGCAGAAGTGGCATCATCAATAACATGCAACATATCAGAATTAATAGCAAAAGCAGGTTTAGGTGTCGCAAGTTTACTCAAAACAGAAGGTGAATCAAGTGCAGAGCTAGATGGCAGTTCCTTACCTCCCCTCATAGTTGAGGGATAGATCTTGGTTCTTGGATCTTTCAAGTTCTTCATAATGATAAGCATATATAAATCCCAAGTGACTCAAAGAATAGAGTGATGCTCCCCGGCAATAGCGCCAGAAAATAGTTTTGATAACCCACAAGTATAGGGGATCGCAATAGTTTTCGAGGGTAGAGTATTCAACCCATATTTATTGATTCGACACAAGGGGAGCCAAAGAATATTCTCAAGTATTAGCAGTTGAGTTTTCAATTCAACCACACCTGAAAACTTAATATCTGCAGCAAAGTATTTAGTAGCAAAGTAATATGATAGTAGTGGTAACGGTAGCAACAGTAATGTTTTTGGATTTTATAGTGATGGTAACAGTAGCAATGGAAAAGTAAATAAGCGAAGAACAATATATGAAAACCTCGTAGGCAATAGATCGGTGATGGAGAATTATGACGGATGCGATTATTCAAGCAACAGTTATAACATAGGGTGACACAGAACTAGCTCCAATTCATCAATGTAATGTAGGCATGTATTCCGAATATAGTCATACGTGCTTATGGAAAAGAACTTGCACGACATCTTTTTTCCTACCCTCCCGTGGCAGCGGGGTCCTATTGGAAACAAAGGGATATTAAGGCCCCCTTTTAAGAGAGTACCGGACCAAAGCATTAACACATAGTGAATACATGAACTCCTCAAACTACGGTCATCACCAAGAGTGGTCCTGATTATTGTCACTTCGGGGTTGCCGGATCATAACAGATAGTAGGTGACTATAGACTTGCAAGATAGGATCAAGAACTCACATATATTCATGAAAACATAATAGGTTCAGATATGAAATCATGGCACTTGGGCCCTAGTGACAAGCATTAAGCATAGCAAAGTCATAGCAACATCAATCTCAGAACATAGTGGATACTAGGGATCAAACCCTAACAAAACTAACTCGATTACATGATAAATCTCATCCAACCCATCACCGTCCAGCAAGCCTACGATGGAATTACTCATGCACGACGGTGAGCATCATGAAATTGGTGATGGAGGAATGTTGATGATGATGATGGCGACGGATTCCCCTCTCCGGAGCCCCGAACGGACTCCAGATCAGCCCTCCCGAGAGAGTTTAGGGCTTGCGGCGAATCCGTATCGTAAAACGCGATGAATCCTTCTCTTTGATTTTTTTTCTCCCCGGACACGAATATATGGAGTTGGAGTTAAGGTTGGTGGAGCGTCAGGGGGCCCACGAGGCAGGGGCACGCCCAGGGGGGGTAGGCGCCCCCCACCCTCATGGACAGGGTGTGGGCCCCCTGACATGGATCTTTTCGCCAGTATTTTTTATATATTCCAAAAATAATCTCCGTTGATTTTCAGGTCATTCCGAGAACTTTTATTTCTGCACAAAAATAACACCAATTCTGCTAAAAACGGCGTTAGTCCGGGTTAGTTCCATTCAAATCATGCAAGTTAGAGTCCAAAACAAGGGCAAAAGTGTTTGGAAAAGTAGATATGACAGAGATGTATCAGCTATCTATTCATAGCAATCATAGTATTGCTCTGTTTATTCCTCTGTTTCAACGTGTGTACTCTGTTTTCCGTTCTTATATGTTCTGTTTCAATGTGTGCATATACGCTTTCCATTCTGTATGTGTGGATGATAACAGCTAGATTCAAATTAGCATACAAAACATATAGAAAATGGAATTCATAATATATATATATATATATATATATATTAATTTGTTCATTAGTTCATCATAGAACATATATATATATATATATATATATATATATATATATATATAATATCATCACATATACGTGATGATACTTAACTACTAGGTACAATGCATAAAATTCAAAATGAACAATACTAAAACTAATAATCCCTCCTGGGCCAGTATTCGGGCAGCCCCTCGCCGGCAGCTCCCTGGTGCGGAGGCAGTACTCCACCTCCTCCGCCTCGGAGCGCTTGACGTACCGATCTGCCTCTTGCTGGCGGACGCGTGCGAATGATCTTGCCATTTTGTTGGGCGCCCACCGGAGCTCCTCGTCGGTGGCACAATGGAGCTTATCAGCACACCTCCACGCAGCGACGAGGCGCCCAGAGCCTTTGACCTTCCTCGCAAAGTACCCGTCTTCGTACACCTCCTCGGCACGATGACGCGCCCACCCCTAAAGCCCCGCCGCCTCCATTTTCCAGACGGCATCACGGGCTTCACAGGTCGCCTGGTACCTGGCTTCATCCTTCGCCATCTCCTTCTTGAACGCCACTTTCTTGGCTTTCTCAGCCAGCGGCCGTGACTTCCACAGACAAAGATTGTACTGGCCCCAAAACCAATCCAAAGTTGGGGGGTCCGACGCAACCTCGTCTGGTGGAGCGTAGGGGTCCTCGTCACTGCTATTCGAGTGAGCGTCCTCGGGGGGCGGCGACTCCTCGTCGGCGCATGGGCAGATCGGCGGCGCCTTGGCAGAGATTTGAGAGAGAGAGAGAGAGAGAGAGAGAGAGAGGGCGAGCGAGGGGAGGATGTAGATGAGAATGCAGGCAGGACGACATGAGCAGGGTAGTATTTATTGGCGGCCGGAATCTAGATTGATGGGGACAGTACACACGCCGGTCGCTAGAATTTACGAGTATTGTAGTTTGAATTACACACAATTCCTGCAGCAAAATCCGTGTGTGAACATAATAGCCAAAATCCGTGTGTGAACATAATAGCTGATGGTTTCCAATGCAGAACCGTCTCTGATTAATGATCCCCGCCACTCACCTACCAAACCTCGAGCCGCGAGATAGAGTGCCAATCGTGTGGGGGCGGTTTTCTTGCCAGATCTTTATATTTTCTTTTTTGAACACCAGATATTTACATCATATGATGATTTTTTAACTCACACACAAGTACATAAAAATATGATTTTTCAAACCGTTATGGTTAGGCGTTGCATGTAGATGTAGTTCAAATATGAATTACGGTTAGTAAGGCTAGAAAATCACTTAAATGTCTTTAAAAGGTCAAATGACCCCTGAAATTTTCCAAATTTTCACATGACAGTTGTATTAGTGCACGTTAAACATATAAAAAAATTGAAGACCGTAAGAGGAAGCTATCTCCCGTTCATCATCAAACATGCATTGTCCCTCTCGGAACCACGAACCTTCTAGTGAGTTGCTCCGGTTTGTGAGGGGTGTGTGTCCAAACATTCATCGAACATGCCAATTTTTTTACCACATCATCTTGGTGGCATGACATTACATCAAGCAAGGTATCAGGTTTTTCTGAACATTTTTTAATTTTTTTGGAATTAAAATACCATGGCACTCCATGCATGTGCCCATGTCGTGAGACCAATATGTTTGAAAATTCCTTCTAATTTATTGCACATGGAATTAACTCGCACACAAGTACACAAATATGATTTTTCAAACCATTTTGGTTAGGTGTTGCATGTAGATGTAGTTCAAATTTGAATTACGATCATTAGATGACTAGAAAATCACTTAAATGTCTTTAAAAAGTCAAATGACCCCTAGAATTTTCCAAAATTTCACATTACAGTTGTAGTAGTGCACATTAGAAGTAGAAAAAATTGAAGGCCATAAGAGGAAGCTATCTCCCGTTCGTCATCAAACATGCATTGTTCCCTCTCGAAATCACGAGCCTTCTAGTGAGTTGCTCTGATTCGTGAGGGGTGTGTGTCCAACCTTTCGTCAAACAGGCCAATTTTTTTACCACATCATCTTGGTGGCATGACATTACATCAAGCAAGGTTTCATGTGTTTTTTATATTTTTTTAATTTTTCAGAATTAAAATGCCATGTCACTCCATGCATCATATGCATGTGTCCATGTCGTGAGATAAATATGTTTGAAAATTCCTTCTAATTTACTGCACGTGGAATTAACTCGCACACAAGTACACAAATATGATTTTTCAAACCGTTTTGGTTAGGCGTTGCATGTAAATGTAGTTCAAATTTGAATTATGGTCATTAAATGGCTAGAAAATCACTTAAATATCTTTAAAAGGTCAACAGACCCCTAGAATTTTCCAAAATTTCACATTATACTTGTAGTAGTGCTCTTTAGACGTAAAAAAATTGAAGGCCGTAAGAGGAAGCTATCTCCTGTTTGTCATCAAACATGCATTGTTCCCTCTCAGAACCATGAGCCTTCAAGTGAGTTGCTCCGGTTTGTGAGGGGTGTGTGTCCAAACTTTTTTCAAACATGCCCATTTTTTTACCACATCATCTTGGTGGCATGGCATTACATCAACCAAGGTTTCATGTGTTTCTGATTTTTTTAAATTTTTGGAATTAAAATGCCACGTCACTCCATGCATACAAATGCATGTGTCCATGTCGTGAGACAAATATGTTTGAAAATTCCTTCTAATTTACTACACATGGAATTAACTCGCACACAAGTACACAAATATGATTTTTATTTGGTTAGGCGTTGCATGTAGATGTAGTTCAAATTTGAATTACGGTCATTAAATGGCTAGAAAATCACTTAAATGTCTTTAAAAGGTCAACTGACCTCTAGAATTTCCAAAATTGTCACATTACATTTATAGTAGTGCATGTTAGACGTAGAAAAAATTGAAGGTCGTAAGACGAAGCTATCTCCCATTCGTCATCAAACATCCATTGTTCCCTCTCGGAACCACGAGCCTTCCAGTGAGATGCTCCGGTTTGTGAGGAGTGTGTGTCCAAACTTTCGTTAAACATGCTAATTTTTTTACCACATCATCTTGGTGGTATGACATTACATCAACCAAGGTTTCATGTGTTTCTGATATTTTTTATTTTTTTGGAATTAAAATTCCTTGTCAGTCCATGCATATATATGCATGTGTCCATGTCGTGAGACAAATATGTTTTAAAATTCCTTCTAATTAGTACACATGGAATTAACTCGCACACAAGTAAACAAATATGATTTTTCAAACTGTTTTAGTTAGGCGTTTCATGTAGATGTAGTTCAAATTTGAATTATGCTCATTAAATGGCTATAAAATCAGTTAAATGTCTTTAAAAGGTCAACTGACCCCTAGAATTTTCCAAAATTTCACATTACGGTTGTAGTAGTGCATGTTAGACATAGAAAAAATTGAAGGCCATGAGAGGAAGCTATCTCCCGTTCGTCATCAAACATGCATTGTTCCCTCTCAGAACCACGAGCCTTCTAGTGAGATGCTCCGGTTTGTGGGGTGTGTGTCCAAACTTTCGTCAAACATGCCAATTTTTTACCACATCATCTTGGTGGCATGACATTACATCAACCAAGGTTTCAAGTGTTTCTGATATTTTTTTAAATTTTTTGGAATTAAAATGCCATGCCACTCCATGCATACATATGCATGTGTCCATGTCGTGAGACAAATATGTTTGAAAATTCGTTATAATTTAATGCACATGGAATTAACTCACACACAAGTACACAAATATGATTTTTCAAGCCATTTTGGTTGGGCGTTCATGTAGATGTACTTCAAATTTGAATTACGATCATTAAATGGCTAGAAAATCACTGAAATGTCTTTAAAAGGTCGAATGACCCCTAGAATTTTCCAAAATTTCGCATTACAGTTGTAGTAGTGCATGTTAGATGTAGAAAAAAATTGAAGGTCGTAAGAGGAAGCTATCTCCCGTTCGTCATCAAACATGCATTGTTCCCTCTCGGAACCACGAGCCTTCTAGTGAGTTGCTCTAGTTTGTGAGGGGTGTGTGTCCAAACTTTCGTGAAACATGCCAAATTTTTTACCACATCATCTTGGTGGCATGACATTACATCAACCAAGGTTTCATGTGTTTCTGATTTTTTTTATTTTTTGGAATTAAAATGCCATGCCACTCTATGCTTACATATGCATGTGTCCATGTCGTCAGACAATTATGTTTGAAAATTCATTCTAACTTACTGCACACGGAATTAACTCGCACACAAGTACACAAATATGATTTTTCAAACTGTTACAGTTAGCCGTTGCATGTAGATCTAGTTCAAATTTGAATTACGGTCATTAAATGGCTAGAAAATCACTGAAATGTCTTTAAAAGGTCAAATGACCCCAAGAATTTTCCAAAATTTCACATTACATTTGTAGTAGTGCATGTTAAACTTAAAAAAATTGAAGGCCGTAAGAGGAAGCTATCTCCCGTTTGTCATCAAACATGCATTGTTCCCTCTCGGAACCACGAGCCTTCTAGTGAGTTGCTCCGGTTTGTGAGGGTTGTGTGTCCAAACTTTCGTCAAACATGCCAAAAAATTTACCACATCATCTTGGTGGCATGACATTACATCAACCAAGGTTTCATGTGTTTCTGATTTTTTTTTATTTTTTGGAATTAAAATGCCATGTCACTCCATGCTTAATTGTGTCATAGCCTTTAGACCAATATGTTTGAAAATTCCTTCCAATTTACTGCACATGGAATTAAATCACACACAAGTACACAAAATATGAGTGTTCAAACCGTTATGGTTAGCTGTTGCATGTACATGTAGTTCAAATTTCAATTACAATCATTAAATGGCTAGCAAATCACTTAAATGTCTTAAAAGGTCAAATGACCCCTGAATTTTTCCAAAATTTGACATGACAGTTGTATTAGTACTACAAAATTTCTCGTACATTTAAAACACCATCCGTTGCCACTTTACTCTAAATTCGTCTTTCACAGCTAATAAAAAATATCTACAACATCTCACACATTTGTTTTCTAGGAACCATTTGCGATGAACATATCTGGGTCTATTTAAGTCTCCATCCTTAAGCTTCGCCGCCCCGTCTGCTCCAGTGCCGGCAACCCTCGAATCCACGAATCCCTATCCCCTTTCGTGCACCCCCTTCTTGCAAAGATGACGTCGTGGAAACGCTTTGTGAAGGCCCGTACGATGGCCACGCCCCCCCCCCCAGCGCGTCCGCCTACACCGAGAGTGCGGCCGCATCCACATTGAGCGCAGCCGCTTCCGCTGAGACGGCGTCTGTGGCAGTCGACAGGGCAGCTGCAGTAGCCGAGACGGCTGCAGCTGCTGCTACGACGGCGGATGCAAACGCCGAGAGCGCTCGAGCTGCCGTCCGTGCCGCCGATGTCACCCTGGCCTAGGTCGAGGCCATCCACGCCAAGATCGAGGATGCACACGCTAAGATATTCCAGGCCACCTCGGACTCCAACATGCAACCCATGTCCAAAAAGGTGGCGGTGGCCATGGAGCACCTGCTTCCTCATGAGGTCGCCGAGCGGGAGCTGGATATGTAGGAGGCGGCGGAGATCGAGGAGCGCCGGGAGGAGGAGTTGCGCATGGCCGAAGTCGAGGTAGAGAAGAGTCTGTCCGTCGAGGAATCAGCGGTGGAGTACCAACGCGAGCTTTGGCGCAGCCACTACTACGAGTACTACAACCTTGAGGGCGGCGCCGAGGACGAGGATGAGGACGCAGTCGACTTCAGTAGGGGGGACGGGGAGTCCACCAACAGCGGCATGTTGCCAGGACAAGTCATCGGCGTCTCATCTCACACCGGCGATGCATAGGCCAGCGTGGCGGCAGATTTGTTAAAATTATGTGTACTTAGGCTTTGTTTTTAATGTTGGTCTTTTGTTAGAGCAATGTTTAGGTCAACTGGCTCCGTTTAATAACTAAAATTGCTCGATTCAGTTAGTGTGGTCTATTTGCTGTACGCTCTTTTGTGTTCCCAAATTAGCAAGCGATGTTAAATTATGCAATGCCGTACGCGGCGAAGTTTCCACCAAAAGTTGAATTATCAAACTCATCCCATGCGCGTAAAGCATAAGAATCGTTCGCGATGCACACAATCATTCAAAGTGAATGGTCCGGCGGCACCGCGCGCAAAGTTTCCTCCACATTTCCAAAATTTTGGCCTACCGCCAAAATATCTACCCCCGCCCCCTCTCCCTTCCCCACCCCTTTTCTCCCCGACCATAAGTCACATTTCCCCTGTTTCCTCCTTCCTTCCTTCCTAAGCTATAGCCGCTTCCTCGCTCTCGCCGTCTCACATCCTACCGCCGGGGTCGCCATGGTCTTCCTCAAAGATCTCTCCATCGGTTCCTCCTCCAGCGACGACTCCTTCACCACCCGGGTATGCCTCTCTTCTCTCTCTCGGGCTATGACTTGGAATGAAGGATTTTTACCTGGTGGTCGATTTGAGTCATTTCTTTCTCTTGTAGCTCCCTAGGACCAATAGTGGCAACGAATGGAGCGGGGTGGCTGAAGATCTATCTGCTCGTTGTCACCATCAATCTCCATTCGTGAAGCAAGTTGCATTTGAATCTATGGACAGTGGGAGGAAGTTTCTGGCATGTGCAGAGAAGGTTAGACCCTCTTTCGTTGTTACAAATCATTTGTTAGATGTAACTCAGACACTATCACGGTCCCAACCCATTTATACCACACCTTCAACCAAACGCATCCTAAGATAGTGTCACAGTTTGTACCTAGTATCTTAAATTGTTACCATCTAATCAGCGGTGCCATTAGAAATTATTTGGCACCGCTTCAGCAGTTTGTGCAGCCAACTTTGGTCCACACATCTGAGTAGGCAAGAAGTAAAATACTAAATCTTTATGGCCCGAAGGAACTAGGCATCGGAGCAACTACGTGCTCCGGAGTCCGGTGCAACTAAATCTTTCTGCTGCATCGGTGCGAGATGTAGCAACAATTGTCTTTACCCCAGTTTTGGCATACATAGTGGATGACCTTAGTGCTATTAGCTATATGTTACTAAATTTGTGCATGTACACACCTGTTAGTATCAATTTGCTGTCATCCAAATACTATCGCTATGTTGTTGCAATTATATTTACCTTCCTCATAAAATGTTCAATTTGCTATTTATTGTACATCAGTAAAAACTTGTAGCGTTGTTGTAGTTAATTATAGCTTCTGATGTTCCAGAATTTGATTGTTGTCTCAGTAGCAATTAATTAATATGCACATTGATCTTTTTGAGAAGATATGTCATAATTAACATGTTTCTTCAGTTTTTCAAAATAAGCATTGGTGATTTTGTATGTTGTTATAAACCCATTTCCCCTACAATTGTTACCAATCTAGTTTTAAATATTATAGGATGAATGGAAGTGTTCTTACTTGGAGTGGGTTGATCAAGAGTGGACACAGTCGTTGAAGATGTGCCTAGCGAAGCTCTGGAGCATGTATGAGGAAGAGAACATACGTAGTCTTAGAGAAACTGTTGTCAACGCTGAAGAATATTTGAAGATGCGGGATACAAAGTTGAAGGTGGAGAATGAGCTTAGATTTTTTAAATTATACTTTGCTAAGATGGTGTTGGCGAAGGAGGAGGCACTTTCCCAGTTGGCTCGTGCAAAACAGATTCTTACTGAACTGATAGCAGAGGTGGATAAGACGAGCCTGGATGATCTAGATTAGGGAAATGAATATATTGTTCTTATGAAGTTGAACTAGCTATATGTTGTACTGTGTTGTTTTCATGTACCTATCTTACTGTGATGTTATAATATATTTATGTGCCTGATATGAAATTGGCAAACAACTGTTTGATATGAAATGTGAATTTGCATAATACTAGAATTATTAATTGTAAACTAATAAACCTACTAAATGTGTCATGGACCTTTGCATACGGTTCTAGCAGTAAAAGTGCTTGCGATGGATAGCCCAATGCCACACAGTTTTCTTCATCAAATCGTGTGTGATGTAGTTGATAAAAACAAACAGTTAACCAAGGCAGACCGTGTGTGATAGTTACACCTTTCATACACGAGCCTACACATAAAACTGTGTGGGATGAACATACGAACGGAAACGTTTTCCCTGGATTGACTGTGTGGGATGTACATAAGAACGGAAACGTATTCCTTGGATTGACTGTCTGTGATATACATACCTACGTAAATGTTTTTCTGGGATTCACCGTGTGGGATGTAGATACCTACGGAAATGTTTTTTGGGATTCACCATGTGGGACGTACATACCTACGGAAATGTTTTTCTGCGATTCACCGTGTGGGATGTACATACCTACGGAAATGTTTTTCTAGGATTCAGCGTGTGGGATGTACATACCTACGGAAATGATTGGGTTTCGATGCCTCACCCGATCACACACGGACCCAGTCTGTGTCCCAGGAGGGCCTATCCCCAACGATATCTGAGTTGTGTGGGAAGGACCCCCTATCGCCCACACTCACTTGGCGACAGTTCCAAATGCCGTCGCAGAAAGGGGTTTAAACCGTTTGTATAGCACCGACGCGTACTAGTGTTTGGTGGAAGATTATATGTTCAGATCCATTATGCAATTTAATACCCCTCTGATCTTGAGCATGATTGTCATTTGTGAGTAGTTACTTTTGTTCTTGAGGTCACGGGAGAAATCTTGTTGCAAGGAATCATGTGAACTTGATATGTGTTCGATATTTTGATGATATGTATGTTGTGATTCCCTCAGTGGTGTCATGTGAGCGTCCACCACATGGCACTTCACTATATTTGGGCCTAAGGGAATGCATTGAGGAGTTGTTATTAGATGATGGGTTGCTAGAGTGACAGAAGCTCAAACCCTAGTTTATGGGCTATTCGTAAGGGACCGATTTGCATCCAAAAGTTTAATGTTATGGTTAGATTTTATCTTGATACTTTTCTCGTAGTTGCGGATCCTTGCGATGGGGTTAATCGTAAGTAGGAGGTTTGTTCAAGTAATAACAGCACCTAAGCACCGGTCCACCCACATATCATATTATCAAAGTAGCGAACACGGATCAAATCAACATGATGAATGTGACTAGATGAAATTCCCGTGTACCCTGAAGAATGCTTTGCTTATTATAAGAGACTGTTTTGGCTTGTCCTTTGCCACAAAAGGATTGGGCTACCTTGCTGCACTTTATTTACCATTACTGTTACTTGCTCGTTACAGATTATCTTGCTATCAAACTACTCGTTACTTACAATTTCAGTGCTTGTAGAGATTACCTTGTTGAAAACCACTTGTCATTTTCTTCTACTCCTCGTTGGGTTCGACACTCTTACTTATCGAAAGGACTACGATTGATCCCCTATACTTGTGGGTCATCAAGGCTCTTTTCTGGCACCGTTGCCGGGGAGTGGAGCACTCTTGGTAAGTGGATATTGGTAAGGGAAAATTATTACTATGTGCTAAAATTTATTGTCACTTGTTACTATGGAGAATCATCCTTTGAGGGGTTTGTTCAGGGTATCTTCACCTCGACCGGAACCATAATTAGTTACCCCTCAACCTACCGCACCTACTGAAAATATTGGTTATGGAATTCCTTCGGGTATGATAAAACAACTGCTACCTAATCCTTATGCAAGAGATGGAACCGAACATCCTGATATGCATTTGATATATGTGGATGGAATTTGTGGATTATTTAAGCTTGCAGGTTTGCCCAGAGATGAAGCTAAGAAGAAAGTTTTCTGTTTATCTTTGAATGGAAAAGCATTGGCATGGTATAGGCTATGTGATGATAATGGATCCTGCATTTGGAATCGACTGAAATTGGAATTTCACCAAAACATTTATCATATGCATCTAGTTCATCGTGATCGGAATTACATATATAATTTTTGGCCTCGTGAAGGAGAAATTATCGCTCTAGGTTGGGAGAGGCTTAAGTCAATGTTATATTCATGCCCCTATCATGAGCTCTCGAGAGAAATTGTTATTCAGAACTTTTATGCTCGGCTTTCTCGTGATAATCAATCCATGCTCGATACTTCTTGTACTGGTTCTTTTATGAAGAAGACTATTGAATTCAGGTGGGATCTTTTGGAAATAATTAAATGCAACTCTGAAGATTGGGAACTCGAGGAAGGTAAAGAGTCGGGTATTAAGCTTGAGTTTAATTGTGTTAAATCTTTCATGAATACTGATGCATTTCAAAAGTTTAGCACTAAATATGGACTTGACTCTGAGATAGTAGCCTCCTTTTGTGAATCTTTTTCTACTCATGTTGATCTCCTTGATGTCTACTAAGCAACTTTATTCTTGTAGACTCGTGTTGGGCCTCCAAGCGCAGAGTTTTGTAGGACAGTAGCAATTTTCCCTCAAGTGGATGACCTAAGGTTTATCAATCCGTGGTACGCGTAGGATGAAGATGGTATCTCTCAAACAACCCTGCAATCAAATACAAGAAATCTCTTGTGTCCCCAACACACCCAATACAATGGCAAATTGTATAGGTGCACTATTTCGGCGAAGAGATGGTGATAAAAGTGTAATATTGATGGTAGAAATATATTTTTATAATCTAAATAAATAAAAACAGCAAGGTAGCAAATAGTAAACGGGCACAAAACAGTATTGCAATGCTTGAAAATGAGGCCTAGGGTCTGTACTTTCACTAGTGCAATCTCTCAACAATGCTAATATAATTGGATCATATAACCAACCCTCAAAGTGCGATGAAGAATCACTCCAAAGTTCCTATCTAGCGGAGAACATAAGACGGAATTGTTTGTAGGTTACGAAACCACCACAAAGCTATTCTTTCCGATCAATCTATCCTAGAGTTCGTACTAAAATAACACCAAGCTATTAATTTCGATCGATCTAACCAAGAGTTCGTACTAAAATAACACCAAAGCAAATTCAGATTCATAATATTCAATCCAACACAAAGAACCTCAAAGAGTGCCCCAAGATTTCTACCGGAGAAACAAAAACAAGAATGTGCATCAACCCCTATGCATAGATTACCCCGATGTCATCGTGAGAATCCGCGAGTTGAATGCCAAAACACATATCAAGTGAATCAATATGATACCCCATTGTCACCATGAGTATCCATATGCAAGACATATATCAAGTGCTCTCAAATCCATAAAAGTATTTAATCTGATAACAACGAAATCTCAAAGGGAAAAACTCAATTCAACACAACAAGATAGAGAGGGGAAAGCACCATACGTCAGACTATATTAACAAAGCCCGTGATACATCAAGATCGTGACATCTCAAGCACACGAGAGAGAGAGAGAGAGAGATTAAGCACATAGCTATTGGTGCAAAACGTCAGCCCCGAGGGTGGATGCTACCTCTTGAGCACTGCGTTGGATTTCCTTGAAGAGGAAAGGATGATGCAGCAAAGTAGCGTAAGTATTTCCCTCAATTTTTTAGAACCAAGGTATCAATCCAGTAGGAGGCTACGCGCGAGTCCCTTGTACCTACACAAAACAAATAACTCGCAACCAACACGATAAGGGGTTGTCAATCCCTTCACGGTCACTTACGAGAGTGAGATCTGATAGATATGATAAGATAATATTTTTGGTATTTTTGTGATAAAGATGCAAAGTAAAATAAAAGCAAAGTAAAAAGCAAAGGAAATAACTAAGTATTGGAAGATTAATATGATGAAGATAGACCCGGGGGCCATAGGTTTCACTAGTGGCTTCTCTCAAGAGCATAAGTATTTCACGGTGGGTGAACGAATTACTATTGAGCAATTGACAGAATTGAGCATAGTTATGAGAATATCTAGGTATGATCATGTATATAGGCATCACGTCCGAGACAAGTAGACCGACTCCTGCCTGCATCTACTACTGTTACTCCACTCATCGACCGCTGTCCAGCATGCATCTAGAGTATTAAGTTCATGAAAACAGAGTAACGCCTTAAGCAAGATGACATGATGTAGAGGGATAAATTCATGCAATATGGTAAAAACCCATCTTGTTATCCTTGATGGCAACAATAAAATACATGCCTTGCTGCCCCTACTGTCACTGGGAAAGGACACCGCAAGATTGAACCCAAAGCTAAGCACTTCTCCCATTGCAAGAAACATCAATCTACTAGGCCAAACCAAACTGATAATTCGAAGAGACTTGCAAAGATAACCAATCATACATAAAAGAATTCAGAGAAGATTCATATATTGTTCATAGATAATCTTGATCATAAACCCACAATTCATCAGTCTCAACAAACACACCTCAAAAAGAAGATTACATCGAATAGCTCTCCACAAGAGAGGGGGAGAACATTGTATTGAGATCCAAAAAGAGAGAAGAAGCCATCTAACTAATAACTATGGACCCGAAGGACTGAGGTAAACTACTCACACTTCATCGGAGAGGCTATGGTGTTGATGTAGAAGCCCTCCGTGATGGATGCCCCCTCCGGCGGAGCTCCGGAACAGGCCCCAATATGGGATCTCGTGGATACAGAAGGTTGCGTCAGTGGAATTAGGGTTTTGGCTCCATATCTGATCGTTTGGGGGTACGTAGGTATATATAGGAGGAAGGAGTACGTCGGTGGAGAAACAGGGGGCCCACGAGGGTGGAGGGCGCGTCTGGGGGGTAGGCGCGCCCCCCTACCTCGTGGCCTCCTCCTTTATTTCTTGACATAGGGTCCAAGTCTCCTGGATCATGTTCGGTGAGAAAATCATGTTCCCGAAGGTTTCATTCCGTTTGGACTCCGTTTGATATTCCTTTTCTTCGAAACCCTAAAATAGGCAAAAAACAGAAATTTTAGGCTAGGCCTCCGGTTAATAGGTTAGTCCCAAAAATAATATAAAAGTGGATAATAAAGCCCAATAATGTCCAAAACAGTAGACAATATAGCATGGAGCAATCAAAAATTATAGATACGTTGGAGACGTGTCAAGCATCCCCAAGCTGAATTCCTGCTCGTCCACGAGTAGGTAAATGATAAAAAAGATAATTTTTGATGTGAAGTGCTACTTGGCATAATATTAGTGCAATTCTTCTTAATTGTGGTATGAATATTCAGATCCGAAAGATTCAAGATAAAACTTTAATATTGACATAAAAATAATAATACTTCAAGCATTCTAACAAAGCAATCATGTCTTCTCAAAATAACATGGCCAAAGAAAGTTATCCCTACAAAATCATATAGTCTGGCTATGTTCTATCTTCACTACACAAAGTATTTAAATCATGCACAACCCCAATGACAACCAAGCAATTGTTTCATACTTTTGACATTCTCAAACTTTTTCAATCTTCACGCAATACATGAGCGTGAGCCATGGATATAGAAATATATGTGGAATAGAATGGTGGTTGTGGAGAAGACAAAAAGGGAGAAGATAGTCTCACATCAACTAGGCGTATCAATGGGCTATGGAGATGCCCATCAATAGATATCAATGTGAGTCAGTAGGGATTGCCATGCAACGGATGCACTAGAGCTATAAGTATATGAAAGCTCAACAAAAGAAACTAAGTGGTGTGCATCCAACTTGCTTGCTCACGAAGACCTAGGGCATTTTTAGGAAGCCCATCATTGGAATATACAAGCCAAGTTCTATAATGAAGAATTCCCACTACTATATGAAAGTGACGAAATGATAGACTCTCTATCATGAATATCATGGTGCTACTTTGAAGCAGAAGTGTGGTAAAGGATAGTAACATTGTCCCTTCTCTCTCTCTCTCTCTTTATGGCCTCTTTTCTTTTTTGTATTTTATTTTTCATCCGGAGTCTCATCCCGACTTGTGGGGGAATCATAGTCTCCATCATCCTTTCCTCACTAGGACAATGCTCTAATAATGATGATCATCACACTTTTATTTTCTTACAACTCAACAATTACAACTCGATACTAAGAACAAAATATGACTCTATATGAATGCCTCCGGCGGTGTACCGGGATATGCAATGAATCAAGAGTGACATGTATGAAAGAATTATGAATGGTGGCTTTGCCACAAATACGATGTCAACTACATGATCGTGCTAAGCAATATGGCAATGATGGAGTGTGTCATAACGGAACAGTGGAATGTTGCATGGCAATATATCTCGGAATGGCTATGGAAATGCCATAATAGGTAGGTATGGTGGCTGTTTTGAGGAAGGTATATGGTGGGTGTACGATACCAGTGAAAGGTGTGCGGTATTATAGAGGCTAGCAATGGTGGAAGGAAGAAAAGTGCGTATACTCCATGGACTCAACATTAGTCATAAAGAACTCATATACTTATTGCAAAAATCTACAAGTTATCAAAGCAAAGTATTACACGCATGCTCCTAGGGGGATAGATTGGTTGGAAAAGACCATCGCTCGTCCCCGACCGCCACTCATAAGGAAGACAATCAAAAAATAAATCATGCTCCGACTTCATCACATAATGGTTCACCATACATGCATGCTATGGGAATCACAAACTTTAACACAAGTATTTCTCAAATTCACAACTACTCAACTAGCACAACTTTAATATCACCATCTTCATATCTCAAAACAATTATCAAGCATCAAACTTCTCATAGCATTCAACACACTCATAAGAAAGTTCTTACTATTCTTGAATACCAAGCATATTAGGATTATTTAAGAAAATTACCATGCTATTTAAGACTCTCAAAATAATCTAAGTGAAGCATGAGAGATCAATAATTTCTATAAAACAATTCCACCACCGTGCTCTAAAAAATATAAGTGAAGTACTAGAGCAAAACTATATAACTCAAATGATATAAGCGAAGCACATAGAGTATTCTAACAAATTCCAAATCATGTATGGCTCTCTCAAAAGGTGTGTACAGAAAGGATTATTGTGGTAAACTAAAAATCAAAGACTCAAATCATACAAGATGCTCCAAGCAAAACACATATCATGTGGTGAATAAAAATATAGCTCCAAGTAAAGTTACCGATAAAAGTAGACGAAAGAGGGGATGCCTTCCGGGGCACCCCCAAGCTTTGGCTTTTAGGTGTCCTTATATTATCTTGGGGGTGCCATGGGCATCCCCAATATTAGGCTCTTGCCACTCCTTGTTCCATAATCCATCAAATCTTTACCCAAAACTTGAAAACTTCACAACACAAAACTTAAAGTAGAAAATCTCGTGAGCTCCGTTAGCGAAAGAAAACAAAAGACCACTTCAAGGTACTTTAATGAACTAATTATTTATTTATATTGGTGTTAAACCTACTGTATTACAACTTCTCTATGGTTTATAAACTATTTTACTAGCCATAGATTCATCAAAATAAGCAAACAACACACGAAAAACAGAATCTGTCAAAAACAGAACAGTCTGTAGTAATCTGTAGCTAGCGCAATATCTGGAACCCCAAAAATTCTAAAATAAATTGCTGGACGTGAGGAAGTTATCTATTAATCATATGCAAAAATAATTAACTAAATATCACTTCCCAAATAAGAATGGCAGCAGTTCTCGTGAGCGCTAAAGTTTCTCTTTTTTACAGCAAGATATCAAGACTTTCCCCAAGTCTTCCCAACGGTTCTACTTGGCACAAACACTAATTAAACACAAAAAAACACAACCAAAACAGAGGCTAGATAAATTATTTATTACTAAACAGGATCAAAAATCAAGGAATAAAAATAAAATTGGGTTGCCTCCCAACAAGCGCCATCGTTTAACGCCCCTAGCTAGGCATAAAAAGCACGGATAGATCTAGGTATTGCCATCTTTGGTAGGCAATCCATAAGTGGCTCTCATAATAGATTCATAAGGTAATTTAATTTTCTTTCTAGGAAAGTGTTCCTTGCCTTTCCTTAATGGAAATTGGAATCAAATATTTCCTTCCTTCATATCAATAATTGCACCAATCGTTCTAAGGAAAGGTCTACCAAGAATAATGGGACATGAAGGATTGCAATCTATGTCAAGAACGATAAAATCTACGTGCACATAATTCCTATTTGCAACAATAAGAACATCATTAATTATTCCCATAGCTTTCTTAATAGTGGAATCCGCAAGGTGCAAGTTTAGAGAGCAATCATCAAAATCTCGGAAACCTAACAAATCACACAAAGTCTTAGGAATCGTGGAAACACTAGCACCCAAATCACACAAAGCATAGAACTCATGATCTTTAATCTTAATTTTAATAGTTGGTTCCCACTCATCATAAAGTTTTCTAGGGATAGAAACTTCCAACTCAAGTTTTTCTTCATAAGATTGCATCAAGGCATCAACAATATGTTTAGTAAACGCTTTATTTTGACTATAAGCATGAGGATAATTTAGCACGGATTGCAACAAGGAAATACAATCAATCAAAGAGCAATTTTCATAATTAAATTCCTTGAAATCCAAAATAGTGGGTTTAGCAACATCTAGGGTTTTAATTTCTTCAATCCCACTTTCATCAAATTTAGCATCAAGATCTAAAAACTCTGAATTTTGGAACGCCTTCTAGGTAAAGGTGGATCATATTCAGTCCCATCATTATTAAGATTCATATTGCAAAACAAAGATTTAATAGGGGCCACATCAATAACTTTTAGATCTTCATCTTTATTTTCATAGGAACTAGAAGAACACGCTCTTATAAAGGCATCTTTCTTAGCGCGCATCCTAGCGGTTCTTTCTTTGCACTCATCAATGGAAATTCTCATGGCTTTGAGAGACTCATTGATATCATGCTTAGGAGGAATAGATCTAAGTTTCAAATAATCAACATCAAGAGAAATTTTATTAACGTTCCTGGCCAACTCATCAATCTTAAGCAATTTTTCTTCAATCAAAGTATTCAAATTCTTTTGCGAAGTAATAAATTCTTTAATATTAGATTCAAAATCAGAGGGCATATTATTATAATTTCCATAAGAATTGTTGTAGGAATTACCAGAATTATTAGAGGGACTACTAGGATAAGGCCTAGGATTAAAATTTCCTCTATACGTGTTGTTACCAAAATTGTTCCTACCAACAAAATTCACTTCCATAGATTCATTATTATTCTCAATCAAAGTAGACAAGGGCATATCATTAGGATCAGAAGAAACACTCTTTCTAGCAAATAATTTCATAAGTTCATCCATCTTTCCACTCAATACATTAATTTATTCTATCGCATGCACCTTTTTATTAGTAGATCTTTCAGTATGCCATTGAGAATAATTAACCATAATATTATCTAGGAGTTTAGTAGCTTCTCCTAAAGTGATTTCCATAAAAGTGCCTCCCGTGGCCGAATCTAAAAGATTTCTAGAAGCAAAATTCAATCCGGCATAAAAAATTTGTATAATCATCCACAAATTCAAACCATGAGTAGGGCAATTATGTATCTTTAATTTCATCCTCTCCCAAGCTTGTGCAACATGTTCATGATCAAGTTGCTTAAAATTCATAATATCGTTTCTAAGGGAGATGATCTTAGCGGGAGGAAAATACTTATAAATAAAAGCATCTTTGCACTTGTTCCAAGAATCAATACTATTTTTGGGCAAAGATGAAAACCAAGCTTTAGCACGATCTCTAAGCGAAAAAGGAAATAGCTTCAACTTAACAATATCATTATCCACATATTTCTTCTTTTGCATATCACACAAATCAACGAAGCTATTTATATGGGTAGCGACATCTTCACTAGGAAGGCCGGAAAACGGATCTTTCATGACAAGATTCAGCAAAGCGGCATTAATTTCACAAGATTTAGCATCGGTAAGAGGAGCAATCAGAGTGCTAATTGTTGTTGGTACTAGTAAAGTCACACAATTTAGTGTTATCTTGAGCCATCGTGACAAGTAAGCAATCCAACACACAAGCAAACAAAAAGCAAGCGGGCAAAAAGAGGCAAATAGAGAGAGGGAGGATAGAGAGAGAGAGGGCGAATAAAATGGGTGAAGTGGGGGAGAGGAAAACGAGAGGAAAATGGCAAATAAGGTAATGCGGGAGATAAGGGTATGTGATGGGTACTTGGTATGTTGACTTTTGCGTAGACTCCCCGGCAACAGCGCCAGAAATCTTCTTGCTACCTCTTGAGCACTGCGTTGGATTTCCTTGAAGAGGAAAGGATGATGCAGCAAAGTAGCGTAAGTATTTCCCTCAGTTTTTGAGAACCAAGGTATCAATCCAATAGGAGGCTACACGCGAGTCCCTCGTACCTGCACAAAAAAAATAACTCCTCGCAACCAACGCGATAAGGGGTTGTCAATCCCTTCACGGTCACTTACGAGAGTGAGATCTGATAGATATGATAAGATAATATTTTTGGTATTTTTGTGATAAAGATGCAAAGTAAAATAAAAGCAAAGTAAAAAAGCAAAGGAAATAACTAAGTATTGGAAGATTAATATGATGAAGATAGACCCGGGGGCCATAGGTTTCACTAGTGGCTTCTCTCAAGAGCATAAGTATTTAATGGTGGGTGAACGAATTACTGTTGAGCAATTGACAGAATTGAGCATTGAGAATATCTAGGTATGATCATGTATATAGGCATCACGTCCGAGACAAGTAGACCGACTCCTGCCTGCATCTACTACTATTACTCCACTCATCGATCGCTATCCAGCATGCATCTAGAGTATTAAGTTCATGAAAATAGAGTAATGCCTTAAGCAAGATGACATGATGTAGAGGGATAAATTCATGCAATATGATAAAAAAACATCTTGTTATCCTCGATGGAACAATACAATACATGCCTTGCTGCTACCTCTTGAGCACTGCGTTGGTTTTCCTCGAAGAGGAAGGGATGATGCAGCAAAGTAGCGTAAGTATTTCCCTCAGTTTTTGAGAACCAAGGTATCAATCCAGTAGGAGGCTACGTGCGAGTCCCTCGTACCTGCACAAAACAAATAAATCCTCGCAACCAACGTGAATAGGGGTTGTCAATCCCTACAGGGCCACTTACGAGAGTGAGATCTGATAGATATGATAAGATAATATTTTTTTGGTATTTTTGTGATAAAGATGCAAAGTAAAATAAAGGCAAAGTAAAAAGCAAAGGAAATAACTAAGTAGTAGGAGATTAATATGATAAAGATAGACCCGGGGGCCATAGGTTTCACTAGTGGCTTCTCTTGAGAGCATAAGTATTCTATGGTGGGTGAACAAATTACTGTTGAGCAATTGACAGAATTGAGCATAGTTATGAGAATATCTAGGTATGATCATGTACATAGGCATCACGTCCGACACAAGTAGACCGACTCCTGCCTGCATCTACTACTATTACTCCACTCATCGACCGCTATCCAGCATGCATCTAGAGTATTAAGTTCATGAAAATAGAGTAACGCCTTAAGCAAGATGACATGATGTAGAGGAATAAATTCATGCAATATGATAAAAAACCCATCTTGTGATCCTCGATGGCAACAATACAATACGTGCCTTGCTGCCCCTACTGTCACTGGGAAAGGACACCACAAGATTGAACCCAAAGCTAAGCACTTCTCCCATTGCAAGAAAGATCAATCTAATAAGCCAAACCAAACTGATAATTCGAATAGACTTGCAAAGATAACCAATCATACATAAAAGAATTTAGAGGAGATTCAAATATTGTTCATAGATAAACTTGATCATAAACCCACAATTCATCGATCTCAACAAACACACCGCAAAAAGAAGATTACATCGAATAGATCTCCACAAGACAGGGGGAGAACATATTATTGAGATCCAAAAAGAGAGAAGAAGCCATCTAGCTAATAACTATGGACCCGAAGGTCTGAGGTAAACTACTCACACTTCATCAGAGAGGCTATGGTGTTGATGTAGAAGCCCTCCGTGATGGATGCCCCCTCCGGCGAAGCTTCGGAACAGGCCCCAAGATGGGATCTCGTGGATACAGAAAGTTGCGGCGGTGGGATTAGGTTTTTGGCTCCGTATCTGATCGTTTGGGGGTACGTAGGTATGTATAGGAGGAAGAAGTACGCCGGTGGAGCAATAGGGGGCCCACGAGGTTGGAGGGCGTGCCAGGGGGTAGGCGCGCCCCCCTACCTCGTGGCGTCCCTGTTGGTTGCTTGACGTAGGGTCCGAGTCTCCTGGATCTTGTTCGTTGAGAAAATCACGTTCCCGAAGGTTTCATTCCGTTTGGACTCCGTTTGATATTCCTTTTCTTCGAGACCCTAAAATAGGCAAAAAATACAGCAATTCTGGGTTGGGCCTCCGGTTAATAGGTTAGTCCCAAAAATAATATAAAAGTGGATAATAAAGCCCAATAATGTCCAAAATAGTAGATAATATAGCATGGAGCAATCAAAAATTATAGATACGTTGGAGACGTATCAAGCATCCCCAACCTTAATTCCTGCTCGTCCTCGAGTAGGTAAATGATAAAAAGATAATTTTTGCTGTGGAATGCTACTTGGCATAATTTCAAATGTAATTCTTCTTAATTGTGGTATGAATATTCAGATCTGAAAGATTCTAGACAAAAGTTCAATATTGACTTAGAAATAATAATACTTCAAGCATACTAACTAAGCAATTATGTCTTCTCAAAATAACATGGCTAAAGAAAGTTATCCCTACAAAATCATATAGTCTGGCTATGCTCTATCTTCACCACACAAAGTATTTAAATCATGCACAACCCCGATGACAAGCCAAGCAATTGTTTCATACTTTTGACATTCTCAAAACTTTTTCAATCTTCACGCATTACATGAGCGTGAGCCATGGACATAGCAATATAGGTGGAATAGAGTGGTGGTTGTGGACAAGACAAAAAGGAGAAGATAGTCTCACATCAACTAGGCGTATCAATGGGCTATGGAGATACCCATCAATAGATATCAATGTGAGTGACTAGGGATTGCCATGCAACGGATGCACTAGAGCTATAAGTATGTGAAAGCTCAAAAAGAAACTAAGTGGGTGTGCATCCAACTCGCTTGCTCACGAAGACCTAGGGCAATTTGAGGAAGCCCATCATTGGAATATACAAGCCAAGTTCTATAATGAATAATTCCCACTAGTATATGAAAGTGACAACATATGAGACTCTCTATCATAAAGATCATGGTGCTACTTTGAAGCACAAGTGTGGTAAAAGGATAGTAGCATTGTCCCTTCTCTCTTTTTCTCTCATTTTTTTATTTGGGCCTTTTCTCTTTTTATGGCCTCTTTTTTATTTTTTTATTTTTCGTCCGGAGTCTCGTCCCGACTTGTGGGGAAATCATAGTCTCCATCATCCTTTCCTCACTGGGACAATGCTCTAATAATGAGGATCATCACACTTTTATTGCCTTACAACTCAAGAATTACAACTCGATACTTAGAACAAGATATGACTCTATATGAATGCCTCCGACGGTGTACCGGGATATGCAATGACTCATGAGTGACATGTATGAAAGATTTATGAACGATGGCTTTGCCACAAATACGATGTCAACTACATGATCATGCAAAGCAATATGACAATGATGGAGCGTGTCATAATAACGGAACGGTGGAAAGTTGCATGGCAATATATCTCGAAATGGCTATGGAAATGCCATGATAGGTAGGTATGGTGGCTGTTTTGAGGAAGGTATATGGTGGGTGTATGATACCGACGAAAGGTGCGCGGTATTAGAGAGGCTAGCAATGGTGGTAGGGTGAGAGTGCGTATGATCCATGGAATCAACATTAGTCATAAAGAACTCATATACTTATTGCAAAAATCTACAAGTTATCAAAGCAAAGTATTATGCGCATGCTCCTAGGGGGATAGATTGGTAGGAAAAGACCATCGCTCATCCCCGGCCGCAACTCATAAGGAAGACAATCAATAAATAAATCATGCTCCGACTTCATCACATAACGGTTCACCATACGTGCATGCTACGGGAATCACAAACTTCAACACAAGTATTTCTCAAATTCACAACTACTCAACTAGCATGACTCTAATATCACCATCTCCATATCTCAAAACAATTATCAAGTATCAAACTTCTCATAGTATTCAACACACTCATAAGAGAATTTTATTATTCTTGAATACCTAGCATATTAGGATTATTTAAGAAAATTACCATGCTATTTAAGACTCTCAAAATAATCTAAGTGAAGCATGAGAGATCAATAGTTTCTATAAAACAAATCCACCATTGTGCTCTAAAAGATATAAGTGAAGTACTAGAGCAAAATTATATAACTCAAATGATATAAGTGAAGCACATAGAATATTCTAATAATTTCCGAAACATGTGTGTCTCTCTCAAAAGGTGTGTACAGCAAGGATGATTGTGGTAAACTAACAAATAAATACTCAAATAATACAAGACGCTCCAAGCAAAACACATATCATGTGGTGAATAAAAATATAGCTCCAAGTAAAGTTACCGATAGAAGTAGACGAAAGAGGGGATGCCTTCCAGGGCATCCCCAAGCTTTGGCTTTTAGGTGTCCTCAGATTATCTTGGGGGTGCCATGGGCATCCCAAAGGTTAGGCTCTTGCCACTCCTTGTTCCATAATCCATCAAATCCTTACCCAAAACTTGAAAACTTCACAACACAAAACTCAAAGTAGAAAATCTCGTGAGCTCCGTTAGCGAAAGAAAACAAAAGACCACTTCAAGGTACTGTAATGAACTCATTATTTATTTATATTGGTGTTAAACCTACTGTATTCCAACTTCTATATGGTTTATAAACTATTTTACTAGCCATAGATTCATCAAAATAAGCAAACAACACATGAAAAACAGAATCTGTCAAAAACAGAACAGTCTGTAGTAATCTGTAGCTAGCGCAATATCTGGAACCCCAAAAATTCTAAAATAAATTGCTGGACGTGAGGAAGTTATATATTAATCATCTGCAAAAATAATTAACTAAATATCACTTTCCAAATAAAAATGGCAGCAGTTCTCGTGAGCGCTAAAGTTTCTCTTTTTTACAGCAAGATATCAAGACTTTCCCCAAGTCTTCCCAACGGTTCTACTTGGCACAAACACTAATTAAACACAAAAAACACAACCAAAACAGAGGATAGATAAATTATTTATTACTAAACAGGATCAAAAATCAAGGAATAAAAATAAAATTGGGTTGCCTCCCAACAAGCGCTATCGTTTAACGCCCCTAGCTAGGCATAAAAAGCACGGATAGATCTAGGTATTGCCATCTTTGGTTTTAGGGAAAAAGAGAGAAAATTTGTTATCTATGGAATTAATCTTTCTATTTTGACAAAGTACATGTCCATTAATGGTTGAAGAAAGATTAAGAATGTTGCGAAAATTGACATCTAGTCTAGCTTTTATCTCTTTAATAGATTCATTTTGGTAAGAAAGCAAAAGAGATGTGATTTCAGCTTTCTCGTTAATGGGGTGCCCAAATATAGTTTTCATCCTCTCATAGGTATCTATGGGGTCCGCTTCAAGAAAACCCTTCTTGAAAATAGAATCTAAAACCTGTTTGAACGAAGCAGGCAGCCCAACATAAAAGCTTTTTAAGTAAACCTCAATTTGATATTGGGGTACATAGCTAGCCCGGATCCTTAACAACCTATCCCAAGCATCTTTCAAAGATTCATGAAGTAAAGAACGAAAAATTCCAGAATCATCTTCATCAAAATTACTAAGCTTTTCATTGATAACTCCGGTAAGTTTTTCCATAGCATTCCGATTTATGAGTTTAGATAAGATAGAAGGATTGTCTAAAGCACTAGAACTTGGGAGAGAACCCCCAATTATTTTTGGTTCCGACATGGCGAGCGAAAAGAGGCAAATGGAGAAAGAGAGGAAAGATAGAGAGAGAGGGCGAATAAAACAGCAAGGGTGAAGTGGGGGAGAGGAAAACGAGAGGCAAATGGCAAATAATGTAATGCGGGAGATAAGGGTATGTGATGGGTACTTGGTATGTTGACTTTTGCGTAGACTCCCAGGCAATGGCGCCAGAAATGGCTCATTGTCGGGAGTCAAATATTTACTTGTGCGAACCTCCCCAGCAATGGCGCCAAAAATCTTCTTGCTACCTCTTGAGCACTGTGTTGGATTTCCTTGAAGAGGAAAGGATGATGCAGCAAAGTAGCGTAAGTATTTCCCTCAGTTTTTGAGAACCAAGGTATCAATCCAGTAGGAGGCTTTGTGCGAGTCCCTAGTACCTGCACAAACAAATAACTCCTCGCAACCAACGCGATAAGGGGTTGTCAATCCCTTCACGGTCACTTACGAGAGTGAGATCTGATATATATGATAAGATAATATTTTTGGTATTTTTATGATAAAGATGCAAAGTAAAATAAAAGCAAAGTAAATAACTAAGTATTGGAAGATTAATATGATGAAGATAGACCCGGGGGCCATAGGTTTCACTAGTGGCTCCTCTGAAGAGCATAAGTACTTTACGGTGGGTGAACGAATTACTGTTGAGCAATTGATAGAATTGAGCATAGTTATGAGAATATCTAGGTATGATCATGTAAATAGGCATCACGTTCGAGACAAGTAGACCGACTCCTGCCTGCATCTACTACTATTACTCCACTCATCAACCACTATCCAGCATGCATCTAGAGTATTAAGTTCATGAAAACAGAGTATCGCCTTAAGCAAGATGACATGATGTAGAGGGATAAATTCATGCAATATGATAAAAAAACCATCTTGTTATCCTCGATGGCAATAATACAATACGTGCCTTGCTGCCCCTACTGTCACTGGGAAAGGACACCGCAAGATTGAACCCAAAGCTAAACACTTCTCCCAATGCAAGAAAGATCAATCTAGTAGGCCAAACCAAACTGATAATTCGAAGAGACTTGCAAAGATAACCAATCATACATAAAGAATTCAGAGGAGATTCAAATATTGTTCATAGATAAACTTGATCATAAACCCACATTTCATCGGTCTCAACAAACACACCGCAAAAAGAAGATTACATCGAATAGGTCTCCACAAGAGAGGGGGAGAACATTGTATTGAGATCCAAAAGGAGAGAAGAAGCCATCTAGCTAATAACTTGTGACGCCCGGATAGTTACGCTATAGTAACCCTCTGGTAATGATGCCACATCACCTCGAATATTGTTGATAATCTCGCGTTAGTTCAGAACCGATCCAAATTCAGACTTGAATTAAAGTCAAAACAATTAAAGTTTTCAAAAGTCAAAACTAAGTTGTTCCTAATGTGTCAAATAGTCCATAATAAATGTTGGTGAAGAAATCATCTTTGAATAAAATACTTAAATGCACTAAATAAACTAAAACGGCGATAAAACAATTATTAAAAATGCTTTTAAAATAATAAGCAAATGCAAAAATACTTTATTTAAAGTGCCAAAAAAATTTGGGGTTGTGACCTATTTAATAACACCAAATTAGTTGTCGCTTTTAGATTTTATAAAACAAAAATAAAAGAAAACAGAAAAGTAATAGAATATTAAAAAAACAGAACAAACAAAAAAAGGGAAAAGAAACACCCCCCCCCCTGCTGGGCCTCAGCCCAGCTGGCCATTGGGCTAACCAGGCCGGCCCAGCCGGCGCCCCACTCCCCTCCTCCTTATCCCCCACCCCGATCGAACCCTAGGGCAACCCCCCCACTTCCCCCATCGATCCAGATCTGGATCGGGATCATCCCCGTTGCCCCGCACGAACCCCCCCCCCACTCCTCCCGCACGAAACCCCACTCCTCGTGACCGAGACACCCACCCTCTCCCGTTCTCCAGCGTCGCCAAGCACCCCGCGCCCGACGCCCCGCCACCACGCCACTGGATGGATGCCTCGCCACCTCGCCGCTGGATGGACGCCCCGCCGCCTACCATCGACGCTCGCCTCCCCGACCTCCTCCCCGGCGGACTCCGTCGAGCCTCGCCGGCGAACCCCTGCATCGGGGGTGAGCGAAACTCCCCTCTCCTTTCTGTCTCCCTAGAACGTGCGTCCCTAGTCCGTCGCCGCGGCCGCCGCACTCGGCGCACGCCCCTGACCATCGCCCTGTACACGCGCCGCCCGTGCTCACCGCGGCCTAGCCTCGCTCGGCGTGCCGTCACGCGCAACCGCAGCCGCGCCGAGCCGCACCTGTAGTGCTGCTCCTTCCCGGAGCGCTCGCACCTGCCGTGGCCCGCACCACCGCAGCTCCCTGCTGCCTCCGACGCAACCACCATCGCCCCGCTCGCTGTCTCTACTCGAGACCGCCCGCGACGACCCCGCTGGCCACCGCGGCCATCTGCGCCGGCCTCCCGCTCCAGTTCCTCCCCTCCGCCGCTTCCCCTGACCGGCGTCATGGGCGCCGGCGGCCGTACCGATGGCCTCGACCGAAGCAGCGCTCTGATTCGCCCATAGTCGGGCGCGCCCGTTACCACCACCAATGCCCGTCGCCCGACCCACCATAGGCCATTGGGCCTATGGCACGAGGGGCCCACAGCCCGAGAACGAAAAAAAAAAGAAATAAAAATAAATTTAATTAATTAATTAATTAACTAAATTAATTAAGTTAATTAACCTTAATTAATTAATCTAATTAACCTGTTAGCTTAATTAAACAGTAATTAGTTTAACTAAATCCTAATTAACCTAACAGAGTATGACAGGTGGGTCCCATTGGACCCACGCGTTAGTTTGACCCAGTCAACCCCTGTTGACTGCTGATGTCAGCATGACGTCATGCTGACGTCATAAATCCATTTTCCGAATTAATTAAATAATTAAATAAATTCCAGAAATTAATAAAATCTTTAGAAAATCATATCTTTTAATCTGTAACTCGGATTAAAATATTTTCAACATGAAAGTTGCTCAGAACGACGAGACGAATCCGGATACGCAGTCCGTTCGTCTGCCACACACCCCTAACCTATCGAACTCGCAACTTTCCCCCTCCGGCTCCTTTGCCCGAAAACACGAAACACCGGGAATACTTTCTCGGATGTTTTCCCCCCTTCACCGGTATCACCTCCTACCGCGTAGAACACGTCTAGCTCTGCCTGTTATCCTGTTATGCACTTGCTTGCTATGTATTTACTGTTTCTCCCCCCTCTTCTCTTCGGTAGACCCCGTGATGAGGCTGATGCCCCAGTTCGACTACGGAGTTGACGACCCCTCTCTCTTGCCAGAGCAACCAGGCAAGCCCCCCCTTTGATCACCAGATATCGCCTATTCTCCTCTATACTGCTTGCATTAGAGTAGGGTAGCATGTTACTGCTTTTGTTAATCCTATTCTGATGCATAGCCTGACATTGTCGCTACATCTGTTGATACCTTACCTGCAATCCTAAATGCTTAGTATAGGGTGCTAGTTTATCATCATTGGCCCTACATTCTTGTCAGTCTGCCTTGCTATACTATCGGGCCGTGATCACTTGGGAGGTGATCACGGGTATATACTATACCTACATACATACTATACTGATGGTGACTAAAGTTGGGTCAGCTCATTGAGTACCCGCAAGTGATTCTGACGAGGGGGCTGAAAGGACAGGTGGCTCCATCCCGGTAGAGGTGGGCCTGGGTTCCCGACGGCCCTCGACTGTTACTTTGTGGCGGAGCGACAGGGCAGGTTGAGACCACCTAGGAGACAGGTGGGCCTGGCCCTGTTCGGCGTTCGCGGATACTTAACACGCTTAACGAGATCTTGGTATTTGATCTGAGTCGGCTACGAGCCTATACGCACTAACCATCTACGTGGGAGTAGTTATGGGTATCCCGACGTCGTGGTATCAGCCGAAGCCCTTCAGACGTCAGCGACGGAGCGGCGCGCGCCGGATTGGAACGTAAGCCTGCTCTTGTATTAAGGGGGCTAGTTCTGCTTTCGGCCGCGTACGCAACGTGCAGGTGTGCTATGGGCGATGGGCCCAGACCCCTGTGCGCTTAGGTTTAGACCGGCGTGCTGGCCTCTCTGTTGAGCCTAGGTGGGGCTGCGACGTGTTGATCTTCCGAGGCCGGGCATGACCCAGGAAAGTGTGTCCGGCCAAATGGGATCGAGCGTGTTGGGGAATGTGGTGCACCCCTGCAGGGAAGTTAATCTATTCGAATAGCCGTGATCTTCGGTAACAGGACGACTTGGAGTTGTACCTTGACCTTATGACAACTAGAACCGGATACTTAATAAAACACACCCTTCCAAGTGCCAGATACAACCGGTGGTCGCTCTCCCTCAGGGATATGAGGAGAGGATCGCCGGGTAGGATTATGCTATGCGATGCTACTGGAGATGCTACTTGGAGATGCTACTTGGAGATGCTATTTGGAGGACTCCAGTCTACTCTCTTCTACATGCTCCAGGACGGAGGCTGCCAGAAGCGTAGTCTTTGACAGGATTAGCTATCCCCCTTTTATTCTGGCATTCTGCAGTTCAGTCCACTGATATGGCCCTTTACACATATACCCATGCATATGTAGTGTAGTTCCTTGCTTGCGAGTACTTTGGATGAGTACTCACGGTTGCTTTCTTCCCCCTTTTCCCCCTTTCCTTTCTTTCTGGTTGTCGCAACCAGATGCTGGAGCCCTGGAGCCAGACGCCACCGTCAGAACGACGACTACTACCCGGAGGTGCCTACTACTACGTGCAGCCCGCTGACGACGACCAGGAGTAGTTAGGAGGATCCCAGGCAGGAGGCCTGCGCCTCTTTCGATCTGTACCCCAGTTTGTGCTAGCCTTCTTAAGGCAAACTTGTTTAACTTATGTCTGTACTCAGATATTGTTGCTTCCGCTGACTCGTCTATGATCGAGCACTTGTATTCGAGCCCTCGAGGCCCCTGGCTTGTATTATGATGCTTGTATGACTTATTTATGTTTTAGAGTTGTGTTGTGATATCTTCCCGTGAGTCCCTGATCTTGATCGTACACGTTTGCGTGCATGATTAGTGTACGATTAAATCGGGGGCGTCACAAGTTGGTATCAGAGCCGACTGCCTGTAGGAATCCCCCTTTCCAACTCCTTGGCCGAAGTTGAGTCTAGTCATTGCAAAACTTTTACTAACTTGGCTGTGTGCCTTACGGGCCCACGTCGCCATTGGGTGGTAGTAGGATCTTTTATTCCTCGACCTATGCTCTGGGACTCTGACATCTCTTCTATTCGGGTTAAACGATTTTTACTAAAATCTGACTTTAGGTTCTCGAAAATACTTTCTCCCGGAGAGCCCCTTCAGTCCAGGTGATCGCCGGCTACACCAGAAGATTTCGAAGTTACTCGCCGAAACTCTTTCAAGACTTTGTGCCCATCACTTTTGCTATTCCCGACCACCGATAAATCCTTATGGATAACTGCTTACACTTGGCATTCTTACGATCATTCCCCATTGTTCTTGTTATTACAAGATACCCCGAAATTCTCTCCATTGATCCGAGAATATCTTGTGCCTACTGTCTTGCAATTCCTTGTCACCTGAATACCCCTATGGATAATTTTCGCACTTGTCGAGTAACCGCTTATCCCCAGTTGTTCATGTGTTTCACGAAAGTCTTCAAAATAATATTCGATCTTCCGAAAATCCTCTAGAGCCTTTGGCTCTTGAAATTCTTGCTTGCTTGCACTATGGTTAATCCCATAAGTCTCGTAGTCTTAATGACATTCCTTGTCATTATCATTTTGAGTCTGTTGACTCAATATTCTGCGAATACACGCAATCAGCATTGATCCTTATAAATTACTTTTCCGGCTGAGCTGCCATTCTTTTTACTGGAATTGGTTCTCGACCAATCCAATTGTCTTTGATTGTACCCTACGGCTATTCAACTTATCCACCCCTAATCAGAGCATTGCTTCTGATCTCTTGATTTGGAAATCATAATTCCTTTGCATTTGACAATTGAGTTAGTCAGTTGTTTCTATAATCTGCTTCCTCTAGTTGAGTACCGATGCTCACGTCAGATCCCTTGTGGACCACCAGATCCTTTGTTGGATTTTCTCTGACAACGCCCTTCATATTCAATAAACTTGTGAGCCTTTTCTCGGATACATAATGCCTTTGGTAAATTGTATTGTCTGCTTGGCCAACCTTGCTCTGCTTTCGAGCTTGAGTTATTTACTTCTGAACTTTGTAGTATATGTTCCTAAGATACCTGATGGGTTGTACCAAGGCCTTCCCTAGACTGTGCAAACCCGAGAGTTTTCACGAGTTATATTCTTCGGGTGATTACCAGATAAAATTTCAACACTACGACTTCGTCGAAAATGAGAAGTGAATGAAAAGGTATGCATTCGAGAAGTGGGAGTCGACCTTGAACCTTGCGTTCATGCCCATGGACACGATGCTAATCTTATCATGGGTGCTCCTCTTAAACCCTCTTTGGTATAAGTTCTTATATCTGGGATCTGGCCTTTTGCAATCGTGGTTCCGACCATGTTCTCCTTTAAATTACATTTCTCGTGCGGGTTTAAGCACTTGTCTTCTGTAGAGCAATACCCCAGTCCAACCTCTACTTTGATCTATCGTCGAGTATTATCCCCCTGGTATCTCAAGGTTATCACGGAACTGCATAACTTCTTACGAGTTATTCATCAAGTGCTACATTCTCATTGATTCCAATTTTTCGCGGGCTCTGAGTTATTATACACTCAAGGACACCAATAACTGAATCGAGTTCGCATTGCGATTCAACAAGTATTTGAATCCATCACTGCTTACAAATTTATTAATCCTTCAAGTCATTCCTAGCCTGATCGGCTATATCATTATCGAGCTAATTTTAACTGTGCTACCCGGTCCTTCTTCCCGGAGCACAATTTTCGACGATGAACTAACCTTACGTCGATCATCATCGTCATATCATTTCGCCTTGAACAACAAGCTTGGTTTCGAGTTTGTGTCCTACCCATGGTTCCAATGACCTTCCGCTTCATCATTTCTTTGACTCGATGTTGTTGCTGATTGTTTATATCTTGAAATCTCTCGACAAATGTGTCGTGAACATCATCAACCTTATGAGGTCTTCCAAGATATCTATCGAATTCTTGATGATAAATAGCATCCTTTGCCCTCGATGATTTGGGTTATCATCGACAACATTATTGCATTCCCTCCAACACAAAACTTGTTCCTGTTTTGTGCTGTACCTTGAGTTCCTTGCTATCCAACTTATGTTATGTTCTACTGCGGAGTATTACCATCTTTGATGTCAAGAATGTTGTGAGGATTGCTCCACCACTTAAGAATTCTTGGTATAGTGATACTTATCACCATCACCATTCTTTTCTTGGTCACCGTGTTATTTCTAAACACCGACAAATAGACTGTGATGTGTAATCCCAAAACTTCTAGCAACCCTATTGCTTTGAAGTTAATGGTCGGTCGTTCATTCTTAGACTGTTGATTATTCACCATTCTCACATTGGTCGTGCAACCCAACCCATATCTTGGGTGCACCTTTCAACCAATGTTTAATTGTGTATGTTTTCCTCGAGCTTACTTCCTTATATCATTTGATCTGACAAATGTTATCTCCTTGTTCACCTAATTGTGGAAATCCATCTTTTGGAAATCTCGAAGAATTGCCGTTGAGTTCATCATCCACCTCCTTGTCCTCTCCTTGGGATAATGATGAACTCTTGTTAACGGAAATCACTTCATGGTTCATTTCCCGAGAATCTTACAGTGTTATCCCATCAATTTGTGTTGCACCTTTCTTCTCAGGCATCCTGAGCCCGAGGTATCCTGACACCAATCATACCTGAACCTTGGTCAGATGTGATGGTTTGAACATATTCATTGGTCTTTAACCCGATAAGGTGATGTCATCCTAACACACCTGCCCGGAGGGCCTATTGTTATAGTTCTTCCTTTTAGCAGTGTTAGTCATTCTTCCGTGAGGAAATTGGAAGACTTATTCTATAAGCTGTTCCTGATGGATCCTTTGTGTTCCCAAAGTCTGATTTTCACCTAATGACCATGTCAATGCTATCTCGAAGCATGCCTGTGGTACTCCGATTTTCAATAAGAACATTTGAAGCTCAATGCTAAATGTTTCTTGCTCAATTATCCAAGCACCGTTGTATGGGTAATGTCATGAAATTTCTCTCCCCTACCTAAGGAGTTTTCTACATAATATCCTGTCATGGATATCATGCTTTGCTTGTCCTTGGGAAGGATATACCCCTGATATACGTGTTTAAGCACATTTTCCTTCCCGTTGTTTTGTTCAAACTTTCTTGTAAACTACTTAATCGAGCAGTGGTAATTCTCCTGCTTATGTAAACACCTCGTTGTACAACTCTGTCAGTAAGACCCTGTTGAAATTGTCGATAGCATTCCGGTCACCACCGATGGACGAGAACTTTGCCTATTGGTCCGCCTCGTTCAACGAGCAGGAAAATGGTTCTCTTCGTCCCTCGCCCCTGGTACCGACATTGTGCCGACATAACTGATAGGCTACCCTCTGACATGCCTTGCTATTGTGACCGTGAGAGATGTCACCGCTCCTATTTTTAACCCACATGGTGGGCCCATAACCCACAGTTCCACAGGATCGAAACCTGACTCTCCTGTACACCCTGTTGTCAGAGTTATTCCTCGTGCTTGACTATGTATGTAATTCACGGGCCACTTACCTGTTGATCTATTCTGGTATCAGACACAATACTTATTCCCGTTGCTCTGAACCCCTTTCGCACTCTGCTTCAGGCAATGAACGATTGCCTATCTGCTTGAAACTTCTTATTGTACCTTCCAACTTTACTCTCGATGTGTTTTATTTTGTTCAACTCGAGAGGTACTCATATGCTCATTCATGGGTTAATCCCAGATTATTACCCTTATAGCATTCTGTCGTTGCTGATCTGCCTCGTTACCTATTCTTAAATACGATGAAGATCCCGAAGAAAGGATGCCGACTTCATCCTGATGACCTCAAGCAGAGGAATGAAGACATCAGTGTAATGGATTGATCTCTTCAAGAAGAGCAACCAAAGACGAGAAGATTCGTTAGGATTTCGTAACCAGACCTTTCCCCCTAGTCCCCCTCTTAAATCTCGGGACGAGATTTCTTGTAGTGGAGGAGAATTGTGACGCCCGGATAGTTACGCTACAGTAACCCTCTGGTAATGATGCCACGTCACCTCGAATATTGTTGATAATCTCGCGTTAGTTCAGAACCGATCCAAATTCAGACTTGAATTAAAGTCAAAACAATTAAAGTTTTCAAAAGTCAAAACTAAGTTGTTCCTAATGTGTCAAATAGTCCATAATAAATGTTGGTGAAGAAATCATCTTTGAATAAAATACTTAAATGCACTAAAAAAACTAAAACGGCGATAAAACAATTATTAAAAATGCTTTTAAAATAATAAGCAAATGCAAAAATACTTTATTTAAAGTGCCAAAAAAATTTGGGGTTGTGACCTATTTAATAACACCAAATTAGTTGTCGCTTTTAGATTTTATAAAACAAAAATAAAAGAAAACAGAAAAGTAATAGAATATAAAAAAAATAGAACAAACAAAAAAAGGGAAAAGAAACACCCCCCCCTGCTGGGCCTCAGCCCAGCTGGCCATTGAGCTAACCAGGCCGGCCCAGCCGGCGCCCCACTCCCCTCCTCCTTATCCCCCACCCCGATCGAACCCTAGGGCAACCCCCCCACTTCCCCCATCGATCCAGATCTGGATCGGGATCATCCCCGTTGCCCCGCACGAACCCCCCCCCCCCACTCCTCCCGCACGAAACCCCACTCCTCGTGACCGAGACACCCACCCTCTCCCGTTCTCCAGCGTCGCCAAGCACCCCGCGCCCGACGCCCCGCCACCACGCCACTGGATGAACGCCTCGCCACCTCGCCGCTGGATGGACGCCCCGCCGCCTACCGTCGACGCTCGCCTCCCCGACCTCCTCCCCGGCGGACTCCGTCGAGCCTCGCCGGCGAACCCCTGCATCGGGGGTGAGCGAAACTCCCCTCTCCTTTCTGTCTCCCTCGAACGTGCGTCCCTAGTCCGTCGCCGCGGCCGCCGCACTCGGCGCACACCCCTGACCATCGCCCTGTACACGCGCCGCCCGTGCTCACCGCGGCCTAGCCTCGCTCGGCGTGCCGTCACGCGCAACCGCAGCCGCGCCGAGCCGCACCTGTAGTGCTGCTCCTTCCCGGAGCGCTCGCACCTGCCGTGGCCCGCACCACCGCAGCCCCCTGCTGCCTCCGACGCAACCACCATCGCCCCGCTCGCTGTCTCTACTCGAGACCGCCCGCGACGACCCCGCTGGCCACAGCGGCCATCTGCGCCGGCCTCCCGCTCCAGTTCCTCCCCTCCGCCGCTTCCCCTGACCGGCGTCATGGGCGCCGGCGGCCGTACCGATGGCCTCGACCGAAGCAGCGCTCTGATTCGCCCATAGTCGGGCGCGCCCGTTACCACCACCAATGCCCGTCGCCCGACCCACCATAGGCCATTGGGCCTATGGCACGAGGGGCCCACAGCCCGAGAACGAAAAAAAAAGAAATAAAAATAAATTTAATTAATTAATTAATTAACTAAATTAATTAAGTTAATTAACCTTAATTAATTAATCTGATTAACCTGCTAGCTTAATTAAACAGTAATTAGTTTAACTAAATCCTAATTAACCTAACAGAGTATGACAGGTGGGTCCCATTGGACCCACGCGTCAGTTTGACCCAGTCAACCCCTGTTGACTGCTGATGTCAGCATGACGTCATGCTGACGTCATAAATCCATTTTCCGAATTAATTAAATAATTAAATAAATTCCAGAAATTAATAAAATCTTTAGAAAATCATATCTTTTAATCCGTAACTCGGATTAAAATATTTTCAACATGAAAGTTGCTCAGAACGACGAGACGAATCCGGATACGCAGTCCGTTCGTCCGCCACACACCCCTAACCTATCGAACTCGCAACTTTCCCCCTCCGGCTCCTCTGCCCGAAAACACGAAACACCGGGAATACTTTCTCGGATGTTTTCCCCCCTTCACCGGTATCACCTCCTACCGCGTAGAACACGTCTAGCTCTGCCTGTTATCCTGTTATGCACTTGCTTGCTATGTATTTACTGTTTCTCCCCCCCTCTTCTCTTCGGTAGACCCCGTGACGAGGCTGACGCCCCAGTTCGACTACGGAGTTGACGACCCCTCTCTCTTGCCAGAGCAACCAGGCAAGCCCCCCCCTTTGATCACCAGATATCGCCTATTCTCCTCTATACTGCTTGCATTAGAGTAGGGTAGCATGTTACTGCTTTCGTTAATCCTATTCTGATGCATAGCCTGACATTGTCGCTACATCTGTTGATACCTTACCTGCAATCCTAAATGCTTAGTATAGGGTGCTAGTTTATCATCATTGGCCCTACATTCTTGTCAGTCTGCCTTGCTATACTATCGGGCCGTGATCACTTGGGAGGTGATCACGGGTATATACTATACCTACATACATACTATACTGATGGTGACTAAAGTCGGGTCAGCTCATTGAGTACCCGCAAGTGATTCTGACGAGGGGGCTGAAAGGACAGGTGGCTCCATCCCGGTAGAGGTGGGCCTGGGTTCCCGACGGCCCTCGACTGTTACTTTGTGGCGGAGCGACAGGGCAGGTTGAGACCACCTAGGAGACAGGTGGGCCTGGCCCTGTTCGGCGTTCGCGGATACTTAACACGCTTAACGAGATCTTGGTATTTGATCTGAGTCGGCTACGAGCCTATACGCACTAACCATCTACGTGGGAGTAGTTATGGGTATCCCGACGTCGTGGTATCAGCCGAAGCCCTTCAGACGTCAGCGACGGAGCGGCGCGCGCCGGATTGGAACGTAAGCCTGCTCTTGTATTAAGGGGGCTAGTTCTGCTTTCGGCCGCGTACGCAACGTGCAGGTGTGCTATGGGCGATGGGCCCAGACCCCTGTGCGCTTAGGTTTAGACCGGCGTGCTGGCCTCTCTGTTGAGCCTAGGTGGGGCTGCGACGTGTTGATCTTCCGAGGCCGGGCATGACCCAGGAAAGTGTGTCCGGCCAAATGGGATCGAGCGTGTTGGGGAATGTGGTGCACCCCTGCAGGGAAGTTAATCTATTCGAATAGCCGTGATCTTCGGTAACAGGACGACTTGGAGTTGTACCTTGACCTTATGACAACTAGAACCGGATACTTAATAAAACACACCCTTCCAAGTGCCAGATACAACCGGTGGTCGCTCTCCCTCAGGGATATGAGGAGAGGATCGCCGGGTAGGATTATGCTATGCGATGCTACTGGAGATGCTACTTGGAGATGCTACATGGAGATGCTATTTGGAGGACTCCAATCTACTCTCTTCTACATGCTGCAGGACGGAGGCTGCCAGAAGCGTAGTCTTTGACAGGATTAGCTATCCCCCTTTTATTCTGGCATTCTGCAGTTCAGTCCACTGATATGGCCCTTTACACATATACCCATGCATATGTAGTGTAGTTCCTTGCTTGCGAGTACTTTGGATGAGTACTCACGGTTGCTTTATTCCCCCTTTTCCCCCTTTCCTTTCTTTCTGGTTGTCGCAACCAGATGCTGGAGCCCTGGAGCCAGACGCCACCGTCAGAACGACGACTACTACCCCGGAGGTGCCTACTACTACGTGCAGCCCGCTGACGACGACCAGGAGTAGTTAGGAGGATCCCAGGCAGGAGGCCTGCGCCTCTTTCGATCTGTACCCCAGTTTGTGCTAGCCTTCTTAAGGCAAACTTGTTTAACTTATGTCTGTACTCAGATATTGTTGCTTCCGCTGACTCGTCTATGATCGAGCACTTGTATTCGAGCCCTCGAGGCCCCTGGCTTGTATTATGATGCTTGTATGACTTATTTATGTTTTAGAGTTGTGTTGTGATATCTTCCCGTGAGTCCCTGATCTTGATCGTACACGTTTGCGTGCATGATTAGTGTACGATTAAATCGGGGGCGTCACATAACTATGGACCCGAAGGTCTGAGGTAAACTACTCACACTTCATTGGAGAGGCTATGGTGTTGATGTAGAAGCCCTCCGTGATGGATGCCCCCTTCGGCGGAGCTCCGAAACAGGCTCCAAGATGGGATCTTGTGGATACAGAAAGTTGCGGTGGTGGAATTAGGTTTTTGGCTCCGTATCTGATCGTTTGGGGGTACGTAGGTATATATAGGAGGAAGAAGTACGTCGATGGAGCAACAGGGGGCCCACGAGGGTGGAGGGCGCGCCCCTACCTCGTGGCCTCCCTGTTGGTTGCTTGACGTAGGGTCCAAGTCTCCTGGATCTTGTTCGTTGAGAAAATCATGTTCCCAAAGGTTTCATTCCCTTTGGACTCCGTTTGATATTCTTTTTCTTCGAAACCCTAAAATAGGCAAAAACAACAATTCTGGGTTGCCTCCGGTTAATAGGTTAATCCCAAAAATAAAATAAAAATGGATAATAAATCCCAATAATGTCCAAAACAGTAGATAATATAGCATGGAGCAATCAAAAATTATAGATACGTTGGAGACGTATCACTATGCATCCCTAGATATATCTTGCGTGATCGTAGGAATTTTTTTGAAATTACTGCGTTCCCCAACAGTGGCATCCGAGCCAGGTCTATGCGTAGATGTTATATGCACGAGTAGAACACAAAGGAGTTGTGGGCGTGGGTATATATATATTGCTTGCCGCCATTAGTTGATTTTTGATTCGGCGGTATTGTTGGATGAAGCGACCCAGACCGACATTACGCGTACGCTTACGCGAGACTGGTTCTACCGACGTGCTTCGCACACAGGTGGCTGGTGGGTGTCAGTTTCTCCAACTTTAGTTGAATCGGATTCAATGAACATGGTTCTTTTTAGAAGATCAAAAGGCAATCACTATACCGTGTTGTGGTTTTTGATGCGTAGGTAAGAACGATTCTTGCTCAGCCCGTAGCAGCCACGTAAAACTTGCAACAACAAAGTAGAGGACATCCAACTTGTTTTTGCAGTGCATGTTGTGATGTGATATGGTCAAGACGTGACGAGATATAAATTGTTGTATGAGATGATCATGTTTTGTTAAAGTTGTCGGCAACTGGCAGGAGCCTTATGGTTGTCTCTTTATTGCATAAGATGCAAGTGCCATATAATTGCTTTACTTCATCGCTATGCGATAGCAATAGTTGCAAAAGCAATAGTTGGCGAGACGACTATGTGACGACACGTTGATAAAGATCAAGATGATGGAGATCATGGTGTCATGCCGGTAACGATAGAGATCATGACAGTACTTTGGAGATGAAGATCAAAGGCACAAGATGATGATGGCCATATCATGTCACATATTTTGATTGCATGTGATGTTTATCTTTTATGCATCTTATTTTGCTTGCTACGACGGTAGCATTATGAGATGATCCCTTACTAAAATTTCAAGGTGTAAGTGTTCTCCCTGAGTATGCACCATTGCGACAGTTCTTCGTGCTGAGACACCACGTGATGATCGGGTGTGATAAGCTCTATGTTCACATACAACTGGTGCAAGCTAGTTTTGCACATGCAGAATACTCAGGTTAAACTTGACGAGCCTAGCATATGCAGATATGTCCTTGGAACACTGGAGACCGAAAGGTCGAGCGTGAATCATATATTAGATATGATCAACATAGTGATGTTCACCATTGAAAACTACTCCATCTCATGTGATGATCGGACATGGTTTAGTTCATTTGGATCACGTGATCATTTAGATTACTAGAGGGATGTCTATCTAAGTGGGAGTTCTTAAGTAATATGATTAATTGAACTTTAATTTATCATGAACTTAGTCCTAATAGTGTTTGCATATCTATGTTGTAGATCAATTGCTCACGTATAGCTTTCCCGTTTTATTTATGATATGTTCCTAGAGAAAACTATGTTGAAAGATGTTAGTAGCAATGATGCGGACTACCTCCGTGATCTAAGGATTATCCTCATTGCTACACAGAAGAATTATGCCCTTAATGCACCGCTAGGTGACGGACCTTTTGCAGGAGCAGATGCAGACGTTATGAACATTTGGTAAAGCTCGGTATGATGACTGCTTGATAGTTTAGTGCACCATGCTTTACGGCTTAGAACCGGGACTTAAAAAATGTTTTGAATGCCACAGAACATATAAGATGTTCTAAGAGTTTAAATTGGTATTTCATACTCGTGCCCGTGTCAAGAGGTATGAGATCTCTAACAAGTACTTTGCCTACAAGATGGAGGAGAATAGCTCAACCAGTGAGCATGTGCTCAGATTGTCTAAGTACTACAATTGCTTGAATCAAGTGGGAGTTAATCTTCTAGATAAAAAGATGATTGACAGAGTTCTCTAGTCACTATCACCAAGTTACTGGAACTTCGTGATGAACTGTAATATGCAAGGGATGACGAAAACGATTCCCGCGCTCTTCGTGATGCTGAAATCGATGAAGGTAGAAATCAAGAAAAGCATCAAATGTTGATGGTTGACAAAACCACTAGTTTCATGTATAAGTGCATGGGAAAGAAAGGGAACTTCAAGAAGAATGGCAAGCAAGTTGCCACTCCCATGAAGAAGCCCAAAGCTAGACCCAAGCCTGAAACTGAGTGCTTCTACTACAAAGAAAATGGTCACTGGAAGTGGAACTGCCCTAGATACTTGGCGGATAAGAAGGATGGCATAGTGAACAAAGGTATATTTGATATACATGTTATTGATGTGTAATTTACTAGTGTTTATAGAAAACCCCTCGGTATTTGATACTAGTTCAGTTGCTAAGAGTAGTAACTCGAAACGGGAGTTGCAAAATAAACAGAGACTAGTTAAGGGCGAGGTGATGATGTGTGTTGGAAGTGATTCCAAGGTTGATAAGATCACCATCACACACTCCCTTTACCTTTGGGATTAGTGTTGAACCTAAAATAAATGTTATTTGGTGTTAGCGTTGAGCATGAATATGATTGGATCATGTTTATTGCAATACATTTATTCATTTAAGTCAAAGAATAATTGTTGTTGTATTTAAATGAATAAAACCTTCTGTGGTCATACACTCAATATAAATGGTTTATTGAATCTCGATCGTAGTGGTACATATATTCATAATATTGAAGCCAAAAGATTCAAAGTTAATAATGATAGTGCAACTTATTTGTGGCACTGTCGTTTAGTCATATTGGTATAAAGCGCATGAAGAAACTCCATGCTGATGGGCTTTTGGAATCACTTGATTATGAATCACTTGATGCTTGCGAACCATGCCTCATGGGCAAGATGACTAAGACTCCGTTCTCCGGAACAATGGAGCAAGCAACTAACTTATTGGAAATAATACATACTGATGTATGCGGTCCGATGAGTATTGAGGCTCGCGGCAGGTATCGCTATTTTCTGACCTTCACAGATGATTTATCTACTTGATGAAACATAAGTCTGAAACATTTGAAAAGTTCAAACAATTTCATAGTGAAGTGAAAAATCATCGTAACAAGAAAATAAAGTTTCTGTAATTTGATCACGGAGACGAATATTTGAGTTACGAGTTTGGCCTTCATTTAAAACAATGTGGAATAGTTTCACAACTCACGCATCTGGAACACCACAGCATAATGGTGTGTCCGAACGTCATAACCGTACTTTATTAGATATGGTGCGATCTATGATGTCTCTTACCGATTTACCACTATTGTTTTGGGGTTATGCATTAGAGACAGTTGCATTCACGTTAAATAGGGCACCATCTAAATCCGTTGAGACGACACCATATGAACTGTGGTTTAGCAAGAAACCTAAGCTGTCGTTTCTTAAAGTTTGGGGATGTGATGCTTATGTGAAAAAGTTTCAACCTGATAAGCTCAAACCCAAATCGGATAAATGTGTGTTCATAGGATACCCAAAAGAAACTGTTGGGTACACCTTCTATCATAGATCCGAAGGCAAGATATTCGGTGCTAAGAATGGATCCTTTCTAGAGAAGGAGTTTCTCTCAAAAAAAGTGAGTGGGAGGAAAGTAGAACTTGATGAGGTAACTGTACCTGCTCCCTTGTTGGAAAGTAGTTCATCACTGAAATTAGTTCCAATGATTCCTACACTAGTAAGTGAGGAAGCTAATGATGATGATCATGAAACTTCTGATCAAGTTACTACCGAATCTCGTAGGTCAATCTGAGTAAGATCCGCACCAGAGTGGTATGGTAATCCTATTCTGGAAGTCATGTTAGTTGACCATGACGAACCTACGAACTATGAGGAAGCGATGATGAGCCCAGATTCCGCAAAATGGCTTGAGGCCATGAAATCTGAGATGGGATCCATGTATGAGTACAAAATATGGACTTTGATTGACTTGTTCGATGATCGCTGAGTCATTGAGAATAAATGGATTTTCAAGAGGAAGACGGACGTTGTTATTAGTGTTACTATCTACAAAGCTCAAATTGTCGAAAAATGTTTTCGACAAGTTCAAGGTGTTGACTACGATGAGATTTTCTCACTCGTATTGATGCTTAAAAGTCTGTCCGAATCATGTTAGTAGTTGCTGCATTTTATCAAATCTGGCAAATGGATGTCAAAACTGCATTCCTTAATGGATTTCTTAAATAAGAGTTGTATATGATGCAACCAGAAGGTTTTGTCGATCCTAAAGGTGCTAACAAAGTGAGCAATCTCCAGTGATCCATCTATGAACTGGTGCAAGCATCTCGGAGTTGGAATATATGCTTTGATAAAGTGATCAAAGCATATGGTTTTATACAGACTTGCGGTGAAGCATGTATTTACAAGAAAGTGAGTGGGAGCACTACAACATTTCTGATAAGTATATGTGAATGACATATTGTTGGTCGGAAATAATGTAGAATTTTTTGGAAAGCATAAATGAGTGTTTGAAAGGAGTTTTTCAAAGGAAGACCTCGGTGAAGCTACATACATATTGAGCATCAAGATCTATAGAGATAGATCAAGACGCTTGATAAATTTTCCATGAGTACATACCTTGACAAGATTTTGAAGTAGTTCAAAATGGAACAGTCAAAGAAGGAGTTCTTGCCTGTGTTGCAAGGTGTAAAGTTGAGTAAAGATTCAAAACCCGACCACGGCAGAAAATAGAAAGAGAATGAAAAGGCATTCCCTATGCCTCAATCATAGATTCTATAAAGTATGCTATGCTGTGTACCAGACCTATTGTGTGCCTCACCATAAGTTTGGCAAGAGGGTACAATAGTGATCCAGGAGTGGATCACTGGACATCGGTCAAAAATATCCTTAGTGGAATAAGGAAATGTTTCTCGGTTATGGAGGTGACAAAGAGTTCGTCGTAAAGAGTTACGTCGATGCAAGCTTTGACACTGATCTATATGACTCTAAGTCTCGATCTAGATACATATTGAAAGTGGGAGCAATTAGCTAGAGTAGCTCCGTGCAAATCATTGTAGACATAGAAAATTTGAAAAATACATACGGCTCTGAATGTGGCAGGCCTGTTGACTAAATTTCTCTCACAAGCAAAACATGATCACTCTTTGGGTGTTAATCACATAGCGATGTGAACTAGATTATTGACTCTAGTAAACCCTTTGGGTGTTAGTCACATGGAGATGTGAACTAATCACATAAAGATGTGAACTATTGGTGTTAAAATCACATGACAATGTGAACTACATTATTGACTCTAGTGCAAGTGGGAGACTGAAGGAAATATGCCCTAGAGGCAATAATAAAGTTGTTATTTATATTTCCTTATATCACGATAAATGTTTATCATTCATGCTCGAATTGTATTAACCGGAAACTTAGTACATGTGTGAATACATAGACAAACAGAGTGTCACTAGTATGCCGCTGTTTGACTAGCTCGTTGAATCAAAGATGGTTAAGTTTCCTAGCCATAGACATGAGTTGTCATTTGATTAACGGGATCACATCATTAGAGAATGATGTGATTGACTTGACCCATTCCGTTAGCTTAGCACTTGATCCTTTAGTATATTGCTATTGCTTTCTTCACGACTTATACATGTTCCTATGACTATGATATTATGCAACTCCCGAATACCAGAGGAACACTTTGTGTGCTACCAAATGTCACAATGTAAATGGGTGATTATAAAGGTGCTCTACAGGTGTCTCCGATGGTGTTTGTTGGGTTAGCATAGATCGAGATTAGGATTTGTCACTCCGAGTATCAGAGAGGTATCTCTGGGCCCTCTCGGGAATGCACATCACTATAAGCCTTGCAAGCAATGTGACTAATGAGTTAGTTGCGGGATGATGCATTACGAAATGAGTAAAGAGACTTGCCGGTAACGAGATTAAACTAGGTATTGAGATACCGACGATCGAATCTCGGGCAAGTAACATACCGATGACAAAGGGAACAACGTATGTTGTTATGCGGTCTGACCGATAAAAGATCTTCGTAGAATATGTAGGAGCTAATATGAGCATCCAGGTTCTGCTATTGGTTATTGACCGGAGACGTGTCTCGGTCATGTCTACATTGTTCTCGAACCCGTAGGGTCCGCACGCTTAAGGTTTCGATGACAGTTATATTATGAGTTTATGCATTTTGATGTACCGAAGTTTGTTCGGAGTCCCGGATGTGATCACGGACATGACGAGGAGTCTCGAAATGGTCGAGACATAAAGACTGATATATTGGAAGCTTATATTTGGATATCGGAAGTGTTCCGGTCTACGAGGGTACGTGGACTACACTCTTCCCTCTCGTTGCTATGAACCCCTAGATAGATCTTGCGTGATCGTAGGAATTTTTTGAAATTACTGAGTTCCCCAACATTTTGTAGAGTCATAGATTTGCTTCCGCAAGAGGCACAAATGTGCCTCTCGAAAAAGGAAAAAATGTGTTCTTTTTTGCTTCCTTGGGAGGCACATATTTGTTTCTCGTGGAGTCATAGATTTGCTTCCGCAAGAGGCACAATTGTGCCTCCCGGAAAAGAAAAAACGCATTTTTTGCTACCACAGCAGGCGCAGGTTTGCTTCCGTGAGAGGCATAGTTGTGCCTCTTGAAAAAAACGCGTATTTTTGCTTCCACGAGAGACACAAATTCACTTCTGGTGGAGGCGCATATTTGCTTCCGCGATAGGCATGAAGAGGAAAACAATATGTTCTTTTTTTGTTTTCACGGGAGGCACACGCGTGCCTCTTAAAAACATTTTTTTTCTTCCATGAAAGGCACGGATTTGTGTACGTGAGAGGCACAAAAACACGTTCTTTCTTTTTCTTCTACAAGAAGCACAAATTTTCTTCTCATACAGGCGCAAATTTGTTTCCACAAGAGGCACAACCACCACTGTCATGGAGCCATAGGAGGTCACTGCAAGACAGTCTGCAGTCACCCCAACCCGGTCTACCCGGCCTCCATCACCACCACTAAGCTGTTCACATAGCATGGACGATGAGGAGGGGATTCGGATGAACGGAAAGAAAATCACCAACTGAGTCGCAAAACTTAGAGCATCTACAGTCGGGCGCCCCAAAGCTGCCTCAAACGCCCGGACGGGCCGCCCGGTCACTGACCAGTCACGAAATTTCGACCCAAACGGGCTCCTTAAACAGACCGCAAATGCCCGGGCTGATCGGCATCCCTCATAGCCAGCCTAAATATGGAGCAGATATGGGGGCACCGGGGCGCGCCCGCCATGTCAGACCCAACAACCCGATCCCACTACAAATTGCACCAAATCCACCAAACCCTTCCTCCTCTCGCTGCCCTTCAACCTTTCCCGCGCCCGAGCCCGAGCCGTCCGCCACCCTTGTTTCCCATCCTGCCCACCGGCCCCGATCCACCGCCGTAGATGTCGTCCAACCCGCATGTCCGGTTTGTTGAAATATGATTTGCTTTGTTTTGTTTCGAACTGTTGAATTCAGACAATTTATATCGTATGATCTAAGTGCATGAATTGCATGGATTTGAGGATTGGCATTTGAGGTATGTAGATGTGCCGGGCAACATATGATGGGTCGACGGACGTTGTCCGCAGACGAGCCCGCAGGCATATAGGGGACCGGATTTGCCAAGTCTGTTGTACTTATGGAGCCAATATTTTCTCCATTAGACAACCAAGAATGTTAGACAACGGTAATAATGTTTGCAGAACACTGGTAGAAAGTTACTCGAAGGCTCAGACTGGCCCATCCTAGCCCAACTCAACGTTTGTATTCACAGTTTTTTTAGACCAAATCACCGGTTACACCTCATACGCCGTTGCAGTGAGAAAATAGAAAAGGAAGAATCATCACACAACATAAACTGCATATTCTCGCCGTTTGGCAACACTAGGAGTACGTGCATGCAACCCTGAACGAGTCTACGGCCGGCAGTCTAGCTAGATATATACCATTAATATCGATGGGACGACAATTAACCTCGTAATCCCCGTCACTGACAACGACTTTGAGAATCATCACAGAGACCAGCACGTCCCATATATAAGCAACAAACTTGCTTGTACAGCAGATCGGTGCTAGATAAGCCACCATTGATTGGTAGTGCAATTGAGCATTAGTCCTCAAAGAGCTAATTCATCGCATCACCATGTGCTGGCTCACAGCTAGACGGCGGCGTCAGGCTGAGGAGGAGCGCCGGAGACAGATGATGAGGCAAAGAGAAGAGGCGGAGAGGCGAAGAGAAGAGGCGGAGAAGACGCCCTGCTTCCGCTTGAGAAGGAACCTGGCCGCCTACGAGATGGAGGAGGGAAGGAGGATAAGAAGGGCCGCCGAGAGGGCCAAGGCGATGGAGAACACCGGGGCGGCTGACAAGGTACAAGGGAAGGGGAAGAACGTGTCACCACAGGAGGTGAGGATGGAGAAGGAGAAGACGAGGAAGGAGAAGAAAGAGGAGGAGAGGCTCAAGGCGAAGGTCGAGAAGGAGAGGAAGAAGCGCGAGGAGGAGGCCAAGAAGAAACGAGAAAGAGAGGCCAAAGAGAAGGAGTTGGAGAAGAAGAGGAAAGAGGCGTCCAAGAAGAGAAAGACCGCCAAGGGAAAATGATGTTGGAATGTTGCTTGATCACGGTAACATTGGTCCATTGCATATTTATTGTTCCTATAGCCTGCACTCGTGACAGGATGTTTTTTGTTAACCTCCTATTTGAAACCGTGTGATATCATGGGAAGTGTTGTACATTGATTGAGCATGTCTGATTGTGACTTCAGGGAGCGTTTCAGTGTGACTAAGTATTGAGTACAACACTCAGTCACCTGGTTTTTTCGTATAGTGCACATGCCCTAAGAAACATTTCTACTTTCAACCTCACAGTTAGAAACGACTTGCTCACCATGGTTTACACTACTCGTGCACGTCCTTCTTTATATCTCATAGTTAAAAGACTTAGTTTTGGCAACCAAAGACCCCTATATTTTTCTTTGCGGGAAAACTTATGATCTATTCATCATCAATCATGACAGTACAACAAACATAAAAAATACATCTAGATCGTAGACCACTCAGTGACGACTACAAACACACCGAAGCGAGCTGAAGGGCATCCGAACTAGGTACAAAATAAGGACATCCTAACCCAAATAAATAAGGGCATCTCTAACCAAACCCCTAAATTGTAACTCCAAACACCTACTTAAAACCAAACTCCTCATATTTAAATAGTTATGACATAATGAACACTTAAACTTAACTCCCTAAAGAAAATTTAGCACACAAATTTAACCTACTTTATTTCGTAACTAAACAATGGTTCCACATCATACATAGCATACTTAAATGGTTTGTTACCTTCTACATTGACATTGCATGGACATCAAATTAGTTAAAACATCGAGAAAAACTAAATAGAGCTACATACTACTTGATAGTACATCGACACTAGTCGTCATGTTCGAAAAAGTCTGATTTGGAATAGACAGGGGATCAACCCCCCCCCCCCCCCCCCCCCGTCATCGGGGCCAACCTCATGGTCGTTGTCGGTGGGCCAACTCTAGGGCATCTCGTTCTCCTCCTCCTCGCCATCGGGAGCTCATCGAACATCTCCTTATGCTCGGCCTGGACGAGGGCGAGCTTGCTTTGCTCGCGCTTGATCGTGCAAGCGTCCATCACAGATTGGAAGGACGTGCAGTTCTCTGCAATGAGTTGCAGGTCCTTGAAAAGCTCGGCGATGAAGGCGGCATTGGGGCGCTCGATCTTGAGCTGTGACTCGGCCTTGCGGTGCTCCGTCTCCTTGGCCAGGGAGTCGACTCTAATGAGAGGCACGATGGCGGCACAAATTTGCTTTTCAAAAATATTAATCAAATATGCTCATGTGAGATATTATTTCAATCTCGTCAGGAAGAATGCAATGGTGCAAACATAATTTGATTTGGACACTTGGTCTCAAAGTAATGAATTTTTAAAATTCATAATATATTTGTATGTTGCTGATGCCATCTATATTCTTGTTTGTATACGGTGTTAGATAGTACTACTTGTTTCATGCAGAGAGATGGCATGTTTGTGTGTGTGCCTGCCGAGGAAAAGTGTAAGTGCACCGCCTAGCGTTGGGGTAAATAGACATGCATGAGATAAAAATAATAACTTAACATTTTTATAGGCAACAAGATGAAGCCTCGCATTTGTGAAGGTCACTTTGGTAGTTTGCATTAAAAGAAAGGTGTGACTATGTTGAGACTTAATCAAGTCTTAGTCAAATGACACAACACATAAAAAGGAAGAAAAAAAAGAAAAGAAATTGCACGGTTTTCCATGTGAAATCCTACGAATATAGCATCAACTAAGACTTTATTAAGCCTCAGTCGACTGAGTTTTAGCAACCCCGTTAAAAGAAATAGGATTGCTATTAGTCGACTGGGACTTAATCGTGACTACATGAAGATTCGTGCAAAAATAATTAGATTTTTTTTCCTTTGTATGTTGTATCACTTGACTAAGACTTGGTTAAATCTCCACACCCTAAAAGAAAATAAGTGGCTACTCACCATTCAGAGCTCATAGCCAAGGAAATAAGGGAGGGGAACTTCTGATCTATGGGGACATATACACCCTACGTGGGAAAATAATTTACTAATTCAACAAAAAGTCAAAAAATTCTGAAAATATTTTTGAAATAAACTTGACCTTACATTGTACTTGTGAGAAAATTTTCACAAAAAGAAAATCCCCCTTGACTTCTTTTCAAAAAAGACAAAATTTTGACCAAAGTAGTGTGAATAGTGACCTATAATAGCAAATAATTTTTGTCTTTTTCACTGTGAAGTCAGTGTTGATTTTTATTTCATGGAAATTTACATACTAGTGCAAAAGTAAGTCAAGTTTTTTTCTAAAAAAAATCTAAACTATTTGACTTTCTGTTTAATTATTAAAAAATCCTTATATAAGGTGTATATACAACCAGGAACCAAAGTGTATTTCTAAGTTGCAACTCACCGTTCAGAGGCTCATAGCCAGTCTTATCGGCAGGGCAGCAACGCCATCGACCCACACATACACACAAAGCCTATAATAAACCTGACCGAAGCAACATGCACCAATCCAACCAAAAGCAATCGGATCTATTCTCCTTCTCATACTGTCTGCTAAAAAATACAAGAGCTACTAAGAGCATGGCCATGGCGACGTCCTCGAAGCCGGCCAAGACGACGACGCCGCACATCCTGCTGCTCCCCTACCCGGCGCAGGGCCACGTGAACCCGTTCCTTCGTCTCGCCAAGGCCCTGCACGCGCGGGGGCTCCACGTCACCTTCGTCCACACGGAGCACAACCACGGCCGCCTCCTCCGCTCCCGCGGCCTCGGCGCTGTCACGGCCCCCGCCGACGGCTTCCGGTTCGAGACGATCCCCGACGGGCTCCCCCGTTCCGACCACGACGCCACGCAGGACATCTGGGCGCTGTGCGAGGCCACGCGCCGGGCGTGTCCTGGCCACCTCAGGGCGCTCGTCGAGAGGCTCGGGAGGACGGAGGGGGTCCCCCCGGTCACCTGCGTCGTCGCCGACGGCGCCATGGGGTTCGCGGTGCACGCGGCCAAGGACATGGGGCTGCCGGCGTACCTCTTCTTCACCCCCAGCGCCTGCGGCTTCCTGTGCTACCTCAACTTCGATCAGCTTGTCAAGCGAGGATACGTGCCATTCAAAGGTAATCCAATAAACTGTGTTCATCATATAGCATATCACCTGTTCTAAGCATAGCTATCACATTTGGAGTACAGTACTTAATTACAAATGACATAAGAAATTGAAAAGCCTACTGGCTAGATCAGAGATGGTTTTTCATCCGTGCCCAGTTCAATCTCGCTGATGATCATCGAGCAAAAAGACAAAGGAAAGGTCATGCTTCAAAGATGAACCATTTAAGTCGGCTTTCATTGGATATATTGGTACCTAGCTAATTAATGTATTTCATCATAGACTTCCGACGTTTCAGTCGCCTTTACGATAGTGACAACAACAGGAGAATCGAACTTCTTGGTCAGCTACCTCAAAAAAGATAATGTATAAATACAAGACTATAGCTTTTTATATTTCACACGCAATCGAGTCATGTGTAAAATAACCTTAAGTGGACCGAAAGGTAACTCGTTTGAACGTCCTACGTAGCTCATTGGTTACTCGACCAGACCAACAATCCCTCCATTTCTATTCAGTTCACATATGAGTCAAAACTTTGATCAAGTTATATGCTTTTTTTATTTATATCTAAAATTTCGGATGTCTGGGAAACTTTTGAAAATTGCACTGTTTATGCCTGATTTTGTCTTTTTTCCCACGAGCTCCTCGAATGTCTAAACTTCACAAAATTTACATGGAGTTCACGCATAGGAGCATCTTGCACCACAAAAAAAATTAGAATTTTTTGAACTTTTTTTCTATTTCAAATTGAGATACTATTCACCGGGCTCATTTGAACCCAGGCTCTAGGTTGAATTATCGCCACTATAACTACTAGGAAAATACCACTAGCCTTCTAGCTCTAAGCTTTTTTTGATCCTTAAATTTTTAAGGGTCCACAATCATTGGTTAAATCAATAAACTTTTGTAGTATGAACATGTGTACACTTAGAGATCCATTAGTCCCTTTATCATTTGTCATGTGTGCACCGGTGGTAGTACATGCACTTTCACCTTGCACCGCCAAAAGTTCCAATATTTCAAATTGATAACACGATACATCTTAATACTGATATAAAAAATAGTTAGCGGTAGAGATGGCCAATATTCATACTTGAATGCCAAGTGGTAGAGAATAAAATTTCATACAATTCTGTCGTTGTCTCTTCCCTCGAACCCACTTGCTTTTACAAAGAACGGGCTACTATTAGCGCTTACACAGTCGGGTTTCCTTTACTCTCTTTGTTGCTACGACCGTGATGGGATATTCTATAGTACTCCCTCCGTTCGGAATTACTTGTCTTGAAAATGGATGTATCTAGAACTAAAATACGTCTAGATACATTCATTTCTGCGACAAGTAATTCCGAACGAAGGGAGTAGTTGAGTGGCTCAACATAACACCATTATTACCATCCCCTTTATTAGTAAAGGTATTCAAACTATCTATTGATCCTTGCATTGAGCTAAGATATTGACAAGTAGACACGAACGTAATGAAAATAAAGTTAGGCAACTAGATAATTAAACAAATAAGTGGTAGATGGTCAGCCATTAGAAACGTCAAGAGAAAACTGGAAGATGATTAGTATTTGTCCTTTTATTGTATCAGATAGAACTTCAACTATAAATCTACAATATTGGAACCGACATGGTAAGATCTAGTAACTACCAGAACTGAAAACTAAAATGTCTTCAAACATACAAAGTTCTCATCACAAAGAGCCCGACAGTGCAAATAGAAATGGCAAAATTTTGGCGACAACAATGGTTCATGTGGGACATCAAACCGTGAATCTAGTTTATGGACTATAGTGCATACGTGCAATATTGGGGGATATCTCGCTGGAGAGGTGTGATCATGTGAGGAGCAATTCACTCTTGTTGACATTTCGATTGCTTACTGAACCATGGGTGGGTTGATTTATGAATTGCAGAGTGACCCGCTCTAGGGTACCATCCTTTAGAGTTTGAACCTAATTACACATATATTGTTCTAGAAGTTTACTTGCAAATAAATTTGTTATGTCATTTCTAAAGGGGATATTCCACACACACAAAATCTAGGGATGAGCTTACTTAAGTGAGCGAAATATTGTGAGTTTGGACTGCAAAATTATATTTCCATGCCCAACGCGGTATTTTGTAACAGAAAAACGGAATTATATTCATAATTTCATTCAAAATGTCGCGGAAGTTAAGGCAATAGTGTCATCCATCTTAAACTAAAAAATAATTATGTACATTGCAATATTGGTTTTGTGGGATATACATTGGAACTTTATTCTAATTAACATACGTTCGTATAGATGAGAGCTGCTTCACCAACGGGTACCTGGACACCCCGGTGGACTGGATCACTGGCATGATCAGCAACCTCCGCCTACGTGACTTCCCGACGTTCATCCGTACTACCAACGCTGACGATGTGATGCTAACCATCAACATCAAGCAATGCGAGCTCGACGCCCCCGCCGCTGACGGTATCCTCCTCAACACCTACGACGACCTCGAGCGCGCCGCGCTGGACGCAATCCGCGAGCGCCTGCCCAACACCTTCGTCGTCGGGCCCCTCGGCCCGGAGGTCTCACCACCATCGTACCTCCCCTCACTCACCTCGAGCTTGTGGAAGGAGGACGACCGGTGCGTCGAGTGGCTAGACGCGCAGGCGGCAGACGGTTCCGTGATGTACGTCAACTTCGGGAGCATCACCGTGGTGACGAGGGACCAGATGGTGGAGTTCGCTCGAGGGCTAGCCGACGCTGGCAGCCCATTCCTGTGGGTTGTCCGGCCTGACATGGTGCGCGACGGCGGCAATGATGATGGCAAGATGCCGGTGCCGGATGGGTTCGCAGAGGAGGTCGCGGGACGAGGGCTGATGGTGGGGTGGTGCGACCAGGAGGCGGTGCTGGGCCACCGCGCGACCGGGGGTTTCCTGAGCCACTGTGGTTGGAACTCGACGTTGGAGAGCCTGTGCGCTGGCGTGCCGATGTTGTGCTGGCCCTTCTTCTCAGAGCAGGTGACCAACTGCCGGTACGCGTGCGAGGAGTGGGGTGTGGGCGTCCAGATGCCGCGCGAGGCCGGGCGGGGAGAGGTTGAGGCTGCCGTGAAGGAGCTGATGGGCGACGGGGATAAGGCAGTGGCAATGAGGAGGAAGGCAGCGGAGTGGAAGGAGAAGGCCGTGAAGGCGGTCGTAGTGGTGGGGTCATCACAACGGGACCTCGAAAGGTTCGTCGACGAAATTGCGCGTGTCAAGGGCTAGAGGACTCGTGTCATGCATCTGGTGTGTTCTTGCTTCTTTGTGACCTTTGGTGAATGGTTTATGTGAAGATATGGTAACATCAACTACCCTACAAGCACAACTTGAACTACAACCCGGGGGCGAAACCCTAGGCGCCGCCCGTCCCCCGCCTCCCCTTCTCCTCCTTCCCCGCCGCCGCCGGCAGCCGTCGTCGGGCTTGCCCGCACGGCGGTAGGCGGCGGGGAGGGGGGGGGGGGGCTTCCCCGCGCACCCGCCTCGACCTCTGGAGAGCCGGCCCCCCACCCCGCATCGGGCGCCGCCGCCCGCTTTTCCCTGGTGGCCGCCAAGGCCGGCCCTCTGCGGCGGCTGCCGCCGGCGTTGTCGCCCTGCGCCTGTCGCCGGGGACGGCTCTGCCCATCAAATCCGGCCGCCTTGCCCGATCTGGCGGCTGGTGGGCCGGGGTTCGCCGGATCCGCCCAGATCCGGCCGGCGTGGCCTTGCCTCGTCCTGCCCGGCTTGGATGTTCGTGGTGTGGTGCTCCCTGGTGGCGGTGGTGTGGGTCGTTCCCCATGTTTCAACGGGATGTGTGCGGTGGGTGGATGCCGGGGCGGCGGCCTCGGGCGGTGTGGACGGCGTTGCCTCTTCGGCGGGCGACGGTCGTGGGCGCTGGTGGTCCGCGACTTCGGCCGTGCGGGCGGCGAGGTCTCGGTGGACGTCTACTACAGTGGGTCGGGGTGCCCCGTCACCCGGCGTGCCTGCTTCGATGAAGTCCAACGCTTTCCCCGGCTGCGTGCGCTCCCCTGGCCAGGTCTTTGGCTGGGTGGATGGGATGGGGGCGGGACCGGAGGAAACCCTTGGCCGTCGGCGGAGGCCACGACAATGGCGGCGTCTTTGCTAAGCGTCGGTCCCCTTCTTGGAGGCCTTGTCGAGGTCCTCTCCTGTCTTTCACCGTGATCTTCCTTTGGGCGAAAGCTCTAGTTCCCCTTGCGGGCGACGGCGTCGTACCCTCGTCGCGCTCCTTCTTGAAGGCGTCGCCTGGGGTTCCCGGAAGTATGGTGGGCGCTTTGCGGTGCGTGTGAGGTGTTTGGCGGCGGCATTGTGTGCAGCGTTTCACCTATTCTCCGCCGATCTTCGTCCTGTCACTACTAGGGAAAAGCCTATACACAGAATCTTACCAGCAGCGCGCTTTAAAATCAGGCGTTGCTGCTAAGTAGCAGTAGCGCGGGTTTTTAACCCTCGCTACTACTAAGTTGATAGCAGTAGCGCTGGTTTTTTACCCTCGCTACTACTAAGCGGTCTCTACCGTGCCCCCCGGGACATGCCATAGTAGTAGCGCGGGTTTTTAACCCTCACTACTACTAAGTTGATAGCAGTAGCGCTGGTTTTTACCCCTCGCTACTACTAAGCGGTCTCTACCGTGCCCCTGGGTCATGCCATAGTAGTAGCGAGGGTTAAAAACCCGCGCTACTGCTAAGTTTTTACCCCTCGCTACTACTAAGAGGTCTCAACCGTGCCCCTCCGGGACATGCCATAGTAGTAGCGAGGGGTAAAATCCCTCGCTACTACTAAAGGTCCCATTTTGAAACTCTACACCCCCACACCCCCCTCCCCCCCCTCCCCCCCCTGGATCGCCTTTTCGGTTTTGTAAAAAGCAAAAGAAAATGATAAAAACTTCAAAAATTAAAATCCTTCGAGATGTAGTTATGTTACTACATCTACTAGTTAGGAAAATTTAAAAACTTAAATTTGGACATGTTTTGCAAAAAGTGTAGGGAAAATGTAAAACGGCTATAACTTTTGCATACGATGTTAGAAAAAAAACGTATAATATATCAAAATGTTTCAAAAATTAAAATTCTTCGAGATGTAGTTATGTTACTAGATCTACTAGTTAGGAAAATTTAAAAACTTAAATTTGGACATGTTTTGCAAAAAATGTAGGAAAAATGTAAAACGGCTATAACTTTTGCATACGATGTTAGAAAAAAACGTATAATATATCAAAATGTTTCAAAAATTAAAATCCTTCGAGATGTAGTTATGTTACTACATCTACTAGTTAGGAAAATTTAAAAACTTAAATTTGGACATGTTTTGCAAAAAGTGTAGGGAAAATGTAAAACGGCTATAACTTTTGCATACGATGTCAGAAAAAAACGTATAATATATCAAAATGTTCAGCACGAAAATCCGCATACGATGGAGACCGACTACGGCTTGTTTGCAAATTTTTAGAATCCTCAAATTCTAAAAGGAAAAAAAGTTATGCTCAAATTTCAGCTTTTTTTAATTTTGGTCAAATCTGGTCAAACTGTGGTCAAACTACTTATTCAAGAAGTATCAGTGTTACTAAATAATTATTCAAGAATATTAGTGTTACTAAATAATTATTTCAGTTTTTTGGAATTTTGGTCAAATCTGGTCAAACTTTGGTCAAAATGTGGTCAAACTCCTTATTCAAGAAATATTAGTGTTACTAAATAATTATTGTTTTTTAGAACAATAGATTTAAACTCAAACAGCGAAATGTGTGACTTCATGCTCAAGCTAAACTTTCAAGGGTTAATAGGATTGACATCTTACTATTGTCAGGAAAACAAGAAGTGCAGACTTGGAATCGAGGGAGAATAGAACCCGAAAGTTAAGCGTGCTCACGCTGGAGTAGTGAGAGGATGGGTGACTGTTCGGGAAGTTAGATGATTTGGAATGATGAAGGGTGATTAGAGATTAAATTAAGCAGCGATGAGGGTGATTAGAGATTAGAGGTTAAAATAATTCAGAAATTTGAAAATTCACGCAAAAAATTCGAAAAAAAATTCCAGACAGATTCAGACATAGGTCTGGGTATGTTAGGCTTAGGTGAGAGGTCTGGGTATTTGGCCCAGCTTGCACCCCCTTCATCATATGGATAGGAGTAGTGGCAGATGTTGCCAAGATGACGGATTCAGACATATTGTTGTACTACTTTGTAAGGTCCTCGAGAATAATCAATAAAATGACCGTATGCATCTCCCAGATGCAGAGGCCGGAGGTCATCCTCCTTTTCTAAAAAAAAATCAAATTGTCTGTAAACTGCAACTAAACTTTTGGATTCACATTGAACTTGGGTTCAACAGGGAAGTCCGGCTGAAATTTGAAGTCTGATACGTTCCCCCGTCAACCAAAACTTATCTAAAACCAATCATTCACTATCCATCTTGAGTCACACTGCAGCTCATGACCATGGTGGCTGTCTCGGAAAACTTTTCGAAGATCATGCATGCTCCCATTTTCAAGCTTCAGTGTTTTTTTTTTTGCGGTTTTTTTTTCAAGCTTCAATGTTTGACGTGCACCTTTGGTCAGCTGATAGGCCAAGTTAAACCGAGCGACCAAGAAGCATATGCAAGGCCATCTGGCCCCTGCTGTTTCCAAGAGCTAAAGTTTACTGCACCAAACACCATTTACACACACGCATTCCATTAACTAGCCGACTACGGATGGATCATGCGTGCACTCGTTAAAGTTACCTGCACCAGACTCGTCTACGCATGCATGTATATATATGCATGCTCCCGAATTCTAGTGTGCTCCTACCATGTAGAAGTGTGAGTGCAACAACCATGGAAAGCAGCTGGGGTGTTGGTGGCGTCGTTTGCCATCTCCAGTGCGAGATCAGCTCCGTCGAGGTCACGGGACTCGGCTGCACCGGTGGTGGCGCACGAGCACTCTTCCTCCGGTGCCACGTTCCCGCGGGCGGCGGCAGGACGATCCAGATCGACAGCCAAAGCTCCGAGGCCGAGCGCCGCGCCGGCGACCGAGCCACATCGACCGACGTGGTCTCGTGGCGCGACGTGGCGTCGCTGGCGTGCGACGGCTCGCCGGCGTGCGTGCGGGAGCTCGCGGACACGAGGAGCGTGGTGTTCGAGGTGCGGAGGAGGCAGAAGAAGATCATGGGGCGCGCCGGGTCGTCGGAGCTGCTTGGCCGCGCCGAGGTTGCATGGAGGGACGTGGGTGACCCCGCGGTGGAGCGGCGAGCCGCGCTTGCCGTGTCCGGCCGGAGCAAAGGCGGGACAGCCCGGAACGATCCCGCGCCGGTGATGTCGGTGAGGATGAGCGTGCGCGTGTTGGAGACGGCTGCGCCCGTCCGCCGGACCTGCGTGGACTCGCAGCGGGAGACTTATGGCTGTGAGTGGAGCGCCGGAGGGAGCGACGATGCGTACGGAGTGGCTGCGTGCGGCATAGCAGATGACGCGGGCGAGTAGTTCGGTGTTCGGGAGTTTTAGCTTATCCCTAATCCTAAAATTCCAGAAGTTTATCCCTATCATATTTTCTTCAAGATGCGTTCAGGGAAATGAAGGTTACTCATCTAGCAGATCGTTTAAAACCTAATCCCCATAATACATAGTATTTGAATCACGCATTTTATCGAACATCTACAGCGCACACGCGTATAGTCCACAATCACAAGCTTTTCCATTGGGTAAGCCAGCTAGGGATGCTGTTCTCAAATTCTTGATCAAGTTATAAGAAAATTCACAAGTTTCTACAACAAAAAACTACACTTAAATATGGGGGTGAAGAACCAACCGGAGGGATGGGTGCCGCGAGTCAGCAGGCCATCACCGTGAAGCGGTGGCGGCAGTGCTTTTTTTTTAGAAAAGGAGGATGATCCCCGGCCTCTGCATCTGGGAGATGCATACGACCACTTTATTGATTATTCTCGAGGACCTTATAAAGTATTACTCCGTCCCGAAAAACATGTCGCGGGCGCAGTTCATTGGTGATTTTGCAAAAAGCCCTCGTAGTTTTAAAATCGTCTGCAAGAAGCCCCTCCGCCCCCTGTCTCCTTCCTAAGTCGTCGATAGGGGCCGGCGCTGCCCAGCTGCTGCCGTCGTCGTCATCTCCGCCCATCAGGAAGTGCTCCGCCGCCGTCGCCAAGTACCTGCTCCGCCGCCGCCGTCGCCAAGTACCTGCTCCACCGCCGCCGTCGCCAAGTACCTGCTCCGCCGCCGCCGTCGCCAAGTACCTGCTCCGCCGCCGCCGTCGCCAAGTACCTGCTCCGCCGCCTCCCCCACTCAGACCTGCATCGCCGCCCCGCCTCGATTACCTGCGGGCGCCGTCGGGACCTCCGGCCACGTCCTCCTCGAGCTCACGGGCGTCCTTCTCGAGCTCACGGGCGTCCACCTCGAGCTCCAGCGCATCCTCGTCAAGCTCCAGCGCATCCTCCTTGAGCACCCGCGTGTGCGCCGCCGCAATTCCTCCCGGCTGCGATCCCCTACGGGTGTCGCCGGAAATTGCCTCCACGATCCGGTGGACCAAGAGCTCGCGCGCTGCCTCCTCGATCTCCCGTGCGTCCTCCTCAATCTCCCAGGCGAGCCCGTGCAACTCCTTCTCCTCTGCCCGCGCGCCCGTGCGGCTGCTTCTCCCCTACCGCCGGTGGAGCTCCTCTGCCCGTACAGCTTCTGCTCGTCTACTAGTACTGCTGCTGCTCGTTTGCCCGTGCTGCCGCCAGAGCTCCTGCTCGTCAGGAGGAAGAAGGTACCGTAAGGAGTTGCTCCTCTGCTTCCTGTGCTGAATATGATCAGTGTACTGTAAGGAGTTGCTGCTCTGCTCCTGTTCGTCAGAAAGAACAATGTTAACTGAATATGATTAGTGTTAACTGGAAAAAATCAGTAGATATCAGCAGAGCAATTATGATCTGAACAAACACTGTCAAGTGCAAACTTGTAAACTGTACTCCAGGGAAAGGTATGGAGTGGATGTGGAGTGTAAACTGTCAAGTGTCAATTATGATCAGAGTATAATTCAGCCAGTCAAGTGTCAATCATGATCAAAGTATAATTCAGTCAGTCAAGTGTCAATTATGATCAGAGTATAATTCAGTTAGTCAATGGAGTGTAAACTGCCAAGTGTTAATTATGATCAGAGTATAATTCAGTTAGTCAAGTGTCAATTATGATCAGAGTATAATTCAGTCAGTCAATGGGAATTTATAAAGCTCTTTATCTTCATCTTGCTCTGTTATGGGGACATGGCAGACCAAAACCTCACAGTTTTTAGGATTCATTAGTCTCCAAACCTAAACAATAGAAAGCAACTTGGTGTTAGGATCGACAACCACCACTACCAAAATTCCTATTCGGCCTAGTTGTAGTTGTAGATCCAAACCAAACAGACTACTCGGCGCCATGACGCAAACATGTGCCTAACAGAAGATGGGAATTGATGATAGTCAACATCTTTGGTAAACCAGGCATTAGATAATCAACTTCAAGAATTGTGTATTTTGCATGGTCCCCTTCCACACACCCGGACTAACGATAACCATGTTTCTATCTAGAGATCAGACGTTCATATATTTTGTCTTATTTAAAGCTATATAAGAGAACCTTATTTTTTAGAAAGAGTTGATAAGAGAACCTTCTTTTGGCTGCAATTTCCATTGTACATTTACTCTGCCATTTCATCAAGTGCTAGTAGAATTTTCCCCAACATGTCTGAATGTCAGATCTATGTTACGAAGCTGGCTTATCAAGCTATATCAAGGAATGTAAGCTTTTCTTTAAAAAAAGGAATGTAAGTTGAATAGCATGAACCAAAGCAAAACTCTAATGTAACTGTCCAAAACATGACACATGAAAGATGTCTATTAATCTAATGCAGGTCACAAACTCCATTGTTAGGTTTTTGAAATTTCAGTAATGAAAGTTTGTGTACTGCTGATCATGTGGCACTGCTACAAAAAATGGCTTATGGTTATGGTTAGAGAAAAGTGTTTGGCTGCCATGGCAGCATTTCTTGTTTGGCTACCGTGGCAACCAAACTAGAAATGGTGCCATGGCACCTATTTCTTGTTTGACTTGCATACTCATTTTGTGTGTGTATATTCTTTTTATGGTACCATGGTGTACTCATCTTTTGTCATTGATGGCAGGAAACATAACTATGGATTTGAACTTGATGCCTCAAAAGGAAGAACATGAAACTATTGATTTGAACTTGATGCCTCAAGAGGAAGACGATGAAGGTATTAATTTGAATTTGATGCCTCAAGAGGAGGAACCTCAAGTGGCAGAGAATGTAGTTATGGATTTGAACTTGATGCCTCAAGAGGAAGACGATGAAGATATGAATTGGATGCCTCAAGAATATGAAGGGAAAGAGGATGCAGCTCAAGAGGAAGAGGATGAAGTTATGAATTGGATACTTCAAGAGAAGAGAAGAGAATTGTCAGATAAGGAGAGGCGTGGTGTTTACTTTGCCTTGCTGGTAATCGAGCTCAGAGATGGGTCTGTTCAACCAGACGACAAGCTGCTAGTCTCAAACCTGTTGGACATAAGTGTACGATTTGTTGAAAGAATCTGGGAATAGGCTAAAAAGCAAATTGCCGATGGCAAAGAAGTAGATGTCTCAAGCAAGAAGCCAGGAAGATCCGGCCGAAAGAGAAAGGAGCTAGATCTAGAGAGGACCTCAACAATCCCACTGAATAAAAGAAGAACAATTCGATCTCTGGCACGGTCTCTAGGTGTGGCCCGATCCACCCTACATAAGAGGTTCCAGTTGAATGAGCTCAACCGCATCACAAGCACCGTGAAGCCTCACCTCAAGCTAGAGAACAAGCTTGCGAGATTGAAATTTTGTATGTCCATGGTCGATGACAATTCGATCTCAACTTCTCGGGCTATGTTAAAACCAATGACGAATATGGTTCACATCGATGAGAAGTGGTTTGACATGATGAGAGTGAAGAATAGTTACTATGTACTTCCAGGAGAACCTGAACCGAAGCGCACCGTGTCAAACACTCACAACATTGGGAAGGTGATGTTCCTAACAGCTGTTGACAAGCCTCGATATAACAATGAGGGGGAGCTAACATTCGATGGGAAGATCGGCATTTGGGCATTTGTCGAAGAGACTGAGGCGAAGCGGACAAGTCAAAACAGAGCAAAGGGAACAAAAGTGTTGACATCAGTGAAAGTAACCAGGCCTGTGTGCAGAGATTATCTAATCAATAAGGTTATCCCGGCAATTCAGGATAAGTGGCCTGGCGATGATGAGGGAGCGACAATATTCATCCAACAGGATAACGCAAAGCCTCATGTCCTTCCCAATGATGTAGCTTTTCGAGAAGCTATGGAACAAATTGATCTTGACATCCGATTGCTACAACAGCCCCCAAATAGCCCTGAGTTAAATTGTTTGGACCTCTGCTTCCATACCTCTCTCCAGTCTCTAACCGACTGCAGGTCACCTACAAACATCCAGGAACTGGTACAGGATGTGGAAGAGGAATTCGAGAACTACGATCCCGACAAGTTGCACAGAAGCTTTATCACATTAGAAGCAGTTATGTTTGAAGTTATGAAAGCAAAAGGAGGAAATCAATATAAGTCACCCCACTTGCACAAGGATCGCGTTCAGAATGCTGGAATGGAAATAACCGGTGTATATTGCGACAGTCGGGTAGTTGTTGATACGAGGGCCATTATAGAAGAAATGGAAATTGCAATAGGAAAAGAAAATGAAAGGAAAGAATTAGCTAGAGAAGGGAAACGAAAGAAAAGTAAAGGGAAGGGAAGGGAAGAAGTGGCCAGAGAAAGGAAAAGAATGTAGTCAAGAGGGGGCAAAGAGGCCCTTATGTCATGTAGTCAGGTGCTCCTTGTGTATGTCTTGTGTAATCTTGTGTCAAGAGGGGACAAAGATGCCCTTATGTCATGCCCTTGTGTATGCCTTGTCTAATCCTTGTATATCAACTCCTTGTTGGAATTTATTGGAATTATCTGGGTTATTTTGATTAATTGAATTATCTGGGTTATTTGAATTAATTTGGGTTATTTGAATTAATTTGGGTTATTTGGATTAATTTTAGTTATTTGAATTAATTTGGGTTAGTGGACTGAAATTTTTGCTTGACAACTACAACAACTAATGAGGCAAGCAAGGCCTTTGCTAATCCCATATCATCAGTAGATGATATGTACTGATGATATGGTATGAGATTATCTTCTACTGCAATTGCAATCTAGCTTTAGTAAAAAAAAGCAAGAGTCCCTTGTATGGAGTTAACTGAAGATTGAACATGTTCTAAAGTTTTGAAATAAGAGGTCCATTTAGCATGGAACAAATAAAAGGATAGTGGATGACAAGAATCTAGCATATCACATGGGATGGATCAGCTAAAATAAGAAAGACCATCTCAAGAATAGTCACAAGGAGTATTACTGTATATTCTAATTTACTGAAATTATTGGCATAACAAAAACAGATATGCAGTGGACGTGTTTGGTACAGTAAATAAATATGCAGTCATAGCAAGGATAGATTAGATAATGAGAGGAGTAGCACTGGATTAATCCATCTCAAGGTCCTGGCTAATTAGCTATCGGTATATATTTCCCAACTTCTTAATTAGCTATCAGTATATAAGTACAGCCTTATACTCTCTCCTTCATGATCTAAACATATACAGCCTTGGGTAGTTTAATTTCTCAGCAACTGTAGTCTACTGATTAATTGCCTTGGACATGTTTAATTTCTCAGCCTTGAGATTGAATAATTTCAATGCAACTACAAAACTCCTATTGGCACTGCTGCTGCTTGGCACATCCATCAAGATGGCCTAGTAAGTGGATCATGAATTGAAACAGTTTTGGAAAATTTGCCAACACAATTTGTTCTACTGGATCTACAGTAAATAAATTTGAGAACACATTTTCTTCAGTCCCTCACTGACAACACAATTTTTTTGGATGCATTCAACTTGAACATGGAGTATTTTCAACAAAAAAACTTGAGTATGACAGCAAAAACATGCCACTGGACAGCATGTTAGCCAACTAAATTTACTACTCAAATGAAAGAACATATGGACTTCAACCTTTGCAATTTAACAAAACATTAGAACTAGAACATGGAAAAAATTCAGACTAGCTCAAGGGAAGCAGACTGATAGAGCCTTGGTTGAAGGTTCAGATTCAGAGCACGAGTTTCAAAGGCGACAACCATGCATACACTAGGGTGAGTGGAATGAAACTTGAGTACGACGCTGTAGATGATCAGAACTGGAGGACTTGGAGATGATCCACTGGACAACAGTGCAGAAAATGTAGCCGCCTCGATGATCCATGCCACTTAACTGAAGAAACAACACACATCAGTTACAAATTGCAACAGACCAAGAGCACATCATAGATACAACATCATTCCACGGATGAAGATGGCAATTGATACATGTGCTATCTGAAGAAGCAACACCAGCACTTATCTGAAGAACCATGGTGTCAATGGCGCCCGCGAGCTCCATCCCCCTCGTTCCCGATCCCTACTCTCCCTCTCCCCGAGCGCGTCGCCCCTGCAGCCTCCCGTCGCCCGCCTCCGTTCGGCTCCCTCGCTGCGGCCTTGCCGGACGTCGGCGACCTCGAGCGCCGCCCTCCTCCCTTCCGCGCCGTGCCTCCACACGCTACCACCAGAGGGGCCAACTCCGGCAGCCCCGGCGCCCGCGCCAAGCTGCCGCCAGGTCCCGCGTCGCCATCCAAGACCCTGCCGGCCTCCCCTGCTTCTGTTGCGCGGGAACGACGCATCGAGCGCCCGCCTATAGCCAAGCCGCCAAGGCCCTGCTCTGTCGTCCGCCACTCCGTCGACCCTGCCTCCATGGCCTTGCTGCCGCTGCCATCCCTCAACTCCTTCTCCAGCGAGCCCCGTGGCCGGTCTGCACCGCCCTTGACGGACTCCATCCCTGCTCCGTCGCCACCACGCTCGACCCCAAGAGATGAGGTTGTTGGTGGTGGTCCAGATCCAGCGCCTCCGGGCTCGCCGACGCCAGTTTCGACACAGCCAGAGCAGAGCGCGGCGGTAGCTAGGGAAATCGAACATTTTTATGACGAAGGGGGAGCTTGGGGAAGCAGGCAAGTGGCAGTTGCGGCGGTGGAGCAGGAGGCATCTGCAGCAGGGGAGCGGGGGAGCGGGGGAGCTGAGGCGGCGGGGACAGGGCAGCGGCGGCGGCGTGGAGGAGCGAAGCTACGGCGGCGGGGAGCAGCGGAGCTGGGGATTCTGTCGGAGGAGCAAGATGAGGAGCGCGGGTTCGTCGGGAGAAACTGGAGGTCTTTTTTGCAAAACTGTCCTCGCGACATGTTTTTTGGGACGGAGGGAGTACAACAATGTGCCTGAATCCACCATCTTGGCAACATATACCGCTACTCCTATCCAAAATGATGAAGGGGTGTTAGCTGAGCCACTACCCAAACCACTCACCTAAGCCTAACATCAAAAGCCGGAAGCCGAAACTCATTCGGAAGCCCCAGCGAGCCACATACCGGGTCTGGGGCACAATTCGGTCAGACGCACTCGTGTGTCGTCGCCGCCATCTTCCACAGGTCTTCAGATCATATTGAGGCTTCTACCTTGTCTGGTCATTCTGCCATCGACGTCACCATGACGGCAGACAACAAGCTCCTCCTGCGCGAGCCCATCTTCGCACGTCGGACGCCGAGTCTCCACAGCGCCATGCCATCGATCTCCGCCGCCATCAAAGTTTGGGATGAAACACCGCTCCACCATCCCTCCAACCAGCACTTGCTCCAAGACGATGCCCCCAGAAGGGAAAGCGATAGAACGCCATCATCATCCAATCCGGAAGATCCAGATCTGGGGTTTCCCCCTGAGCACCCCGAACCTGATGGTGCAGACTGCCAACGATGCCTCGACCATCGGCAGTAGCTCCACCAAACAAGCGTCGCCTACGTCGCCGCAACCTCCAAAATGAAGCTGACCAGAATGCATGTGTCGACACCGAACCGCCGCCACTTCCACCGCCGCTTGAGCAGCCCCCGAGCAACGCCTTCAGGAAGAAGCATGCCACTGTGGTGTCGTCGTCGCTTGGAACAGGGGGGGTCTAAGGTTTTCACCTGAGCTCCTGGGAGGGGTGGAAGGAAGGAGATCCTCTCCGAAGCCTCCAACGAGGGAAGCAACACCCAAAGGCACTGCCATCGGAGTGGCTGCCACGCCGGCCAAGAGATTCCCCCGGAACCCTTCCAGCCACCGGATCTGCAAGGCCAGCACCCAAGAACGGTGACTGAAGCCACCAAGGGCCGGATCCGCTGCAGATCGGAGTAGATCAGGGTCGAGGACGAACATCACCATGGCCACCAACATCCAGCGAGGAACCGCCGCCGCAGCCGAAACCCACCACCTCCCCGCCATCCACATAGCCAGGGAAGTGGCCCACCTGACCACGCCGGCGCCGCCCACCGCCAAGCAGCGCTGCGTGCCACCAGCCATGGCCGCCGCCATGGATCCGAGCCGCAGGCGGGCCGCCAGCCGCGGGGCCCCGCGGGAGAGGAGAGCCGCGCCACGTGGCGGCAGTGCTAGGAAAACATTGTTATATTAAGCTTTACTCCCTCCGTCCGGAATTACTTGTCTCGGAAATGGATGTATCTAGAACTAAAATACATCTAGATACATCCATTTCTACCACAAGTAATTCCGAGCGGAGGGAGTACTAATGAAACAATTGACATACAAATTAAGCATGCACGAAAAATTCATACTTTATGGCAAAACATATTAATTTCTTTTCGAATGAAATGATTTCATCGAGTGGGAGCGTTACAATCTGCTTGGCTCAAGCTGGTAATCTCTTCCGGCCCCTCACGCAGCCATACAGCAGTACGCTGGTCTACTTGGCTAAAAGAATGGGGTACTGTATTGCCCTCCCTACGTGCATGTGATAAAGCATACTCTTTTGCATGAATTTCACCTTGACGACCAGGTTGAGGATGACATTGTTTGGAAACATGCTGTTGATGGGATATACTCGGCAGCCACTGCTTATAAGGCGCAATTTCTTGGCCTAACGCTCTCGCCCATTCACTACATGGTTTGGAAAGCTTGGGCTCCCCCTAAGGTCAAATTCTTCGCTTGGCTGGCCTTGCAAGACCGAATTTAGACTGCGGACCGGTTGGAGCGGCGTGGTTGGGAAAATTGTGGGCTTTGCCCACTTTGCAAGAGGGAGCAAGAAACAGGCATCCACCTTTTCGTCAAGTGTCGCTTCTCCATTCGGCTCTGGCGATCTGTCATTGACAAGTTTGGTCTTGCGCACATTGACCTCTGTTTGGCACCTTGAGGACTCTCTTATGCGTTGGTGGGATAGAAGAACCGACATGCGAAATCCAGACAGACGAGCGATGGCCTCCCTCACCATGCTAGTCTCTTGGACTCTTTGGAATGAGAGAAACGCCCGGGTATTTCGCCACAAGAGTGCGCCACCGCCTATTCTTCTTCAAAATATTTTGCTTGAGGCCAACCTATGGGTTACAGCGGGTGCTAAGAAACTAGGACGTATTGTTGTACGAGAGTAATTGCCATGCGATTTTTTTTAGAGTCACTTGCAATCTGTCAAACTCTATTCTCCTCTTATTTAATGGATGAGGCAAATCTTTTGCCTCCGTTTCAAAAAAAAATAAAGCATACTCACTAACTAGCCCAAGTAACCTCTTGATCTCCTCCACAAAGGACGCATATGGCGATCTGTTCGTCTCCTTTTCTGAAATCATATTAGCAGCAGCGAGACAACCAGTTTCTAATACGATAGGTGCAGTGAGCGGCGGAGCTATGTTGAGGCTGGGAGAGCCGTTGACCCCATCCTTGGATCAATTCCTGAAGGAAAAAAATTAGGAGGGCATAGATTAGATTTTTTTTAGCATCCCTCCCCTCCTCGCCATCCAAACACTGATGATTTGTGTTTCGGCCCCCAGTGATTTTCGGCTAACTCCGCCACCGGGTGCAGTATTCCATTTCAATGCAATACTTCCCTTTCATGCATGACACCAATTTAGCCTCCAGCGCAGAGGTGCAGAACCCGAGATAGCAACATGAGGCAAAAATAATTGCACTCGTTGAATCACGAAGGACCATCCTACCTCCACCAACTTTGTGTGCGACTCGATGAAAGTGTCATCCACATTTAGTTTGTTCCATCCTTCTGGTGGCTTGCACCAGCGTCCTTCCGGCCGTGGGAGGGCTATGGGCTACCACACTAGTTTTGGACTGATCAGGACTCCTCTTACGCTCATATGATATGACCATTTTACTTTTCGCGATGTTTGATGGGCAACAAGGTGTCGATTAGCTACACAGGAATCGCGTCGACGCTTCTATAGGAGGAGTCGGCTTATGATAGCAACTTTTTGCGATCATACACCTTTGATGTATGCATAATAACATCGGTGCTATAGTTCTTAATGAAAGTAGCATCAATAAACGTTTGTGATGTTCATTTTGTGATTGCCATCAAGAATTTTTCTATTTACCGAACTGGCAACCTGGCCAAAAAGAACCCCAATAGTCAATGAACATTCGCTGGGAAGGATGACATTTGCTAATGATTTGATGGCAGTTTCTGTTGCCCAAGCGTGGCAATATTATTTAGCGAGCGTGGCAACTCAACTGCAGTTCATTTTTTCGCCAGAAAGTTGTCGTACTTGCAAACTAAAATTGTCATTCTCACGATAACTAAAGTTGTCATCAAAACGTTCATAATTGTCATCCCTCCTAGCAAACGCACACTGATTGTGACTACCGAAAAAAAAACTATTGATAAGATCTAATTCTTTCTATTTTTGGATTTTTTTCTAGGCATTTTGGTAATTGTTGAACTGTTCAAAATTAGGTGACCCAATTCCAAACTGAAGACCCCAATTGATCGTGAGGCCTTAAAAATTAGGGAGCATCATTTGATACTGAGCGTGCAATAGCACATCCGTGTTGATTTTCAACATGCCTTGCTTTGTTTGGTGGGAACTTTAGTTTTTTTTAGGGTTTAGCCAAACTTTATTCATCAAACGCCGCCAGAAATTTGAGATCATTGCTTACAATTATCACTTCATCATTAGCGGCCCATATATGTCTATAGATGGGCCGATGTCTTAAATCAAAGAGGCCGAACATGTGTTCCGACTGGTTTACATCATTAAAAAAATCAACCGATTTTCAGCTAGTTTTTATACATTTATCTAGTTTTTCATATTGATCGTTTATTCGTATTATCACAATTGTTTTTGCTATTTTAAGTAAAAAAAATGATCACAAATTTAGAAAAATGTTCATGCACTAAAATGTTTGGAAAATCATAAACAAATCTCATGGACTTAAAAATAGCAGGTTTTATAACTGTTTACGAATATGATTATTTTACAAATTTAATAAATGTTCATGAATTAAAAACAATGGGATTATATTTTTCATGAAATTTTAATAACTGTCGATGAACTAAGAAATGTTCATTAAATTATCAAAAAATGTTCACATTGATTTCTAATATATTCACGAATTTGAAAAAAAATTATAATTTATTTAATTATTTATTTAGTTTTGTTTTATGAATTTTAAAAAATGACCATGAATTTTAGAAGTTTTAAAAATTGAGTTTTTGACAAATTTAATAAAGTTATTTAGAATATTTAAAAATGAATGTTTCATAAATATTTACAAGAATGTAAAAAAGCAAGGGAAAACAATGAAAAATAATAATAACTAGAAAATGATGGAGGAAACATACGAAAAGAGAAGAAGAAAGGTGCAGAACTTTCTGGAATCCTACTAATGTCGGGTGAAATTTTCCTGAAAGAATACTAGAGAGGGTGCTCGTATCGTACCACTGGCTAATTATTTTCGATAATGGGTGGAAAATAGGATGAGAGCTCCTATTCGGTGAGTTAGTGAGTTTGCGCTCGCACCCTCCTTGTGCATGGGCCGGCCCATCAAGCCAGTAATCGCACACTTGTCGCGCACAGTCTTTTGTGTGCTTAGTTCACATGATTGACCTGGTCACCCGTTGACCGGTTCACCTAGTTAACCTGGTCGGCTGGTTTATTTAAAACTAAACCACAAAATTAGGAAAAAGTGTAAAGTATTGAATTTGCTTTTCCATAGTTCGAAAAGTGTTTATGAACACGATGTTTCATTGCAAATTCTAAAAAAGGTCACAAGTTTAAAAAGATCATGTCAAAAAAAGGTTATGAATTTGAAAAATGATTGTGATTCTAAAAAATTACAAGAAATTAACAAAAAAAATCATGAAAACTAAAAAATGGAAAAGAAAAATAAAACGAAAAAAAAGAAGGAAAAACCAAACAAAAAGGGCCGAAAGCTTCTAGAAGCTTCCCAAAACCGACCTGGAATATTTCCAAAACCGGAGACAGCGCTGGACAACTTACATGGGCCGGGCCATTAACGTTTGACAAAAAATAATTAGTGCAAAGTAAGTATGCGGCTGTTGGTGCGTGCGCGCCTGATACCATTTCCCGGATTGCAGTGCCCTCAAGCTGGAACCAGTTATATCCTATACAAAACTAAAAAAAGCTGGAACCAATTATCCTCTACTCATAGATCCGGAACTAGATAAGTCGATATGCTCGCCGACAAAGCATCCAAGACATCATCCCACCCATAATTTACTAGCCGCAGACATAATTTACTAGCCGCAGACCAGGCCAGTGCACCACTTCCTGAGAAAAAAATCATCATGTGTGACAGGTACCAGACTTACAGGTACGTGTAGCGCATAAAGCCCGGACCGGACAGGTCAGGCCCGAGTCCAAAGTCCTTCAAACTGACCTGGCTCGCTGCCGCATGCGGGCAGGCTGGCCGGCCGCCCAGACCAGCTCACCGCATCCAAAGTCCCGAGCCCCCATGTGCGCGCCACAGGCCGCTGCTGCTCCGTCGATCCGGGCCGTCCATCCCGACTTTTCACTCCTCCTCCCAGGTGGGCTCGAAAGTAAATAAAAAGCTCGGTGGGCACGTGCAGCGCCACCCCAAAAGAGGGCACCGTTCCGTTCACTTAGCCCCCTTGGTTTCCCTATTATTCCCAATGGTGCCCTCCTCTGGAATCTTCTGGATTCTGCTGCTTGTGGCTTATTTACGAAGAAGCCCCTCTGCGGCCCAGCGCGTGCGTGTGAGGTGTGTGTGCACTGACATTGCAGGGGATCCAAGCAAAGCCTCGATCCTGCTTGAACGCCAAGGAACAAGGAGGAGGCTCTGCGCGAAAGTGGGCGCCAAAACTTGGCCATGCATGCATGCGTATCTTTCCATGTTCAGTCGGTACGTTGGTTATCTTTTCACGACCGCCCCATTCATATGCTACTCATGATGGAAGAAGACGGACAATATATTTCAACACTCCCCTCACGTCTAGCCTATTTTAGTCCTTATTAGACATGGGATCGATGTAAACCACAGAATCGTTTTTATTTAATACTGCGTTGACAGCGTTTTGAACTCAAGACTTCTTAACTTGGATACCATATTAAATTCATGCTCCAGTCAATTCATTTAAAAATTCAAACTGATGAAGGAAGGCGGTCAATATATTTCAACAACAGGGTGTTGTGCAAGGGTTGGTTTTCCTTCTGCTGCAATGTGCATGGACGACATGATCGAATTAGAGACAACATTGGCGAAACCTTGCACGACGAGACATGTTGTACGTGTGACCTAGAACGATTCTACTAATTTGCAATCATTACGAGGGTGGCTAGTAACGAACGAGGCGGGCGTGCACATGCCCCATGTTGAAATCCAAGGGTGTTGGTTGGTACGTACTTGGCGTAAAATCCGCGCGCGTACGGAGCTACCCACTCGAGGAACAATTGGGTTGAGGACAATCAATTTGCACTTGATCTGTTCTGAAATGTCTAGGTAACCATGAATGTGCACTTGCGATGTACGACATGCCAACCTTTTACCTACTCCACATGCATGCATGAGGAGAAATTAAGATAACTTTGAATGTGCACGTCATTAGTGTACTTGTTCACGAAATTATAATGATGATCATCCAGTTGCACCCTGTACTACGTTGTTGCTGTCTGTTGTTGAGCGCCAATGGCGGCAATGCGCCATGCATTCGTGTGCTCGGGCGGCAAAGGAAAGATATATACCTGGGTAGGCGATGCGTGGATGGAAGATGCATGTATCCACCAAGTGTCCACTCAGAAAGGAACAAGCTAAAGGGAGTTAATCAGGCCCTGATCTACCAACCTTAATGAACGTTAAGAGCAAATTTTCTCTCGGACAGTGACGTTGATGCATCTTGTAATTAAGTACTATACGACCACAAGGAATGCGCCTACGTAAAGTTAAAGCTACATGCATGTATCCACCTGTTGACATGGAAGCTGGTCGATTCCTATAGGGACCACTTCACCTGCAGAATAGCAATGACAGCCTAATTCATTTTTATTATACTATGCTCCAGTGGCATGTTGAAAGTGGAGATATGGCTAAGCCTGACACCTCAGGAACACCCGCAGCTTTTCTTTTCCTGACATGCAAAAGTGAGGAAAATGACGTTTCACTCATGCATGGTGCCGAATTTCCATTGAGTTCATTGCACTTCAGACTACTGGCGGGTCTTTTTCCACTTCAGATTACGAAAACTCCGTCAGTTTGCATGAACGGAGTGGCTAAATTTCGTGTTTTGATCCCTTTTTAAAACCTATTTAAGATTTAACTCTAGTTTAAAAAAAATTAAGATCTGACCCTTTTGTTACCGCCAGGGACCATGGCGGTAAGGTATAACAGCCTATCGTCAAGGTCCCTGGCGGTAGGGTTGCATGCCCTACCGCCAAAAACTTCCTACATATTGAACATAGTGCGTGCTCGTGCCTACCGCCAAGCACCTTGGCGGTAGGGTTGTGCAGGCTACTGTCAGCCCGGTTGGCAGTAGCGATGTTTCCTACCGTCAAAGTCCCCGACGGTAGGCTGTTAGACCCTACCGCCATAGACTCTGGCGGTAGCAAAAGGGTCAGATCTCGAAAAAATTTCAAATTAGGATCAAATCTTGAATAGGTTTCAGAAAAGGGTCAAAACACGAAAATTTGCCGAAGGGAGTCACACATTACTTGTCAGTTTGCACCAGGTAATAAACTTGGATAGAAAAGTTATTCAAATGCAACCAACGTGATTTGCCGGCCCAAACAACAGGGTGATTTTGGTATAGGTTAAAAGCAACGTCTTGCTTAGAGCATCTAAAGCCGGACTTTGCAAATTCGATCTCTCAAACACCCGTGGCCTGTCGGGCGTGTCCATGGATAGTGAACGACCACATCTCAAACAATCGATTCCACAAACGGATACATTCAAATTAGAAAACTCAAATCCATATTATTATATGCAACGTAAACCTAATCATAAGCGGAACTCGTCCGACTCCGCAGTGCCCATATCCGGCGGACGATTGCGTCCCTCAGAGTGTTGGCCCGGTCGCGAGCGAGATAGAGCAGGACACGGGACACGGCCCGGCTCACGGAACTCAAGGCGCTGCATCTCCCATGGCCTACTCTTCTTCGTCGGAGCCCGAACCCTGATGGTGCTGGTGGACGTCAGATTGATGACGGATCTGTCCTGGGAGGAGCCGGCGACATCCACCACAACGCGGTTGAGGAGCCCCGGACTGGTGCAACATATGGGGCACCAGAGAATGCGACTCTGCCTCGCCTCCATCGCCGCGAGGGCTGCCGCCGTCTCCCGCTCCCGCTGCCTTGCAGGCCGGGCACACCGTACCATGTTTGCATCGGACGACGCCCATGCGTTCATCTCTTGCTCGGCGCGCCAACGAAGGGGTTGCATGCCCGCCACTGATACGTCTCTGTCATATCTATAATTTTGATTGTTCCATGCCAATATTATTCAACTTTCATATACTTTTGGCAACTTTTTATACTATTTTTGGGACTAACATATTGATCCAGTGCCCAGTGCCAGTTCCTGTCTGTTGCATGTTTTTGGTTTCGCAGAATATCCATATCAAACGGAGTCCAAACGGGATAAAAACGGACGGAGCTTATTTTTGGAAAATATGGAAAATTCGGAAGGAAAATCAACGTGAACCAGTGCCTGAGGTGGTCACGAGGCAGGGGGGCGCCCCCCCTTAGGGCGCGCCCCCTACCCTCGTGAGCCCACCGTAAGGCGGTTGACGCTCTTCTTTTGCCGCAAGAAAACTAATATTCGGAAAAAAAATCACTGCGAAGGTTTCAGGCCAATCGGAGTTACGGATCTCCATATATATACGAAATGGTGAAACAGAGCCAGAAGAGAACGCAGAAACAAAGAGAGACAGAGAGGCAGATCCAATCTCGGAGGGGCTCTCGCCCCTCCCGTGCCATGGAGGCCATGGACCAGAGGGGAAACCCTTCTCCCATCTAGGGAGGAGGTCAAGGAAGAAGAAGAAGGAGGGGGGCTCTCTCCCCCTCGCTTCCAGTGGCACCGGAGTGCCACCGGGGGCCATCATCATCACCGCGATCTACACCAATACCTCCGCCATCTTCACCAACATCTCCATCACCTTTCCCCCTCTAGCTACAGCGGTCCACTCTCCCGCAACCCGCTTTACCCTCTACTTGAACATGGTGCTTTATGCTTCATATTATTATCCAATGATGTGTTGCCATCCTATGATGTCTGAGTAGATTTTCGTTGTCCTATCGGTGGTTGATGAATTGCTATAATTGATTTAATTTGCTTGTGATTATGTTGTTGTCCTTTGGTGCCCATCATATGATTGCGCACGTGGATCACACCCTAGGGTTAGTTGTATGTTGATAGGACTATGTATTGGAGGGCACGAGTGACAGAAGCTTCAACCTAGGATAGAAATTGATGCATACGGGAGTGAAGGGGGACCAATATATCTTAATGCTATGGTTGGGTTTTACCTTAATGAACGTTAGTAGTTGCAGGTTCTTGCTAATAGTTCCAATCATAAGTGCATAAAATTCCAAGTAAGGGATGACATGCTAGCAGTGGCCTCTCCCACATAATACTTTCTATCGGTCTAGTAAAGTAGTCAATTGCTTATGGACAATTTCGCAACTCCTACCACCACTTTTCCACACTCGCTATATTTACTTTATCGTTTCTTTATCTAAACATCCCCTACTTTTTATTTACGTACTCTTTATTATCTTGCAAACCTATCCAACAACACCTACAAAGTACTTCTAGTTTCATACTTGTTCTAGGTAAATCGAACGTCAAGCGTGCGCAGAGTTGTATCGGTGGTCGATTGAACTTGAGGGAATATTTGTTCTACCTTTAGCTCCTCGTTGGGTTCGACACTCTTACTTATCGAAAACTGTTGCGATCCCCTATACTTGTGGGTTATCAAGACCTTTTTCTGGCGCCGTTGCCGGGGAGCAATAGCATGGGGTGAATAGTCTCGTGTGTGCTTGTTTTCTTTATCACTAAGTAATTTTTATTTGCTATTCTTAGTTGTTTCCTATCTTTAGTTATGGGTAGGAAACGCAAAATACCAAAAAAATTAGTTGTACCTACTTAACCAATGGTTGAAGAACCACTCAAAATCTATCACACTCCTGAAGCTTTTTACTTGGATCATCTTCGATCCCTTTGTACTCGTGCTGAAACTCCAACTAGCTTGGTTGAAGGCAAATCTTTAGATGAGCATGCTTGTTATGTGCGACACCGAATATCTGAAAAAGGGAAAACTCTATTGGGTCAAATTCATCGTTTGCAATGCTATGCTTGGAATTTATGTGAAATATATGATTTTACTTGTTGTTCTGAAAACCCTAAGAAACACCTTCCCTATCAATGTGATTTTAGTGATAATGGAATCGTATCTTCGTATGATAAGGGTGTTTACAATTACTATGATGTTCAACAAATTGAAGAAATCGTTGCTTTTAAGGGTGCTTATGAAATTGCTTCTTTGATTGAAAAGTATGATGCTACTTTTCACAAATCTGGAAATTTTTCCATACTTAAATATTGCTATAATAATTATGCTTCTAATGCCTATGTTAAACTATATACTGAGGAATACTCTGCTGTCCAAGAAGAGACTAATATTTTGCAGGAGTCTATGGAAGAAGAAATTGATGAAACTATGAGCTCATTGGATGAAAAATATGGGGAGGAGAGCGAAGAACAAAAGGAGGAAGAGCGGATTAGCTACCCGTGCCCACCTTCTAATGGGAGTAACTCTTCAACTCATACATTGTTTAATTCCCCTTCGTGCTTACCGAAGGATGATTGCTATGATGACTATTATGATCCCATTGATTATCTTGAAATATCCCTTTTTGATGATGCTTGCTATGCTTGTGGTCAAGATGCCAATATGAATGATGCTTATGGAGATGAACTTGCTATAGTTCCTTATGTTAAACATGAAATTGTTGCTATTGCATCCACGCATGATAGTCCTATTATCTTGAATTCTCCCGATTATACTATATCGGAGAAGTTTGCTCTTATTAAGGATTATATTGATGGGTTGCCTTTTACCGTTGCACATGATGATTTTGATAGATATAATATGCATGTGCTTGATGCTCCTACTTGCAATTATTATGAGAGAGGAACTATATCTCCACCTCTCTATGTTTCCAATACGATAAAATTGCAAGAAACTGTTTATACTATGCATTGGCCTTTACTATGTGTGCATGAATTGTTCTTTTATGACATGCCGATGCATAGGAAGAGAGTTAGACTTCGTCATTACATGATATATGTTGCTTTGTGCTCACTACTAAATTACAAATCATTGCTAATTAAAATTGGCTTTGATATACCTTGGGATCCGGGTGGATCCATTACTTGAGCATTATATGCCTAGCTTAATGGCTTTAAAGAAAGCGCTGCCAGGGAGACAACCCGGAAGTTTTAGAGAGTCATTTATTTCTGTTGAGTGCTTTCATATAGTTTAAAAACAACAAAAATAAAGAGGAGAACCCAAAACTTTTTCAAAAAGGAAAGCGAAAGTGAGAAAGACAAGCATTGTTGAAGTGGGAGAGCTCCTTGAACTTTGTTCATGCTCACGACAACTTTGTGAATCTTGATTACAGAAACTTTTCGATAAAAATAATTATCCCCTTGTACAATTCCATTGTATTATAAAAATAATGTGCCAAGGTTTGCCTTTAGGATGTTTACATTTGCTTGATGGTTTGTATGGTGCAGGACAGAAACTTTGGCTGTAGTGCGTGATTTTACATTTTTAGCTGGAACGTCAAATGGTTCTTATTCTTTTTGCACTGTCTTTCTATACAAATTTTTTATTTTTCCTAATTTTGGTAGAATTTTTAAAGTATCAGAAGTATGGTGAATGTTCAAATTATTACAGACTGTTCTATTTTAGACAGATTATGTTTTTGATGCATAGTTTGCTTGTTTTGATGAAACTATCGATTCATATTAGTGGATTAAGCCATGAAAAAGTTATATTACAGTAGACACAATGCAAAAACAAAATATGAATTGGTTTGCAACAGTACTTAGAGTAGTGATTTGCTTCATTATACTAACGGATCTTACCAAGTTTTCTGTTGAAGTTTTGTGTGGATGAAGTGTTCGATGATTGAGAAGGTTTCGATGTGAGAAGAAGGAAGAGAGGCAAGAGCTCAAGCTTGGGGATGCCCGAGGCACCCAAAGTAAATATTCAAGGAGACTCAAGCGTCTAAGCTTGGGGATGCTGGGGAGGCATCCCCTCTTTCTTCAACAAGTGTCGGTATATTTTCGGATTCGTTTCGTTCATGCGATATGTGCAATCTTGGAGCGTCTTTTGCATTTAGTTTTCATTTTTATTTTATGCACCATGTTGGTATGAGATAGTCCTTGGTTTATTTATAGAATGCTCTTTGCACTTCGCTTATATCTTTTGAGTATGGCTTTATAGAATGCTTCATGTGCTTCACTTATATCATTTGAAGTTTGGATTGCATGTTTCTCTTTACATAGACAACCGCCATTTGTAGAATGCTATTTTGCTTCACTTATATTTGTTAGAGCGTGGGCATACCTTTTGTAGAAAGAATTAAACTCTCTTGCTTCACCTATATCTATTTAGAGAGATGATAGGAACTGGTCATTCACATGGTTAGTCATAAAATCCTACATAAAACTTGTAGATCACTGAATATGATATGTTTGATTCCTTGCAATAGTTTTGCGATATAAAGATGGTGATATTAGAGTCATGCTAGTGGGTAGTTGTGGATTAGTAGAAATACTTGTGTTGAGGTTTGTGATTCCGGTAGCATGCACGTATGGTGAACCGTTATGTGATGAAGTCGGAGCATGATTTATTTGTTGATTGTCTTCCTTATGACTGGCGGTCGGGGACGAGCGATGGTATTTTCCTACCAATCTATTCCCCTAGGAGCATGCGCGTAGTACTTTGTTTCGATAGCTAATAGACTTTTGCAATAAGTATGCGAGTTCTTTATGACTAATGTTGAGTCCATGGATTATACGCACTCTCACCCTTCCACCATTGCTAGCCTCTCTAGTACCGCGCAATTTTCACCGGTACCATAAACCCACCATATACCTTCCTCAAAACAGCCACCATACCTACCTATCATGGCATTTCCATAGCCATTCCGAGATATATTACCATGCAACTTTCATCATCATCATATACATGACTTGAGCATTTATTGTCATATTGCTTTGCATGATTGTAAGATAGTTAGCATGATGTTTTCATCGCTTGCCCGTTTTTTGATGTCATTGCTACGCTAGAGCATTGCACATCCTGGTACACCGCCGAAGGCATTCATATAGAGTCATATCTTTGTTCTAGATATCGAGTTGTAATATCGAGTTGTAAGTAAATAAAAGTGTGATGATCATCATTATTAGAGCATTGTCCCAGTGAGGAAAGGATGATGGAGACTATGATTCCCCCACAAGTCGGGATGAGACTCCGGACGAAAAAATAAAAAAAATAAAAAAAGAGAAAGGCCAAAAAAAGAGAAGGCCCAAAAAAAAGAGAAAAAAAGAAAAACAAATGAGAGAAAAAGAGAGAAGGGGCAATGCTACTATCCTTTTTCCACACGTGTGCTTCAAAGTAGCACCATGTTCTTCATATAGAGAGTCTTGAGTTATCACTTTCATATACTAGTGGGAATTTTCATTATAGAACTTGGCTTGTATATTCCGATGATGGGCTTCCTCAAATGCCCGAGGTCTTCATGAGCAAGCAAGTTGGATGCACACCCACTTAGTTTCAATTAGAACTTTCATACACTTATAGCTCTAGTGCATCCGTTGCATGGCAATCCCTACTCACTCACATTGATATCTATTGATGGGCATCTCCATAGCCCGTTGATACGCCTAGTTGTTGTGAGACTATCTTCTCCTTTTTGTCTTCTCCACCATCATATTCTATTCCACCTATAGTGCTATGTCCATGGCTCACGCTCATGTATTGCGTGAAAGTTGAAAAGGTTTGAGAACGTCAAAAGTATGAAAAAATTGCTTGGCTTGTCATCGGGGTTGTGCATGATGTGAATATTTTGTGTGGTGAAGATGGAGCATAGCCAGACTATATGATTTTGTAGGGATAACTTTCTTTGGCCATGTTATTTTGAAAAGACATGATTGCTTTATTAGTAGGCTTGAAGTATTATTGTTTTCATGTCAAATGATAGACTATTGCCTTGAATCACTCGTATCTTAATATTCATGCCATGATTAGACATATGATCAAGATTATGCTAGGTAACATTCCACATCAAAAATTATCTTTTTTATCATTTACCTACTCGAGGACGAGCAGGAATTAAGCTTGGGGATGCTGATACGTCTCCGTCGTATCTATAATTTTTTATTGTTCGATGCCAATATCATTCAACTTTCATATACTTTTGGCAACTTTTTATACTATTTTTGGGGCTAACATATTGATCCAGTGCCCAGTGCCACTTCCTGTCTGTTGCATGTTTTTGGTTTTATAGAATATCCATATCAAACAGAGTCCAAACGGGATAAAAACGGACAGAGCTTATTTTTGGAAAATATGGAAAATTCGGAAGGAAAATCAACGCGAACCAGTGCCCGAGGTGGTCACGAGGCAGGGGGCGCGCCCCTCCCTTAGGGCGCGCCCCTACCCTCATGAGCCCACTGTAAGGTGGTTGAGGATCTTCTTTTGCCGCAAGAAAGCTAATATTCGAAAAAAAAATCACGGCGAAGGTTTCAGGCCAATCGGAGTTACGGATCTCCATATATATATATACGAAATGGTGAAACAGAGCCAGAAGAGAACACAGAAACAGAGAGAGACAGAGAGACATATCCAATCTCGGAGGGGCTCTCGCCCCTCCCGTGCCATGGAGGCCATGGACCGGAGGGGAATCCCTTCTCCCATCTAGGGAGGAGGTCAAGGAAGAAGAAGAAGGAGGGGGGGCTCTCTCCCCCTCGCTTCTGGTGGCACCGGAGTGCCACCGGGGGCCATCATCATCACCGCGATCTACACCAACACCTCCGCCATCTTCACCAACATCTCCATCACCTTTCCCCCTCTATCTACAGCGGTCCACTCTCCCGCAACCCGCTGTACCCTCTACTTGAACATGGTGCTTTATGTTGGGGAACATAGTAGAAATTCAAAATTTTCTATGCATCACCAAGATCAATCTATGGAGTCATCTAGCAACGAGGTAGGAGTGGATCTACATACCCTTGTAGATCGCGCGCGGAAGCGTTCAAGAGAACGGGGTTGATGGAGTCGTACTCGTCGTGATCCAAATCACCGATGATCCTAGCGCCGAACGGACGGCACCTCCGCGTTCAACACACGTACGGAGCAGCGACGTCTCCTCCTTCTTGATCCAGCAAGGGGGAAGGAGAGGTTGATGGAGATCCAGCAGCACGACGGCATGGTGGTGGAAGTAGCAGGATTCCAACAGGGCTTCGCCAAGCGCTGCGGGAGGAGGGAGATGTGTCATGGGAGGGAGAGGGAGGCGCCAGGGCTTTGGTGTGGCTGCCCTCCCTTTCCCCCACTATATATAGGGCCAAGGGAGAGGGGGGCGCGCAGCCTTGGCCCTTCCTCCAAGGAAGGGTGCGGCCAGGGAGGAGTCCCTCCTCCCCAAGGCACCTAGGAGGTGCCTTCCCCTTTTAGGACTCTTCCTTTCCCTTATCTCTTGGCGCATGGGCCTCTTGGGGCTGGTGCCCTTGGCCCATATAGGCCAAGGCGCACACCCCTACAGCCCATGTGCGTCCCCGGGGCAGGTCGACCCCCTTGGTGGACCCCCGGACCCCTTTCGGCACTCCCGGTACAATACCGATAATGCGCGAAACTTTTCTGGCGACCAAAACAAGACTTCCCATATATAAATCTTTACCTCCGGACCATTCCAGAACTCCTAGTGACATCCGGGATCTCATCCGGGACTCCGAACAACTTTCGGGTTACCGCATACTAATATCTCTATAACCCTACGGTCACCGAACCTTAAGTGTGTAGACCCTACGGGTTCGGGAGACATGCAGACATGACCGAGATGACTCTCCGGTCAATAACCAACAGAGGGATCTGGATACCCATGTTGGCTCCCACATGTTCCACGATGATCTCATCGGATGAACCACGATGTCAAGGACTTAATCAATCCCGTATACAATTCCCTTTGTCTAGCGGTACGATACTTGCCCGAGATTCAATCGTCGGTATCCCGATACCTTGTTCAATCTCGTTACCGGCAAGTCTCTTTACTCGTTTCATAACACATCATCCCGTGATCAACTCCTTGATCACATTGTGCACATTATGATGATGTCCTACCGAGTGGGCCCAGAGATACCTCTCCGTTTACACGGAGTGACAAATCCCAGTCTTGATTCGTGCCGACCCAACAGACACTTTCGGAGATACCTGTAGTGTACCTTTATAGCCACCCAGTTACGTTGTGACGTTTGGCACACCCAAAGCACTCCTACGGTATCCAGGAGTTGCACAATCTCATGGTCTAAGGAAATGATACTTGACGTTAGAAAAGCTTTAGCATACGAACTACATGATCTTGTGCTAGGCTTAGGATTGGGTCTTTGTCCATCACATCATTCTCCTAATGATGTGATCCCGTTATCAATGACATCCAATGTCCATGGTCAGGAAACCTTAACCATCTATTGATCAACGAGCTAGTCAACTAGAGGCTTACTAGGGACATGGTGTTGTCTATGTATCCACACATGTATCTGAGTTTCCTATCAATACAATTCTAGCATGGATAATAAACGATTATCATGAACAAGGAAATATAATAATAACTAATTTATTATTGCCTCTAGGGCATATTTTTAACAGTCTCGCACTTGCACTAGAGTCAGTAATCCAGTTTACATCGATATGTGATTAACACTCAAGGGCACATCCCCATGTGACTAACACCCGAAGAGTTTACTAGAGTCAATAATCTAGTTCACATTACCATGTGATTAACACTCGATGAGTTCTGGGTTTGAACATGTTATGCTTGTGAGAGATGTTATAGTCAACGGGTCTGAATCTTTCAGATCCGTATGTACTTCGCAAATTTCTTATGTCATCTTGTAGATGCAACTACTATGCTACATTTGGAGCTATTCCAAATAATTGTTCTACTATACGAATCCAGTTTACTACTCAGAATAATCTGGATTAGTGTCAAAGTTTGCATCGGCGTAACCCTTTATGACGAACTCTTTTACCACCTCCATAATCGAGAAAATTCCTTAGTCCACTAGTTACTAAGGATAACTTTGACCGCTGTCTTGTGATCCATTCTTGGATCACTCTTGTACCCCTTGACTGACTCATGGCAAGGCACATTTCAGGTGCGGTACATAGCATGGCATACCGTATAGAGCCTATGACAAAAGCATAGAGGACGACCTTTGTCCCTCCTCTTTCTTCTGCCGTGGTCGAGCTTTAAGTCTTAACTTCATACCTTACAACTCAGGCAAGAACTCCTTCTTTGACTGGTCCATCTTGAACACCTTCAAGATCATGTCAAGGTATGTGCTCATTTGAAAGTACCATTAAGAATTTTGATCTATCCTTATAGACCTTGATGCTCAATGTTCAAGTAGCTTAATCCAGGCTTTCCATTGAAAAATACTTTCCAAATAACCCTATATGCTTTCCAGAAATTCTATGCCATTTCTGATCAACAATATATCAACATATATTTATCAGAAATTCTATAGTGCTCCCACTCACTTCTTTGGAAATACAAGTTTCTCATAAACTTTGTATACACCCAAAACTTTGATCATCTTATCAAAGCATACATTCCAACTCTGAGATGCTTACTCCAGTCCTTAGAAGGATTGCTGGAGCTTTGCATACTTATTAGCATCTTTCAGGATTAACAAAACCTTCCGGTTGTATCACATACAACCTTTCCTCAAAAATCGTCGAGGAAACAATGGTTTTTGGCATCCTATCTGCAAGATTTCACAAATAATGCAGTAATTGCTAATATAATTCCAACAGACTCTTAGCATCGCTACGAGTGAGAAAGTCTCATCACAGTCAACTCCTTGAACTTGTTGGAAAACATCTTAACGACAAGTTGAGCTTTCTTAATGGTGATACCTACCATCATTGTCCGTCTTCCTTTTAAAATCCATCTGTACTCAATAGCATTACGACCATCGAGCCGTTCTACCAAAGTCTACACTTTGTTTTCATACATGGATCCTCTCTCTGATTTTATGGCCTTGAGCCATTTATCGGAATCCGGGCCCACCATTGCTTCTCCATAGCTCGTAGGTTCATTGTTGTCTAGCAACATGACTTCCAAGACAGGATTACGTACCACTCTGAAGTAGTACGCATCCTTGTCATCCCACGAGGTTTGGTAGTGACTTGATCTGAAGTTTCATGATCACTATCATAAGCTTCCACTTCAATTGGTGTAGGTGCCACAGGAACAACTCCTGTGCCCTGCCACATACTAGTTGAAGAGACGGTTCAATAACCTCATCAAGTCTCCACCATCCTCCCACTCAATTCTTTCGAGAGAAACTTTTCCTCGAGAAAGGACCCGATTCTAGAAACAATCCCTTATTGCTTTCGGATCTGAGACAGGAGGTATACCCAACTGTTTTGGGTGTCCTATGAAGATGCATTTATCCGCTTTGGGTCCGAGCTTATCAGCCTGAAACTTTTCCACATAAGCGTCGCAGCCCCAAACTTCTAAGAAATGACAGCTTAGGTTTCTCTAAACCATAGTTCATACGGTGTCATCTCATCGGAATTACGTGGTGCCCCTTTTAAAGTGAATGTGGTTGTCTCTAATGCCTAGCCCATAAACTATTGTGGTAATTCGATAAGAGACATCATGGTATGCATCATATCTAATAGGGTGCAGTTATGATGTTCGGACACACCATCACACTATGGTGTTCCAGGCTGTATTAGTTGTGATACAATTTCCACAATGTCTTAATTCTGTGCCAAACTCGTAATTCAGATATTCATCTCTATGATCATATCATAGATATTTTATCCTCTTGTCACGACGATCTTTCAACTTCACCCTGAAATTACTTGAACCTTTCAATAATTCAGACTCGTGATTCATCAAGTAAATATACTCAACATCTACTCAAATCATCTGTGAAGTAAGAACATAACGATATCCACTACACGCCTCAGCACTCATTGGACTGCACACATCAAAATGTATTACTTCCAACAAGTTGCTTTCTAGTTCCATTTTACTGAAAACGAGGCTTTCAGTCATCTTGCCCATGTGGTATGATTTGCATGTCTCAAGTGATTCAAAATCAAGTGAGTCCAAACGATCCATCTGTATAGAGTTTCTTCATGCATATCTACCAACAAACATGGTTCCCATGTCTCAATCCTTTCAAAAATGAGTGAGTCCAAAGATCCATCAACATGGAGCTTCTTCATGCGTTTTATACCGATATGACTTAAGTGGAAGTGCCACAAGTAGGTGGTACTATCATTACTATCTTATATCTTTTGGCATGAACATGTGTATCACTATGATCGAGATTCAATGAACCATTCATTTTAGGTGCAAGACCATTGAAGGTATTATTCAAATAAACAGAGTAACCGTTATTCTCCTTAAATGAATAACCGTATTGCGATAGACATAATCCAATCATGTCTATGCTCAACGCAAACACCAATCTCGATGGTAGAGGGAGCGTGCGATGCTTTCATATCAACATTGGAAACACTTCCAACACATATCGTCAGCTCACCTTTAGCTAGTCTCCGTTTATTCCGTAGCTTTTGTTTCGAGTTACTAACACTTAGCAACCGAACCGGTATCTAATACCCTGGTGCTACTAGGAGTACTAGTAAAGTACACATCAACACAATGTATATCCAATATACTTCTATCGACCTTGCCAGCCTTCTCATCTACCAAGTATCTAGGGTAATTCTGCTCCAGTGGCTGTTCCCCTTATTACAAAAGCACTTAGTCTCGGGTTTGGGTTCAACCTTGGGTTTCTTCACTAGAGCAGCAGCTGAATTGCCGTTTCATGAAGTATCCCTTCGTGTCCTTGCCCTTCTTGAAACTAGTGGTTTCACCAACCATCAACAATTGATGCTCCTTCTTGATTTCTACTTTTGTGGTGTCAAACATCGCGAATAACTCAAGGATCATCATATATGTCCCTGATATATTATAGTTCATCACGAAGCTCTAGCAGTTTGGTGGTAATGACTTCGGAGAAACATCACTATCTCATCTGGAAGATCAACTCCCACTCGATTCAAGCGATTGTTGTACTCAGACAATCTGAGCACAAGTTCAACAATTGAGCTTTTCTCCCTTAGTTTGCAGGCTAAGAAAATCGTCGGAGGTCTTATACCTCTTGACGTGGGCACGAGCCTAAAATCCCAATTTCAGCCCTCGAAACATCTCATATGTTTCGCGACGTTTCAAAACGTCTTCGGTGCCTCAACTCTAAGCCGTTTAACTGAACTATCACGTAGTTATCAAAATGTGTATGTTAGATGCTCGCAACATCCATAGACAACGTTCGAGGTTCAGCACACTGAGCGGTGCATTAAGGACATAGGCCTTCTATGAAGCAATGAGGACAATCCTCAGTTTACGGACCTAGTCCGCATAATTACTACTATCAACTTTCAACTAAATTTTCTATAGGAACATATCTAAACAGTAGAACTGAAGCGCGAGCTACGACATAATTTGCGAAGACCTTTTGACTATGTTCAGGATAATTAAGTTCATCTTATGAACTCCCACTCAGATAGACATCCCTCTAGTCATCTAAGTGATTACATGATCCGAGTCAACTAGGCCATGTCCGATCATCACGTGAGACGGACTAGTCAACATCGGTGAACATCTTCATGTTGATCGTATCTACCATACGACTCATGCTCGACCTTTCGGTCTCTTGTGTTCCGAGGCCATGTCTGTACATGCTAGGCTCGTCAAGTTAACCTAAGTGTTTCGCATGTGTTCCGAGGCCATGTCTGTACATGCTAGGCTCGTCAACACCCGTTGTATTTGAACGTAAGAATCTATCACACCCGATCATCACGTGGTGCTTCGAAACGACGAACTTTCGCAACGGTGCACAGTTAGGGGGAACAATTTCTTGAAATTTTAATGAGGGATCATCTTATTTACTACCGTCGTTCTAAGTAAAAAAGATGCATAAACATGATAAACATCACATGCAATCAAATAGTGACATGATATGGCCATCATCACTTTGCTCCTCTTGATCTCCATCTTCGGGGCTCCATGATCATCATCGTCACCGGCATGACACCATGATCTCCATCATCATGATCTCTATCATCGTGTCTTCATGAAGTTGTCTCGTCAACTATTACTTCTACTACTACAGCTAACAGTTAGCAATAAAGTAAAGTAATTACATGGCGTTTATGTTGACACGCAGGTCATAAATAAATTAAGACAACTCCTATGGCTCCTGCCGGTTGTCATACTCATGGACATGCAAGTCGTGATTCCTATTACAAGAACATGATCAATCTCATACATCACATATATCATTCATCACATCCTTTTGGCCATATCACATCACATAGCATACCCTGCAAAAACAAGTTAGACGTCCTCTAATTGTTGTTTGCATGTTTTACGTGGCTGCTATGGGTTTCTAGCAAGAACGTTTCTTACCTACGCAAAAACCACAACGTGATATGCCAATTGCTATTTACCCTTCATAAGGATCCTTTTCATCAAATCCGATCCGACTAAAGTGGGAGAGACAGACACCCGCTAGCCACCTTATGCAACTAGTGCATGTCAGTCGGTGGAACCAGTCTCACGTAAGAGTACGTGTAAGGTCGGTCCGGGCTGCTTCATCCCACAATGCCACCGAATCAAGATTGGACTAGTAACGGTAAGCATATTGAACAAAATCGACGCCCACAACTACTTTGTGTTCTACTCATGCATAGAAACTACGCATAAACCTAGCTCATGATGCCACTGTTGGGGAACGTAGCAGAAATTCAAAAAATTTTACGCATCACCAAGATCAATCTATGGAGTCATCTAGCAACGAGGGAGGAGTGGATCTACATAACCTTGTAGATCGCGCACGGAAGCGTACAAGAGAACGGGGTTGATGGAGTCGTACTCGTCGTGATCCAAATCATCGATGATCCTAGCACCGAACGGACGGCACCTCCGCATTCAACACATGTACGGAGCAGCGACGTCTCCTCCTTCTTGATCCAGCAAGGGGGAAGGAGAGGTTGATGGAGATCCAGCAGCACGACAACGTGGTGGTGGAAGTAGCGGGATTCCAACAGGGCTTCACCAAGCGCTGCAGGAGGAGGGAGATGTGTCATGGGAGGGAGAGGGAGGCGCCAGGGCTTTGGTGCGGCTGCCCTCCCTTTCCCCCACTATATATAGGGCCAAGGGAGAGGGGGGGGGGCGCAGCCTTGGCCCTTCCTCCAAGGAAGGGTGCGGCCAGGGAGGAGTCCCTCCTCCCCAAGGCACCTAGGAGGTGCCTTCCCCTTTTAGGACTCTTCCTTTCCCTTATCTCTTGGCGCATGGGCCTCTTGGGGCTGGTGCCCTTGGCCCATATAGGCCAAGGCGCACACCCCTACAGCCCATGTGGCCCCCCGGGGCAGGTGGACCCCTTGGTGGACCCCCGGACCCCTTTCGGCACTCCCGGTACAATACCGATAGTGCACGAAACTTTTCCGGCGACCAAAACAAGACTTCCCATATATAAATCTTTACCTCCGGACCATTCCGGAACTCCTCGTGACGTCCGGGATCTCATCCGCGACTCCAAACAACTTTCGGGTTACCGCATACTAATATCTCTATAACCCTAGCGTCACCGAACCTTAAGTGTGTAGACCCTACGGGTTCGGGTGACATGCAGACATGACCGAGATGACTCTCCGGTCAATAACCAACAGCGGGATCTGGATACCCATGTTGGCTCCCACATGTTCCACGATGATCTCATCGGATGAACCACGATGTCAAGGACTTAATCAATCCCGTATACAATTCCCTTTGTCTAGCGGTACGATACTTGCCCGAGATTCGATCGTCGGTATCCCGATACCTTGTTCAATCTCGTTACCGGCAAGTCTCTTTACTCGTTTCGTAACACATCATCCCGTGATCAACTCCTTGATCACATTGTGCACATTATGATGATGTCCTACCGAGTGGGCCCAAAGATACCTCTCCGTTTACACGGAGTGACAAATCCCAGTCTCGATTCGTGCCAACCCAACAGACACTTTCGGAGATACCTGTAGTGTACCTTTATAGCCACCCAGTTACGTTGTGACATTTGGCACACCCAAAGCACTCCTACGGTATCCGGGAGTTGCACAATCTCATGGTCTAAGGAAATGATACTTGACATTACAAAAGCTTTAGCATACGAACTACATGATCTTGTGCTAGGCTTAGGATTGGGTCTTTGTCCATCACATCATTCTCCTAATGATGTGATCCCGTTATCAATGACATCCAATGTCCATGGTCAGGAAACCGTAACCATCTATTGATCAACGAGCTAGTCAACTGGAGGCTTATTAGGGACATGGTGTTGTCTATGTATCCACACATGTATCTGAGTTTCCTATCAATACAATTCTAGCATGGATAATAAACAATTATCATGAACAAGGAAATATAATAATAACTAATTTATTATTGCCTCTAGGGCATATTTTCAACACTTTATGCTTCATATTATTATCCAATGATGTGTTGCCATCCTATGATGTCTGAGTAGATTTCCGTTGTCCTATCGGTGGTTGATGAATTGCTATGATTGATTTAATTTGCTTGTGGTTATGTTGCTGTCCTTTGGTTCCCATCATATGATTGCGCACGTGGATCACACCCTAGGGTTAGTTGTATGTTGATAGGACTATGTATTGAAGGGCAAGAGTGACAGAAGCTTCAACCTAGCATAGAAATTGATGCATACAGGATTGAAGGGGGGTCAATATATCTTAATGCTATGGTTGGGTTTTACCTTAATGAATGTTAGTAGTTGCAGATGCTTTCTAATAGTTCCAATCATAAGTGCATAGAATTCCAAGTAAGGGATGACATGCTAGCAGTGGCCTCTCCCACATAATACTTGCTATCGGTCTAGTAAAGTAGTCAATTACTTAGGGACAATTTCGCAACTCCTACCACCACTTTTCCACACTCGCTATATTTACTTTATCGTTTCTTTATCTAAACAGCCCCTACTTTTTATTTACGTACTCTTTATTATCTTGCAAATCTATCCAACAACACCTACAAAATACTTCTAGTTTCATACTTGTTCTAGGTAAAGCGAATGTCAAGTGTGCGTATAGTTGTATCGGTGGTCGATAGAACTTGAGGGAATATTTGTTCTACCTTTAGCTCCTCATTGGGTTCGACACTCTTATTTATCGAAAACTGTTGCGATCCCCTATACTTGTGGGTTATCAGCCACCGCGTTCGGATGCCATACGGACCTCACCGCCTCCGGTGAGGCACGGCGAGACACCACGTGACGGAACCATGCGCCATTTTGACGGATGCAATGTATTCCCGCCGGAAGGACTCCGAGCGCTGTCGTCCGACGGCCTCCTCCCAGGAGCGATGGAGCACAAATCGGATGGTCATGTCCTCCTTGGGGCAGCGTGAGATGAGGTCGGGGTCAATGGATTTGTAGGTGTAGGACTCGGATTCGCTGCCCGCCATGCTAGAGAAGGTCGGAGATCGTCGTATGGGAGGTTGGGCGTAGCAGTGGAGTGGCTAGGGTTTGCTCCAGGGAGCAGATGGGGATGAATATATGTGGGGTTGGGCGGGCCAGCGTGGGTTGAGTCCGACATGGCGGACGCGCCTCGTCGCGCCCGAGCCTCTCCATATCTGCCCCATATTTGGGCTGGATATGAGGGGTGCCAGTCAGCCCGGGTGTTTGAGGCCGGTTTGAGGCGCCCATCTATGTCGTTTTTTTTATGGATAGTGACCGGGTCGTCCGCCCGAGTGTATGAGGGGGGTTTGAGACGCCGGACAGTAGATGCTCTTACCAAATGGCTTGATAAGAGCATGGTTAATAGTATAGCATGATGCTCGCTTTATGTTGTTCTCATATCATCTAAAATCAATGTTATAGTCAACACGTATAATAGTTAGCTATAAATATATGTTATTAGGGCATCTCCAACGATGATCCGTAAATTTTCTTCCGCATCCGTCCATGGACAGGGAGGGACCAGTCCGCAGACACAGATGTGGGAGGCCGTCATCGAAGCTGTCCGCATGCATTTCAAACTTTTTTTCAACAAACCGGCTGGAATTCAAGCAAACACAGCCGGATTTCATATAAACATGACATATTTCATACAAACGGGATGAAAATGTTTACATTTCGGACGTATTTTAACTAGAAAGGTAAAACTATGTGCACATAGGGTCACGCGGACCTGAATGTATTTTTTTACTTCTAGTGTTCTTTGTACTACCTTCACAACATTGACTTACTGCCTTTCGGCCACAGTTACAATTCGTGCGTCTAATGTCAGCTTCATGCTCACCTCCGTATATGGGCCCACTGATCATGCTTGCAAAGACGCCTTCTTCACCGAATTAACCGCCCTCAAGCCGGTGTCGGGTGTTGCTTGGCTTGCCCTTGGAGACTTCAACCAAATTTACCGGGCTAGGGACAAGAACAAGAGAAATGTGAACACGAGTAGGATCAACCGGTTCCGTGCAGCACTACAATCTTGTGAGTTCAATGAGATCCATCTTCAGAACAAACGCTTCACTTGGAGCAATGAGAGAGACAATCCGACCCTCTGCAAGCTTGACTCCTTTTTTGCAATGCGGATTGGGACACGACTTTCAACACCCATGTGCTCCATGCTTTGTCGTCTTCCCTCTCAGACCATTGCCCTCTTCTGCTTGCAGACGACAAAGGACCCAGGAGGCCGTGATCTTTCAAATTCGAGAACTTCTAGGTTTCTTTGCCCGGATTCAATGAGGTGGTCCTCAAGGCTTGGAATGAGTGGGTGGCCCACATGGAGCCCCACCAAGTCTTGCATTACAAGCTTAAGAAGACCGCGCTTCACCTCATGGAGTGGAGCAAGTCCCTCTTCTCCAAGCCTAAGGTCCAGCTCCATGCGACCCTTTTGGTGATTCTACGCCTTGACACTGCCCAAGAAGAGAGGCTCCTTTCTCCTGAGGAGCGTGGCCTTCGCTCTAGGCTCAAGAGGAGGGTCATTAGTCTTGCGGTGTTGGACAGGGCTAGGAAAAGACAATGCCCCGGAATCGCAAATCCTAAGGACGGCGATGCCAATACCAAATTCTTCCACCGCCGCATCAACACTAGAAGACGGAAAAACCACATCCACCGAATCAAGCACGGGCAGGGTTGGGTTACCGACCACAAGGAAAAAGAGGAGATCATCCAGGAGCACTTTTCCGAGGTCATGGTTAGAGGAAATACGAGTACCATGGATTTTAACTGGGAGGATCTTGGCACCGAGCACCATACCTTGCAAGGCATCGACGACCCAATCACCGAGGATGAGGTACTCCAGGCCATCAAGGAGTTACCCGGTGACAAAGCGCCTGGCCCGGATGGCTTCACGGGCATCTTCTTCAAGAAGTGTTGGGATGTCATAAAGGATGATGTCATGAGGGTCATCCAATGCTTTGATTCCTTAAACACCTCAAATCTGCAAAGGCTTAACTCCGCTAATGTCGTTCTTTGCCTAAGAAGGATGGGGCGGAAGGTATCACCGACTACTGGCCCATTAGCCTCATCCACGCCGTCGCCAAGATCATGGCCAATATCCTTTCTGTGAGGCTTGCTCCCCATATGGGCGACCTCATATCCAACGTTCAAAGTGCATTCATAAAACGAAGAAGCATCCATGACAACTTCATGTACGTCCGGAGTTTTGCTAGACGCCTCCACAAGAGCAAGACCCCTGCCCTCCTATTCAAGCTTGACATAAAGAAGGCTTTTGACTCGGTCAAGTGGGAATACATCCTTGATCTCCTTCAACGCTTGGGGTTCCCTGCCAAGTTTAGGGATTGGATTGCCGCTCTTTTATCCTCGTCATCTTCGCGGATCCTCCTCAATGGGATTCCAGGCTCTCCCATCAAGCATGGTCGGGGCTTTCGTCAAGGGGACCCCATCTCGCCGATTTTGTTTGTCCTCGCAATCAACCCTCTTCACCAAATCCTAGATTTGGCAACCCGGAAAGGATTGCTCCATAAGATACGTGGCCATGGGGCTATGGTGAGGACATCACTTTACGCGGATGACGCGACTGTTTTTGTGGCTCCTATCAAGACGAATATCGACAACCTTGCCTCCATCTTGGAGGGCTTTGGCGAGGTGACGGGCCTATGCACAAACTTCCAAAAAAGCTCGGTCGTGCCGATACGTTGCAATCACCTTAACCTCGAGCACATTCTTGAAGGTGTTTCGACAGCTCGGTCCTGCTTCCCCATGAAATACTTGGGACTACAGCTCTCGGTGTGGCAACTCAAGAAGGTGGGCTTTCAATATATTGTGGACAAGGCTGCTGGAAAACTAGTGACTTGGGAGGGGCAAAATATCACTACAATCGGGCGCACGGCCCTAGTCAAGTCGGTCATCTTCTCCCAAGCGGTGTACTCCACCATGTTTCTTATCATACTACCGAGCTCCCTAAATAGTGTGAACAAGATAGAGAGGGCCTTCCTTTGGTCTGGATCAGATAAGACTACCGGTGCCAAGTGCAAGGTGAATTGGGAGACAGTTTGTCGGCCAAAGGAGTATGGTGGTCTTGGCGTGCTGAACACTGACAAATTTGCGCGTGCTTTGCGCCTGCGGTGGCTTTGGTATGAATTGAAGGAACCTCAAAAACTTTGGTTGGGGCTTGGCAACCCTTGCACCAAGGATGACCGGGAATTTTTCTATGCCTCCATTACTATCACCGTCGACAATGGCGCCCGAACTCCATTTTGGGACTCCCCTTGGCTTCTGGGGCGCAAACCAATGGACATCGCACCGCTCATCTTCGAGGCCTCGAGGAGAGAAAATTGGAAGGTGCGTGAGGCCCTATACGGGAGCGCATGGATTCTGTCAATCAACAACAACACTGTCGTTTCCGGTGACCACATTCGGGAATTCTTCACACTTTGGATGCTCATTAATGACTTCCACCTCGACGACCACCTTGAAGATGATATTGTCTGGATGCACGCGAATGATGGATTCTACTCGGTATCCACTGCATATAAAGCTCAGTTCCTTGGCATGTCGCTTTCCCCTATGGATCAAATGGTCTGGAAAGTTTGGGCACCACCAAAAGTGAAATTTTTCGCTTGGTTGGCTATCCAAAATAGGATTTGGACTGCCGATCGGTTGGCGAAATGTGGTTGGCCAAATTGTGGCATGTGCCAACTTTGGAAAAGAGAAAAGGAATTGGGCGCGCATCTTCTTTTCAAGTGTCGCTACACGCTCAGGCTATGGAGGTTAGTCATTGAGAAGCTTGGACTTGCTCACATGGACACAACCGATTGGCATCTTGCGGACTCCGTCAACGAGTGGTGGGACAAGCGAACCAACAATCAAAACCCCAATAGACATGCTATGGCCTCTCTTACCATGCTCGTCTCTTGGACAATATGGAATGAACGAAATGCTAGGATGTTGCGCCACAAATGTGTGCCACCACCCGTTCTCCTTCACACCATTTTAGAGGAGGGGAAGCTTTGGACCGCGGGCGCTAAGAAACTGGGGCATATTATGTTGCGTGAGTAGTTGTCATGCCGTGTGTGGGTTTCTTGTAACACTCTAAACTCTATTATCTCCTTATTTAATTGATGAGGCAAATCTTTTGCCTTCGTTTAAAAAAAACAGTTGATAAATAGATTGGATGTTTCCCTCGCAAAAAAAAAAATGTTTCGACAAATCTCAAACTATTGATCCGTTACTTTCAGCCGAGCTTAGTGCAGGCCAAACTTGTGACCCACCAATCCTTTTGGCAACACTAAAAGCATATATATTATAATGTACTTATGGAATGTATTTTTTTTGTTTGGTTAGCAAATTTGTAGAACCACCTCCTCTACAGATGCTTCACAAGCGGGTGAAGCTCCTCCACTAACCCGCACCACCGACTGAGTGAGCAAATACACCAAGAAAGCCAAACAAACACAACACACACAAAAATCACACTGCAAGTTTGCACTACAAAATACTTATTTTGTCTGCCAACCCATGAACGGCACTAATTAATCGTGGATACTATAACTTCTATTATGATTTCAACAACAAGGTTTGCCATACCTATATTACATCCTTTATACAGGTTGGCAATCATTTCTGTTGGCCATACTATTTTTGGTTTTGTGATGATTTCAACAACGCGGTTGGGGTTCTTCAAAAAATTCTTTTGTATAGGCTGTTGTTCTTGGTCCACCTAGCTATGTCTTGTCCTTAAAAGGCTATACATAACATACATAGTCATTTTTTGAGCTCAGTGGCCTCGCCAAAAGATCATCCCAACTTTCCTTTTCAAAGACCAGCATCACCATTCCTGTAATAAAAACCTCAAAGATAATAAGAGAGATGAAAATCAACATAATGATGTTTAGATTCGGCACCTTCGTCAATGGACCGACGAGAACCGTATAATTAAGTTACACCATCCTTGACTTGTTGGTTCATTATGCAGTAACGATCGATAGTGATCGATCACTACTTATCATGACCGTCAAGTTTCGGACTACTAACCTATGACCTGGCCGATAAGCCTAGGGCCCACACGAAGTTTCTCTTCCCATGTATAGGTCCGGAAAAGGAATACTTCCTTTCCTCATACACATCGCTTTGTTCGTTTGTTCGGTATCGCCATGCATGGTTTGGTGCGGTAGCAAATCGCAGCCGGGCCAACGGAGATCATATCGGTGTTGGGCGTTTTTGCATCTATATCTATATTAACATAAAAAGACCCTAACCCATCAGGGTTCAAATCCTGGTGCTCGCATTATTCCTGAATTTATTTAAGGATTTTCGGCGATGCGCTTTCAGTGAAAGGGGACGTTCCCGTTGACGACGAGGCGCCTATGGCGACTTCGTAAATCTTAAAATGATGTGCCGGCTCAGTCTTTCGGAGGTGCTTATAGGGGTAGGGTGTGCGTGTGTGCGTTCATAGGGGTGAGTGTATGCGCGTGTATATAAACGCTTGTGTCTGTACTGATGCTAAAAAAAATATATATATAAAAAGACACAAAGGAGCAGATCCAATTGATCTCGGCCATCGAACTAAGTCAATCCAACGACCTAAACTGCTCCAATGGCGAGCGTTAAACGTGCAATTAATAGCATACCAAATATTGCACTAATTACATGATTAACATACACATAATAGCATATCTAATATTCGCATGCAATGAATATATTACTTAAATATTAACACACCTGATCCGGTATAGGGGTTGCACCTCGCCGTCTGGCTTCCGGTAGAGTCGTCACATGCACGGGTGCTGCACACCCCTTGCTCATGTGAACGTGCACCGGGACACATATGATAGCAACTACTCCCTCCGTCTCAAAATGTGTTTCTCGAATTTAGTATAATTTTCTACTAAAATTAATATAAAATTAAGACACTTATTTTAAAACAGTGGAAGTATTACTAAGAGCATTCACAACCGGGCACCTCGAACGGGACGTTTTTCTGACCTAAATGACCCGCTCAAACAATTCTCAAACGCCCGGGCTGACCGGCACCCCCATATCCAGCCCAAATATGGGGCTGATATGGGGGCGCCCGGGCGCATCCGCCACGTCAACCCGGCCCACCCTGACCCCACAAATACCCCCACATCCGGAAAACCCTAGACATCGGTCAATCCGAAATCCACCTCACCCCTGTCCCCGTCCACTCCACTTCCGATCCCCTCCCACCTATCCGATGGGCTGCAACGGAACCAGCGGCGGATCTGGGTCAGAATCCGACGGGTCGAACATCGACGTAGAGGAGGCGGCCCTCCGCATCGCATTGCGGAGGTCGCTGCTCGAGCAAGGCGGCCCCGACAGCGGCAAATCTTCTTCCTCAGCGCCCATCGCCTGTCAACACAGCACCGACGTCATCATTAGGCATTCCCGCCCTCTGCGCAGCACCAGCAGCTCCCCTTCGCTCCGCCAAGTACGCCGCCCGCCTCCACCATCCTCTGGCTCGGCAGTGGTACCGGCCATCGTTGGTTCCTCGTGCCTGTGCCGGGGCCGACACGCACGTGGACGCCCGAATCCGAGGCACGTGCAGCCCGACGCGAGCGGCAGCGGCGAGGGAGAGGGGGGAGGCAATGTCGGCCCGCCGTTCGCCCTCGAGCGCGCCGGTGGATCCCAAGGCCGCGCTCCTTGCCTCGGTCCTCTGCCGCTCTCTGACGACGGCGGAGACGGATGCCCGACGCCTCCGCCGAAATTAGATATTTTGTATCCACACCATAAATTATATGGTTCTATAGAGTTTTAACAACAAATTATATAGAGTAAAAAATCAAAGTACTTAGACCACAATAGAGTTTTTGCAACGTAGTAGCAATCTAACAGAAGCCATCCACATTTGATTCATCATTGCTTGCCGCATGTGAAGGGGAGGATGTGTGCTACCATCTTCTTTGGCTGGTATATTATCGTATTCTTTATCCTCGTTGGATCCACTGTTGGATCCACTGTTAGCTTCATATTCATTGTAGTCACATACACGATTATACTTGTCACCACCTGCATGTAAATAAAAACTGTATGCATTACTTTATGTACATATATTTTATACAAATGACATCACAAGTTCACAACTATATAATCAACATACATACATGTGTGACTACGTTCTTTGTCATGGTTTCAACTTCTTGGTCAATATTTTCTTCTATAGGGACATGTGCTTCCCTTTGAGTAATCCTATCAGGAGAGTGCGATAAATCTTGGTTAGGGGGAGCACCGGATCTTGTTTTCTATGACCCATTCATCATCTCATTCAGTATCCTCCAACTCAAGCGCATCTTTCACATCCCTTTCCTTTTGTCTTTCTTTTAGAGCATCTCCAGCCGTTGGCCCCTCAGGGCGCGCGTAAAATCACCGCCTGGGGGCGAGCCGGCGCCAAAATCGGCATGGGGGCGAGCGGGGTCCCCGCTGCCGGCCCCAGGGTCGCCCCCAGACGCAGGTATTTAAAAAAATGGAATTCAGCAAAGTTTGACAAATTTGACAAAATATTCAGCTAAGTTCGGTAAACTGGACATGTATTCGACATATTCGACATTACATAAGTTATTAAAAAAATGCAACTAAGGGGCGAAGATGTCGCTCAGCGCGGCGAAGTCGCCGACGTCGCCACCATCCCCGTCATCGTCGGTGGCGGCGGCCTTCTCCTCCTTGACGTGGCCGCCCCTGCTAGACCCCTGCCCGGGGTCGCCCTGGCGGACTGGTGGCGGCGGCGGCGCGTCATCGTCGCTGTCGTCGAGGACGACGATGCCTCCCACGTCGTGGCCACGGCGCCAAGCGGCCAACTGCTCGTAGGCGCGGCACTGGCGCTCCAGCTTCGTGCGCGCCTAGTCTTCACGCGCCCACTTCAAGGCCGCCGTCGCGTGGTCGAGCTCCTCCTTGACGCCGCCGGTGAGCCCGGGCTCCGTCTGCACGACGGGGAGCCCCGGCTTCGTCTTCACGGCGACGAGCCCCGGCTCCGTCTTTGGCTTGACGTAGTGCGGGGGAGCCGAGGAGGAGGCGCGCCTGCCGCCCTCGTTGATGACAATGCCGGCGCTGCGGGTGCGCCGGACGAGCGGCGTCTCCGCTGCGGGCTCGGCCTTGACGCCGAACACCGCCGGTGAGCCGGAGGAATGGGAAGAGGACCGGGAGGAGGATTGAGAGGAGGAAGACGAGTATCCGAATCTCCTGGGCATCCATTGCCCGACGGCGGGTCATTGCCGCCCTCGAGGTACTCCAGTACCTCGTGGAGCATGCGGCCGGGGGCGCCCCTCGCTGTTCTTCGTGCCCCCCCACCACTGGCGCCTCATTGGTGGACGCCAGTCGCCGCGCCTGCCGGCGTTTGAGGTACGCCGCCCACGACGCGTGGTTGTCAGCGACGTACTGGGGGAGGGCGCGCTGCTCCTCCATCAGGGACGCCCGCACGCGGTCGACCTCGGCGGTGAAGATGGCGGGGCGCGCGTCGACGCCGAGCACCGGGGGGATGAGGACGCCCCCGTTGCTGAGACTCCACCCCGTCGGCCGGCGCGCATGTCCGGTGGCACCGGGATGTTCGCGTCGAAGAAGAGGTAGGCATCCCACTCGTGGAGCGAGCGGTGGTGATACGTCCATTTTGCATCATGCTTTTATATCGATATTTCTTGCATTATGGGCTGTTATTACACATTATATCACTATACTTATGCCTTTTCTCTCTTATTTTACAAGGTTTACATGAAGATGGGGAATGCCGGCAGCTGGAATTCTGGGCTAAAAAAGGAGCAAATATTAGAGACCTATTCTACACATCTCCAAAAGTCCTGAAACTCCATGAGTATTATTTTCAGAATATATAAAAAATATTGGGCGAAAGAAGTACCAGATGAAGGAAATATGCCCTAGAGGCAATAATAAAGTTATTATTTATTTCCTTATATCATGATAAAAGTTTATTATTCATGCTAGAATTGTATTAACCGGAAACATAATACATGTGTGAATACATAGACAAACAGAGTGTCACTAGTATGCCTCTACTTGACTAGCTCGTTAATTAAAGATGGTTATGTTTCCTAACCTTGGACAAAGAGTTGTCATTTGATTAACGAGATCACATCATTAGTTGAATGATCTGATTGACATGACCCATTCCATTAGCTTAGCACCCGATCGTTTAGTATGTTGCTATTGCTTTCTTCATGACTTATACATGTTCCTATGACTATGAGATTATGCAACTCCCGTTTGCCGGAGGAACACTTTTTGTGCTACCAAACGTCACAATGTAACTGGGTGATTATAAAGGAGCTCTACAGGTGTCTCCAAAGGTACATGTTGGGTTGGCGTATTTCGAGATTAGGATTTGTCACTCCGATTGTCGGAGAGGTATCTCTGGGCCCTCTCGGTAATGCACATCACTTAAGCCTTGCAAGCATTGCAACTAATGAGTTAGTTGCGGTATGATGTATTACGGAACGAGTAAAGAGACTTGTTGGTAACGAGATTGAACTAGGTATGGGATACCGACGATCGAATCTTGGGCAAGTAACATACCGACGACAAAGGGAACAACATATGTTGTTATGCGGTCTGGCTGATAAAAGATCTTCGTAGAATATGTAGGAGCCAATATGAGCATCCAGGTTCCGCTATTGGTTATTGACCGGAGACGTGTCTCGGTCATGTCTACATTGTTCTCGAACCCGTAGGGTCCGCACGCTTAAGGTTACGATGACAGTTATATTATGAGTTTATGCAATTTGATGTACCGAATGTTGTTCGGAGTCCCGGATGTGATCACGGACATGACGAGGAGTCTCGAAATGGTCGAGACATAAAGATTGATATATTGGAAGCCTATGTTTGGATATCGGAAGTGTTCCGGGTGAAATCGGGATTTTACCGGAGTACCGGGAGGTTACCGGAACCCCCACCTCTTGGCCGGCCAGCCCCCCCTTTGAGCCTTTATATACGGAGGCACGGGGCACCCCTAGAGACACAAGTTGATCCACGTGATCATATTCTTAGCCGTGTGCGGTGCCCCCTTCCACCATAGTCCTCGATAATATTGTAGCAGTGCTTAGGCAAAGCCCTGCGACGGTAGTACATCAAGATCGTCACCACGCCGTCGTGCTGACGGAACTCTTCCCCGACACTTTGCTGGATCGGAGTCCCGGGATCGTCATCGAGCTGAACGTGTGCTAGAACTCGGAGGTGCCGTAGTTTCGGTGCTTGATCGGTCGAGCCGTGGAGACGTACGACTACATCAACCAAGTTAACGCTTCCGTTGTCGATCTACAAGGGTACGTAGATCACACTCTCCCCCTCTCGTTGCTATGCATCACCATGATCTTGCGTGTGCGTAGGAAATTTTTTGAAATTACTACGAAACCCAACACCAGAGGGGGGCCATCCACCGTCCACGAGGGTGGGAGGCGCGCCCCCTGCCTCGTGGGTCCCCTGGTGGCCCTTTGATGCCCATCTTTGGCTATATGGAGTCTTTCGTCGAGAAAAAAAATCATAAGCTAGCTCACGGAACGAACCTCCCGTGAGCTTAGAGCATCTAAAGTCGGACTTGGCAAATCCGACCTCACACATGTCGGTGGTCTGTGGGGTGCGTCCACGAACAGTGACCGATCACATCTCAAATAATCAATTCTACAACTGAATACCCAAGTGTTACCGCCATGTGGATGTACAAACCCCACATTTGGGTTCAAAGCCTCACGGAGGCAAATTTAGGGTCCTATTTATTCTTGAGGACCAGACTTTCCTGGTACTCACGTATTTATCGAGGACTAGGCTCGGTGCATAACCGTGTTAAAATCCTAGTACTCGTACTTAAAAGTGTTAGAATACAACTTGTATTAGGATTATGACTCCTACTCGGTTTGTAATAATGCTAGGTCAGGTGCGGCTTAGCTCTTATATATATTTCTTGTACCGGGACAATATTGCATCAACAATTATTCAATACAATTCTACATGGTATCAAACTTTCGATCCTAGGGTATGGCTAACCCGCCAGCCCCGCCACCGTTGCCGCCGCCCAGCTACTTTGAGCGGCGCGCCGCCATCGTCGCCGCCAAGGTCGCCGCGGCCACGGTCTCCTCCGCCTCTACCTCTACTCTAGCTCTACCTCCACCAATACCCCCTTCCATCTCCTTCACCGACATCATCTCCGATATTAGCCCCTACATCCTCGTAACCCTAGACCTCGCTGCTCACAACTACTACCATTGGCGTCACCTCTTCGACGTCCACCTTGGGCGATGCAATCTCCGCTCTCACGTTGCCGATGACTCTCTTCCTCAACTTCATGATCCGCAATGGGTCAAGGATGATCTCGCCATTATTCAGTGGATCTACATGGGAGTCTTCACAGAGATCTTCAATCTCGTCCATTGTGACGGCGCCTCCGCCGCCGATCTATGGGCGGCCCTTCGTCAGCTCTTCCAGGACAATGTCAACGCTTGCGCCAAAAATCTCCACACCGAGCTTCAGAATACGGTGCAATGTGATTCACTAGTCGACGTCTACTGCCAACGCCTCAAGGCGATCACAGATGAACTCCACGAACTTGGTGATCTGATCGACTATCGCCAGCTCATCAACGTCCTCCTCATCGGCCTCAGCGAGCGGTTCGAGAAGCAGGCCTCCTTCATCCCTATGATGCGCCCGCGTCCCTCCTTCGTCGAGGTTCGCTCGATGCTCCAATGGGCCGATTATGCCCTAACTACGAAGGACTCCCGTCCTCAGGTCTTCACTGCTTCTCCTCGCCCGCCTGCGTCGACGCCGCCACCGCCACATCCAGCAACATCACCTCCTCAACCATCCGGCTGGCGTCGAAGTCCCAACTACCGGGGAAAAAACCCTAGGCCGCCGCAGTTCCACACGGCGCCCGCTCTTGCTTCGCCCTGGCTCCGCCAACTGCACCACCACCGCCCTAGCTTCATCAACTGCACCACCGCCGCCGCCCGGATGGCGCCCATCTCCTGATCCATGGACAGGGCTAGTCCAGGCGTGTCCTATGCCCTGGTCCGCCCCTACGCCATATGGTGCCCCGCCTGCCTATACCGGTGGCTGGCAGCCTAGTGCTCGCCCTCACATCGGCGCGCCCGTCCTCGCGCCTCGATAGCCGACAGTCGCGTACCACGCTGCTCCCTCCTACGCGCCACCAATGTACAACACTAGTCCTTATGCATCCTATGGCGCTCCATTGCCCCCTACATGCGGCAGTACAATGATGGTGTCTCTCTCTTTACGCCGATGCCGGCCCTACTACCGACGCCACCACACCCGCAAGCTCCCATGACTACACCGGTCTCTACTTCGACTCCGAGCTGGGACCAAGCTACTTTTCTACAAGCCATGAACAACTTTGCTGCACAAGGGAACTCAGGTATGGATTGGATTTTCGATTCTAGTGCTTCTCGTCATACGTCTGCATCGAGTAATTTTCTTTCTTCTTGCACACCTTTGTCTTTTCCCTCTATTACTCTCAGTGATGGATCTTCTATTCCTATTTACTATGCCGGTCAGGCTCAAATCCAATCCCCAATTAAGCCTTTGCTTCTTTGTGATGTTCTTGTAGCTCCTGCTCTTATTAAAAATCTGATTTTTGTTCACCAAATCACCACTGATAATCATGTTTCTGTTGAGTTTGACCACTTTGGTTTGTCTGTGAAGGACTACATGACCAAAGCCGAGATCGCTCGATTCAATAGCTCCGGTGATTTATATTCTCTCCATGGTGCTCTGGTCGCTGCTCCTCCAACATCTATGGTGGCCTATGTTGATCTGTGGCACCAACGTCTTGGCCATCCCAATAAAAATGTGTTATCCAAACTTCTTAGTGAATTTTCAATACCTTGTAATAGAGACTCTCATAATTCTTCTATGTGTCAGTCATGTCAATTGGGCAAACATGTTCGCCTTCCCTTTAGTTCCTCTCAATCCTCTAGTAATTTTCCTTTTGAATTACTTCATTGTGATCTCTGGACATCACCCATAGTAAGTGTATCTGGTTTTAAGTATTATCTCGTGATTCTTAATGATTTTACTCATTATGTTTGGACTTTTCCTTTACGCAACAAATCCGGCGTTCATAATATATTCCTTAACTTTCAGCGCTATGTCTCGGTCCACTTTTTCCTAATTTGACAACTTTAAAAATCAAAATTTCTTTCTACAATATGAAATTCTCTTGCGCTTTTCCTGTCCTTATACCTTCCCTCAAAACGGCAAAGTCGAGCGTTCTCTTCGTACTCTTAATGACATCATTCGCACTCTGCTAGTTCAATATTCTATGCCTCCGAAGTTTTGGGCTGAGGCCCTCCGCACGGCCACATATTTACTCAATATTCATCCATCCAAAGTTGACCCACAAACTACTCCTTACTTATCTTTATTTCTCTCCCATCCAAATTACTCTGACATTCATGTCTTCGGTTGTCTTTGTTTCCTAAACTCCTACTCCACTTCTCCTAACCAACTTTCCCGTGCTCTACCCCGTGTGTCCATCTAGGTTTTTCTGACGATCACAAGGGTTATCATTGTCTAGATCTTGTTGGTGGTCATGTTCATGTGTCTCGTCATGTAACATTCGCTGAAAATATTTTTCCCTTTTCCGAGCATCAACAATTAGATCCCAACTCACCCACGCCGTCCACTAGTCCCTCTCGTCGCAATCATCTTCCCTTCTTTCACCCGCCGACCTATCCAGCGAAACCAGTCGAATCCTCTACCGCGGTAGCGGATCCTGCCGCGACCACTTCTATCATCACCTTTGTTCCGGCAGAGGAAAACCCATTACACTCTGTCGCGGCAGACCTCCCGCCGCCGCAGTCTTCATCGCCATCTCCCGCGTCAGCTTCCTCCGCTGCGCCGGACGCGTCCACCACATCTTCCCCCACCCCTCCTGCTCATGCTATTCCCGTTCCATCTCCGACTAACGATCATACCATGCGCACACGTGCCAAGTCTGGGTTTCATTTACCTGCAAAAGATCATCTCAATCTTCATGCATCTCTATCTCCTTCCTCACTACCCAAATCTTACAAATCAGCTCTCCTAGATCCTAATTGGGCCGCAACTATGAAAGATGAATATGATGCCCTTCTGCAGAATAACACGCGATAGTTAGTTCCTCGTCCTTCCAATACAAATATCGTTTCGGGCAAATGGGTTTTTCGCCATAAATATAATTCTGATGGGAGTCTTGCATGTTATAAGGCTCGATGGGTATGCCGTGGTTACTCTTAGCAACATGGCATCGATTATGATGAGACTTTCTCTCCAGTTGTCAAGCCCAACACTATTCACACTGTCCTTAGCATCGCCATCTCTTCTTCCTGCCCAATTCACGAACTAGATATCAAAAATGCTTTCCTTCACGGCTCTCTTCGAGAAAAAGTCTATTGTCAACAACCTCTTGGCTTCGAACATTCCTCCTATCCTGGTCATGTTTGTCTTCTTCAAAAATCTCTTTATGGTCTTAAACAAGCACCATGTGCCTGGTTCCAACACTTTTCTACATATGCTCAAACCATTGGTTTTACCCCTTCCCGTTCTGACACTTCACTCTTCACCTTTCATTACAACAACAACACTGCTTACCTTCTTTTATATGTTGATGATATTATCCTCATAGCTTCCTCACAACAATTTTTAGATCATATTATCTCTCTTCTTCGCCACGAATTCTCTATGATAGATTTAGGTCTTCTTCACCACTTCTTAGGTATTGCTGTTATCCGCAACTCCTCTGGTCTTTTCTTGTCTCAACGTCAGTACACTCTGGATCTTCTTTCTCGTGCTGGTATGCTTGATTTTCAAACTTCCCATACCCCTATTGATACCGGTTCCAAACTCTCTGCCGACGGTGATCCTTTCTCTGATCCTTCTCTTTATCGTAGTCTTACCGGTGCACTTCAGTATCTCACTCTCACTCATCCTGAAATTTCTTTTGCTGTCCAACAAGCTTGTTTATACATGCATGATCCTCGTATTCCACACTAGAATCATGTCAAACGTATTCTTCGGTATCTAAAAGGCACACTAGATTTAGGTATTCATATCAACAAATCCTCTCCCACCTCCTTGACGGCTTACTCTGATGCAGACTGGGCTGGTTGTCCAGATACTCGTAGGTCCACATTCGGATTTTGTGTTTTTCTTGGTAACAGTTTGGTTTGTTTGTCTTCAAAAAGGCAGGTTACAGTCTCCCACTCGTCTGCTGAAGCTGAGTACCGCGTTGTGGCTCATGCGGTTGCTGATACGGTTTGTGTAACGCCCATGATGCGGCTATATCTCCCACGTGTCGAAGCACGACTTAGAGGCATAACCACATTGTAAGCAATGTCGCAAGTGGGGTAATCTTCACGCAACCCATGTAATGAATAAGGAAAAGAGGTACATAGTTGGCTTACATCGCCACGTCACACAATAGCATAAATATCATTACATTCATCCAGATACAATCAAGGTCTGACTACGGAACCAAAATAAAGACAACCCCAAAATGCAACAAAGTCCCCGATCGCCCCAACTGGGCTCCACTACTGATCATCTAGAAAAGAAACGTAGTATGGCCCCGAGTCCTCATCGAACTCCCACTTGAGCTCAGTCGAATCTCCTGGAGCGGTATCATTGGTCCCTGCACCTGGTTTTGAAGTAATCTGTGAGTCACGGGGACTCAGCAATCTCACACCCTCGCGATCAAGACTATTTAAGCTTATAGGAAGGGTAAAAGGGATGAGGTGGAGCTGCAGCAAGCACTAGTATATATGGTGGCTAACATACGCAAAAGAGAGCGAGAAGAGAAGGCAAAGGCACGGTCGAGAAACTATGATCAAGAAGTGATCCTAGAACAACCTACGTTCAAGAATAACACGAGACCGTGTTCTCTTCCCGGACTCCGCCGAAAAGATACCATCACGGACACACACTCTGTTGATTCATTTTAATTAAGTTAAGTTTCAGGTTTTCTACAACCGGACATTAACAATTTCCCATCTACCCATAACCGCGGGCACGGCTTTCGAAAGTTAAAATCCTTGCAGGGGAGCCCCAACTTAGCCCATCACAAGCTCTCACGGTCAACGAAGGATATTCCTTCTCCCAAGACAATCCGACCAGACTCAGAATCCCGGTTACAAGACATCTCGACAATGGTAAAACAAGTCCAGCAAGACCTCCCGCTGTGCTGACAAATCCTGATAGGAGCTACACATATCTCGTTCTCAGGGCACACCGGATGAACACTACGTACAACTAAAACCAACCCTCAAGTTTCCCCGAGGTGGCACTGCAAGTGGCTCTGTTTTGGACCAACACTTAGAGGAGCACTGGCCCGGGGGTTTAAATAAAGATGACCCTTGAGTCCGCGGAACCCAAGGGAAAAGAGGCTAGGTGGCGAATGGTAAAACCAAGGTTGGGCCTTGCTGGAGGAGTTTTATTCAAGGCGAACTGTCAAGGGGTTCCCATTATAACCCAACCGTGTAAGGAACGCAAAATCAAGGAACATAACACTGGTATGACGGAAACTAGGGCGGCAAGAGTGGAACAAAACACCAGGCATAAGGCCGAGCCTTCCACCCTTTACCAAGTGTATAGATGCATTAAAGTAGACAAGATATAATAGTGGTATCCCAACAATAAACATGTTCCAACAAGGAACAAACTCCAATCTTCACCCTCAACTAGCAACGCTATAAGAGGGGCTGAGCAAAGCGGTAACATAGCCAAACAACGGTTTGCTAGGATAAGGTGGGTTAGAGGTTTGACATGGCAATATGGGAGGCATGATAAGCAAGTGGTAGGTATCGTAGCATAGGCATATCAAAAGAACGAGTATCTAGCAAGCAAAGATAGAAGTGATTTCGAGGGTATGGTCATCTTGCCTGCAAAGTTCTCCGAGTTAACGTTAGCTTGATCCTCGTAAACGTACTCAACGGGCTCCTCGATCACGTACTCGTCTCCCGGCTCTACCCAAAAGCAAGAACACAAGCAAAGCGAGACACAATCAACCACGTGCAATGCACAAGCAACATGATGCAAAACATGGCATGATATGCGGGATGTAATATGCAATGCATATGCATGCTTCGGAAAGGAAAGATTGAACCTGGCCTCAACTTGGAAAACCAAGAGTTCCACTAGAAAGATGAGTTGATTTCGGTCAAAATCGATATAAAGATCACCGGAATCGGATGCACGGTTTGCAAATGGCAAGCAAAACAAATATGGCACCGATCTTCGATTAACAGCACGAGGCCATCTAAATGCATCAAGAAAAATAAGCTAAAGCACTCTAACATGACAGCAAATCACATGGCAGGGATCCACTCAAGATGCTTGACAAAATATGAACACTGAGCTATGACTAATTCACTCAATAGCAGATTCAAACAAGCATGGCAAAAGTGCAAAAGATATCAGGTTACAGACTTAGTGAAATTAACATGTCAGGAATTTAACATCAGGAAGCAATGTTTAGAGCAAGATAACAACATGCTACAGGATCATATCATGGAAAAGTAAGGCATGGCATGAAGCTACTCAAAGCATACAACAAAAGTCCCTTACTGACCATAAACCAAAAGGGATCAGAAAATACAATGGCATCCATGTGAACATAGCAATATCGTTAACAGATTCAGACTTAGTAGAAAACTGGAACATGGCAAAACATATATTAAGTAGGCATGTTTACGAGCTCGATGCACTCACCACAAGGCATTGCATGAAAAACTAAGCATACACCCAACAAGTAGACATGACATAGAAGCTAAACATGGCAAGAGCAACATCATAGCATACATGGATCAACTACAACAACCTCGGAAAAAATGCTTAACAAGTAAACATTCTGCCAGGAACATTTTATAGCAAAAGTAGAGCTCGATTGAGTCAAACTAAGGTGCTCCATAATTGCAAACAAAGACTTGGATGGATAGAGCACAACAATATATACAAAACATCCTTACTGATCATGCTCAAAAGAGGCATGGATCACTCTGTAGCAACAAGAATACATGGCATAAAAATATAATCAGGAAAACGACTTAGAAGATTTCTAAGTCCCTGAAATCAGCAACATTATGGGAGCTACTTTGCATGCTTGTGCTAGTCACCACAGAGATCACAAAAATACATGGCATACACCCCTGTAAAGATGGCATGACATACTTCAAAACACATGTAGTGCTCAAGTTCATAGGCGGCACACATCAATCATGGCAAAAATGACAAATGTCCAATTGCTGATAAGAATCTGAAACTAACATTGCATAGCCCTCTTGCAACAACATTTAGGGCGTCAAGATGAACTCAAATGAACATGGTGCAATGAGATGAAATGAAGTACTCGTCGAGACGAACAATTTGATATGCTACACGTCCAAAACGGAGCCACGAATGATGAGTTATGGCATGAAGAAAATATGGAAAAAATACTAGGGTTAGGGCAAAATTCAACCCTCGAGATTTTTGGATCCATATCTGCACGGACTTCGAGGCGCTCGCCGGAGTGCTCGCCGGAACAGTGGCTGCCGGACTTGGTGGTGATGGCCGGAGGAAGAACACCGGCGATGGTGGCGGCGGCTCCGGGCGGTGAGGCGGCACGGCGATGCGGAAGCCGAGGGGCGGCGAGCGGCAGATCCGGCGCGGTGGCAGACGGCGATGTCGGCGAGCGGCAACGCGGCGCGGCGGCGCTGGGCGGTGATAACCCACAAGTACAGGGGATTGCAACAGCTTTCGAGGGTAGAGTATTCAACCCAAATTTATTGATTCGACACAAGGGGAGCCAAAGAATATTCTCAAGTATTAGCAGCTGAGTTGTCAATTCAACCACACCTGGAAACTTAGTATTTGCAGCAAAGTGTTTAGTAGCAAAGTAATATGATAGTGGTGGTAGCGGCAACAAAAGTAAAGGCAACAAAAGTAATGTTTTTGGTATTTTGTAGTGATAGTAACAGTAGCAGTGGAAAAGTAAATAAGCGTAAACCAGTATATGGAAAACTCGTAGGCATCGGATCAGTGATGGAAAATTATGCCGGATGTGGTTCATCATGTAACAGTCATAACATAGGGCGACACAGAACTAGCTCCAGTTCATCAATGTAATGTAGGCATGTATTCCGTACATAGTCATACGTGCTTATGGAAAAGAACTTGCATGACATCTTTTGTCCTACCCTCCCGTGGCAGCGTGGTCCTATTGGAAACTAAGGGATATTAAGGCCTCCTTTTAATAGAGAACCGGAACAAAGCATTAGCACATAGTGAATACATGAACTCCTCAAAATATGGTCATCACCGGGAGTGGTCCCGATTATTGTCACTTTGGGGTTGCCGGATCATAACACATAGTAGGTGACTATAGACTTGCAAGATAGGATCTAGAACTCACATATATTCATGAAAACATAATAGGTTCAGATCTGAAATCATGGCACTCGTGCCCTAGTGACAAGCATTAAGCATAGCAAAGTCATAGCAACATCAATCTCAGAACATAATGGATACTAGGGATCAAACCCTAACAAAACTAACTCGATTACATGATAAATCTCATCCAACCCATCACCGTCCAGCAAGCCTACGATGGAATTACTCACGCACGACGGTGAGCATCATGAAATTGGTGATGGAGGATGATTGATGATGATGACAGCGACGAATCCCCCTCTCCGGAGCCCCGAACGGACTCCAGATCAGCCCTCCCGAGAGGTTTTAGGGCTTGGCGGTGGCTCCGTATCGTAAAACGCGATGATTTCTTCTCTCTGATTTTTTTCTCTCCGAAAGCAAATATATAGAGTTGGAGTTGGCGTCGAAGGGTCAACAGGGGGCCCACGAGGTAGGGGGCACGCCCTAGGGGGGGCGCTCCCACCCTCGTGAGAAGGGTGTGGGCCCCCTGGTCTTCATATTTGGCGAGCATTTTTTATTATTTTTTCTAAGACCTCTCGTGGAGTTTCAGGTCATTCCGAGAATATTTGTTTTCTGCACATAAAACAACACCATGGTAATTCTGCTGAAAACAGCGTCAGTCCGGGTTAGTTCCATTCAAATCATACAAGATAGAGTCCAAAACAAGGGCAAAAGTGTTTGGAAAAGTAGATACGACGGAGACGTATCAACTCCCCCAAGCTTAAACCCTTGCTTGTCCTCAAGCAATTCAGTTGACAATTTGAAAGAAAGAAAAACTTTTACAAACTCTGTTTGCTCTTGTTGTTGTAACTATGTCAAGCCAGCATTCAAGTTTTCAGCATAGATCATAACTAACCACATTTGCAATAATTCTCAGGTCTCACAATTACTCATATCAATAGCATAATCAACTAGCAAGTCATAATAATAAATCTTGGATGACAACACTTTCTCAAAACAATCATAATATGATATAACAAGATGGTATCTCGCTAGCCCTTTCTGAGACCGCAAAACATAAATGCAGAGCACCTTTAAAGATCAAGGACTGACTAGACATTGTAATTCATGGTAAAAGAGATCCAATCATAGTCACACCCAATATAAATTAACAGTGATGAACGCAAATGACGGCTGTGCTCTCCAGCTAGTGCTTTTTAATAAGAGGGTGATGACTCAACATAAAAGTAAATGGATAGGCCCTTCGTAGAGGGAAGCAGGGATTTGTAGAGGTGCCAGAGCTCGGTTTTGAAATAGAGATAAATTGTCAACGTAACAACTAAGAGATGGCGATATCTTCCATGCTAAACACATTATAGGCAGTTCCCAAACAGAATGGTAAAGTTTATACTCCCCCTCCACCAACAAGCATCAATCCATGGCTTGCTCAAAACAACGAGTGCCTCCAACATACATCAGGTCCCAGGGGGAGTTTTGTTTGCATAAAGCATGGGACTGGGCATCCCGGTGACCAGCCATTTTCTCGTGAGTGAGGAGCGGAGTCCACTCCTCTTGATAATAACCCGCCTAACACGGAAGATAAGGACAACCTTTGTTGATACATGAGCTATTCGAGCATACAAAACAGGATATTTATTTGAAGGTTTAGAGTTTGGCACATACAAATTTACTTGGAACGGCAGGTAGATACCACATATAGGAAGGTATAGTGGACTCATCTGGAATAACTTTGGGGTTTAAGGATTTGGATGCACAAGCAGTATTCCCGCTTAGTACAGGTGAAGGCTAGCAAAAGACTGGGGAGCGACCAACTAGAGAGCGACAACAACCATGTACATGCATTAAAATTAATAAACATTGGATGCAAGCATGAGTAGGATATAATCCACCATAAACATAAATATTGTGAAGGCTATGTTGATGTTGTTTCAACTACATGCGTGAACATGTGCCAAGTCAAGTCACTTAAATCATTCAAAAGAGGATACCACCCCATCATACCACATCATAACCATCTTAATAGCATGTTGGCACACAAGGTAAATCATTATAACTCATAGCTAATCAAGCATGGCACAAGCAACTATGATCTCTAATTGTCATTGAAAACATGTTTATTCATAATAAGTTGAATCAAGAATGACGGACTCATCATATTTATAAAAACAAAAGAGTTCGAGTTCATACCAGCTTTTCTCATCTCAGTCAGTCCATCATATATCATCATAATTGCCTTTCACTTGCACGACCGAACGGTGTGAATAATAATAAGAGTGCACGTGCATTGGACTAAGCTGGAATCTGCGAGCATTCAATAAACAGGAGAAGACAAGGCGATATGGGCTCTTTGGTTAATTCAACAATAATGCATATAAGAGCCACTTCAAAAATTTAATTATGGTCTTCTCCTACTGACCCCCAAAGAAAAGAAAAGAAAAGAAATAAAACTATTTACACGGGAAAGCTCCCAACAAGCAAAAGAAGAACGGGAAATATTTTTGGGTTTTCTTTTTTAATTATTACTACTACAGCAGAAAAATAAACTACTACTAATTTTTTTGGTTTTTCTTAAGGTTTAACAAACACACAAGAAGAAAGCAGGAAAAGGAAAATAAACTAGCATGGATATTACAGTGAAAAAGTATGAGCACTGACATCTAGCAATGAGTGCGTGTGAATATAAATGTAATGTCGGTGAGAAATACGTACTCCTCCAAGCTTAGGTTTTTGGCCTAAGTTGGTCTATGGACACGGCTGGCCTAACGGATATCCATAATAATAGTTGTTGGGGTCGTACTGTGATGAGGAAGGATAGTTGGGATCATACTGATGTGCAGGGGTTATCGCCTGCTGAGCTGCAGCATGGAGTCGAGCTGCCTCTGCTCTCCTCTCGTACTCTTCCGCCTCCTCTCTGGTAATAACATATCTTCCTTTTGTCTGTGAATCAAAGAAGGTAGGAGCAGGGAGAGTAATAGAGAAAACACGTCGTTTATCAAAAAATAAGCGATATAAGAGAGGTGATTCAGGCCTCTCGACAGACTAGTGCGATGCCATAGAGTTATAATCTAAATATGCAGGAGGCAACTCCATATCACCCTCACGAATGTCTATTTCAAGAAAATGAGCTAAGCGGGTTGCATAAATTCCTCCAAAGAAATCTCCATTATGTCTATTATGATGCAACCTACGAGCTAAAATGGCTCCCATATGATAAGATTGGTCTCCTAACACAGCACTCCTAAGAATGCTAAGATCAGGGACAGACATGTCACATGCTTCATCCTTAGCATTTATGCATCTACCGATGAAGAGAGCAAAATAATGTTGTAACGCCCTCGATGCGGCTATATCTCCCACATGTCGAAGCACGACTTGGAGGCATAACCGCATTGAAAGCAATGTCGCAAGCGAGGTAATCTTCACACAACCCATGTAATACATAAGGGAAAGAGATACATAGTTGGCTTACAATCGTCACTTCACACAATTACATGAATAACGCATTACAACATCCAACAACAATCAAGGTCCGACTACGGAACCAAAATAAAAGAAGAACCCCAAATGCGACAAGGTCCCTGATCGACCCCAACTGGGCTCCACTACTGATCAACTAGAACGAAACAACACAAAGGACAAGATTTTCATCGAGCTCCTCCTTGAGCTTGGTTGTGTCATCTGCACGGACTCGTTGGCACCTGCAAGCTGGTTTTTGAAGTAATCCGTGAGCCACGGGGACTCAGCAATCTCGCACCCTCGCGATCAAGACTATTTAAGCTTATGGGTAAGGTAAAGGTATGAGGTGGAGCTGCAGCAAGCAACTAGCATATATGGTGGCTAACATACGCAAATGAGAGCGAGAAGAGAAGGCAAAGCACGATCGAGAAACTATGATCAAGAAGTGATCCTAGAACAACCTACGTCAAACATAACTCCAACACCGTGTTCACTTCCCGGACTCCGCCGGAAAGAGACCATCACGGTTACACACGCGGTTGATGCATTTTAATTAAGGTCAACTTCAGGTTTTCTACAACCGGATGTTAACAAATTCCCATCTGCCCATAACCGCGGGCACGGCTTTCGAAAGTTCTATCCCTACAACCGGTTTTCTACAACCGGACGTTAACAAATTCCCATCTGCCCATAACCGCGGGCACGGCTTTCGAAAGTTCTATCCCTACAGGGGTGTCCCAACTTAGCCCATCACAAGCTCTCACGGTCAACGAAGGATAAACCTTCTTCCAAGACATTCCGATCAGACTCAGTATCCCGGTTCTACAAGACAACTTCGACAAGGTAAAACAAATCCAGCAACAACGCCCGAATGTGCCAACAAATCCCGATAGGAGCTGCACATATCTCGTTCTCAGGGCACACTCAGATGAGACATCCTACGAATAAAACCAAACCTCAAGTTTGTTGGGGAACGTAGTGATTTCAAAAAATTTCCTATGCACACGCAAGATCATGGTGATGTATAGCAACGAGGGGAGAGTGTGATCTACGTACCTTGTAGATCAACAACGGAAGCGTTTGGTTGATGTAGTCGTACGTCTCCACGGCTCGACCGATCAAGCACCGAAACTACGGCACCTCCGAGTTCTAGCACACGTTCAGCTCGATGACGATCCCCGGACTCCGATCCAGCAAAGTGTCGGGGAAGAGTTTCGTCAGCACGACGGCGTAATGACGATCTTGATGCACTACTGTCGCAGGGCTTCGCCTAAGCACCGCTACAATATTATCGAGGACTATGGTGGCAGGGGGCGCCGCACACGGCTAAGAATAAGATCACGTGGATCAACTTGTGTGTCTCTGGGGTGCCCCTGCCTCCGTATATAAAGGACTAGAGGGGGGGAGGCGGCCGGCCAAGGAGGGCGCGCCAGGAGAGTCCTACTCCCTCTGGGAGTAGGATTCCCCCCCCCCATCCTAGTTGGAATAGGATTCACGGAGGGGGAAAAAGAGAGAGAGGGGCCGGCCCCCTCTCCTTGTCCTATTCGGACCACGGGAGGGGAGGGGCGCGCGGCCCATGTAGGGCTGCCTCTTCTCTTTTCCACTAAGGCCCATCATGGCCCATTTAGCTCCCGGGGGGTTCCGGTAACCTCTCGGTTTCACCCGGAACACTTCCGATATCCAAACATAGGCTTCCAATATATCAATCTTTATGTCTCGACCATTTTGAGACTCCTCGTCATGTGCGTGATCACATCCGGGACTCCGAAAAACCTTCGGTACATCAAAATGCATAAACTCATAATATAACTGTCATCGTAACCTTAAGCGTGCGGACCCTGCGGGTTCGAGAACAATGTAGACATGACCGAGACATGTCTCCAGTCAATAACCAATAGCGGGACCTGGATGCCCATATTGGCTCCTACATATTCTACGAAGATCTTTATCGGTCGGACCACATAACAATATACGTTGTTCCCTTTGTCATTGGTATGTTACTTGCCCGAGATTCGATCATCGGTATCTTAATACCTAGTTCAATCTCGTTACCGGCAAGTCTCTTTACTCGTTCTGTAATACATCATCCCGCAACTAACTCATTAGTTGCAATGCTTGCAAGGCTTAAGTGATGTGCATTACCGAGAGGGCCCAGAGATACCTCTCCGACAATCGGAGTGACAAATCCTAATCTCGAAATACGCCAACCCAACATGTACCTTTGGAGACACCTGTAGAGCTCCTTTATAATCACCTAGTTACGTTGTGACGTTTGGAAGCACACAAAGTGTTCCTCCGGCAAACGGGAGTTGCATAATCTCATAGTCATAGGAACATGTATAAGTCATGAAGAAAGCAATAGCAACATACTAAACGATCTGGTGCTAAGCTAATGGAATGGGTCATGTCAATCAGATCATTCACTTAATGATGTGATCCCGTTAATCAAATAACAACTCATTGTTCATGGTTAGGAAACATAACCATCTTTGATTAACGAGCTAGTCAAGTAGAGGCATACTAGTGACACTCTGTTTGTGTATGTATTCACACATGTATTATGTTTCCGGTTAATACAATTCTAGCATGAATAATAAACATTTATCATGATATAAGGAAATAAATAATAACTTTATTATTGCCTCTAGGGCATATTTCCTTTAGTCTCCCACTTGCACTAGAGTCAATAATCTAGTTCACATCGCCATGTGATTTAACAGCAATAGTTCACATCACCATGTGATTAACACCCATAGTTCACATCGATATGTGATAAACACCCAAAGGGTTTACTAGAGTCAACAATCTAGTTCACATCGCTATGTGATTAACACCCAAAGAGTACTAAGGTGTGATCATGTTTTGCTTGTGAGATAATTTTAGTCAACGGGTCTGTCACATTCAGATCCGTAAGTACTTTGGCGAATTTCTATGTCAACAATGCTCTGCACGGAGTTACTCTAGCTTATTGCTCCCACTTTCAATATGTATCTAGATCGAGACTTAGAGTCATCCAGATCTGTGTCAAAACTTGCATCGGCGTAACTTTTTACGACGAACCTTTTTGTCACCTCCACAATTGAGAAATATTTCCTTATTCCACTAAGGATAATTTTGACCGCTGTCCAGTGATCTACTCTTAGATCACTATTGTACTCCCTTGCTTAACACATTGTAGGGTATACAATAGATCTGGTACACAGCATGGCATACTTTATAGAACCTATGGCTGAGGCATAGGGAATGACTTTCATTCTCTTTCTATCTTCTACCGTGGTCGGGCTTTGAGTTTTACTCAATTTCATACTTTGTAACACAGCCAAGAACTCTTTCTTTGACTGTTCCATTTTTGAACTACTTCAAAATATTGTCAAGGTATATACTCATTGAAAAAACTTATCAAGCGTCTTGATCTATCTCTATAGATTTTGATGCTTAATATGTAAGCAGCTTCACCGAGGTCTTTCTTTGAAAAACTTCCTTTCAAAACACTCCTTTATGCTTTGCAGAATAATTCTACATTATTTCCGATCAACAATATGTCATTCACATATACTTATCAGAAATGTTGTAGTGCTCCCACTCACTTTCTTGTAAATACAGGCTTCACCGCAAGTCCGTATAAAACTATATGCTTTGATAAACTTATCAAAGCGTATATTCCAACTCCGAGATTCTTGCACCAGTCCATAGATGGATCGCTGGAGCTTGCATATTTAGTTAACACCTTTAGGATCGACAAAACCTTCTAGTTGCATCATATACAACTCTTCTTTAGTAAATCCATTAAGGAATGCAGTTTTGTTTATCCATTTGCCAGATTTCATAAAATGCGGCAATTGCTAACATGATTTGGACAGACTTAAGCATAGATACGAGTGAGAAAATCTCATCGTAGTCAACACCTTGAACTTGTCGAAAACATTTTGCGACAATTCTAGCTTCGTAGATAGTAACACTACTATCAGCATCCGTCTTCCTCTTGAAGATCCATTTATTTTTTATGGCTTGCCGATCATCGGGCAAGTCAACCAAAGTCCATACTTTGTTCTCATACATGGATCATATCTCAGATTTCATGGCCTCGAACCATTTCGCGGAATCTGGGCTCATCATCGCTTCCTCATAGTTCGCAAGTTCGTCATGGTCTAGTAACATGACCTCCAGAACAGGATTACCGTACCACTCTGGTGCGGATCTCACTCTGGTTTACCTACGAGATTTGGTAGTAACTTGATCTGAAGTTACATGACCATCATCATTAGCTTCCTCACTAATTGGTGTAGTAGTCACAGGAACAGATTTCTGTGATGAACTACCTTCCAATAAGGGAGCAGGTACAATTACCTCATCAAGTTCTACTTTCCTCCCACTCACTTCTTTCGAGAGAAACTCCTTCTCTAGAAAAACTCCGAATTTAGCAACAAAAGTCTTGCCTTCGGATTTGTGATAGAAGGTGTACCCAACAGTCTCCTTTGGGTATCCTATGAAGACATATTTCTCCGATTTGGGTTTGAGCTTATTAGGATGAAACCTTTTCATATAAGCATCACAACCCCAAACTTTAAGAAACGACAACTTTGGTTTCTTGCCAAACCACAGTTCAGATTGTGTCATCTCAACGGACTTAGATGGTGCCCTATTTAACGTGAATGCAGCTGTCTCTAATGCATAACCCCAAAACGATAATGGTAGATCGGTAAGAGACATCATAGATCGCACTATATCTAATAAAGTACGGTTATGACGTTCGGACACACCATTACACTATGGTGTTCCAGGTGGCGTGAGTAGTGAAACTATTTCACATTGTTTTAATTGAAGACCAAACTCGTAACTCAAATATTTGTCTCCGCGATCAGATCGTAGAAACTTTATTGTCTTGTCACGATGATTTTCCACTTCACTCTGAAATTCTTTGAACTTTTCAAATGTTTCAGACTTATGTTTCATCAAGTAGATATACCCATATCTGCTCAAATCATCTGTGAAGTTCAGAAAATAACGATACTTGCCGTGAGCCTTAACACTCATCGGACCGCATACATCAGTATGTATTATTTCCAATAAGTCAGTTGCTCGCTCCAGAGAACGGAGTTTTAGTCATCTTGCCCATGAGGCATGGTTCGCCAGCATCAAGTGATTCATAATCAAGTGATTCCAAAATCCCATCAGCATGGAGTTTCTTCATGCGCTTTACACCAATATGACCTAAACGGCAGTGCTACAAATAAGTTGCACTATCATTATTAACTTTGCATCTTTTGGTTTCAATATTATGATTATGTGTATCACTACGATCGAGATCCAACGAACTATTTTCATTGGGTGTGTAACCATATAAGGTTTTATTCATGTAAACAGAACAACAATTTATTCTCTTACTTAAATGAATAACTATATTACAATAAACATGATCAAATCATATTCATGCTCAACGCAAACACCAAATAACACTTATTCAGGTTCAACACTAATCCCGAAAGTATAGGGAGTGTGCGATGATGATCATATCAATCTTGGAACCACTTCCAACACACATCGTCACTTCACCCTTAACTAGTCTCTGTTTATTCTGCAACTCCCGTTTCGAGTTACTAATCTTAGCAACTGAACTAGTATCAAATACTGAGGGGTTGCTATAAACAGTAGTAAAGTACACATCAATAACATGTATATCAAATATACTTATGTTCACTTTGCCATCCTTCTTATCTGCCAATCACTTGGGGTAGTTCCGCTTCCAGTGACCAGTCCCTTTGCAGTAGAAACACTTAGTCTCAGGCTTAGGACCAGACTTGGGCTTCTTCACTTGAGCAGCAACTTGCTTGCTATTCTTCTTGAAGTTCCCCTTCTTCCCTCTGCCCTTTTCTTGAAACTAGTGGTCTTGTCTACCATCAACACTTGATGTTTTTCTCGATTTCTACCTTCGTCAATTTCCGCATTACGAAGAGCTTGGGAATCGTTTCCGTTATCCCTTGCATATCATAGTTCATCACGAAGTTCTACTAACTTGGTGATGGTGACTAGAGAATTCTGTCAATCACTATCTTATCTGGAAGATTAACTCCCACTTGATTCAAGCGATTGTAGTACTCAGACAATCTGGGCACATGCTCACTAGTTGAGCGATTCTCCTCCATCTTTTAGCTATAGAACTTGTTGGAGACTTCATATCTCTCAACTCGGGTATTTGCTTGAAATATTAACTTCAACTCCTGGAACATCTCATATGCTCCATGACGTTCAAAACGTCTTTGAAGTCCCGATTCTAAGCCATTAAGCATGGTGCACTAAACTATCAAGTAGTCATCATATTGAGCTAGCCAAACGTTCATAACGTCTGCATCTGCTCCTGCAATAGGTCCGTCACCTAGCGGTGCATCAAGGACATAATTCTTCTGTGCAGCAATGAGGATAAACCTCAGATCACGGATCCAATCCGCATCATTGCTACTAACATCTTTCAACACAATTTTCTCTAGGAACATATCAAAATAAACACAGGGAAGCAACAACGCGAGCTATTGATCTACAACATGATTTGCAAAATACTACCAGGACTAAGTTCATGATAAATTTAAGTTCAATTTAATCATATTACTTAAGAACTCCCACTTAGATAGACATCCCTCTAATCCTCTAAGTGATCACGTGATCCAAATCAACTAAACCATGTCCGATCATCACGTGAGATGGAGTAGTTTCATTGGTGAACATCACTATGTTGATCATATCTACTATATGATTCATGCTCGACCTTTCGGTCTCCGTGTTCCGAGGCCATATCTGTATATGCTTGGCTCGTCAAGTATAACCTGAGTATTCCGCGTGTGCAACTGTTTTGCACCCGTTGTATTTGAACGTAGAGCCTATCACACCCGATCATCACGTGGTGTCTCATCACGAAGAACTTTCGCAACGATGCATACTCAGGGAGAACACTTCTTGATAATTAGTGAGAGATCATCTTAAAATGCTACCGTCAAACTAAGCAAAAATAAGATGTATAAAAGATAAACATCATATGCAATCAAAATATGTGACATGATATGGCCATCATCATCTTGCGCCTTTGATCTCCATCTCCAAAGTACTGTCATGATCTCTATCGTCACCGACATGACACCATGATCTCCATCATCTTGATCTATATCAATGTGCCGTCACACGGTCGTCTCGCCAACTATTGCTCTTGCACCTATTGCTATCGCATAGCGATAAAGTAAAGCAATTATTTGGCACTTGCATCTTATGCAATAAAGAGACAACCATAAGGCTTTTGCCAGTTGCCGATAACTTTAACAAAACATGATCATCTCATACAACAACTTATATCTCATCACGTTTTGACCATATCACATCACAACATGCCCTGCAAAAACAAGTTAGACGTCCTCTACTTTGTTGTTGCAAGTTTTACGTGGCTGCTACGGGCTTAAGCAAAAACCAATCTTACCTACGCATCAAAACCACAACGATAGTTTGTCAAGTTGGTGCTGTTTTAACCTTCGCAAGGACCGGGCGTAGCCACACTCGGTTGAACTAAAGTTGGAGAAACTGTCACCCGCAAGCCACCTATGTGCAAAGCATGTCGGGAGAACCGGTCTCGCGTAAGCGTACGCGTAATGTCGGTCCGGGCCGCTTCATCCAACAATACCGCCGAACCAAAGTATGACATGCTGGTAAGCAGTATGCCTTATATCGCCCACAACTCACTTGTGTTCTACTCGTGCATATAACATCAACACATAAAACCTAGGCTCTGATACCACTGTTGGGGAACGTAGTAATTTCAAAAAATTTCCTACGCACACGCAAGATCATGGTGATGTATAGCAACGAGGGGAGAGTGTGATCTACGTACCTTGTAGATCGACAACGGAAGCGTTTGGTTGATGTAGTCGTACGTCTCCACGGCTCCACCGATCAAGCACCGAAACTACGGCACCTCCGAGTTCTAGCACACATTCAGCTCGATGACGATCCCCGGACTCCGATCCAGCAAAGTGTTGGGGAAGAGTTCCGTCAGCACGACAGTGTGATGACGATCTTGATGCACTACTGTCGCAGGGCTTCTCCTAAGCACCGCTACAATATTATCGAGGACTACGGTGGCAGGGGGCGCCGCACACGGCTAAGAATAAGACCACGTGGATCAACTTGTGTGTCTTTGGGGTGCCCCTGCCTCCATATATAAAGGACTAGAGGGGGGGAGGCGGCCGGCCAAGGAGGGCGCGCCAGGAGAGTCCTACTCCCTCTGGGAGTAGGATCCCCCCCCCAATCCTAGTTGGAATAGGATTCGCGGAGGGGGGAAAAGAGAGAGAGGGGCCGGCCCCCTCTCCTTGTCCTATTCGGACCAAGGGAGGGGAGGGGCGCGCGGCCCATGTAGGGCTGCCTCTTCTCTTTTCCACTAAGGCCCATCATGGCCCATTTAGCTCCCGGGGGGTTCCGGTAACCTCCCGGTACTCCGGTAAAATCCCGATTGCACCCGGAACACTTCCCATATCCAAACATAGGCTTCCAATATATCAATCTTTATGTCTCGACCATTTCGAGACTCCTCGTCATGTCCGTGATCACATCCGGGACTCCGAACAAGCTTCGGTACATCAAAATGCATAAACTCATAATATAACTGTCATCGTAACCTTAAGCGTGCGGACCCTACGGGTTCGAGAACAATGTAGACATGACCGAGACATGTCTCCAGTCAATAACCAATAGCGGGACCTGGATGCCCATATTGGCTCCTACATATTCTACGAAGATCTTTATCGGTCAGACCGCATAACAATATACGTTGTTCCCTTTGTCATTGGTATGTTACTTGCCCGAGATTCGATCGTCGGTATCTTAATACCTAGTTCAATCTCGTTACTGGCAAGTCTCTTTACTCGTTCTGTAATACATCATCCCGCAACTAACTCATTAGTTGCAATGCTTGCAAGGCTTAAGTGATGTGCTTTACCGAGAGGGCCCAGAGATACCTCTCCGATAATCGGAGTGACAAATCCTAATCTCGAAATACGCCAACCCAACATGTACCTTTGGAGACACCTGTAGAGCTCCTTTATAATCACCCAGTTACGTTGTGACATTTGGTAGCACACAAAGTGTTCCTCCGGCAAACGGGAGTTGCATAATCTCATAGTCATAGGAACATGTATAAGTCATGAAGAAAGTAATAGCAACATACTAAACGATCGGGTGCTAAGCTAATGGAATGGGTCATGTCAATCAGATCATTCACTTAATGATGTGATCCCGTTAATCAAATAACAACTCATTGTTCATGGTTAGGAAACATAACCATCTTTGATTAACGAGCTAGTCAAGTAGAGGCATACTAGTGACACTCTGTTTGTCTATGTTTCCGGTTAATACAATTCTAGCATGAATAATAAACATTTATCATGATATAAGGAAATAAATAATAACTTTATTATTTCCTCTAGGGCATATTTCCTTCAAAGTTGCACCGAGGTGGCCTCGCAGTCTGCTCGGTCGGACCAACACTCAGAGGAGCACTGGCCCAGGGGGGTTTAAATAAAGATGACCCTTGAGTCCGCGGAACCCAAGGGAAAAGAGGCTAGGTGGCGAATGGTAAAACCAAAGTTGGGCATTGCTGGAAGAGTTTTATTCAAGGCGAACTGTCAAGGGGTTCCCATTATTACCCAACCGCGTAAGGAACGCAAAATCCGGGAACATAACACCGATATGACGGAAACTAGGGCGGCAAGAGTGGAACAAAACGCTAGGCTAAAGGCTGAGCCTTCCACCCTTTACCAAGTATATAGATGCATTAATTAAATAAGACATATTGTGATATCCCAACAAGTAAACATGTTCCCACAAGGAACAACATCTCCATGTTCCAACAAGGAACAAACTTCATCTTCACCTGCAACTAACAACGCTATAAGAGGGGCTGAGCAAAGTGGTAACATAGCCAATCAACGGTTTGCTAGGACAAGGTGGGTTAGAGGCTTGGTTCAACAATATGGGAGACATGATAAGCAAGTGGTAGGCATCGTAGCATAGGCATAGCAAAAGAGCGAGCATCTAGCAAGCAAAGATAGAAGTGATTTTGAGGGTATGATCATCTTGCCTGAAATCCCGCAAGGAAGAAGAACGAGTCCATGAAGAAGACAAACGGACATAGTCGAACAGGTCCTCACAAACGCGACGTTACCGGAACCAACCCGAAGAAGCAAACACCGGAAAGAAGAACACAACATAGTAAACAATCAACACATGAACATGGTATGATATGCGGGATGCGGTATGTGATGCATATGCATCACTTGCAAAGGAATGATAGAACCTGGCATCAACTTGGAAATCCAAGAGTTACACTGGAAAGGTGAGGTGATTTCGGTTGAAATCGGTATAAAGAACACCGGAAACGGATGCACGGATTGGAAATGGCAAGCAAAACAAATATGGCACCGGTCTGCGATAAACAGCAAGTAGCCAACTAAACACATCACGATATATATACTACAGCACCCAAACATGACAACAAAAAACATGGCAGGGATCCACTCATGATGCTTGACAAAAGATGAACACTGAGATACGGCCAATTCATCCATTAACAGGTTCAAACAAGCATGGCAAAAGTGCAAATGGTAACAGGTTTCAGACTTAGTGAAATTAACACAAGCCTGGAATTTCAGATCAGGTAGCACACTTTGGAGCATGAAAACTATATGTTACAGGAGATTAACATGGCAAAGCAAGGCATGGCATGAAGCTACTGAAAGCACTTAACAAAAGTCCCTTAGTGACCTTGAGCCAAAAGGGATCAGAATATACAATTGCAAGCATGTGAACATGGCAAAAACGTAATCAGGTCACAGACTTAGAGAAAAACTGGAACATGCAAATCTGTTAACGAGTAGGCATGTTCACGAGCTCGATGCACTCACTACAGAGCAATGCATGACAATCTAAGCATACACCCATCAAGAATACATATCATATAAGCTAGCCATGGCAAGAACAACAACATAGTATGCACGGATCACTAGCAATATCCTTAGCAAAATCGCTAACAAGTAAACAATCTGCCAGGATTCACGAAATAGAAAAAGTAGAGCTCGATTGACTCAAGCTAGGGTGCTTCATAAATGCAAACAAAAACATGGATGGATAGAGCACCACACTGTTAACAAATCATCCTTACTGATCATCCTCAAAAGAGGCACGGATCACTAGGAAACAACATGAACATATGGCATATTGATAAAAAACAGATCAAGGACTTAGAGAAATTCTAAGTCCCTGAAATCAGCATTAACGAATGCACTACTTTGCAAGCTTGTGCTAGTCACCACACATGTCACAAAAATACATGGTAAGCACCTCTATAAATATGGCATGGCATATAACAAAACTCATGTAGAACTCAGGAGCATATCATGCACACATTAATCATGACAAAAATGACAAATAGCTAATTGGTGCAGCAGATCTGACAATTAACTCAAATAGCTCTCTTCCAACAGCATTTCGGGCATCAAGATGAGCTCAAATGAAAATGATGCAATGAGATGAAATGATGTACTCTCTGAGATGAACATTTTGATATGCTACACGCACGAATCGGACCTACAGATGTGGAGTTACGATGCGATGAAGATGGGCATATGAACCTGGAAATTTCGGGGACTTGGTGAAATTTTACCTCCGCGAAAAGTCAACGGGACGGAGGAAGAGATCCGGGATGGAGGGAACCGGGACACAGTGGGGCGCGTTTGGTTGGGCGCACCGGTGGATCTCATCCAGGCGGGGGTGCCGGGGCGGATCCGGCGAAGCTCGCCTCTCCGGCGACGAGCACGAGGCCGACGGTGCTGAGGTGGCGGCTCCCGATAGGCTGGAGCGACGTGGCGGCGGCGGCGGACATGTCCAGCGGCGGGACGGACATGTCCGGCGGCGCTGAGGGAGGAGTTTTAGGGTTTCGGGGAAAAAGACCCGAAAATGAAATGGAGGGATCTATTTATAGAGGTAGAGGGAGCTAGGAGAGTCGAAATGAGGTGCGGTTTTCGGCCACGCGATCGTGATCGAATGACCGAGATGATGGAGGAGGTTTAGGTGGGTTTTGGGCTACTTTGAAAGGGTGTTGGGCTGCAACACACACGAGGCCTTTTCGGTCCCTCGGTTAACCGTTGGAGTATCAAATGAAGTCCAAATGGCACGAAACTTGACAGACGGTCTACCGGTAGTAAACCAAGGCCGCATGACAAGTCTCGGTCCAATCTGAAAACGTTTAACACCCTCACATGAAAAGAGGTAGAAAGGGACACCGGGTGACATAGGAGCACCGGATTACAAAACGGACAACGGGGAAAATGCTCGGATGCATGAGACGAACATGTATGCAAATGAAATGCGCATGATGACATGATATGCAATTCATGACACGCAAGCAATGACAACGCAACAATAGCGAATAACTGGAAGACACCCGGCACATCTGTCTCGGGGCGTTACAAATGTATAGCAGGAAAGTGAATGCTCCCTATGGTAGCCTGTGTTATGTCTCTGGATTCCCCCACAGTTATACTAGCAAGAAAGTTTCTAAATTCAGATTTAGGGGGATCCCTAATACTGCCCCATGATGGACATTCGCAAGCAGAAGTAAAATCTTCTAGGTCCATGGTATAAGATTTGTCATAAAGATAAAACATGACTGAAGGAGAATTACGCGAAGATGAATACTCAAACCTCCTCACAAATGAACTTGTGAGATCATGATACTGGGGGCATTTGTTAGCCTCAAAATCCTCAAGACCGGCATTGCGCAAATATGATTTGAATTCTTCTTTAATTCCCGCACGGTCCATAAAATTCTCCGACGGCCATTCGCAAGGCCGTATCGGAGCGTCTCTTGGTGGATCCTCGTCAGTATCGCGCATAGCAATTCTGGGTCCTTGCTTCTTAGAGGAACCGCCTTGGAACATCTTCCTAAACATATTGTTTTTCTCTAAAAAAATCTGAAATTTTTAGTAACTTCAAAATAACAGTAAACCAAATTCAATAAAACTGATAGCAACTACTCCTACAAGTGCCTAGAGCCTATATCAAGCATTAGAACTACTTAGGACCATAAAAATTTGACATGCAAGCTCAAGAACATGGTCAGCTATGCAGCACAAATTTGCAAAGAATAAAGCACTAGAACAAAAACTAATTGGACCAATGGAGGAGTCACATACCAAGGATCAGTCTCCCCAAGCAGTTTTGCGAGAGGTGCTTTGAGCAAGGAGATCGAAAATCACAGCCAAAGTGGCTGGAACTCGTGCTTGAGTTGGTTTTTCGGGTTTGTGTGAGATAGAGGAAGAAGATGGGTGCTGGGATAAGTGGAGAAGGGCCACCGTGGGCCCACGAGGCAGGGGGGCGCGCCCTATAGGGGGGGGGCGCCCACCACCCTCGTGACCAGGTGGCAGCTCCTCCCGTGGTAATTTTTGCACAGTAAATTCTCAAATATTCCCGAAAAAATCATATTAAATTGGCATGGCATTTTGAGGACTTTTATTTTTGGGATATTTTTATATTGCACGGATAAGTCAGGAAACAGACAGAAAAATACTATTTTTACTTTATTTAATATATATAACAGAAAGTAAAAGTGGGGCACAGAAGTTTGTGCTTCTAGTTTCATCCATCTCATGCTCATCAAAAAGAATCCACTAACAAGGTTGATCAAGTCTTGTTAACAAACTCATTTCGATAATCATGAAACCGGAGAAATTTTGAATAACACTAAGTTACCTCAACAGGGATATGCACATCCCCAATAATAAATATATCATATTTCTTCTTGACAGTAGGAAGAGGAAATTCAAAACCTCCAAATATAATCGGTGGAATTTTCCAATAAAGTTGATACTATGAACTTGAGGTTGTTTCCTCGGAAAGTTTACCGTATGCTCATTACCATTAACATGAAAAGTGAAATTGCCTTTGTTGCAATCAATAACAGCCCCTGCAGTATTAAGAAAAGGTCTTCCAAGAATAATAGACATACTATCATCCTCGGGAATATCAAGAATAACAAAGTCCGTTAAAATAGTAACGTTTGCAACCACAACAGGCACATCCTCACAAATACCGACAGGTATAGCAGTTGATTTATCAGCCATTTGCAAAGATATTTCGGTAGGTGTCAGCTTATTCAAGTCAAGTCTACGATATAAAGAGAGAGGCATAACACTAACACCGCCTCCAAGATCACATAAAGCAGTTTTAATATAATTTCTTTTGATGGAGCAAGGTATAGTAGGTACTCTAGGGTCTCCAAGTTTCTTTGGTATTCCACCCTTAAAAGTATAATTAGCAAGCACGGTGGAAATCTCAGCTTCCGGTATCTTTATTTTATTAGTAATGATATCTTTCATATATTTAGCATAAGGATTTGTTTTAAGCACATCAGTTAATCTCATACGCAAAAAGATAGGCCTAATCATTTCAGCAAAGCGCTCAAAATCCTCATCATCCTTTTTCTTGGATGGTTTCAGAGGAAAAGGCATGGGTTTCTGAACCCAAGTTTCTCTTTCTTTACCATGTTTCCTAGCAACAAAGTCTCTTTTATCATAACGTTGATTCTTTGATTGTGGGTTATCAAGATCAACAACAGGTTCAATTTCTACATCATTGTCATTACTAGGTTGAGCATCATCATGAACATCATCATTAATATTTTTACTAGGTTCATGTTCATTACCAGATTGTGTTTCAGCATCAGACATAGATATATCATTTGGATTATCAGGTGGTTCAGCAATAGGTTCACTAGAAGTTTGCACAGTTCTATCATTTTTCTTCTTCTTCTTTTTATAAGAACTAGGAACATCAATATTATTTCTCTGAGAATCTTGCTCGATTCTCTTAGGGTGGCCTTCAGGATACAAAGGTTCCTGAGTCATTCTACCTGTTCTAGTAGCCACTCTAAAGCATAATCATTTTTCTTACTATTCATTTCATCAAGCACTTCTTTTTGAGCCTTAAGTACTTGTTCTACTTGAGTGGTAACCATAGAAGCATGTTTGCTAACAAGTTTAAGTTCACCTTTACTATCAGCCATATAATCACCCAAGCGTATAATCATATAAGCATTTTCTTTTAATTGTCTACCAAAATAAGCATTCGTCTTGCTTAAACATAAAGTTGTCAAACTCATCCAAGCACTGACTAGCAATTTTAGTAGGAGGGACTTCAGCTTTATCATATCTATAAAGAGAATTTACCTTTACTACCTGTGTCAGGATATCGGGATCAGGAGGTTCTTCAGTAAATAAATAATTGAGACCATATGTTTCTTCAACAGGCGGTATATTCAGACCATGTATTTCTTCAATAGGAGGTAAATTCTTAACGTCTTCGGCTTTAATACCTTTTTCTTTCATAGATTTCTTTGCCTCTTGCATATCTTCGGGACTGAGAAATAGAACACCTCTCTTCTTCGGAGTTGGTTTAGGAATTGGCTCAGTAACTGGAGCAGGAGTTGGCTCAGGAGCTGCTTCAGGAGGTGCCCAATTACTTTCATTTGTCAACATATTATTCAATAGAATTTCAGCTTCATCCGGTGTTCTTTCCCTAAAAAGAGAACCAGCACAACTATCCAGGTATCTCTGGAAGCATCGGTTAGTCCATTATAAAAGATATCAAGTATTTCAGGTTTCTTAAGAGGATGATCAGGCAAAGCATTAAGTAACTTGAGAAGCCTCCCCCAAGCTTATGGGAGACTCTCTTCTTTAATTTGCACAACATTGTATATTTCCCTCAAAGCAGCTTGTTTCTTATGAGCAGGGAAATATTTAGCAGAGAAGTAATAAATCATATCCTGGGGACTATGCACACAACCAAGATCAAGAGAATTAAACCATATCTTAGCATCACCCTTTAATGAGAACGGAAATATTTTAAGTAAATAGAGGTAACGTGATCTCTCATTATTAGTGAACATGGCTACTATATCATTTAACTTAGTAAGATGTGCCACAACAGTTTCAGATTCATAGCCATAAAACGGATCAGATTCAACCAAAGTAATTATATCAGGATCAACAGAGAATTCATAATCCTTATCAGGAACACATATAGGTGAAGTAGCAAAAGCAGGGTCGGGTTTCATTCTATCTCTAAGTGATTCTTTGTTCCATTTAATTAATAACCTCTTAAGCTCATATCTATCTCTGCAAGCTAAAATAGCTAAAGAAGCATCCCTATCAAAAAGATAACCTTTAGAATAACATACATGTTTTCATCATCACTATCATCATCGTATTCAGATTCAATAATTTCTCTTTCTCTAGCCCTAGCAATTTGTTCATCAAGAAATTCACTAAGGGGCACAGTAGTATCAGACATAGAAGCAGTTTCATCATAAGTATCATGCATAGCAGAAGTGGCATCATCAATAACATGCGACATATCAGAACGAATAGCAGAAGCAAGTGTAGGTGTCGCAAACTTACTCATAACAGAAGGTGAATCAAGTGCAGAGCTAGATGGCAGTTCCTTACCTCCCCTCGTAGTTGAGGGATAGATCTTGGTTTTTGGATCTCTCAAGTTCTTCATAGTGTCCAGCAGATATAAATCCCAAGTGACTCAAAGAATAGAGCTATGCTCCCCGGCAACGGCGGCAGAAATTAGTCTTGATAACCCACAAGTATAGGGGATCGCAACAGCTTTCGAGGGTAGAGTATTCAACCCAAATTTATTGATTCGACACAAGGGGAGCCAAAGAATATTCTCAAGTATTAGCAGCTGAGTTGTCAATTCAACCACACCTGGAAACTTAGTATCTGCAGCAAAGAGTTTAGTAGCAAAGTAATATGATAGTGGTGGTAGCAGCAACAAAAGTAAAGACAACAAACGTAATGTTTTTGGTATTTTGTAGTGATTGTAACAGTAACAGCGGAAAAGTAAATAAACGTAAACCAGTATACGGAAAACTCGTAGGCACCGGATCAGTGATGGAAAATTATGCCGGATGTGGTTCATCATGTAACAGTCATAACATAGGGCGACACAGAACTAGCTCCAGTTCATCAATGTAATGTAGGCATGTATTCCGTATATAGTCATACGTGCTTATGGAAAAGAACTTGCATGGCATCTTTTGTCCTACCCTCCTGTGGCAGCGGGGTCCTATTGGAAACTAAGGGATATTAAGGCCTCCTTTTAATAGAGAACCGGAACAAAGCATTAGCACATAGTGAATACATGAACTCCTCAAACTATGGTCATCACCGGGAGTGGTCCCGATTATTGTCACTTTGGGGTTGCCGGATCATAACACATAGTAGGTGACTATAGACTTGCAAGATAGGATCTCGAACTCACATATATTCATGAAAACATAATAGGTTCAGATCTGAAATCATGGCACTCGGGCCCTAGTGACAAGCATTAAGCATAGCAAAGTCATAACAACATCAATCTCAAAACATAATGGATACTAGGGATCAAACCCTAACAAAACTAACTCGATTACATGATAAATATCATCCAACCCATCACCGTCCAGCAAGCCTATGATGGAATTACTCACACACGGCGGTGAGCATCATGAAATTGGTGATGGAGGATGGTTGATGATGACGACAACGACAAATCCCCCTCTCCGGAGCCCCGAACGGACTCCAGATCAGCTCTCCCGAGAGGTTTTAGGGCTTGGCGGCGGCTCCGTATCGTAAAACGCGATGATTTCTTCTCTCTGATTTTTTTCTCTCCGAAAGCAAATATATAGAGTTGGAGTTGGCGTCGGAGGGTCAACAGGGGGCCCACGAGGTAGGGGGCGCGCCCTAGGGGGGGCACCCTCGTGAGAAGGGTGTGGGCCCCCTGGTCTTCATATTTGGTGAGGATTTTTTATTATTTTTTCTAAGACCTCCCGTGGAGTTTTAGGTCATTCCAAGAATATATTTTTTTTCTGCACATAAAACAACACCATGGTAATTTTGCTGAAAACAGCGTCAGTCCGGGTTAGTTCCATTCAAATCATACAAGATAGAGTCCAAAACAAGGCAAAAGTGTTTGGAAAAGTAGATATGATGGAGACGTATCAGGCGGCGCCGGTCGGTAGCAGCGGAATCGGGCAGCGAGGGCTCCCCAGGCGGCGGGGCGCGGCGATGGGCTGCGGGGGCCCTTCGCGGGCCGAGCGGGCCGGCGGCGGGGAAGAGCCGGCGGGGACACGTGGCGTCACTCTATTGGCGCGGGGCGGCGGCGCGGGTTGTCCGGCGAGAAACAGACATGTCCGGCGCGTGGATGAGGAGCGGGGCTAGGGTTTAGGGGTGGATAGGATCCAGAATTTTTGGTGGAGGGACCTTTTTATATGTAGGAGGAGCTAGGAGGCTCCAAATTGAGCATGGTTTTTGGACACGCGATCGTAATCGAACAACCTAGATGATGGAGGGGGTTTAGGTGGGTTTTGGGCCACTTTGGAGAGGTGTTGGGTTGCAACACACACGAGGCCTTTTCGGTTCCTCGGTTAACCGTTGGAGTATCAAACGAAGTCCAAATGGCACGAAACTTGCAGGCGGTTTACCAGTAGTAAACGAAGGCCGCTTGGCAAGTCTCGGTCCAATCTGAGAATGTTTAATACCCGCACACAAAAAGAGGTAGAAAAGGATACTAGAGGATATAGGAGCGCCGGAATGCAAAACGGACAACGAGGAAAATGCTCGGATGCATGAGACGAACATGTATGCAAATGTGATGCACATGATGACATGATATGAGATGCAAGTCAAAGACAAAAACAACACAAAGACAAAAACCCGACAACGAGGAAATAACATAACTTAGTGCCGAAAATGGCAAGAGTTGGAATACAAATATGGCAGGTTACATACGGGGTGTTACAGTTTGGTTGTGCCAGTTGCTGTCGGAGCTGCACCGTCCTATTGAGCAAGCTACCATTGTTTACTGTGATAATATTTCAGCTGTCTACATGCCAGGGAATCCGGTTCAACACTGTCGCACCAAGCATATTGAGATCGGCATTCATTTTCTTCGAGAGAAGGTGGCTCTTGGTCAAGTTCGTGTTCTCCACGTGCCTTCTTCTGCTCAGTTTGTTGATATCTTAACTAAAGGTCGGGCGACTACTCTGTTTCAAGACATTCGTTTTAGTCTCAACGTTGTCGAGCCTACCGTTGACACTGCGGGGGGATGTTAGAATACAACTTGTATTAGGATTATGACTCCTACTCGGTTTGTAATAAGGCTAGGTCAGGTGTGGCATAGCTCTTATATATACTTCTTGTACCGGCACAATATTGCATCAACAATTATTCAATACAATTCTACAAAAAGGCCGTATGCATCCCTAATTGGTGCAGAGACCTGGGAAGTGAAATTCTCGTCCCTCCCTCCTCGCACCCGTAGGTGACAGGGAGGGCTCCCCCATCACACCCCCTGGTCTCCTTCTCCCCCACACTCCTCCCTCGCCGCCGCTAGAAGGCGTGGCCGGGCAACGCCTAGTTCACGTCTTCGGCGGCAGCGGGGCCCTTTTCCTCCTCGCTTGGGGGTGCTGCGGCGGGGCGGCATCCTTGCGCCCGGGCGGCGTGATACGTCTCCAACGTATCTATAATTTTTGATTGCTCCATGCTATATTATCTACTGTTTTGGACATTATAGGGCTTTATTATCCACTTCTATATTATTTTTGGGACTAACCTATTAACCGGAGGCCCACCCCAGAATTGCTGTTTTTTTGCCTGTTTTAGGGTTTTGAAGAAAAGGAATATCAAACGGAGTCCAAATGGAATGAAACCTTCAGGAACGTGATTTTCTCAACAAACAAGACCCGGGAGACTTGGACCCTACGTCAAGCCACAAGAGAGGAGGCCACGAGGTAGGGGGGCACGCCCACCCCCACCAGGCGCGCCCTCCACCCTCGTGGGCCCCCTGTTGCTCCACCGACGTACTCCTTCCTCCTATATATACCCAAGTACCCCAAAACGATCAGATACGGAGCCAAAAACCCTAATTCCACCACTGCAACTTTCTGTATCCATGAGATTCCATCTTGGGGCCTGTTCTGGAGCTGCACCGGAGGGGGCATCGATCACGGAGGGCTTCTACATCAACACCATGGCCCCTCCGATGAAGTGTGAGTAGTTTACCTCAGACCTACGGGTCCATAGTTAGTAGCTAGATGGCTTCTTCTCTCTTTTTTGATCTCAATACAATGTTCTCCCCCTCTCTTTTTGTAGCGACCCGACTCGGTAAGAGTCGAAGTCTCTGTGCTTACCATGCCTGTCCCTGGATCGACTTGCTAGCACACATAGTACTCGATGAAATAACAGAAATAACACACATCTCTTTATTACATCGATAGTCCAGGAGCAATACATTTATTACACAAATAGGGCATCGAGCCAATAAGCAAATACTACGAAAGCAAAGAAGTAAATGAGTCCAACTCCACAACCAAGGTTGAATGTAGAACATCGACCTATTGCACCTTAATCCTCGTCGGATATATCTGCAACGTGATAAGTTGCAGCCATATGGGTCAGTACATTGAATGTACTAGCAAGTCACATCATAAGTGTAATGAACCTACTTGTACATGCAATTTGGTTGGTGGAAAGCTCTAAGTTTAGTTTTTGCATAAAGCTAGTTTTTCCCTATTAGAAAAGATGTTATTCTACTAGTACACATTTGCATAGGATGAGTTGGCAAACCCAACTCCATCCGTTCCCAAGTTTCATTTAAAACCCAACTGTTTAATTAAAGGTGAGGAGATCTCCCGGCATTTCCACTACTAGATGCTCAAGTTGTCCGTAACCGGGGACATGGCTAATCCATTAGGTTGACACTCTACAAAGGTTGCGCACCTTTCCCAACAAGACTCGACCACCTCCATGATCGGAAGACCAAGACATAGCCTTTCGAAAATGTTCCCCCTTAACCCACGGATAGGCCGGTACACCTACATCATTCTACATCTGCTAGCCCATCCCGGAAGGGGTCACACTAACTACTCAACTAAGCCAGAGCCCATATTGGCTTGTGGCTGCACACGTAAGCTTCTAGACATGGGAATACGATTGATCTCTTTGAGCCTGAGCGGACGGTCCGCTAGTGGTGCACCACCATGGATTTCCCATGCGTGCCCCACTGTACTTCACCACCATTCCCACAAGTTTCCGCCCAGGTAGTTCTTTAATTAACTTAGGTCCTATTTACTACATTTTCACTCAAATTTTACAATGATCACTTCCCAATCCACGTCTATTTAGCATAGCAACATAATGTAAAACGATGGTAACAAAGTTATATGGTTCAGACCTACCTCAATGAACTACTGGGTGAAAAGCATAATCATCCGGCATCAGTTTCCTACCATGCAGTCCTACCGCAAGGAACTAAGTGCATAATAAAAACATAGGTAATGAAACATGATCAAGATGCAACTTGCCTTGGTACTGTTGATTGAATTCTAAAGACTGATAATATTCTACCTCGCACTCCGGGCAATCTATCGCAAAATAAGATAAACAAACATAAGCAAACATTCCAGAGAACCAAAAGAACATGCATAGCAAAAAGTCTCGAAAAAACCAAATGAACATACAACACACTAAGCTACTACAGAAATATTCTAAGTGCAAAACAACATAGGCCTATGGTTCAAAGAGTGATAGTGCATACTATGCATACTAGCAAAAATATAAAAGGGCATATTCTAGTGTGTGAAAAATTATTGTGACAAAGGTCCAGGTGATAGTGTTTTGCTACGGTGACAACACGCAAAAGGAATCAACTTAATCGGAGCTACGGTTTGGGAGATATGGCCATTTGAAGTTTGAATTTGAATCTGAATAAATTCAAATTTGAATCTGATAAAAGTTTGCAAAAATTATACTACTGGATAGATCTAAACAATACGAAGAATTTTCTTCTGGTTTCATCGAGTTTGGATCTACGGTTTAAAAGTTATGGCTAATCTAAGTTCAGGGACTAATCTGCTAATTACAGGGACTAAGTAGTGAAGAAAAACTATCGCAAACAGGTCCTTGACGCGTAGTAGATTCCTACTGGCTGAAAGGTGTTCGCTGCGTAGCTTATACAGTGGACGTTTACAATTTAACCAAAACGGCGGCGGCGGCGGCTAATTTAAACAAAAACCGATCGGTTTTAAAAATAAAACCCGTGGTTAACCGCGTACCAGTTCGACTAAAAAAACCTACCCAATCTAATCTAAGCCGTTGATATTCGATCTAATGAACCAGAGGAGGTGCGGCGGCTTACAGCGGCTGGCGGCGTCGGCGACGAGTAGAGGACGGCGGTGCGGCGTCGGTCGGCGGCAGGGCAGCGGCTACGGCGGTCTTCGGCGTCGGGGAAGAAGACGGGGAGGTGCGGCGCGGCTTGGGCGTCTGGATGGTGGCGTCGGGGCTCCTCAGGGGCGTCAGGGTCGGCGAGGCGAAGGCGGCGGCGCTCCGTGGGCTCCGGCGAGGTCGGGCGTCGTCGGGGCATCGTCTCCGGCGGAACCTAGGCGAGAAAAATTTGTCAGACGGGTGCGCCTTTCCGAGGGAAGTCGTTTGACGAAGAAGATGGATGCCGTGGTGGCTTACTGGCGATGGAAAGGACGACGGAGCAGTGCGGCTCCCGCGAGATGCAAACGGCGACAGCAACGGCTATGGGAGGCGTGGGGAGACGCGGGACGACGAGGACGGAAGAGGGGGTCCTGGCCTTTATATAGGCGAGGTCAGAGGGCTCGGGGTCGACGAATAAGAGTTATCCGCGAGAGAGAGGCCCCCGGCGGTTGCGGGAGCGCGGCGGTGAGTGCTTATCCCGCGCGGTGCGGGAGGTTGAGGATGGCCTGACAGGTGGGGCTCGCCTGGCAGCGGCAGCGAGAGGAGGCGAGAGAGGGCGGGCGTGGGCGGTCGACCGGTGCGAGAGGTTTTCAGGCGCGTGGGCGCTGGAGCGCTAGCCTTGGGCCAAAATGGCCAGCTGGGTTGGTCGGACACTCCTGGGCCGAACCCAGTTTCGATCCAGGCTGCGTGCGTGTGTTTTTTTAACAGGAGACCAAAGTGGCTCATAACTAATTCAAAAGAATTTCTAAAAACACCAAATAAATTTCTAAAATAACTACATAATATTTAGAGCCTAATGAACATTAACTTAAGCACAAAACATTTTGAAAATAATTTCCTAATGCAACTAATGCACCTTTTGCCAATCAACTCCAAAACTTAAAGTAATATTCAAAATAAAATTTCCCACTCTTTTTATATTTTGAGGAAGTCATCTTATCCCCTCTCATTTGTTTTCCTCGAGTGGAAAACTATTATTTTAATATTTCAAAAACTCCAAAATGCAAAGAAATATGATATGCATTGAATGATTCTATTAACATCCAAATTTAATAAAATTGGGATGTTACAAACCTACCCCCCTTAAGATGAATCTCGTCCTCGAGATTCGGGTTGGCCAGCAAAAAGGTGTGGGTGGTCCTGTCTAAGATCTTCCTCTCGTTCCCAAGTAGCTTCCTCCTCGGTATGATGACTCCACTGAACCTTGCAGAACTTGATGATCTTGGTACGAGTGATTCTCTCTGCAGTCTCAAGAATCTTAATAGGTTTCTCCTCATAAGTCAGATCATTCTCCAACTGAATTGCCTCTAGTGGCACTGTATCTCTCAAAGGAATGTCCGCCATCTCCGCATGACACTTCTTCAGCTGGGAAACATGAAACACATCATGAACTCCCGACAAAGCCTCTGGTAATTCCAACTGGTATGCGACCTCTCCTCTACGTTCCAGAACTTTGTATGGTCCCACAAATCGTGGTGCTAACTTTCCTTTGACTCCAAATCTCTTAATACCTCGAAGTGGAGACACTCGAAGATATGCTCTATCTCCCACTTCATAGATCACTTCCTTGCGTTTAGCATCGGCATAACTTTTCTGCCTTGACTGGGCTATCTTAAGTCTGTCATGAATCAACTTGACCTTCTCCTCAGAATCCCTGATCAAATCAGGTCCAAACAATTTGCGATCTCCAACTCCATTCCACATCAAAGGTGTCCTGCATTTCCTTCCATACAATGCCTCAAAAGGGGCCATCTGCAAACTGGCTTGGTAGTTGTTGTTGTACGAGAACTCTGCGTAGGGTAAGTTATCATCCCAACTAGACCCATAGTCTAGCGCACAAGCTCTCAACATGTCCTCTAGAATCTGATCGACTCTCTCTGTCTGCCCATCAGTCTGTGGGTGGAAGGCTGTACTGAACTCTAGCCTGGTACCCAAAGTTTCGTGTAACTGTTTCCAAAACTTTGAGGTAAACTGTGTTCCTCTATCTGATACGATGCTCCTTGGAACTCCATGCAGACATATGATCCCGGTCATATATATCTTTGCCAGCTTAGCACTTGTATAGGTGGTCTTCACTAGAATGAAGTGAGCAACCTTGGTCAAACGATCAACTATCACCCAAATGGAATCATAACCTGAACGGGTCATGGGTAACCCCGTGATAAAGTCCATACCAAGTTTATCCCATTTCTGATCAGGTATCGACAACGGCTGAAGTAATCCTACTGGTTTCTGATGTTCTGCATTTACTCTCTGACATACATCACATATTGCCACATACTCGGCAATTTCTCTCTTCATACCGGCCCACCAAAAACTTTCCTTCAAGTCCAAATACATCTTGGTGTTGCCTGGGTGTATCGAATATGGTGAGTCATGAGCCTCCTGAAGAATCAACTTCCTGATCTCAGGATCATTGGGTACACAAATCCGTTGCTCAAACCATATGGTTCCATGTTCATCCTCACGGAATCCTTCTGCTTTCCCTTTGCGCATCATTTCTTTGATCTCAGCAATACCTTGATCCAACTTCTGGGCTTCCCTGATTCTCCCCAACAAGGTGGACTGCACCTCGAGTGCAGCAACATAAGCTCTTGGAACTATTTCCAATTGAAGGTCTCTAAGCTCATCACATAACTCCTGAGGTAAACCTCCTGCTGTAAGGGTATTAACATAACTCTTACGACTCAAAGCATCTGCCACAACATTGGCTTTTCCTGGATGATAATACAGACTCATGTCATAATCCTTTATAGTTCCAACCATCTCCTTTGCCTGAGATTCAACTCCTTCTGCGTGAAGATATACTTCAAACTCTTGTGATCCGTGTAAACATCACAACGATTCCCAATAAGATAGTGTCTCCATGTCTTTAGTGCATGCACTACAGCTGCCAACTCCAAATCATGCGTGGCTTAGTTCAACTCATGAGGTCGAAGCTGTCGTGAAGCATAAGCTACAACCTTCCCCTCTTGCATAAGAACACCTCCAAGTCCCTGACGTGAAGCATCACAATACACCTGAAAGTCCTTGTGTACGTCAGGCAGGATTAACACTGGGGCTGTAACCAAACGCTTCTTCAACTCTTGAAAGCTGGCTTCACACTCTTCAGTCCAAACGAACCTGGTTTCCTTTTTCAACAATGATGTCATGGGCCTGGCAATCTTGAAGAAATTTTCAATAAATCTCCGGTAATATCCTGCAAGTCCAAGAAAACTACGAATCTCGCCAACTGTGGTGGGTGCATTCCATTCTGTGACTGATTCTACCTTGGTAGGGTCCACTGCAATCCCTTCACCTGACACTACATGTCTAAGAAATCCGACTTCCTTGAGCCAAAACTCACACTTGTTGAACTTGGCATAAAGTTGATGCTCCCTGAGCTTCTCCAAAACTAAGCGCAGATGTTCAGCGTGTTCCTCCTCATTCTTGGAGTAAACCAATATGTCGTCAATGAATACCACAACAAACTTATCCAAGAACTCCATGAATACTTTGTTCATCATGTTCATAAAATAGGCAGGGGCATTAGTCAAACCAAAGGACATGACTGTATACTCATAAATCCCATACCTTGTGGTAAAAGCTGTCTTGGGTATATCCTTCTCACGGATCTTCAATTGGTGATAACCCGATCGAAGATCAATCTTGGAGAAAACACTAGCTACTTCTAGCCGGTCAAACAAGTCATTGATCATTGGTAGGGGATACTTGTTCTTGATGGTCACCTCATTCAAAGAGCGGTAATCCACACACATTCTCAAGGTTCCATCCTTCTTCTCCACTAAAAGTACTGGGGCTCCCCAAGGTGATGAACTCGGGCGAATATACCCTTTCTCTAGCAACTCCTTAATATGTTTATTGACTTCCTCCAAATCATTAGCAGGCATTCGATACGGCCTCTTGGAGATAGGCCCTATGCCTGGAAGAAACTCAATCAAAAACTCAATCTCACGATCTGGCGGCATACCTGGTAACTCATCCGGAAATACATCGGGATAATCCTTCACCACTGGTACTTCTTCCTGGTCAACTCCCGTAAGAGAGTTCACCTGGGTCGTCTTAGGCTTAAGCCTGGATACGTACTTGATCCTCTTCTTCTCTGGGGTGGTGAGAAAAATCGATCTACTAGCACAATCAATGTTTCCCTCATACTTGGACATCCAATCCATCCCTAGGATTACATCCAACCCTTGTGACTCTAGTATAATCATATCTGTCAGAAAAACACGTCCCCCTATGTTCAAAGGCAGTTGGAAACATCCCTGACTAGCCATAGACTCGGCTCCTGGGGAACTCACTAGAATGGGTGACTTAAGAGCTATGGTAGGCAACTTATGTTTATCCACAAATCCCCTTGATATGAATGAATGCGATGCACCAGTGTCAAAAAGAATGAGTGCTAGAAATGAATTAACCAAGAACTTACCAATCACTGCGTCAGGCTGCTCATAAACCTCTTCCACATTGACATGATTCACATGCCCCTTAGTGAAAGGATTGGGCTTCTTGCCTCCAGAATTCCCGTTGCCATTTCCATTTCCATTTTGCACCTCAGGGCTCTCATTGGAGTAGTGACATGTCTTCTTGCACTTGAAGCAGGTGATGTGACTCAAGTCCTTCTTCATCGGTGTGGAAGAATTGAAATGCTGCTGATTGCCATTTCCTCCATTGCCATTGCCCTGCTTGTGACCATGGTGGTTGTGTCCATTTCCTCCATGATGAATGTGGCCTCCATGGTTATGGTGATTCCCTCCAAACTTGCTAGTGCCTGATCCAGAACTTCCTGAGTACGGGCTGTAGCGGGGTTTCTGTTGAACTCCAGAGTTATACTTCCCATGACCGTACTTCCTCTTACGATTATCCATCTGCTGGTGCTTGCCTTCAAGAATGGTAGCCTTATCAACCAGCTCCTGATAGTCTGCAAATGTTGCCACAGTCAACTGAACTCCCAACTCATCGTTCAGTCCCTCCAGAAACTTCTCCTGCTTGGCTGCATTAGTGGCCACGTCCTCTGAGGCGTAACAGGCCAACTTACTGAACTCATCAACATACTGAGATACCGTGCGTCCTCCCTGGCGCAAGCTGCGGTACTCCTTCTTCTTCAGACTCATGGATCCAGCTGAGACATGAGCAGTGCGGAACACCCGCTGGAACTGAGCCCAAGTCACATTCTCCATGGGTTATGTAGTGGTGTAGTTCTCCCACCAAGCAGCTGCCGGTCCATCCAGCTGGTGAGCAGCAAACTTCACCTTCTCCACATCATTGCATCCTGCCGTGGCCAGCTCCCTTCCTATCTTGCGGAGCCAGTCATCTGCGACGATCGGCTCCGTGCTGCTGGAGAACACGGGTGGGTTCAGCCTCAGAAAATGGGTAAGACTGTCAACCGGGGGGGGGGGTTGTTGTTGTTGTTGTTGTTGTTGTTTTGGTTCTGGTTCTGAATGAGCATCTACATAATAGCATTCTGTTGCTGGATCAATTGCGTAAGCTCCGTAGGGAAGTTGAATCCGGGGTCATGTCTTGGAGGCATCTAATGGGTTTCAGAGTGGATGAGGAGTTAGAATAGAACAAGGCCTAGCTAGTAAAATCACACTACCCATATGCACATGATAGCAATAAAACTTCAAATCACTCCAATTCAATTTCGAACAAAGAGGTTCACACGAATAATCAAACCTAAGTTAAGCCGTGTCACAAGATTTGACAAGGTCTTACAAATGAAATAAAACTAATCGGATAACAAAATCGAATTTCTAAGTTCTCATGGTGGTATAAAATCTAACTCTCATCGGATGAGGACCAATCAACCATGTCGACATCGGGTGTCCTTGCATCACTCTCCGTGTCGTCATCTCCGAGATCATCATTTTGGTCCCTCTCCTGGCTGACATAGGCATCATACGAGTGATCCTCCTGGATGTTTTCCCCTTCATCCAGCTTCTCCTTGGCCTCCTCAAGCTCAAGCTTCAGGTCGTCGATCTTCTCATGCAGTGCGTCCAGCTCCCCCTCGTGCTCGATGTGAGCGTCCTGGAGCTCCTCCTCTAGCTCGACCTTGCGGGTCATGAGGTTCTTGATGACGACCATGTCGTCGGACAGCTCCAGCTCCATCATGCGAATGTGCTCCTCCATGTCCTGGATATGGGATGCTATCATCTCGTCCTCCAGGGTACGCACCACATCTCCATTTGCGTCGCAGCGTTCGTACATCACAAAGGAGGCCCTCTTGAGGTCTTCGTCATACACTTCTCGAATGCGTCCGAGAGCAATGTGAGCAGTGATACCCCTGCCCAAGCCCCATGTTGCGGTATCCACATGGAAATCAATGGGCTTGGTGCGGTTTCCGAGGATGCGTCTGGGGATATAGCATCGATCCTCCAACGTGTCTCCTCGGGCAGGGTGGCTGTGAAGGTTCTAGTGAATGTGGGAAGCCCAATCTTCAGGTGCTTCATGATCTTCACCAGCTGCCTTCCAAAGGGCATGGTCTCATCGGGCTGCTCAAACTCAACAAGGGCGGACGACATCTACATTTTGAAAAAAGAGAATAAATTAGTATTGAAGTAGAGAAGGTACGAGACCAAAGGATATATATGGAAAATGAAAAATATAGTTTTTATCCTATGGCTTTTCTCCATTTCTAAGGGTCGCATCCTACAGTCAACGTGTGCTCAGATACCATCTTGTAGCGACCCGACTCGGTAAGAGTCGAATTCTCTGTGCTTACCGTGCTAGTCCCTGGATCGACTTGCTAGCACACATAGTACTCGATGAAATAACAAAAATAACACACATCTCTTTATTACATCGATAGTCCAGGAGCAATACATTTATTACACAAATAGGGCATCGAGCCAATAAGCAAATACTGCGGAAGCAAAGAAGTAAACGAGTCCAACTCCACGAGCAAGGTTGAGTGTAGAACATCGACCTATTGCACCTTAATCCTCGTCAGATATATCTGCAACGTGATAAGTTGCAGCCATATGGGTCAGTACATTGAATGTACTGGCAAGTCACATCATAAGTGTAATGAACCTACTTGTACATGCAATTTGGTTGGTGGAAAACTCTAAGTTTAGTTTTTGCATAAAGCTAGTTTTTCCCTATTAGAAAATATGTTATTCTACTACTACACATTTGCATAGGATGAGTTGGCAAACCCAACTCCATCCGTTCCCAAGTTTCATTTAAAACCCAACTATTTAATTAAAGGTGAGGAGATCTCCCGACATTTCCACTACTAGATGCTCAAGTTGTCCATAACCGGGGACACGGCTAATCCATTAGGTTGACACTCTGCAAAGGTTGTGCACTTTTCCCCACAAGACTCGACCACCTCCATGATCGGAAGATCGAGACATAGCCTTTCGAAAATGTTCCCCCATAACCCACGGATAGGTCGGTACACCTACATCATTCTACATCTGCTAGCCCATCCCGGAAGGGGTCACACTAACTACTCAACTAAGCCAGATCCCATATTGGCTTGTGGCTGCACATGTAAGCTTCTAGACATGGGAATATGATTGATCTCTTTCAGCCTGAGCGGACGGTCCACTAGTGGTGCACCACCATGGATTTCCCATGCGTGCCCCACTGTACTTCGCCACCATTCCCACAAGTTTCTGCCAAGGTAGTTCTTTAATTAACTTAGGTCCTATTTACTACATTGTCACTCAAATTTTACAATGATCACTTCCCAATCCACGTCTACTTAGCATAGTAACATAATGTAAAACGATGGTGACAAAGTTATATGGTTCAGACCTACCTCAATGAACTACTGGGTGAAAAGCATAGTCATGCGGCATTAGTTTCCTACCATGTAGTCCTATCGCAAAGAACTAAGTGCATAATAAAAACATAGGTAATGAAACATGATCAAGATGCAACTTGCCTTGGTACTGCTGATTGAATTCTAAAGACTGATAATATTCTACCTCGCACTCCGGGCAATCTATCGCAAAGAAGATCAACAAACATAAGCAAACATTCCAGAGAACCAAAAGAACATGCATAGCAAAAAGTCTCGGAAAAACCAAATGAACATTCAACACACTAAGCTAATACAGAAATATTCTAAGTGCAAAACAACATAGGCGTATGGTTCAAAGAGTGATATGAAATATAGTGCATACTATGCATACTAGTAAAAATATAAAAGTGAAGATTCTAGTGTGTGAAAAATTATTGTGACAAAGGTCCAGGTGATATGGTTTTGCTACGGTGACAACATGCAAAAGGAATCAACTTAATCGGAGCTACGGTTTGGGAGGTATGGCCATTTGAAGTTCGAATTCGAATCTGAATAAATTCAAATTTGAATCTAACAAAAGTTTGCAAAAATTATAATACTGGATAGATCTAAACAATACTAAGAATTTGCCGCTAGTTTCATCGAGTTTGGATCTACGGTTTAAAAGTTATGGCTAATCTAAGTTCAGGGACTAATCTGCTAATTACAGGGACTAAGTAGTGAAGAAAAACTATCGCAAACAGGTCCTTGACGCGTGGCAGATTCCTACTGGCCGAAAGGTGTTCGCCGCTTAGCTTATACAACGGACGTTCACAATTTAACCAAAACGGCGGCGGCGGCTAATTTAAACAAAAACTGATCGGTTTTAAAAATAAAACCCGCGGTTAACCGCGTACCGGTTCGACTAAAAAAACCCTACACAATCTAATATAAGCCGTTGATATTCGATCTAACGAACCAGAGGAGGTGCGGCGGCTTACAGCGGCTGGCGGCGTCGACGATGAGTAGAGGACGACGGCACGGCGTCGGTCGGCGGCGGGGCAGCGGCTACGGTGGTCCTCGGCGTCGAGGAAGAAGACGGGGAGGTGCGACGCGGCTTGGGCGTCCGGATGGTGGCGTCGGGGCTCCTCAGGGGCGTCGGGGTCGGCGAGGCGAAGGCGGCGGCGCTCCGTGGGCTCCGGCGAGGTCGAGCGTCGTCGGGGCGTCGTCTCCGGCGGGACCTAGGCGAGAAAAAATTGTCAAACGGGTGCACCTTGCCGAGGGAAGTCGTTTGACGAAGAAGATGAATGCTGTGGTGGCTTACTAGCGACGGAAAGGACGAGGAGCGGCGCGGCTCCGGCGAGATGCAAACGGCGACAACGGCGGCTATGGGCGGCGTGGGGAGAAGCGGGATGGCGAGGACAGAAGAGGGGGTCCTGGCCTTTATATAGTCGAGGTCAGAGGGCTCGGGGTCAACGGATAAGAGTTATCCGCGAGAGAGGCGGCCGGCGGTTGCGGGAGCGCGGGGGCGGTTGCGGTTGCGGGAGCGGTGCGGGAGGTTGAGGACGGCCTGACGGGTGGGGCCCGCCTGGCAGCGGCAGCGAGAGGAGGCGAGAGAGGGCGGGCACAGCCGGTCGACCGGTGCGGGAGGTTTTCGGGTGCACGGGCGCTAGCCTCGGGCCAAAATGGCCAACTGGGCCGGTCGGGCGCTCCTGGGCCGAACCCAATTTCGGTCCAGGCTGCGTGCGTGTGTTTTTTTAACAGGAGACCAAAGTGGCTCATAACTAATTCAAAAGAATTTCTAAAAACACCAAATAAATTTCTAAAATAACTACATAATATTTAGAGCCTAATGAACATTAACTTAAGCACATAACATTTTGAACATAATTTCCTAATGCAACTACTGCACTTTTTGAAAATAAAATAAATACCAATCAACTCCAAAACTTAAAGTAATATTCAAAATAAAATTTCCCAGTCTTTTTATATTTTGAGGAAGTCATCTTATCCCCTCTCATTTGTTTTTCTCGAGTGGAAAACTATTATTTGAATATTTCAAAAACTCCAAAATGCAAAGAAATATGATATGCATTGAATGATTCTATTAACATCCAAATTTAATAATATTTGTTACACTTGTGGAGAACTATTCGATGTAATCTTCTTTTTGCGGTGTGTTTGTTGAGACCGATAAATTGTGGGTTTATGATCAAGTCTATCTATGAATAATATTTGAATCTTCTCTGGATTCTTTTATGTATGATTGGTTATCTTTGCAGGTCTCTTCGAATTATCAGTTTGGTTTGGCCTACTAGATTGATCTTTCTTGCAATGGGAGAAGTGCTTATCTTTGGGTTCAATCTTGCGGTGTCCTTTCCCAGTGACAGTAGGGGCAGCAAGGCACATATTGTATTGTTGCCATCGAGGATAACAAGATGGGGTTTTCTTCATATTGCATGATTCTACCCCTCTACATCATGTCATCTTGCTTAAGGCATTACTCTGTTTTTAACTTAATACTCTAGATGCATGCTGGATAGCGGTCGATGAGTGGAGTAATAGTAGTAGATGCAGGCAGGAGTCGGTCTACTTGTCTCGGACGTGATGCCTATATACATGATCATACCTAGATATTCTCATAACTATGCTCAATTTTGTCAATTGCTCAACAGTAATTTGTTCACCCACCGTAGAATACTTATGCTCTTGAGAGAAGCCACTAGTGAAACCTATGGCCCCCGGGTCTATCTTCATCATATTAATCTCCTACTACTTAGTTATTTCCTTTGGTATTTCCCTTGCCTTAATTTTACTTTGCATCTTTATCATAAAAATACCAAAAATATTATCTTATCATATCTAGCAGATCTCACTCTCGTAAGTGGCCTTATAGGGATTGACAACCCCTATTTGCGTTGGTTGCGAGGATTTATTTGTTTTGTGCAGGTACAAGGGACTCACACGTAGCCTCCTACTGGATTGATACCTTGGTTCTCAAAAAGTGAGGGAAATACTTGCGCTACTTTGCTGCATCATCCCTTCCTCTTCGGGGAAAACCAACGCAGTGCTCAAGAGGTAGCAAGAAGGATTTTTGGCGCCGTTGCCGGGGAGGTCTACGCAAAAGTCAACATACCAAGTACCCATCACATACCCTTATCTCCCGCATTACATTATTTGCCATTTGCCTCCTGTTTTCCGCTCCCCCACTTCACCCTTGCCGTTTTATTTTCCCTCTCTCTCTCTCTATCCTCCCTCTCTTTTTATATTTGCCTCCTTTTGCCCGCTTGCTTTTTGTTTGCTTGTGTGTTAGTTTGTTTGCTTGTCGTTATGGCTAGTCCCTTATCTTCTCCGTTGTCTCCCGAGAATGAAATTCTAAATTTTAAGCAAAGGGAGGGAGAAAATCTAAAAGATGCTTGGTATAGAATTTGCAATGCTCAAAATAGATCTACTAGGAAGCAATCTACTTCCGTTATCCTTTGCAATTTTTATGTAGCCATTACTCCTTAGCACAGATATGTTCTTGATACTATTACCGGAGGGGACTTCTTGGGTAGCCATACTTTTAATTCTTATAATGCTAAGATAGATTTATTTGGCTCACCCCAGCTCTTGGTTAATGGAACTGTATTAACTTTGGAGCATGTAATGCAAAGGCTTGAAATTATTGAAAATAAGGTTGCTACCGTAGAGTTAATTGAAAATTTGGATAAAAATATTCACAGCCGAATCTCTCAATATGGATCTAAAGTAGGATTTATTTTGAAAAATATTAAAGAAAAGGAACCCATACTTAATGAGAAAATAAATCACGATTCTACTAGGATCGATAAACTTGAGGATATTATTAGCAAATTGGGAACCCCTTTTTCTTCCGTAAAGAATACTCCAAGTACTTCCACTAAAGTTGCCAAGCTTATGTACGTTCTTAAAAATAAGGGTGAATCCTCTAGTAAGGAAAATGCGGATCTCAAATCTATAAGTATTCACCCCAATCTTTTTGCTATCATTAAGGAACCATTTGTTACAAATGAATTTTTCGATCTTGTGCCTAAAAGTTTGATCATTGACAAAAAGAAAGAAATTCCTAAAGATGGTAGATGCCTAATTGAAGAATTGCCTACCAAAGATGTCAATACCTAGATCTATCCTTGCTTGTTATGCCTAGCTAGAGGCGTTAAACGATAGCGCTTGTTGGGAGGCAACCCAATTTTCTTTTTATTCCTTGATTTTTGCTCCTGTTTAGTAATAAATAATTTATCTATCCTCTGTTTTGGTTGTGTTATTTGTGTTTAATTAGTGTTTGTGCCAAGTAGAACCATTGGGAAGACTTGGGGAAAGTCTTGTTGAACTTTCTGTAAAAAACAGAAACTTCAGCGCTCACGAGAACTGCTGTCATTTTTATTTGGAAAGAGATATTTAGTCAATGTTTTTGCAGATGATTAATAGATAAATTCCTCACGTCCAGCAATTTATTTTAGAATTTTTGGGGTTCCAGATCTTGCGCTAGCTACAGATTACTACAGACTGTTCTGTTTTTGACAGATTCTGTTTTTCGTGTGCTGTTTGCGTATTTTGATCAATCTATGGCTAGTAAAATAGTTTATAAACCATAGAGAAGTTGGAATACAGTAGGTATAACACCAATATAAATAAATAATGGGTTCATTACAGTACCTTGAAGTGGTCTTTTATTTTCTTTCGCTAACGGAGCTCACAATATTTTCTACTTTAAGTTTTGTGTTGTGAAGTTTTCAAGTTTTGGTTAAAGATTTGATGGATTATGGAACAAGAAGTGGCAAGAGCCTAAGCTTGGGGGTGCCCATAGCACCCCCAAGATAATCTAAGGATACCTAAAATCCAAAGCTTGGGGATGCCCCGGAAGGCATCCCCTCTTTTGTCTACTTCTATCGGTAACTTTACTTGGAGCTATATTTTTATTCGCCACATGATATGTGTTTTACTTAGAGCGTCTTGTATGATTTGAGTCTTTGCTTGTTAGTTTACCACAATCATCCTTGCTGTACACACCTTTTGAGAGAGCCATACATGATTTGGAATTTGTTAGAATACTCTATGTGCTTCGCTTATATCTTTTGAGTTATATAGTTTTGCTCAAGTACTTCACTTATATCTTTTAGAGCACGGTGGTGAATTTGTTTTATAGAAACTATTGATATCTCATGCTTCACTTATATTATTTTGAGAGTCTTTATAGCATGGTAATTTTCTTAAAATCCTAATATGCTAGGTGTTCAAGATTAGTAAATTTTCTTAAGAGTGTTTTGAATACTAAGAGAAGTTTGATGCTTGATGATTGTTTTGAGACATGGAGGTAATAATATCAAAGTCGTGCTAGTTGAGTAGTTGTGAAATTGAGAAATGCTTTTGTTGAAGTTTTCAAGTCCCGTAGCATGCACATATGGTAAACGTTATGCAACAAATTTGAAACATGAGGTGTTATTTGATTGTCTTCCTTATGAGTGGCGGTCGGGGACGAGCGATGGTCTTTTCCTACCAATCTATCCCCCTAGGAGCATGCGCGTAGTACCGAGGTTTTTGATGACTTGTAGATTTTTGCAATAAGTATGTGAGTTCTTTATGACTAATGTTGAGTCCATGGATTATACGCACTCTCACCCTTCCATGCTTGCTAGCCTCTTCGGTACCGTGCATTGCCCTTTCTCACATTGAGAGTTGGCACAAACTTCACCGGTGCATCCAACTCCCGTGATATGATACACTCTTTCACACATAAACCTCCTTATATCTTCCTCAAAACAGCCCCCATACCTACCTATTATGGCATTTCCATAGCCATTCCGAGATATATTGCCATGCAACTTTCCATCATTTCGTTCATCATGACACATTCATTATTGTCATATTGCTTAGCATGATCATGTAGTTGACATAGTATTTGTGGCAAAACCACCGTTCATAATTCTTTCATACATGTCACTCTTGGTCCATTGCATATCCCGGTACACCGCCGGAGGCATTCATATAGAGTCATCTTTTGTTCTAGTATCGAGTTGTAATCATTGAGTTGTAAATAAATAAAAGTGTGATGATCATCATTTTCTAGAGCATTGTCCCAAGTGAGGAATAAAAAAAGAAAGGCCATAAAAAAATAGAAAAGACCCAAAAGAAAGAAAAAATGAGAGAAAAAGAGAGAAGGGACAATGTTACTATCCTTTGCCACACTTGTACTTCAAAGTAGCACCTTAATCTTCATGATAGAGAGTCTCTTGTTTTGTCACTTTCATATACTAGTGGGAATTTTTCATTATAGAACTTGGCTTGTATATTCCAACAATGGGCCTCCTCAAGTGCCCTAGGTCTTCATGAGCAAGCAAGTTGGATGCACACCCACTAGTTTCTTTTGTTGAGCTTTCATACATTTATAACTCTAGTGCATCCGTTGCATGGCAATCCCTACTCCTTGCATTAACATCAATCGGTGGGCATCTCCATAGCCCATTGATTAGCCTCATTGATGTGAGGCTTTCTCCTTTTTTGTCTTCTCCACATAACCCCCTCATTATATTCTATTTCACCCATAGTGCTATGTCCATGGCTCACGCTTATATATTGCGTGAAAGTTTATAGGTTTGAGATTAGTAAAGTATGAAACAATTGCTTGGCTTGTCATCGGGGTTGTGCATGATGGGAGCATTCTTGTGTGATGAAAATGAAACATGACTAAACTATATGATTTTGCAGGGATGCACTTTCTTTGGCCATGTTACTTTGAGAAGACATAATTGCTTAGTTAGTATGCTTGATAGTATTATCATTTTTATGTCAATATGAACTTTTGTCTTGAATCTTTCTGATCTGAATATTCATACCACAATTAAGAAGAATTACATTAAAATTATGCCAAGTAGCACTCCGCATCGAAAATTCTGTTTTTATCATTTACCTACTCGAGGACGAGTAGGAATTAAGCTTGGGGATGCTTGCTACGTCTCCAACGTATCTATAATTTTTGATTGCTCCATGCTATATTATCTACTGTTTTGGCATTATTGGGCTTTATTATCCACTTTTATATCATTTTTGGGACTAACCTATTAACCGGAGGCCCTGCCGAGAATTGCTGTTTTTTGCCTGTTTTAGGGTCTCGAAGAAAAGGAATATCAAACGGAGTCCAAACGGAATGAAACCTTCGGAAACATGATTTTCTCAACAAACAAGACCCGGGATACTTGGACCCTACGTCAAGGCATAAGAGAGGAGGCCATGAGGTAGGGGGGCGCGCCCACCCCCACCAGGCGCACCCTCCACCTTCGTGGGCCCCTGTTGTTCCACCGACGTACTCCTTCCTCCTATATATACCCACGTACCCCCAAACGATCAGATACGGAGCCAAAAACCCTAATTCCACCGCCGCAACTTTCTGTATCCACGAGATCCCATCTTGAGGGCCTGTTCTGGAGCTCCACTGGAGGGGGCATCAATGACAGAGGGCTTGTACATCAACACCATAGCCCCTCCGATGAAGTGTGAGTAGTTTACCTCAGACCTACGGGTCCATAGTTAGTACCTAGATGGCTTCTTCTCTCTTTTTGGATCTCAATACAATGTTCTCCCCCTCTCTTGTGGAGAACTATTTGATGTAATCTTCTTTTTGCGGTGTGTTTGTTGAGACCGATGAATTGTGGGTTTATGATCAAGTCTATCTATGAATAATATTTGAATCTTCTCTGAATTCTTTTATGTATGATTGGTTATCGTTGCAAGTCTCTTCGAATTATCAGTTTGGTTTGGCCTACTAAATTGATCTTTCTTGCAATGGGAGAAGTGCTTAGCTTTGGGTTCACTCTTTTGGTGTCCTTTCCCAGTGACAGTAGGGGCAGCAAGGCACGTATTGTATTGTTGCCATCGAGGATAACAAGATGGGGTTTTCTTCATATTGCATGATTCTATCCCTCTACATCATATCATCTTGCTTAAGGCGTTACTCTGTTTTTAACTTAATACTCTAGATGCATGCTGGATAGCGGTCGATGAGTGGAGTAATAGTAGTAGATGCAGGCAGGAGTCGGTCTACTTGTCTCGGACGTGATGCCTATATACATGATCATACCTAGATATTCTCATAACAATGCTCAATTCTGTCAATTGCTCAACAGTAATTTGTTCACCCACCATAGAATACTTATGCTCTTGAGAGAAGCCACTAGTGAAACCTATGGCCCCCGGGTCTATCTTCATCATATTAATCTCCTACTACTTAGTTATTTACTTTGCTATTTCCACTGCCTTTTTTTACTTTGCATCTTTATCATAAAAATACCAAAAATATTATCTTATCATATCTATCAGATCTCACTCTCGTAAGTGGCCTTATAGGGATTGACAACCCCTATTTGCGTTGGTTGCGAGGATTTATTTGTTTTGTGCAGGTACAAGGGACTCGCGCGTAGCCTGCTACTGGATTGATACCTTGGTTCTCAAAAAGTGAGGGAAATACTTGCTCTACTTTGCTCCATCATCCCTTCCTCTTCGGGGAAAACCAACGCAGTGCTCAAGAGGTAGCAAGAAGGATTTTTGGCGCCGTTGCCGGGGAGGTCTACGCAAAAGTCAACATACCAAGTACCCATCACATACCCTTATCTCCCGCATTACATTATTTGCCATTTGCCTCTCGTTTTCCTCTCCCCCACTTCACCCTTGCCGTTTTATTTGCCCCCTCTCTCTATCCTCCCTCTCTTTTTCTATTTGCCTCCTTTTGCCCGCTTGCTTTTTGTTTGCTTGTGGGTTAGTTTGTTTGCTTGTCATTATGGCTAGTCCCTTATCTTCTCCGTTGTCTCCCGAGAATGAAATTCTAAATTTTAAGCAAAGGGAGGGAGAAAATCTAAAAGATGCTTGGTATAGAATTTGCAATGCTCAAAATAGATCTACTAGGAAGCAATCTACTTCCGTTATCCTTCGCAATTTTTATGTAGGCATTACTCCTTGGCACAGATATGTTCTTGATACTATTACCGGAGGGGACTTCTTGGGTAGCTATACTTTTGATTCTTATAATGCTATGATAGATTTATTTGGCTCACCCCCTCTCTTGGTTAATGGAACTGTATTAACTTTGGAGCATGTAATGCAAAGGCTTGAAATTATTGAAAATAAGGTTGCTACCGTAGAGTTAATTGAAAATTTGGATAAAAAGATTCACAGCCGAATCTCTCAATATGGATCTAAAGTATGAGTTACTTTGAAAAATATTAAAGAAAAGGAACCCATAGTTAATGAGAAAATAAATCATGATTCTACTAGGATCGATAAACTTGAGGATATTATTACCAACTTGGGAACCGCTTTTTCTTCCGTAAAGAATACTCCAAGTACTTCCACTAAAGTTTCCAAGCTTATGTACGTTCTTAAAAATAAGGGTGAATCCTCTAGCAAGGAAAATGCGGATCTCAAATCTATAAGTATTCACCCCAATCTTTTTGCTATCATTAAGGAACCATTTGTTACAAATGAATTTTTCGATCTTGTGCCTAAAAGTTTGATCATTAATAAAAAGAAAGAAATTCCTAAAGATGGTAGATGCCTAACTGAATAATTGCCTACCAAAGATGTCAATACCTAGATCTATCCTTGCTTGTTATGCCTAGCTAGAGGCATTAAACGATAGCGCTTGTTGGGAGGCAACCCAATTTTATTTTTATTCCTTGCTTTTTGCTCCTGTTTAGTAATAAATAATTTATCTAGCCCCTGTTTTGGTTGTGTTTTTTGTGTTTAATTAGTGTTTGTGCCAAGTAGAACCATTGGGAAGACTTGGGGAAAGTCTTGTTGAACTTTCTGTAAAAACAGAAACTTTAGCGCCCACGAGAACTGCTGTCATTTTTATTTGGAAAGCGCTATTTAGCCATTATTTTTGCAGATGATTAATATATAAATTACTCACGTCCAGCAATTTATTTTAGAATTTTTGGGGTTCGAGATCTTGCGCTAGCTACAGATTACTACAGACAGTTCTGTTTTTGAAAGATTCTGTTTTTCATGTGTTGTTTGCTTATTTTGATGAATCTATGGCTAGTAAAATAGTTTATAAACCATAGAGAAGTTGGAATACAGTAGGTATAACACCAATATAAATAAATAATGAGTTCATTACAGTACCTTGAAGTGGTCTTGTATTTTCTTTTGCTAACGGAGTTCACGAGATTGTCTACTTTAAGTTTTTTGTTGTGAAGTTTTCAAGTTTTGGGTAAAGATTTGATGGATTATGGAACAAGAAGTAGCAAGAGCCTAAGCTTGGGGATTCCCATGGCACCCCCACGATAATCTAAGGACACCTAAAAGCCAAAGCTTGGGGATGCCCCGGAAGGCATCCCCTCTTTCGTCTACTTCTATCGGTAACTTTACTTGGAGCTATATTTTTATTCGCCACATGATATGTGTTTTACTTAGAGCGTCTTGTATGATTTGAGTCTTTGCTTGTTAGTTTACCACAATCATCCTTGCTTTACACACCTTTTGAGAGAGCCATACATGATTTGGAATTTGTTAGAATACTCTATGTGCTTCGCTTATATCTTTTGAGTTATATAGTTTTGCTCTAGTAATTCACTTATATCTTTTAGAGCATGGTGGTGGATTTGTTTTATAGAAACTATTGATATCTCATGCTTCACTTATATTATTTTGAGAGTCTTTATAGCATGGTAATTTTATGTAAATCCTAATATGCTAGGTGTTCAAGATTAGTAAATTTTCTTAAGAGTGTTTTGAATACTAAGAGAAGTTTGATGCTTGATGATTGTTTTGAGATATGGAGGTAATAATATCAAAGTCGTGCTAGTTGAGTAGTTATGAAATTGAGAAATGCTTGTGTTGAAGTTTGCAAGTCCTGTAGCATGCACGTATGGTAAACGTTATGCAACTAATTTGAAACATGAGGTGTTATTTGATTGTCTTCCTTATGAGTGGCGGTCGGGGACGAGCGATGGTCTTTTCCTACCAATCTATCCCCCTAGGAGCATGTGCGTAGTACCGAGGTTTTTGATGACTTGTAGATTTTTGCAATAATTATGTGAGTTGTTTATGACTAGTGTTGAGTCCATGGATTATACGCACTCTCACCCTTCCATCCTTGCTAGCCTCTTCGGTACCGTCCATTGACCTTTCTCACATTGAGAGTTGGCGTAAACTTCACCGGTGCATCCAACTCCCGTGATATGATACACTCTTTCACACATAAACCTCCTTATATCTTCCTCAAAACAGCCACCATACCTACCTATTATGGCATTTCCATAGCCATTCCGAGATATATTGCCATGCAACTTTCCATCATTCCGTTCATCATGACACATTCATTATTGCCATATTACTTAGCATGATCATGTAGTTGACATAGTATTTGTGGCAAAACCACCATTCATAATTCTTTCATACATGTCACTCTTGGTCCATTGCATATCCCGGTACACCGCCGGAGGCATTCATATAGAGTCATCTTTTGTTCTAGTATCGAGTTGTAATCATTGAGTTGTAAATAAATAAAAGTGTGATGATCATCATTTTCTAGAGCATTGTCCCAAGTGAGGAATAAAAAAAGAAAGGCCATAAAAAAGAGAAAAGGCCCAAAAGAAATAAAAAAATGAGAGAAAAAGAGAGAAGGGACAATGTTACTATCCTTTGCCACACTTGTGCTTCAAAGTAGCACCTTAATCTTCATGATAGAGAGTCTCTTGTTTTGTCACTTTCATATACTGGTGGGAATTTTTCATTATAGAACTTGGCTTGTATATTCCAACAATGGGCCTCCTCAAGTGCCCTAGGTCTTCATGAGCAAGCAAGTTGGATGCACACCCACTAGTTTCTTTTGTTGAGCTTTCATACATTTATAGCTCTAGTGCATCCGTTGCATGGCAATCCCTACTCCTTGCATTAACGTCAATCTGTGGGCATCTCCATAGCCCATTGATTAGCCTCGTTGATGTGAGACTTTCTCCTTTTTTGTCTTCTCCACATAACCCCCTCATTATATTCTATTTCACCCATAGTGCTATGTCCATGGCTCGCGCTTATATATTGCATGAAAGTTTATAGGTTTGAGATTACTAAAGTATGAAACAATTGCTTGGCTTGTCATCGGGGTTGTGCATGATGAGAGCATTCTTGTGTGACGAAAATGAAACATGACTAAACTATATGATTTTGTGCATGATGAGAGCATTCTTGTCATCGGGTGGCGACTGCGTGCATATGGATGGCTACGATGGCTGTCGATCTGACGTCCTGTCCAGATCCTTCTCGGTTTGGCCTTGGTCGTCCGGAGGCATGAGGAGGACCGGTGAGTGGCGGCGGGAGGCTCCCTACCGGCATGCTGACGATAGCTCCCGTCTCCGTGGCGAGGCTTCATTCGGTTCCACCCAGCTGTGAGTTCGGGGAGACGCAACTTTCGGTGAAAATCGTGCTGACTACGGTGGCGTCTATGACGTTGTTCCCTTCTCGAGGCATCGTTGTTGCAGGTCATGGCACCCCACTCGTGATGCTCCGGGGAAACCCTAGATCTGGATCTACCAGACCGGACGATAATGGCACCTTCAATGTTGTTGTCCCTCCTAGGGGCATCGTTTTGGAGCAAATGCTGGTTGGATGGGATAAGCGGAGGAGCGGTGTCGCATTCACCGCAAGGCCGACGACGGATCTCGGTGGCATGGCGCTGCAGAGGTTTGCTGCCTCTTGAGCTTGCGTTGGTTTTCCCTTGAAGAGGAAAGGGTGATGCGGCACAGTAGCGTAAGTATTTCCCTCAGTTTTGAGAACAGTTTTGAGAACCAAGGTATCAATCCAGTAGGGGACTACATGCAAGTCCCTCGTACCTGCACAAACAAACAAGAACCTCGCTGTTGGGAAACATAGTAATTTCAAAAAAATCCTATGCACACACAGGATCATGGTGATGCATAGCAACGAGAGGGGAGAGTATGTCTACGTACCCTCGTAGACAAAAAGCGCGGAAGCGTTTATCAACGCAGTTGATGTAGTTGTACACCTTCACGATCCATCCCGATCAAGTACCGAACGTACGACACCTCCACGTTCAGCACACGTTCAGCTCGATAACGTCCTTGCCTTCTCGATCCAGCAAGAGGGGTGAAGTACTACATGAGTTCCCAGCAGCACGACAATGTGGTGACGGTGTTGGTGAAGAACAATCTACGTAGGGCTTCGCCTAAGCACTATGAAAACTATGACGGAGGATAAACTAGAGGGGACGGGGTAGCCGGCACACGGCTTGGTGTTTCTTGATGTGTCTTTGATGCTAGCCCTGCCCCTCTATTTATATGTTGAGCCCTGGGGTCGAAACTTGGAGCAAAAGCCTCCTCAAAGTCAGTTTTGCCTGAAAGGCAAGAGTCCCACTCGAACTCCCGGACCAAACGCTAGAATCCTTGGCATCTGGCCCAGACGCCATGAGCCTTGGCGTCTGGCCCAGGGCCAGACGCCAGGGTCTCCGGCGTTTGGCCCCTGGCCTCCGCAAAACTCATTTTGCACCGACTTATAGCCCCGAGGGCCTGACCCCTTGGCCTAACCATATCATCCAATATATGAATCTTTACCTCCGGACCATTCCGGAGCTCCTCGTCATGTCCGTGATCTCATCCGGGACTCCGAACAACATTCGGTTACCAACATACATAACTCATAAATAATATATCGTCAACGAACGTTAAGCGTGCGGACCCTACAGGTTCGAGAACTATGTAGACATGATCGAGACACTTCTATGGTCAATAACCAATAGCGGAACCTGGATGCTATTATTGGCTCCTACATATTGTACGAAGATCTTTATCGATCGAACCGCATAACAACATACGTTGTTCTCTTTGTCATCGGTATGTTACTTGCCCGAGATTCAATCGTCGGTATCTCAATACCTAGTTTAATCTCGTTACCGGCAAGTCTCTTTACTCGTTCTGTAATACATCATCCTGCAACTAACTCATTAGTTAGAATGCTTGCAAGGCTTATAGTGATGTGCATTACCGAGTGGGCCCAGAGATACCTCTCTGACACATGGAGTGACAAATCCTAATCTCGAAATACGCCAACCCAACAAGTACCTTTGGAGACACCTGTAGAGCACCTTTATAATCACCCAGTTACGTTGTGACATTTGGTAGCACACAAAGTGTTCCTCCGGTAAATGGGAGTTGCATAATCTCATAGTCATAGGAACATGCATAAGTCATGAAGAAAGCAATAGCAACATACTAAATGATCAAATGCTAAGATAACTGAATGGGTTAAGTCAATCACATCATTCTCCTAATGATTCGATCCCGTTAATCAAATGACAACTTATGTCTATCGTTAGGAAACAAAACCATCTTTGTTCAACGAGCTAGTCAAGGAGAGGCATACTAGTGACACTATGTTTGTCTATGTATTCACACATGTATCATGTTTCCGGTTAATACAATTCTAGCATGAATAATAAACATTTATCATAATATAAGGAAATATATAATAACTTTATTATTGCCTCTAGGGCATATTTCCTTCACTCGCAACCAACGCGATAAAGGGGTTGTCAATCCCTTCACGGTCACTTATGAAAGTGAGATCTGATAAAAATAATAAGATAAATATTTTTGGTATTTTTGTTGTATAGATTGGAAAATAAATATTGCAAAATAAAAATAGCAAATTTATAGGAAAATAATATGATCGAAGATAGACCCAGGGGCCATAGGTTTCACTAGTGCCTTCTCTCAAGATAGCAAATTCTATGGTGGGTGAACAAATTACTATCGAGCAATTGATAGAAAAGCGCATAGTTATGAGAATATCTAGGCATGATCATGTATATAGGCATCACGTCCGCGACAAGTAGACCGAAATGATTCTGCATCTACTACTATTAATCCACACATCGACCGTTATCCAGCATGCATCTAGAGTATTAAGTTCATAAGAACGGAGTAACGCATTAGGCAAGATGACATGATGTAGAGGGATAAACTCAAGCAATATGATATAAACCCCATCTTTTTATCCTCGATGGCAACAATACAATATGTGCCATGCTGCCCCTGCTGTCACTGGGAAAGGACACAACAAGATTGAACCCAAAGCTAAGCACTTCTCCCATTGGAGGAAAGATCAATCTAGTAGGCCAAACCAAACTGATAATTTGAAGAGACTTGCAAAGATATTTAAATAATGCAAAAAAGATTTCAGAGAAGAATCAAATATTGTTCATAGATAATCTTGATCATAAACCCACAATTCATCGGATCTCGATAAACACAGCGCAAAAAGAATTACATCGAATAGATATCCAAGAGAATCGAGGAGAACTTTGTATTGAGATCCAAAGAGAGAGAAGAAGCCATCTAGCTAATAACTATGGACCCGAAGGCCTGTGGTAAACTACTCACACATCATCGGAGAGGCTATGGTGTTGATGTAGAAGCCCTCCGTGATCGATTCCCCCTCCGGCGGAGCGCCGAGAAAGGCCCCAAGATGGGATCTCACGGGTACATAAGGTTGCGGCGGTGGAAATAGGGTTTCGTGGTGCTCCTAGATGTTTTCGGGGTATATGGGTATATATAGGAGGAAGAAGTACGTCGGTGGAGCTGCGAGGGGCCCACGAGGGTGGGGGGCATGCCTCCTTGCCTCGTGGCCTCCTCGCTTCTTTCTTGACTTCCACTCCAAGTCTCATGGATCACGTTTGTTCCAAAAATAAATCTCCTGAAGGTTTCATTCCATTTGGATTCCATTTGATATTCCTTTTCTACGAAACACCGAAATAGGCAAAAAAATAGCAATTTGCACTGGGCCTTTGGTTAATAGGTTAGTCCCAAAAATAATATAAAAAGGTATATTAAAGCCCATTAAACATCCAAAACAAATAATATAATAGCATGGAACAATCAAAAATTATAAATACGTTGGAGACGTATCAAGCATCCCCAAGCATAATTCCTGCTCGTCCTCGGGTAGGTAAATGATAAAAACAGAATTTTTGATGTGGAATGCTACCTAGCATAATTCTTAATGTAATTTTCTTTATTGTGGCATGAATGTTCAGATCCAAAAGATTCAAGACAAAAGTTTAATATTGAGATAAAAATAATAATACTTCAAGCATACTAGCAAAGCAATCATGTCTTCTCAAAATAACATGGCCAAAGAGAGTTATCCCTACAAAATCATATAGGATCGCTATGCTCTATCTTCACCAACAAAATATTTAAATCATGCACAACCCTAATGACAAGCCAATTAATTGTTTTATACTTTTGAAGTTCTCAAACTTTTTCAATCTTCACGCAATACATGTGAAGGAAATATGCCCTAGAGGCAATAATAAAGTTATTATTTATTTCCTTATATGATGATAAATGTTTATTATTCATGCTAGAATTGTATTAACCGGAAACTTAGTACATGTGTGAATACATAGACAAACATAGTGTCACTAGTATGCCTCTACTTGACTAGCTCTTTGAATCAAAGATGGTTAAGTTTCCTAGCCATATACATGACTTGTCATTTGATTAACGGGATCACATCATTAGAGAATGATGTGATTGACTGTAGCGACCTGAACCGAATGGATCAAGTCTCTATGCTTAAGTGTCATCCCTGGATCAGTATGCTGACACACACAGTACTCGAAGGATTTATAACAGAGGCAAATCACATGTATAAAGTAACGTAAATACTATTACCTCAATCCATATAGCGGAAGCAACAAGGTTGTGGATTCCTATCAACACCAACGGCAAAGTTGAGTGTAGAAATCGTAACCCTAACGTATCACTTACTCGTCGTAAGAAACCTGCAACATGAGACGTTGCAGCCCGAAACGGGTCAGTACATTGAATGTACTGGCAAATTCACACCATAGAGAATGATGAACAATGGCTATCACTACATGCATACTTGGCTGGTGGAAAAGCTCTATGGTTATAAGATTTTTGCGTAAAGCCAATTTTTCCCTACTGCAAAGGAATAAATTTAATTAACTATCATGGTGGTTGTTGAACATTGAGAATGGTTGACAGCATTCTCAATCCCAATTAAGTAACATCATTAAACCCAACAATATTCATTTAAAGTAACGTGATGAGATCAACAGGATAATCCAAGAACTAGATACTCAAGATGTCCATAACCGGGGACACGGCTAATCATGATTAGTTTGTACACTCTGCAGAGGTTTGCGCACTTTTCCCCACAAGACTCGATCGCCTCCGTTTGGTTTCTCGCACTACATGGTGTTTGAGAAACGGATGACCGAGACATAGTCTTTCAGAAGCGCTAGCACCTTACATGTGGGTAGACCGTACCACCTACTTTCCCCTACATCTGCTAGTCTACCCGTAAGAGTTCGCACAACTTAGTCAACTATGCCAGAGCCCATAGTAGCATGTGGCTGCACACGGAAGTTTCTAGCATGAATGATCTTATGATCCCTTTGAGCCTGGGTGGCGGTCCAAAATAAAACAGGCAAGTCCTGATAGACATCAGGTGCCTCAATCCACCCAGATGTGTGTTTAAGTTGCCACCTTAGATAAACCATTAAAATTATCAACTCACATCTGTCATGGATATCACTCACCCAATCCACGTCTACTAGCATAGCATGGCATAATAAGCAAACGTAGAAGTAACTCCCAAAGGTTTCATAATAATACAGGTGATAGGTACTACCTCATCTACTTCCCATCCCACAATTTAATTAGATCCTAATCATGCAATGTGAGAGGATTGATCTAATGCAATAAAACTGGGTTGTAGAAAAGGTATGATCAAAGTGTGAACTTGCCTGCAATGTTGATGAAGATGATTCGCACTCAAAACTCTTGATAGATCTACTCGTCACACTCCGGTCAATCTATCGTAAGCAAGCAATAGTAACCACACATAAGCAATCACTCAAAAGATCAGAAAGATCGAAGAAGACGATTCGGAAACATCAAAACCAAGCAAATAACTCTTGCAACATAAAACAATTTCTAACAGTACCAAAATTATGTGAATTTGGCCTTATTAGAAGTTTAGGTCAAGAGCTTCGATTTGCAAAAAGAATCAACTCAAACGGAGCTACGAAACTCAAGTTATGATCAAACGAAGTTTGAATTCAAATCTGATCTAATTCAAATTTTAAACTTTTCAAAAACATGTTTGAGTTGGTTTATGGATAGAGGAGATCATAACGAAGAAGTGAGCGTTGGTTTCGTTGGATTTGGACTAACGAGTAAAAAGTTACGAGTGTTTGAAGTTCAGGGACTAAACTGTAAATAAAATATTCACATTAGGTCCCTGGCCGAAATTAACAGAAAAAGAAAAAGACTAAACTATGAACGTTCGTTACCGAACGCTATTGGACGAATTCGTTCGCTGGGAAGGGTTAAACAGTAAACGTTCACTACATAACTAAACAAAGAAAAAAAACAGATCTGGTTTTTCTATAGAAAACCGATCTAGGGTTTGGTTTTACCGGTCCATGGCGGTTTGACGGTTTTTGCAAGAAAACCGGCTGCGGCGAGACGAACTCCGGCGAGCGAGGCGAGGCGGCGGTTGCGGCGGATCTCCGGCGTGGCGCGGCAACAGCAGCGGTGGCGCGGGGCTTCGGCGAGGTGCAGGCGTCGGCGGCGGCGCGAGGCGGCGGCGCTGGTGGAGTGCAGCGCGGGCAGCAGCAGCAGGCGGCGGCGAAGCGCGACTGCAGCGGCGGTGGTTGGCGATGCGGCTCGGGGCGGCGGCGAGAAGCGGTGCGGGGCGGAGAGAGAAGGGGCGGCTCCGCGGCGTGGGCGAGGGGGCAGGAGGAGGCCGTGTCGGCGCCGGACTCCGGTGGAGTCCCGGTCGGCCACGACGGGCAAGGCAGCGCGATGCTGGGCCTTGGCCTGGCCGGTTGGCTGGGCCGGCCCAGTTGGTGGGAAGGTTTTTTTTTATAAACATTTTTTTTCCAGAGAACTAAAATAATAAAAACAAAATAACTAAAAATATTATATAGGCATATAATATATCAAAATTGTCAGAAAAATATTTTCTACGCCGTGAACATTTTTCTAGCACACAAATTCAGATAAAACAAAGAGTGCTTACTGGTCTATTAAAATCCAGCAAAAATCATTTAAAAAAAATACCAAAATGATTTCAAATTAATTTTTCTCCAATTTTCTAATGTAGGGAATCTTGTTACCCTAATTTCCATATATTTTATTTTTGGAGAAAAATAATTTGAATAAAACTCAAATAAATCCAAATTGAAAATTAATTCCAAAAGGACTTGAAATTGATCCTTTGAAACTCCCAACTCATATTTCATAATTTGAAGAAGTCATTTTATCTTCTCTCATGAAAATCATTGAGTTGCATAAAGTTTCAGAATTGGAAAATATTTCCCAATGGAATTCAAATATTTTTCAAACACCCTTTTCATTTTAAATGGAAGAAGTCATGTCATCTTCTCTCTAGGGTTTTGTGTTGAAAAGAATTTGAATTCATGGAGATCAGAAAGCAAATATGAAAGTTTGGGAAAGTCCTTTTATTCCCTCTCATTTAACTTTCAAAAGTTTCGAATTCACTCACTTTCAGACAATCAATCAAATATATCTATTTATTATAACATTCCAAAATTTAGAATTTTGGGATGTTACAAACCTACCACCCTTAAAAGGAATCTCGTCCTCAAGATTCGGAGAGGCTAGCAAGAAAAGGTTAGGGTTTGGGGGTCTCCTCAAAATCCATCGATCATCAAAGGGGTCTGGGGTGCTACCACCCTTAGAAGCATGGTTACAGCTCCATCGAAACTCATATACTTCATCCATATTGTTAACAGTGTCGGTCTTCTCAAATCCTCGGAAAATTCCTTCTCTGGCTCTTCCAGTAGTGGCATAACCTTTTCCTCAATTCTTCTGTCTTTCATCTAGGTAAGGTTATTCCGAGACTGGGTCTCCTTAGCTGACGGGTCTGGCGCCAAAACTAAACAACTATTGATATCTCATGGTGGTCAATAATTTGTGGTTTCTCCTGCAGGAAATAGGTCTGGTTGATCCTCACCGTATAACCTACGGTTGGCAACAGCTGTCGTGTACAAGGGGAAACATTGCTATACCATTCTAGGGTTTTACAAGGTTTAATATCGTCGTCTCTCTACTATAGGCAAGTCACTCAGATTTACCATCCCATATAGCAAGGCGAACAATAAGAGTAAGTCGGTATGGTGATCAATCCATCCCGCACCCAAATCATTACCTTGTATACGGTTTAGCGAATCTCGCATTCTAACACTCGGTCATCCTCACAAGCGTTGCCGAATTTCTCTTGTCGACGAACCAAGGTTCGGATAAATCCATTGATTCTGCAAGCCAGACCAACATCTATCGTTCCTTCACAACTCTCAAGTTTTGCGTACTCCTATAAAATCGTCTGTCGACAAAGGTATATCCACTTCCAGGGTTTTTCCTTCAGCAAGAATGTTCTTGCTTCTTGGCAGGTCCTGGGGCCTGTGGGTTATGGCCCATCTCATCACTTGTAGTCCTTGAACTTATCATCGGGGCAGCGGATCTCTAATCCAACATCCAACTTCCAGTTTTCCTAGTATTCTTAAATCCATCCAATAGTACTGTCTTCCTTCCTTCTATTGGCACCAAACTAGGACATGTTTACTCAGACTCATCATGGAGTTTCCATTGATCCATATTTCCAACATCATACCTCCTTTATATCCAATAGTAATTTATCTATTCATCCCCGTGGGATATCCCTCATACCGAGATGAAAACTTATACTTATGAAGTCCATATTCCACTTCGTGGAACATCATTATCCTTTCCAGGGTCAAGCGTCCTTACATGGGAATACTGGCCATCTCTGCATGGCACTTCTTCAACTGGGAAATGTGAAACACATCACGAACTCCTGAAAGTCCTTCGGGTGACTCCAACTTGTTGGCCACTTCTCCCATACGCTCCAAAACTCGGTATGGTCCTACAAATCTCGGGGCTAACTTTACCTTAACTCCAATTCGTTTAACTCCTCGCAGAGGGGTCACACGAAGACATGTTCTATCTCCAATTTCATAGTCTGCCTCCTTGCGTTTTTGAGTCTACATAACTCTTCTGCCTGGACTGAGCTACCTTCAGTCTATCTCGAATCAACTTAACATTCTCTTCTGACTCCTTTGATCACCTTTGGTCCAAGCAACTGTCGGTCTCCAACTTCATCCCATATACTCTTGGGGCATCACACATATCGAGACAAAACTCGTATTCATTTTGTCCGAAATCCATTACAGGGTACTACCACCCTTAAAATGCACAAATCTTCCATAGACCATATTCTCATATCCTCAAAATGGTCAAAATTCTTCTTCATAGGGTAGGAACTCATAAAATCCATATCAGTACCAACGATGCTACTTCATTCATTCTCAAATGATTACAATCTCTCGTTTCTCCATTACATGTCTCAACTCAACACCTCCATATAAAAGAAAAATGATCTCACTTCTACTACTCCATTTCTTTTGTTGCAAACTCAACTATCTAGCGCAAGTTTCCTTCTCCTTGGGGCATTCTCTGGCAAAGTGCCCTGCTCCATTACAACGGAAACATATTACTTCCGACAAGTCTCGAGGTTTCCTTTTTGGGCAACTGTTGAGGTAGTGCCCTGACTCCTTGCACCTGTAATAGGTGACATGACTCAGATCCTTCCTGGAATCCAATCTACTTCTCTTCCTGGACCTTTCCATGCCAATCATGGCTTCTATTTCCTGTGGGTCATATTCTACTTCCTCTGTCAGGAATTCTACTAGATCCCCATTCATACAATTCTGGGAGATGTGTCCTTCTTCTCCACATGAATAGCAAGACTTAGTGCAGGGTTTACTCAGGTCTTCTTTAGGTGTGTCCTCCACATCTTCCTTCATCACGGTTTCTTCTAAAATTTCCATAAGGGCTCCTTTCTTTACTTCTTTCTTCTGCTGGATGGTTCGTTGTACCATGGGGTAAATGTGACACTGTGCAGGGTAGTGGGTAGTCCCTTCACACAAGAAACAAGTGATCTGCCTAGTTGGGCATTCTTCAGCTGGGTGACTTCCTTCACAATTAGGGCATTCATCCTTGTGTTCTTTATGGTTGTGTCCTATTTCTCCACAAAGCTTGTATGCATAAGTTTTCTTCATATCCTTTCCATAAGGCTTCAATTTCTGGGACACAAACTGAGACTTTAGCAAAGTCAACTTAAATTATTACCAAGTGGTTACTCCTTGCCATCCATTGATGGTTTGGTACATCCTCCACCAAGTAGCAGCACCTCTTTCAAAGCACTGAAGAGCACGCTGGGTCATATCATTTCCAAATATATGGTTATTCTCCATGCGATCCTCCATGTTCTGTATCCATCGGTCTGTCTCCAATTGACTCATCGGTCCAGAAAATACAAGCTCATCTTCATTCATCCTCTATTGGGTCCATGGGTTTGAGGTGAGATAAGAGAGATAGAGAGGGATACACACAATGCAAACAAAAGTTTTGAAAAGACAGATTTTTGTTGTGGCTGTCAAAAAACATCAAACAAATGACAACTCACAAACGTCACATCTAACGTAGGTATATAACAGGGGTTTGGTCTTCTAAGGTCAATAAATCTTCAACGTCTCCAAACTCTTCAAGACTTGTTCATGCCTCCAATGGCTCCTTCCGATCATGCTTGTCTTTCTCAAGTTCTTTTGCCAGATCAATCTCTGTTGACGTGAAATCTCTCATGACATCCTTTAATATTCTGGAGTTGCATTTCAAACTTCTGGTTTCAACATACTTCACATGAACCATGGTCCTACTGTCCTTTAGTTCCTGACGAATCTCCGGTATCTCAAGGTTTTGCTCCTCTAGCTTGGCTACTTTCATCTTCAGGATCCTGAGTTCCTCATGAAATGCTCCTTGTCTAATACGGCTTCATGGAGCTCCACCTTAAACTTCTTGATGTACTACTCCAGATCCTGGTGATACACCAGCTAAGTTTAAAACTGCAGCCTTTGCTGATAGATGCTCCATCAGCCTTCTACCATCCAATCCTTCCGAAGGAATGCATGCTTAGCTCAGCTCGGTGACCACAGTATCAATGGTGATGACATCACGGATAACCGTGTTTCTGCCCTTGTCATTGCCATGAGCTATCTTCCATAGTTGATATCTCCTACCTTAGGGTTTTCTTGACAAAACTTCGAGTTCTCATACTCCTTGTTTCAGTCTTTCTCCGATACACCTTGATCTCGGGTATTGACAACTTCCATAATCTGCCAAGTTCCATAAGGGTAGCATTCCTAGGTCATACAAATCTGGGGATTCTTCAGAGCCTCCAATTCTCCTAGTCTTCTGAGTCTTCAACAGCTGTAGTTTCCATTATCATAATGTATGGAAAAATCTTCTTCATTCCGAATGGTCTTACTGGTCTGATATCCTGTACTTCTTGGCGTGGTCTCATCAGTCGAATCCTTGAGTGGTTAAAAGGGAAAAGGGTATGGTTTCACTAAAGGGAAATTTTGAATAAACTCAGAAGAGAAGAGAGGTAAAAGATCTTTTTGAAAGGGAAAGTTGTAGAGAAAAATCTTTGCTATGGGCTTGCCAGTTTCTAGGGTCACGTCCTACAGTCAACATGTGCTCTGATACCATCTTGTAGCGACCTGACCCGAATGGATCAAGTCTCTGTGCTTAAGTGTCATCCCTGGATCGGTATGCTGACACACACAGTACTCGAAGGATTTATAACAGAGGTAAATCACATGTATAAAGTAACGTAAATACTATTACCTCAATCCATATAGCGGAAGCAACAAGGTTGTGGATTCCCATCAACACCAACGGCAAAGTTGAGTGTAGAAATCGTAACCCTAATGTATCACTTACTCGTCGTAAGAAACCTGCAACATGAGACGTTGCAGCCCGAAATGGGTCAGTACATTGAATGTACTGGCAAATTCACACCATAGAGAATGATGAACAATGGCTATCACTACATGCATACTTGGCTGGTGGAAAAGCTCTATGGTTATAAGGTTTTTGCGTAAAGCCAATTTTTCCCTACTGCAAAGGAATAAGATTAATTACTATCATGGTGGTTGTTGAACATTGAGAATGGTTGACAGCATTCTCAATCCCAATTAAGTAACATCATTAAACCCAACAATATTCATTTAAAGTAACATGATGAGATCAACATGGTAATCCAAGAACTAGATACTCAAGATGTCCATAACCGGGGACACGGCTAATCATGATTAGTTTGTACACTCTGCAGAGGTTTGCGCACTTTCCCCCACATGACTCGATCGCCTCCGTTTGTCTTCTCGCACTACATGGTGTTTGAGAAACGGATGACCGAGACACAGTCTTTCAGAAGCGCTAGCACCTTACATGTGGGTAGACCGGTACACCTACTTTCCCCTACATCTGCTAGTCTACCCATAAGAGTTCGCCCAACTTAGTCAACTATGCCAGAGCCCATAGTAGCATGTGGCTGCACACGGAAGTTTCTAGCATGAATTATCTTATGATCCCTTTGAGCCTGGGTGGCGGTCCAAAATAAAACAGGCAAGTCCTGATAGACATCAGGTGCCTCAATCCACCCAGATGTGTGTTTAAGTGGCCACCTTAGATAAACCATTAAAATTATCAACTCACATCTGTCATGGATATCACTCACCCAATCCACGTCTACTAGCATAGCATGGCATAATAAGCAAACGTAGAAGTAACTCCCAAAGGTTTCATAATAATACAGGTGATAGGTACTACCTCATCTACTTCCCATCCCACAGTTTAATTAGATCCTAATCATGCAATGTGAGAGGATTGATCTAATGCAATAAAACTGGGTTGTAGAAAAGGGTATGATCAAAGTGTGAACTTGCCTGCAATGTTGATGAAGATGATTCGCACTCAAAACTCTTGATAGATCTACTCGTCACACTCCGATCAATCTATCGTAAGCAAGCAATAGTAACCACACATAAGCAATCACTCAAAAGATCAGAAAGATCGAAGAAGACGATTCGGAAACATCAAAACCAAGCAAATAGCTCTTGCAACATAAAACAATTTCTAACAGTACCAAAATTATGTGAATTTGGCCTTATCAGAAGGTTTAGGTCAAGAGCTTCGATTTGCAAAAAGAATCAACTCAAACGGAGCTACGAAACTCAAGTTATGATCAAACGAAGTTTGAATTCAAATCTGATCTAATTCAAATTTTAAACTTTTCAAAAACATGTTTAAGTTGTTTATACGGATAGAGGAGATCATAACGAAGAAGTGAGCGTTGATTTCGTTGAATTTGGACTAACGAGTAAAAAGTTACAAGTGTTTGAAGATCAGGGACTAAACTGTAAATAAAATATTCACATTCAGGTCCCTGGCCGAAATAACAGAAAAAGAAAAAGACTAAACTACGAACGTTCGTTACCGAACGCTAATGGACGAATTCGTTCGCTGCGAAGGGTTAAACAGTAAACGTTCACTACATAACTAAACAAAGAAAAAAAAACAGATCTGGTTTTCTATAGAAAACCGATCTAGGGTTTGGTTTTACCGGTCCATGGCGGTTTGACGGTTTTCGCAAGAAAACCGGCTGCAGCGAGGCGAACTCCGGCGAGCGAGGCGAGGCGGCGGTTGCGGCGGATCTCCGGCGTGGCGCGGCAACGGCAGCGGTGGCACGGGGCTTCGGCGAGGTGCGGGCGTCAGCGACGGCGCGAGGCGGCGGCGCTGGTGGAGTGCGGCGCGGGCAGCAGCAGCGGGCGGCGGCGAAGCGCGACTGTGGCGGCGGTGGTTGGCAGCGGCGGCGGCGCGATCCGGCTCGGGGCGGCGGCGAGAAGCGGTGCGGGGCGGAGAGAGAAGGGGCGGCGGGGCCGGCGCATTTATGGGGGCGGGGCGGCTCCGTGGCGTGGGCGAGGGGGCAGGAGGAGGCCGTGTCGGTGCCGGACTCCGGTGGAGTCCCGGTCGGCCACGACGGGGAAGGCGGCGCGATGCTGGGCCTTGGCCTGGCCGGTTGGCTGGGCCGGCCCAGTTGGCGGGAAGGTTTTTTTTTATAAACATTTTTTTTCCAGAGAACTAAAATAATAAAAACAAAATAACTAAAAATATTATATAGGCATATAATATATCAAAATTTTCAGAAAACGATTTTCTACGCCGTGAACATTTTTCTAGCTTTAAATAAAATTCACACAAATTCAGATAAAACAAAGAGTGCTTACTGGTCTTTTAAAATCCAGCAAAAATCATTTAAAAAATAACAAAATGATTTCAAATTAATTTTTCTCCAACTTTCTAATGTAGGGAATCATGTTACCCTAATTTCCATATATTTTATTTTTGGAGAAAAATAATTTGAATAAAACTCAAATAAATCCAAATTGAAAATTAATTCCAAAAGGACTTGAAATTGATCCTTTGAAACTCCCAACTCATATTTCATAATTTGAAGAAGTCATTTTATCTTCTCTCGTGAAAATCATTGAGTTGCATAAAGTTTCAGAATTGGAAAATATTTCCCAATGAAATTCAAATATTTTTCAAACACCCTTGTCATTTTAAATGAAAGAAGTCATGTCATCTTCTCTCTAGGGTTTTGTGTTGAAAAGAATTTGAATTCATGGAGATCAGAAAGCAAATATGAAAGTTTGGGAAAGTCCTTTTATTCCCTCTCATTTAACTTTCAAAAGTTTCGAATTCACTCACTTTCAGACAATCAATCAAACAATCAATCAAATCTATCTATTTATTATAACATTCCAAAATTTAGAATTTTGGGATGTTACATTGACTTGACCCATTCCGTTAGCTTAGCACGATGATCGTTTAGTTTATTGCTACTACTTTCTTCATGACTTATACATGTTCCTCTGACTATGAGATTATGCAACTCCCGAATACCGGAGGAACACTTTGTGTGCTACCAAACGTCACAACGTAACTGGGTGATTATAAAGGTCCTCTATAGGTGTCTCTGATGGTACTTGTTGAGTTGGCATAGATCGAGATTAGGATTTGTCACTCCGATTGTCGGAGAGGTATCTCTGGGCCCTCTCGGTAATGCACATCACATTAAAGCCTTGCAAGCAATGCAACTAATGAGTTAGTTACGGGATGATGTATTATGGAAACGAGTAAAGAGACTTGCCGGTAACGAGATTGAACTAGGTATTGAGATACCGATGATCGAATCTCGGGCAAGTAACATACCGATGATAAAGGGAACAACGTATGTTGTTATGCGGTTTGACCGATAAAGATCTTCGTAGAATATGTATCAATAGGAGCATCCAGGTTCCACTACTGGTGATTGACCGGAGACGTGTCTCGGTCATGTCTACATAGTTCTCGAACCCGTAGGGTCCACACGCTTAACATTCGGTGACGATCGGTATTATGAGTTTATGTGTAGTTTATGTGTTTTGATGTACCGAATGTAGTTTGGAGTCCCGGATGAGATCGGGGACATGACGAGGAGTCTTGAAATGGTCGAGATGTAAAGATCGATATATTGGACGACTATATTCGGACATCGGAAAGGTTCCGAGTGATTGAGGTATTTTTCGGAGTACCGGAGAGTTACGGGAATTCACCGGGGAGTATATGGGCCTTATTGGGCTTTAGGGGAAAGAGTGAGGGGAGGCTGCCCCCCCAAGGCTTAGTCCGAATTGGACTATGGGGAGGGGCAACACCCCCTCCTTCCTTGTCTTCTCTTTTCCCTTTCCTTCTCTCCTACTCCTACTACATGGAAGGGGGGGAATCCTACTCCCGGTGGGAGGAGAATTCCCCTTGGGGTGCGCCTAGGAGGGCTGGCCTCTCCTCCTCCTCCACTCCTTCATATACGTGGCCAGGGGGCACCCCATACACACACAAGTTGATTATTCCAAGCCGTGTGCGGTTCCCCTCTCCACCATAATCCACCTCGATCATATCGTAGCGGTGCTTAGGCGAAGCCCTGCGTCGGTAGCAACATCATCACCGTCATCATGCCGTCGTGCTGACAGAACTCTCCCGTGGAGCTCTGCTGGATCGGAGTTCGTGGGACGTCATCGAGATGAACGTGTGCTGAACTCGGAGGTGACGTGTGTTCAATACTTGGATCGGTCAGATCGTGAAGACGTACGACTATATCAACTGCGTTCTCATAATGCTTCCTCTTACGGTCTACGAGGGTATGTGGACGATACTCGCCCCTCTCGTTGCTATGCATCACCATGATCTTGCGTGTGCGTAGGTTTTTTTTTGAAATTACTACATTCCCCAACAGTGGCATCCGAGCCAGGTTTATGCGTAGATGTCATATGCAGGAGTAGAACACAAAGGAGTTGTGGGCGTGGATATATACATATTGCTTGCCGTCACTAGTTGATTCTTGATTCAGCGGCATTGTTGGATGAAGCGGCCCAGACCGATATTACGCGTACGCTTACGCGAGACTGGTTCTACCGACGTGCTTCGCACACAGATGGCTAGTGGGTGTCTGTTTCTCCAGCTTTAGTTGAATAGGATTCAATGAATAGGGTTTTTTCTGAAGATCAAAAATCAATCACTATACTGCGTTGTGGTTTTTGATGCATAGCTAAGAACAGTTCTTGCTCAGCCCGTAGCAGCCACGTAAAACTTGCAACAACAAAGTAGAGGACGTCTAACTTGTTTTTGCAGGGCATGTTGTGATGTGATATGGTCAAGACATGATGAGATATAAGTTGTTGTATAAGATGATCATGTTTTTGTTGAAGTTATCGGCAACTAGCGGAAGCCTTATGGTTGTCTCTTTATTGCATAAGATGCAAGCGCCAAATGATTGCTTCACTTTATCGCTATGCAATAGCAATAGTTGGTGAGACAACCATGTGATGACACATTGATAGAGATCAAGATGATGGAGATCATGGTGTCATGCCGGTAACGATAGAGATCATGACGGTGTTTTGGAGATAGAGATCAAAGGCGCAAGATGATCATGGCCATATCATGTCACATATTTTGATTGCATGTGATGTTTATCCTTTATGCATCTTATTTTGCTTAGTTCAATGGTAGCATTATAAGATGATCTTGAACTAAATTTCAAGGTACAAGTGTTCTCCCTGAGTATGCACCGTTGCCAAAGTTCGTCGTGCCGAGACACCACATGATGATCGGGTGTGATAAGCTCTACGTTCACATACAATGGGTGCAAGCCAGTTTTGCACACGCAGAAATACTCGGGTTAAACTTGACGAGCCTAGCATATGCAGATATGGCCTCGGAACACTGGAGACCAAAAGGTCGAGCATGAATCATATAGTAGATATGATCAACATAATGTTCACCATTGAAAACTACTCCATCTCACGTGATGATCGGACATGGTTTAGTTGATTTGGATCACGCGATCATTTAGATGACTAGAGGGATGTCTATCTAAGTGGGAGTTCTTAAGTAATATGATTAATTGAACTTAAATTTATCATGAACTTAGTCCTGATAGTATTTGCATATCTATGTTGTAGATCAATAGCTCGCACATAGCTCCCCCGTTTATTTTTGATATGTTCCTAGAGAAAAATAAATTGAAAGATGTTAGTAGCAATGATGCGGATTGGACCCGTGATCTGAGGATTATCCTCATTGCTACACAGAAGAATTATGTCCTTGATGCACCGCTAGGTGACAGACCTATTGCAGGAGCATATGCAGACGTTATGAACTTTTGGCAAAGCTCGGTATGATGACTACTTGATAGTTTAGTGCAACATGCTTTACAGCTTAGAACCGGGACTTTAAAAACGTTTTGAACGCCACGGAACATATGAGATGTTCTAAGAGTTGAAATTGGTATTTCATACTCATGCCTGTGTCGAGAGGTATGAGACCTCTGACAGTACTTTGCCTACAAGATGGAGGAGAATAGCTCAGATAGTGAGCATGTGCTCAGAATGTCTGAGTACTACAATCACTTGAATCAGGTGGGAGTTAATCTTCCAGATAAGATAGTGATTGACAGAGTTCTCTAGTCACTATCACCAAGTTACTAGAACTTCGTGATGAACTATAATATGCGCGGGATAACAAAAACGATTCCCAAGCTCTTCGTGATGCTGAAATCGACAAAGGTAGAAATCAAGAAAAGCATCAAGTGTTGATGGTTGAAAAGACCACTAGTTTAAAGTAAAAGGGCAAGGGAAAGAAAGGGAACTTCAAGAAGAATGGCAAGCAAGTTGCCACTCCCATGAAGAAGCCCAAAGCTAGACCCAAGCCTAAAACTGAGTGCTTTTACTACAAAGGAAATGGTCACTAGAAGTGGAACTGCCCTAGATACTTGGCGGATAAGAAGGATGGCAGAGTGAACAAAGGTATATTTGATATACATGTTATTGATGTGTACTTTACTAGTGTTTATAGAAAACCCCTCGGTATTTGATACTAGTTCAGTTGCTAAGAGTAGTTACTCGAAACGGGAGCTGCAAAATAAACAAAGACTAGTTGAGGACGAGGTGATGATGTGTGTTGGAAATGATTCCAAGGTTGATAAGATCACCATCGCACACTCCCTTTACCTTCGGGATTAGTGTTGAACCTATAATAAATGTTATTTGGTGTTTGTGTTGAGCATAATATGATTGGATCATGTTTATTGCAATATAGTTATTCATTTAAGTCAAAGAATAATTGTTATTCTGTTTACATGAATAAAACCTTCTATGGTCATACACCCAAGGTGAATGGTTTATTGAATCTCGATCGTAGTGATACACATATTAATAATATTGAAGCCAAAAGATGCAAAGTTAATAATGATAGTGCAACTTATTTGTGGCACTGCCATTTAGGTCATATTGGTGTAAAGCGCATGAAGAAAATCCATGCTGATGGGCTTTTGGAATCACTTGATTATGAATTAGTTGATGCTTGCAAATCATGCCTAATGGGAAATATGACTAAGACTCCGTTCTCCGAAACAATGGAGCGAGCAACATACTTGTTGGAAATAATACATACTGATGTATGCAGTCCGATGAGTGTTGAGGCTCCTGACAGGTATCGTTATTTTCTGACCTTCACAGATGACTTGAGTAAGATATGGGTATATCTTCTTGATGAAACATAAATCTGAAACATTTGAAAAGTTCAAATAATTTCAGAGTGAAGTGGAAAATCATCGTAACAAGAAAATATAGTTTCTACGATCTGATCATGGAGAAGAATATTTGATTTACGAGTTTGGTCTTCATTTGAAACAATGTGGAATAGTTTCGCAACTCACGCCACCTGGAACACCACAGCATAATGGTGTGTTCGAACATCGTAACTATACTTTATTAGATATGGTGCAATCTATGATGCCTCTTACCGATTTACCACTATCATTTTGGGGTTATGCAGTAGAGACAGATGCATTCACGTTAAATAGGGCACCATCTAAATCCGTTGAGACGACGCCATATGAACTGTGGTTTGGCAAGAAACCAAAGTTGTCACTTCTTAAAGTTTGGGGTTGCGATGCTTATGTGAAAAAGTTTCATCCTGATAAGCTCAAACCCAAATCGGAGAAATGTGTCTTCATAGGATACCCAAAGGAGACAGTTGGGTACACCTTCTATCACAGATCCAAAGGCAAGACATTCGTTGCTAAGAATGGATCCTTTCTAGAGAAGGAGTTTCTCTCGAAAGAAGTGAGTGGGAGGAAAGTAGAACTTGATGAGGTAACTATACCCGCTCCCTTATTGGAAAGTAGTTCATCATGGAAATTTGTTCCTGTGACTCCTACACCAATTAGTGAGGAAGCTAATGATGATGATTGTGTAACTTCAGATCAAGTTACTACCGAACCTCGTAGGTCAACCAGAGTGAGACCCGCACCAGAGTGGTATGGTAATCCTGTTCTAGATGTCATGTTACTTGACCATGATGAACCTACGAACTATAAGGAAGCGATGATGAGCCCAGATTCCGCGAAATGGCTGGAGGCCATGGAATCTGAGATGGGATCCATGTATGAGAACAAAGTATGGACTTTGATTGACTTGCCCAATGATCGGTGAGTCATTAAGAATAAATGGATCTTCAAGAGGAAGACGGATGCTGATAGTAGTGTTACTATCTACAAAGCTCGAATTGTCACAAAATGTTTTCGACAAGTTCAAGGTGTTGACTATGATGAGATTTTATCACTTGTATCGATGCTTAAAAGTCTGTCCGAATCATGTTAGCAGTTGCCACATTTTATGAAATCTGGCAAATGGATGTCAAAACTGTATTCCTTCATGGATTTCTTAAAAGAAGAGTTGCATATGATGCAACCAGAAGGTTTTGTCGATCCTAAAGGTGCTAACAAAGTGATCAAAGCATATGGTTTTATACAGACTTGCAGTGAAGCCTGTATTTACAAGAAAGTGAGTGGGAGCACTACAACATTTCTGATAAGTATATGTGAATGGCATATTGTTGATCGAAAATAATGTAGAATTTTCTGGAAAGCATAAAGGAGTGTTTGAAATGAGTTTTTCAAAGAAAGACCTCGATGAAGCTGCTTATACATTGATCATCAAGATCTATAGAGATAGATCAAGATGCTTGATAAGTTTTTTCAATGAGTACATACCTTGACAAGATTTTGAAGTAGTTCAAAATGGAATAGTCAAAGAAGGAGTTCTTGCCTGTGTTGTAAGGTGTGAAGTTGAGTAAAGACTCAAAACCCGACCACAACAGAAAATAGAAAGAGAATGAAAAGTCATTCCCTATGCCTCAGTCATAGGTTCTATAAAGTATGCTATACTGTTTACCAGTCCTATTTTATACCTTAACATCTTTCTGGCAAGGGAGTACAATAGTGATCTAGGAGTAGATCACTAGACAACGGTCAAAATTATCCTTAGAGGACTAAGGGAATATTTCTCGGTTATGGAGGTGATAAAAGAGTTCGTCGTAAAGAGTTAAGTCGATGCTAGCTTTTTACATCGATCTAGATGACTCCAAGTCTCGATCTGGATACATATTGAAAGTGGGAGAAATTAGCTAGAGTAGCTACGTGCAGAGCATTGTAGACATAGAAATTTGCAAAATACATACGGATCTGAATGTTGCAGACCCGTAGGCTAAACTTCTCTCACAAGCAAAACATGATCACTCTTTGGGTGTTAATCACATAGCGGTGTGAACTAGATTATTGACTCTAGTAAACCCTTTGGGTATTAGTCACATGGAGATGTGAACTAATCACATAAAGATGTGAACTAGATTATTGACGCTAGTGCAAGTGGGAGACTGAAGGAAATATGCCCTAGAGGCAATAATAAAGTTATTATTTATTTCCTTATATCGTCATAAATGTTTATCATTCATGCTAGAATTGTATTAACCGGAAACTTAGTACATGTGTGAATACATAGACAAACAGAGTGTCACTAGTATGCCTCTACTTGACTAGCTCGTTGAATCAAAGACGGTTAAGTTTCCTAGCCATATACATGAGTTGTCATTTGATTAACGGGATCACATCATTAGAGAATGATGTGATTGACTTGACCCATTCCGTTAGCTTAGCACGATGATCGTTTAGTTTGTTGCTACTGCTTTCTTCATGACTTATACATGTTCCTCTGACTATGAGATTATGCAACTCCCGAATACCGGAGGAACACTTTGTGTGCTACCAAACGTCACAACGTAACTGGGTGATTATAAAGGTGCTCTATAGGTGTGTCCGATGGTACTTGTTGAGTTGGCATAGATCGAGATTAGGATTTGTCACTCCGATTGTCGGAGAGGTATCTCTGGGCCCTCTCGGTAATGCACATCACTTTAAAGCCTTGCAAGCAATGCAACTAATGAGTTAGTCGCGGGATGATGTATTACGGAAACGAGTAGAGACTTTACGTTAATGAGATTGAACTAGGTATTGAGATACTGACGATCGAATCTCGGGCAAGTAACATACCGATGACAAAGGGAACAACGTATGTTGTTATGCGGTTTGACCGATAAAGATCTTCATAGAATATGTATCAATATGAGCATCCAGGTTCTGCTATTGGCTATTGACCGGAGACGTGTCTCGGTCATGTCTACATAGTTCTCGAACCCATAGGGTCCGCACGCTTAACGTTTGGTGACGATCGGTATTACGAGTTTATGTGTTTTGATGTACCAAAGGTAGTTAGGAGTCCTGGATGAGATCGATGACATGAAGAGGAGTCTCGAAATGGTCGATATGTAAAGATCGATATATTGGATGACTATATTCAGACATCGGAAATGTTCCGAGTGATTCGGGTATTTTTCGGAGTACCGGAGAGTTACGGGAATTCGCCTGGGAGTATATGGGCCTTATTGGGCTTTAGAGGAAAGAGAGAGGGGAGGCTGCGCCCCCCAAGGATTAGTCTGAATTGGACTTGGGGGAGGGGCGGTACCCCCTCCTTCCTTCCTTCTCTTCTCTTTTCCCTTTCCTTCTCTCCTACTCCTACTACATGGAAGGGGGGAATCCTACTCCCGGTGGGAGTAGGACTCCCCTTGGGGCGCGCCTAGGAGGGCCGGCCTCTCCCCCTACTCCACTCCATTATATACGTGGCAAGGGGGCACCCCATAGACACACAAGTTGATTGTTCCAAGCCGTGTGCGGTGCCCCCCTCCACCATAATCCACCTCGATCATATCATAGAGGTGCTTAGGCGAAGCCCTGCATCGGTAGCAACATCATCACCGTCATCACGCCGTCGTGCTCACGGAACTCTCCCGTGGAGCTCTGCTGGATCGTAGTTCGTGGGACATCATCGACCTGAACGTGTGCTGAACTCGGAGGTGTCGTGCGTTCGGAACTTGGATCGGTCGGATCGTGAAGACGTACGACTACATCAACCACGTTCTCATAACGCTTCCGCTTACGGTCTACGAGGGTACGTGGATGATACTCTCCCCTCTCGTTGCTATGCATCACCATGATTTTGCGTGTGCGTAGGATTTTTTTGAAATTACTACGTTTCCCAACAACATGAGTGTAGCCATGGACATAACACTATAGGTGGAATAGAATGGTGGTTGTGGAGAAGACAAAAAGCAGAATATAGTCTCACATCAACTAGGCGTATCAACGGGCTATGAAGATGCCCATAAATAGATATCAATGTGAGTGAGTAGGGATTGCCATGCAACAGATGCACTAGAGCTATAAGTGTATGAAAGCTCAACAAAAGAACTAAGTGGGTGTGCATCCAACTTGCTTGCTCACGAAGACCTAGGGCATTTTGAGGAATCCCAACATTGGAATATACAAGCCAAGTTCTATAATGTAAAATTCCCACTAGTATATGAAAGTGACAACATAGGAGACTCTATCATGAAGATCGTGGTGCTACTTTGAAGCACAAGTGTGGTAAAATGATAGTAACATTGTCCCTTCTCTCTTTTTCTCTCATTTTTTTCCTTTTCTCTTTTTTTATGCGGAGTCTCATCCCGACTTGTGGGGGAATCATAGTCTCCATCATCCTTTCCTCACTTGGTACAATGCTCTAATAATGATGATCATCACACTTTTATTTACTTACAACTCGAAAAATTTACAGCTCGATACTTAGAATAAAATATGACTATGTGAATGCCTCCGGAGGTGTATCGGGATGTGCAATGACTCATGAGTGACATGTATGAAAGAATTATAAAGGTGTCTTTGCCACAAATACGATGTCAACTACTGGATCATGCAAAGCAATATGACAATGATGAAGCGTGTCATAACAAACGGAACGGTGGTAAGTTGCATGGCAATATATCTCGGAATGGGTATGGAAATTCCATAATAGGTGGGTATGGTGGCTGTTTTGAGGAAGGTATATGGTGGGTTTATGGTATCGGCAAAAGTTGCGCGGTACTAGAGAGGCTAGCAATGGTGGAAGGGTGAGAGTGCGTATAATCCATGCACTCAACATTAGTCATAAAGAACTCACATACTTATTGCAAAAATCTATTAGTTATCGAAACAAAGTACTACGCGCATGCTCCTAGGGGGATAGATTGATAGAAAAATACCATCGCTCGTCCCCGACCGCCACTCATAAGGAAGACAATCAATAAAGAAATCATGCTCCGACTTCTTCACAAAACGGTTCACCATACGTGCATGCTACGGGAATCACAAACTTTAGAACAAGTATTTCTCAAATTCACAACTACTCAACTGGCATCACTCTAATATCACCATCTTCATATCTCAAAACAATCATCAAGTATCAAACTTCTCATAGTATTCAATGCACTTTTTATGATAGTTTTTATTATACCCATCTTGGATGCCTATTATATTAGGACTAATTTTATAACCAAAGCAAATTACCATGCTGTTATAAAGGACTCTCAAAATGATATAAGTGGAGCATGAGAGATCAATAATTTCTATAAAATACAACCACCACAGTGCTCTTAAAGATATAAGCGAAGCACTAGAGCAAAATTTTCTAGCTCAAAAGATATAAGTGAAGCACATAGAGTATTCTAATAAATTCTGATTCATGTGTATCTCTCCAAAAGGTGTGTACAGCAAGGATGATTGTGGTAAACAAAAAAGAAAAGTCTCAAATCATACAAGACGCTCCAAGCAAAACACATATCATGTGGTGAATAAAAATATAGTCTCAAGTAAAGTTATCGATAGACGAAGACGAAAGAGGGGATGCCTTCCGGGGCATCCCCAAGCTTAGGCTTTTGGTTGTCCTTGAATTTTACCTTGGGGTGCCTTGGGCATCCCCAAGCTTAGTCTCTTGCCACTCTTTATTCCAAAATCCGTCAAATCTTTACCCAAAACTTGAAACTTCACAACACAAAACTCAAAAAAAAAATTCATGAGCTCCGTTAGTATAAGAAAATAAACCACCACTTCAAGGTACTGTAATGAACTCATTATTTATTTATATTGGTGTTAAATCTACTGTATTCCAACATCTCTATGGTTCATACCCCCCGATACTAGCCATAGATTCATCAAAATAAGCAATCAACACGCGAAAAACAGAATCTGTCAAAAACAGAACAGTCTGTAGTAATCTGTAGGTTTCGAATACTTCAGTAACCCCAACAACTCTGAAATAAATTGGTGGACGTGGGTAATTTGTCTATTAATCATCTTCAAAAGTAATCAACCTAATCACACCCTCCAGTAAAAAATGGCAGCAAATCTCGTGAGCGCTAAAGTTTCTGTTTTTACAGCATGATCGCAAAAACTCCCCCCCAAGTCTTCCCAAAGGTTCTACTTGGCACAAACACTAATTAAAAGCATAAAACCACATATAAACAGAAGCTAGATGAATTATTTATTACTAAACAGAACCAAAAAGCAAGAGACAATAATAAAATTGGGTTGCCTCCCAACAAGCGCTATCGTTTAACGCCCCTAGCTAGGCATTGATAATTTCAATGATGCTCACATGAAATACAAGAACTGAAGCACAAAGAGAGCATCATGAAACACGTGACAAACACATCTAAGTCTAACATACTTCCTATGCATAGGCATCTTATAGGCAAACAAATTATCATAGCAAGCAAAAACTAGCATATGCAAGGAAGCGGAAAGAAACAATAGCAATCTCAACATAACGATAGGTAATTTAGTAACATGAAAATTTCTACAATCATATTTTCCTCTCATAATAATTACATGTGGGATCATAAGAAAATTCAACAAAATAGCTATCACATAAAATATTTTCAACATGATCCACATGCATGCAAAGTTGACACTCTTCCAAAATAGTGGGATTAACATTAACTAAAGTCATGACCTCTCCAAACCCACTTTTATTGAAAATTGCATAAGATTGAACATTCTCCAAATACGTGGGATCTAAAGTTCACACTCTTCCAAACCCACTTTCAGTATTGCAAACCTTATTATCAATCTTATATTCATCATGGGGCTTAAATAAATTTTCAAGATCAAAAGAAGAATCACCCCAATCATGATCGTTGCAACAACTAGATTACATAGCAAAACTAGCATCCCCAAGCTTAGGGTTTTGCATATTATTAGCACAATTGACATCAATAGAATTTATAGTAAAATCATTGCAATCATGCTTTTGATTCAAGGAACTATCAAGTATGGGTGCAATAGCAATAATCTCGTGTTTAACATAAGGAACAATAGCAAATTCATCTCCATAAATATTGGCACCATGGCTATAAGAATAGCAAGCATCATGTTCATCAAGGGATATTTCAATCAAATCATCGGAATCATAATTATCTATAGATTCATGCATATCATTATTTTCTTCCAAAGCAATGGTAATTCTCTCAATAAATTCCTTAACATAGGCATTGTGAGCAACATTTATCATGATATAAGGAAATAAATAATAACTTTATTATTGCCTGTAGGGCATATTTCCTTCAGTCTCCCACTTGCACTAGAGTTAATAATCCATATTACATAGTAATGATTCTAACACCCATGGAGCCTTGGTGCTGATCATGTTTTGCTCGTGGAAGAGGCTTAGTCAACGGGTCTGCAACATTCAGATCCGTATGTATCTTGCAAATCTCTATGTCTCCCACCTAGACTTGGTCCCGGATGTAGTTGAAGCGTCTCTTGATGTGCTTGGTTCTCTTGTGAAATCTGGATTCCTTTGCCAAAGCAATTGAACCAGTATTGTCACAAAAGATTTTCATTGGACCCGATGCACTATGTATGACACCTAGATCGGATATGAACTCCTTCATCCAGACTCCATTTGCTGCTTCTGAAGCAGCTATGTACTCTGCTTCACATGTAGATCCCGCTACAACGCTTTGTTTAGAACTGCACCAACTGATAGCTCCACCGTTTAATAAAAAGACGTATCCGGTTTGCGATTTAGAATCGACTGGATCAGTGTCAAAGCTTGCATCGACGTAACCATTTACGACGAGCTCTTTGTCACCTCCATAAACGAGAAACATATCCTTCATACTTTTTAGGTATTTCAGGATGTTCTTGACGTTGTCAAGTGATCCACTCCTGGATTACTTTGGTACCTCCCTGATAAACTAATAGCAAGGCACACATCGGGTCTGGTACACAGCATTGCATACATGATAGAGCCTATGGCTGAAGCATAGGGAACATCTTTCATTTTCTCTCTATCTTCTGCCGTGGTCGGACATTGAGTCTTACTCAACTTCACACGTTGTAACACAGGCAAGAACCCTTTATTTGCTTGATCCATTTTGAACTTCTTAAAAACTTTGTCAAGGTATGTGCTTTGTGAAAGTCCAATTAAGCGTTTCGATCTATCTCTATAGATCTTGATGCCCAATATATAAGCAACTTCACCAAGGTCTTTCATTGAATTTTTTTATTCAAATATCCTTTTATGCTATCCAGAAATTCTATATCATTTCCAATCAACAATATGTCATCCACATATAAAATTAGAAATGCTACAGAGCTCCCACTCACTTTCTTGTAAATAACGGCTTATCCAAAAGTCTGTATAAAACCATATGCTTTGATCACACTATCAAAACATTTATTCCAACTCCGAGAGGCTTGCATCAGTCCATAAATGGATCGTTGGAGCTTGCACACTTTGTTAGCTCCCTTTGGATTGACAAAACCTTTCGGTTGCATCATATACAACTCTTCTTCCAGAAATCCATCCAGGAATGCAGTTTTGAGATCCATTTGCCAAATTTCATAATCATAAAATGCGGCAATTGCTAACATGATTCGGGCAGACTTTAGCATCGCTACGGGCAAGAAGGTCTCATCATAGTCAATCCCTTGAACTTGTCAAAAACCTTTTGCAACAAGTCAAGCTTTATAGACAGTAACATTACCATCAGCGTCAGTCTTCTCATTGAAGATCCATTTATTCTCGATGGCTTGCCGATCAACGGGCAAGTCAACCAAAGTCCACACTTTGTTCTCATACATGGATCCCATCTCAGATTTCATGGCTTGAAGCCATTTTGCGGAATCTGGGCTCACCATCGCTTCTTCATAGTTCGTAGGTTCGTCATGGTCTAGCAACATAACCTCCAGAACAGGATTACCGTACCACTCTGGTGCGGATCTCACTCTGGTTGACCTACGACGTTCAGTAACAACTTGATCTGAAGTTTCATGATCATCATCATTAACTTCCTCACTAATTGGTGTAGGTGTCACAGGAACCGGTTTCTATGATGAATTACTTTCCAATAAGGGAGCAGGTATAGTTACCTCATCAAGTTCTACTTTCCTCCCACTCACTTCTTTCGATAGAAACTTCTTCTCTAGAAATATTCCAAATTTAGCAAAAAAAGTCTTGCCTTCGGATCTGTGATAGAAGGTGTACCCAACAATCTCTTTTGGGTATCCTATGAAGACACATTTCTCCGATTTGGGTTCGAGCTTATCAGGTTGAAGCTTTTTCACATAAGTATCACAGACCCAAACTTTAAGAAACGACAACTTTGGTTTCTTGCCAAACCATAATTCATAAGGCGTCGTCTCAACGGATTTTGATGGTACCTTATTTAACGTGAATGCAGCTGTCTCTAGAGCATAACCCCAAAATGATAGCGGTAAATCAGTAAGAGACATCATAGATCACACCATATCTAGTAAAGTACGATTATGACGTTCGGACACACCATTACGCTGTGGTGTTCCGGGTGGCGTGAGTTGCGAAACTATTCCGCATTGTTTCAAATGTAGAACAAACTCGTAACTCAAATATTCTCCTCCACGATCAGATCGTAGAAACTTCATTTTCTTGTTACGATGATTTTCAACTTCACTCTGAAATTCTTTGAACTTTTCAAATGTTTCAGACTTATGTTTCATTAAGTAGATATAACCATATTTGCTTAAATCATATGTGAAGGTGAGAAAATAACGATACCCGCCGCGATCCTCAATATTCATCGGACCACACACATCTGTATGTATGATTTCCAACAAATCTATTGCTCGCTCCATAGTTCCGGAGAACGGTGTTTTAGTCATCTTGCCCATGATGCACGGTTCGCAAGTACCAAGTGATTCATAATCAAGTGGTTCCAAAAGTCCATCAATATGGAGTTTCTTCATGCGCTTTATACCGATATGACCTAAACGGCAGTGCCACAAATAAGTTGCACTATCATTATCAACTCTGCATCTTTTGGCTTCAATATTATGAATATGTGTATCACTACTATCGAGATTCAATAAGAATAGACCACTCTTCAAGGGTGCATGACCATAAAAGATATTACTCATATAAATAGAACAACCATTATTCTCTGATTTAAATGAATAACCGTCTCGCATCAAACAAGATCAAGATATAATGTCCATGCTTATCGCTGGCACCAAATAACAATTATTTAGGTCTAAAACTAATCTCGAAGGTAGATGTAGAGGTAGCGTGCCGACTGCGATCACATCGACTTTGGAACCATTTCCCACGCACATTGTCACCTCGTCCTTAGCCAATCTTCGCATAATCTGTAGCCCCTATTTCGAGTTGCAAATATTAGCAACAGAACCAGTATCAAATACCCATGTGCTACTTCGAGCATTAGTAAGGTACACATCAATACCATGTATATCACATATACCTTTGTTCACCTTGCCATCCTTCTTATCCGCCAAATACTTGGGGCAGTTCCGCTTCCAGTGACCAGTCTGCTTGCAGTAGAAGCACTCAGTCTCAGGCTTAGGTCTAGACTTGCTGTAGAACTTATTGGAGACTTCATATCTCTCAATCCGGGCATTTGCTTGAAATATTAACTTCAACTCCTGGAACATCTCATATGCTCCATGACATTCAAAACGTCGTTGAAGTCCCGGTTCTAAGCCGTAAAGCATGGCACACTGAACTATCGAGTAGTCATCAACACGTGACTGCTAGGCATTCACAATGTCTGCAGTTGCTGGCACAGGTGGTACACCTAGCGGTGCTTCCAGGACGTAATTCTTCTGTGCAGCAATGGGGATAATCCTCAAGTCACGGACCCAGTCCATGTAATTTCTACCATCATCTTTCAACTTTGCTTTCTCAAGGAACGCATTAAAATTTAACGGAACAACATCACGAGCCATCTATCTACAATCAACATAGACAAGCAAGAAACTATCAGGTACTAAGTTCATGATAAATTTAAGTTCAATTAGTCATATTACTTAAGAACTCCCACTTAGATAGACATCCCTCTAATCTTCTAAGTGATCACATGATCCATATCAACTAAACCATGTCCGATCATCACGTGAGATGGAGTAGTTTCAATGGTGAACATCACTATGTTGATCATATCTACTATATGATTCACGCTCGACCTTTCGGTCTCTGTGTTCCGAGGCCATATCTGTTATATGCTAGGCTCGTCAAGTTTAACCTGAGTATTCTGCGTGTGCAACTGCTTTGCACCCATTGTATTTGAACGTAGAGCCTATCACACCCGATCATCATGTGGTGTCTCATCACGAAGAACTTTTGCAACGGTGCAAACTCAGGGAGAACACTTATGTCTTGATAATTTAGTGAGAGATCATCTTATAATGCTACCGTCAATCAAAGCAAGATAAGAAGCATAAAGGATAAACATCACATTTAATCAATGTAAGTGATATGATATGGCCATCATCTTCTTGTGCTTGTGATCTCCATCTCCGAAGCACCTTCATGATCACCATCGTCACCGGGCGACACCTTGATCTCCATCGTAGCATCATTGTCGTCTCACCAACTTATGCTTCTACGACTATCGCTACCACTTAGTGATAAAGTAAAGCATTATAGGGCGTTTGCATTGCATACAATAAAGCAACAACCATATGGCTGCCGATAACTCGGTTACAAAACATGATCATCTCATACAATAAAATGTAGCATCATGCCTTGACCATATCACATCACATCATGCCCTGCAAAAACAAGTTAGACGTCCTCTACTTTGTTGTTGCAAGTTTTACGTGGCTGCTATGGGCTGAGCAAGAACCGTTCTTACCTGTGTGCAAGTTAGTGATGTTTTAACCTTCTCAAGGACCGGGCATAGCCACACTTGGTTCAACTAAAGTTGGAGAAACTGACACTCGCCAGCCACCTGTGTGCAAAGCACGCTGGTAGAACCAGTCTTGCGTAAGCGTACGCGTAATGTCGGTCCGGGCCGCTTCATCCAACAATACCGCCGAACCAAAGTATGACATGCTCGTAAGTAGTATGACTTGTATCGCCCACAACTCACTTGTGTTCTACTCGTGCATATAGCATCAGTGCATAAAACCTGGCTCAGATGCCACTATTGGGGAACGTAGTAATTTCAAAAAAAAACTTGGAGATCCAGGAATACCAAAGAAACTTGGAGATCCAGGAGTACCCACTATACCATGCTCCATCAAAAGAAACTATGTTAAAACTGCTTTATGTAATCTTGGAGCTGGTGTTAGTGTTATGACTCTCTCTTTATATCGTAGACTTGATTTGAATAAGTTGACACCTACTGAAATATCTTTGCAAATGGCTGATAAATCAACTGCTATACATGTCGGTATTTGTGAGGATGTTCCTGTTGTAGTTGCAAACGTCACTATTTTAACGGACTTTGTTATTCTTGATATTCCCAAGGACGATAGTATGTCTATTATTCTTGGAAGACCCTTTTTGAATAATGCAGGGGCTGTTATTGATTGCAACAAAGGCAATGTTACTTTTCATGTTAATGGTAATGAGCATATGGTACACTTTCCGAGGAAACAACCTCAAGTTCATATTATCAACTCTATTGGAAAAAATTGCATCTATTATATTTGGAGGTTTTGAATTTCCTCTTCCTACTGTCAAGAAGAAATATGATATTCTTATTATTCGGGATGTGCATATCCCCGTTGAGGTAACATAGTGTTATTCGAAATTTCTTCGGTTCCATGATATTCGAAATGAGTTCGTTAACAAGACTTGATCAACCTTGTTAGTGGATTCCTTTTGATGAGCATGAGATGGATGAAACTAGAAGGCACAACCTTCTGTACCCTCCTTTTACTTTCTGTTATTTATTTTAAATAGAATAAAAATAGTATTTTCTGTCTGTTATCTGAATTATTCGTGCAATATAAAAATACCCTGAAAATAAAAGTTCTCCAAATGCCCTGAAATTTAAATATGATTTTTTCTGGAATATTTGAGAATATCTGGCACTGAGAACACAGCAGGGGAGCAAGCACCTGGCCGCAAGGGTCCAGGGCGCGCCCCCCTGCCTCGTGGGCCCACGGTGGCTCCCCTCCATTTACTCCTCCACCCACACACTTCTTCTTCCTCCCACAAACACCATTATCCAGCTCAAGCACGAGTTCTAGCACATTTTGCTACGATTTTCGATCTCCTTGCTCAAAGCATCTCTCACAAAACTGCTTGGGGAGATTGTTCCTTGGTATGTGACTCCTCCATTGGTCCAATTAGTTTTTGTTCTAGTGCTCTATTCGTTGCAAATTTTTGCTGCTTAGGTGACCCTATTCTTGAGCTTGCATGTTAAATTTATATGGTTCCAAGTAGTTTTGATGCATGATATAGGCTCTAGGCACTTGTAGGAGTAGTTCCTATCAATTTTGTTGAGTTTGGTCTACTTTTACTTGAAGTTACTAAAAATTTCAGAAAGTTTTTAGAGGAAGAAATATGCTTAGGAAAATGTACCAAGGTGGTTCTTCAAGGAAGCAAGGACCCAGGCTTGCAATGCGTGATGCTGATGAAGAGCCACCAAGAGACACTCCAGTGCGTCCTTGTGAATGGCCTTCGGAAAACTTTATGGATCGAGCGGGAATTAAGGAATAATTTAATGCATATTTGTGTAACGCTGATCTTGTGAGCTTCAAGGAAGAAAAGTGCCGCCAGTACCACTATCTCACTAGTTCCTTTGTGAGGAGGTTTGAATTTTCATCTTCACGTAATTCTCCAACTATCCTGTTTGATCTTTATGAAAAATCTTATACTATGGACTTAGAGGATTTTACCACTGCTTGCAAACTTCCATAATGGGGTAGTGCTAGTGAACCCCGCAAATCTGAATTTAGAGATTTTCTTGCTAGTATAATTGTGGGGGAATCTAGAGATATAACACATGCTACCATAGGGAGCATTCACTTTCCTGCTATATATTATTTTGCTCTCTTCATAGGTAGATGCATTAATGGTAAAGATGAGGCATGTCACATGTGTGTCCCTGACCTCAGTATTCTTAGGAGTGCTGTGTTAGGAGATAAATCTTATAATTTGGGAGTCGTTGTTGCATGTAGGTTGCATCTTAATAGATTTAATGGAGATTTCCTCGGTAGAATTTATGCAACCCGTATAGCTGATTTTCTTGGTGTAACCATACGTAATGATGATATTGAATTGCCTCCTGCTTACCTAGACTTTAATGCTATGGTTCACCACTAGTTTGTTGAGAGGAATGAATCACCTCTGTAGTATCGCTTAAACTTTGACAGATGCCGTGCTATCCGTATTACTCTCCCTGCTCCTGCCTTCTTTGATTATCAGGTAAAAGGAAGATATGTTATTACCAGAGAGGAGGCAGATGAGTATGAGAGGAGGGTGGAGGCAGCTCGCTGCCACGCTGCAGCTCAGGAGGCAATAGCCACCGCATCGCAGTACGACCCCAGCTACAACTATGGATATCCGCCAGGCCATCCGTGGCAATAAACCAACTTAGGCCAAAAGCCTAAGCTTGGGGGAGTACATATTTCTCACCGACATTAAATTTATGTTCACACACTCATTGCTAGATGTCGGTGCTCATACTTTTTCATTTAATCATCCATGCTAGTTTATTTTCCTTTTTATGCTTTCTTCTTGTGTGTTTAATAAACCTTAAGAAAAACAAAAAATTAGTTGTAGATTTTAATTAGTTTACTTTCCATGCTTGTAGTAGTAATTAAAAAGAAAACCCAAAAAGATTTCATGTTCTTCTTTTGCTTGTTGGGAGCTTTCCCGTGTAAATAGTTTTATTTCTTTTCTTTTCTTTGGGGGTCGATAGGAGAAGACCATGATTAAATTGTTAAAGTGGCTCTTATATGCATTATTGTTGATCTGACAAAAGAGCCCATATTGCCTTGTCTTCTCCTATTTATTGAATGCTTGCAGATTCCAGCTTAGTCCAATGCACGCGCACTATTATTATTATCCACATCATTCGGTCGTGCAAGTGAAAGGCAATTATGACGATATATGATGTACTGATTGAGATGAGAAAAGTTGGTATGAACTCGACCTCTCTTGTTTTTGTAAATATGATTAGTTTATCGTTCCTGATTCAGCCTATTATTAATAAACATGTTTGCAATGACAACTAGAGATCATAGTTTCTTGTGCCATGCTTGATTAGCTAGCAGCTTATAATGGTTTACCTTGCGTGCCAACATGCTATTAAAATGGTTGTGATGTGGTATGATAGGGTGGTATCCTCCTCTGAATGATTTAAGTGACTTGACTTGGCACATGTTCATGCATGTAGTTGAAACAAAATCAACATAGCCTTCACTATATTTATGTTCATGGTGAATTATATCCTACTCATGCTTGCATTCGGTGTTGATTAATTTTAATGCATCTTTATGACTGTTGTCGCTCTCTAGCTGGTCGCTTCCCAGTGTTTTGCTAGCCTTCACTTGTACTAAGCGGGAATACTGCTTGTGCATCCAATCCCATAAACCCAAAAGTTGTTCCGTATGAGTCCACCATACCTACCTATATACGGTATCTACCCGCCGTTCCAAGTAAATTTGTATGTGCCAAACTCTAAACCTTCAAATAAATATTCTGTTTTGTATGCTTGAATAGCTCATGTATCAACTAGGGATGTCCGTATCTTCCATGTTAGGCGGGTTATTCTCAAGAGGAGTGGACTCCGCTCCTCACTCACGAGAAAATGGCTGGTCACCGGGATGCCCAGTCCCATGCTTTATGCAAACTAAATCAAAATAATTGCAAACAAAACTCCCCCTGGGACTCTTGTTAGTTGGAGGCACTCGTTGTTTCGAGCAAGCCATGGATTGATGCTTGTTGGTGGAGGGGGAGTATAAACTTTACCATTCTGTTTGGGAACCGCCTATAATGTGTGTAGCATGGAAGATATCGCCATCTCTTGGTTACTATGTTGACAATGAAAGTATACCGCTCAAAATATTATTCATCTCTATTTTAAAAAACCGAGCTCTGGCACCTCTACAAATCCCTGCTTCCCTCTGCGAAGGGCCTATCTATTTACTTTCATGTTGAGTCATCATCCTATTATTAAAAAGCACCAGTTGGAGAGCACCGATGTCATTTGCATTCATTACTATTAGCTTACATTAAGTATGACTTGACTGGATCTCTTTTACCATGAATTACAATATCTAGTCAGTCCTTGATCTTTAAAGGTGCTCTGCATTTATGTTTTGTGGTCTCAGAAAGGGCTCGCTAGATACCATCTTGTTATATCATATTATGATTGTTTTGAGAAAGTGTTGTCTTCTGAGATTTATTATTATTGCTCGCTAGTTGATTATGCCATTGATATGAGTAAACATGAGACCTATGCATTATTGTCAATATGGTTAGTTCATAATCTTTGCTGAAAACTTGAATACTGGCTTTACATATTTGCAACAACAAGAGCAAACCGAGTTTGTAAAAGTTTTTCTTTATCACTTTCAGTTTATCAACTGAATTGCTTGAGGACAAGCAAAGGTTTAAGCTTGGGGGAGTTGATACGTATCCATCGTATCTACTTTTCCAAACACTTTTGCCCTTGTTTTGGACTCTAACTTGCATGATTTGAATGGAACTAACTCGGACTGGCGCTGTTTTCAGCAGAATTGCCATGGTGTTATTTATGTGCAGAAACAAAAGTTCTCGGAATGACCTGAAACTTCACGGAACATCTATTTGGAAATAATAAAAAAAATCCTTGCAAAAGATGAAGACCAGGGGGCCCACACCCTAGCCACGAGGGTGGGGGCGCGCCCCCTACCTCGTGCGCCCCCTGGAGCTCCTCCGACCTCAACTCCAACTCTATATATTTACTTTCGGGGAGAAAAAATCAGAGAGAAGGATTCATCGTGTTTTACGATACAGAGCCACCGCCAAGCCCTAAAACCTCTCGGGAGGGCTGATCTGGAGTCCGTTCCAGGCTCCGAAGAGGGGAATCCGTCGCCATCGTCATCGTCAACCTTCCTCCATCACCAATTTCATGATGCTCACCGTCGTGTGTGAGTAATTCCATCGTAGGCTTGCTGGACGGTGATGGGTTGGATGAGATATATCATGTAATCGAGTTAGTTTTGTTAGGTTTGATCCCTAGTATCCATTATGTTCTGAGATTGATGTTGCTATGACTTTGCTATGCTTAATGCTTGTCATTAGGGCCCGAGTGCCATGATTTCAGATCTGAACCTATTATGTTTTCATCAATATATGAGTGTTCTTGATCCTATCTTGCAAGTCTATAGTCACCTACTATGTGTTATGATCTGGCAACCCCGAAGTGACAATAATCGGGACCACTCCCGATGATGACCGTAGTTTGAGGAGTTCATGTATTCACTATGTGTTAATGCTTTGGCCCGGTACTCTATTAAAAGGAGGCCTTAATATCCCTTAGTTTCCATTAGGACCCCGCTGCCACGGGAGGGTAGGACAAAACATGTCATGCAAGTTCTTTTCCATAAGCACGTATGACTATATTTTGAATACATGCCTACATTACATTGATGAATTGGAGCTAGTTCTGTGTCACCCTAGGTTATGACTGTTACATGATGAACCGCATCCGGCATAATTCTCCATCACCGATCCAATGCCTACGAGCTTTTCACATATTGTTCTCCGTTTATTTACTTTTCCGTTGCTATTGCTATCATTACTACAAAATACCAAAAACACTACTTTTGTTACCGTTACTTTTTGCTACCGTTACCACTACTATCATATTACTTTGCTACTAAATACTTTGCTGCAGATATTAAGTTTCCAGGTGTGGTTGAATTGACAACTCAGCTGCTAATACATGAGAATATTCTTTGGCTCCCCTTGTGTCGAATCAATAAATTTGGGTTGAATACTCTACCCTCAAAAACTGTTGCGATCCCTGATACGTCCATTTTGCATCATGCTTTTATATCGATATTTATTGCATTATGGGCTGCTATTACACATTTATGTCACAAAACATATGCCTATTCTCTCTTATTTTACAAGGTTTACATAAAGAGGGAGAATGCCGGCAGCTGGGATTCTAGGCTGGAAAAGGAGCAAATATTAGAGACCTATTCTGCACATCTCCAAAAGTCCTAAAACTTCACAGAAGATGTTCTCAGAATATATAAAAAATATTGAGCACAAGAAGTTCACCAGGGGGGGCCACACCCTGCCCACGAGTGTGGGGGCGCGCCATACCCCCCTGGGCGCACCCCCTACCTCGTGGGCCCCCTGGTGGCCCTCCGATGGCTATCTTCTGCTATATGGAGTCTTTCGACGAGGAAAAAATCATAAGCCATCTCCTCGGACGAAACTCCGCCGCCACGAGGCGGAACCTTGGCGGAACCAATCTAGGGCTCTGGCGGAGTTGTTCTTCCGGGGAAACTTCCCTCCGGGAGGGGAAATCATCGCCATCGTCATCACCAACGCTCCTCTCATCGGGAGAGGGCAATCTCCATCAACATCTTCACCAGCACCATCTCCTCTCAAAACCCTAGTTCATCTCTTGTATCCAGTTCTTGTCTCCAAGTCCGGGATTGGTACTAGTAGGTTGCTAGTAGTGTTAATTACTCCTTGTAGTTGATGCTAGTTGGTTTATTTGGTGGAAGATCATATGTCCAGACCCTATATGCATATTGATACCCCTCTGACTGTGAACATGAATATGCTTTGTGACTAGTTACGTTTGTTCCTGAGGACATGGGAGAAGTCTTGCTATTGGTAGTCATATGAATTTGGTATTCGTTCGATATTTTGCTGAGATGTATGTTGTCTCTCCTCTAGTGGTGTTATGTGAACGTCGACTACATGAAACTTCACCATTATTTGGGCCTAGAGGAAGGCATTGGGAAGTAATAAGTAGATGATGGGTTGCTAGAGTAACAGAAGCTTAAACCCTAGTTTATGCGTTGTTTCATGCTATGGTTAGGGGAAGTAATAGGCGGATGCTTGCAATAGAGGTTAATCATAAGTGGGATGCTTGTCCAAGTAAGGATAGTACCCAAGCACCGGTCCACCCACATACCAAATTATCAAAGTACCGAACGCGAATCATATGAACGTGATGAAAACTAGCTTGACGATATTCCCATGTGTCCTCGGGAGCGCTTTTCTCTATATAAGAGTTCGTCCAGGCTTGTACTTTGCTACAAAAAGGATTGGGCCACCTTGCTGCACTTTATTTACTTTTGTTACTTGTTGCTCGTTACAAATTGTTCTATCACAAAAGGGACAATTTGATTTATGCCCCTAGTTGTGTCCCCCTCGTCTGTTTTACCCCTAGGTTGAGAAAGTCACCGGTTCTGTCCACACCACTTTGGAATTCTTTCGTTTTTTCCCTTCCGTCACGGCTCCGCTTGGTGAGCGTAGTTTGACCACATACGGCACTCCGTTTTGGACATTTTTGCCCCTGCATCCCCAGCCCCAATACCCCTTCATCCTCCTCGAGCTCACATGCAGAAACAAACAGAGAGTGGGAGAGATCATGAAGAACGGGATCAAGAGCCGCCGTGGGAGAGGCCCGAGCGGGAGGAGAAGATGCGGACGACAAGCTTCCCGTCGTCAAACTCCTCGACAGTGGCTGGTTCTACTGCCGCAGAGGTAAGTGGAGCATTCCGTGGGGATTTGGGGATTTTCTAGGGTTTCAACCATTTGACCCCCTCATTCTAGGGTTTCTTTGATTTGGGGTTTTTTTGCTCTTCTTCTGATTTAGATCGATGTGATGGGGATTGTGGAGCTCGTCTCGGAGTACCATCACCCAGACAAATCATTTTCCGGCTTGGAGCCTAGATCTAAGCACTGTTGCCCTGGACATGGCCTAGTTCCTGCTCGTCGGGTGGCTTGGGGAGGGGCTAGCACGGGCCGACGATTTTTGGGTTGCCCTCTTGATGTAAGTAGTTGCTTTTCAATTTCATTGTCAATTTGGGAGGTTGTTGTTATTTTGAAATTTCTAATTTTGTTCATCTAATTAGTTGCCAGATGAGTGCAAGTGGGTGGTTTGGGTTGACCCTCCTCCTCCACTGCGTGTGGCCCTTGTATTTGAAGATCTACATGCAGAGATTGAACGCAGCTGGATCAAGTCTCACAAATTGCAGAGGGAAAATATGGAGCTGTTAAAGAGAACCGTGCTTTGAACAAGAAACTAAAGGAGAGAGATGAGATGCTCAATGTTTGGGCAGTGTTGTTTAGTGGAATTGTTGTATGTGTTGTAGTTGTGGCTTTATCAGTGTTATCACAGAATCAAGCCACTAAGTGAAGCAAGTATGTTTATTGTTGTTGTAGTGTAGGATATAGATGAACTTTGTAATGTACCAATCTTAATGTAATGCTATTTGGTGTTCTAAATTTCTGCAGTTTGGTTCATATTGGTACATGACTAGGGAGATGACCAAATTGTCGTCATCGACGAAAATTTGGTTCATGACTAGGGAGATGACCAAATTGTCGTCGTCGACGAAAATTTGGTTCATATTGAGAGATGACTAGGGAGATGACCAAATTGTCGTCGTCGACGACAATTTGGTTCATATTGGCAGATGACTAGAGAGATGACCAAATTATCGCCAGTGACGACAATTTGGTTCATATTGGCAGATGACTAGAGAGATGGTTCATATTAGCAGATGATCAAACAACTTCAAATTAAAGCATGACATAGCAAGCATCACATATTATCAAACAACTTCAGATTAAAGCATGACATAGCCAACATCTCAAACAGTAGTTCAACAACAAGTGAAAATACTAGTCCAACATCATGACATCTCAAACAGTAGTTCAACAGCAAGTGAAAATACTAGTTCAACATACAGTCATCTCAAACAGTCACCAGCAAGTGCAAATGAAGAACTAAAACTTGAGTTTTTTGCTCCTGGTGTTCTCAGCTGGATTGGGGGCTAGCCTTGTTTTGCTCCTGGTGTTCTTTACTAGGTTGGGGGCTAGCATACCCGGAACTTCAATTGTTGTTGTCTGCTTCTTAGCTGGAGAAGCTCCTCTATCTGCTGCCTTCTTATAATTCTTTCTTGGGCTATGAAAAGTGCAAGCATGTCACATTTCATATGATAGTGCATGAAAACAAACATATATACACAAACATACACAAACATCACCTGATTATAGTAGCTTGTGTAGATGTTGGTGTTGGCTCTATAGGTTGCTCTTGTGGTGGATCTTCTGCATCTGTTCCATCATCTACTTCCACTGCTGCCACTTGCACTGCTGGCTCTTCTGCATTCTTAGCTCCCCAATTTCCATCTTCACCAAAGGCGGCATCAACAATATTTTTGCATTTTTTGGCATGGTGTCCTTGTCCTCCACACCTGCCATATTTTCTCCTCCTAGGACCTAGTCCTTTTCCTTCACTACTGGACCTAATTCTAGTTTTCCTCGGCCTGCCAGGTGCTCTGTTTTGAACTGGAGCGGAAAATTTAAATCCTAGATTCACAATTTCCCACTGTTGCTTCCCTTCCAAAGCTGGAAAGTTGTCAGCATAAGTAGCTCTGAATTTCTCAACAGAATAAAACTTGTGCACATACTGATCTATTCCATTGGCTTCACCTCTAAGACAAGTGATAAAGAACAGAGCATGGATACATGGCTTACCAGTTACTTGCCATTGTCTGCAACTATAAGACCACTTCTGTAAGTCAACAAGGTACCTCCATTCTCTTTTTTCCTCTGTCAGTAGCAGTTACTTCAGCCTCTGTTGGGCTTCTCCTAATCAAACTCATCTCTAAACCTTTTGTTTTTGCCATTAAGGCCTTCATCACAGATGGAACAATGAGATGGCCTTCAAAATGATCAATGGCAATCCTGTTCCTTATGTCAAATTTTTGCATAATGTACTGCCTAATCTTGTCACACAAGTCAACTATGTGAAGCCCCTTGTATTTCTTGATCCTTGAGTTGAAAGCTTCAGGAAGGTTGTTGTTCACATAGTCTACCTTGCAAATGTCATTGATGTGTGCTCTAGCCCATATTTTTGTGTGATGCTCCTCTAAATATTCTTTAACTTTGGGCCTATTGTGCAACTGATTCAAATGATAGTTGTGCTTTTTAATGTTGTATGTAAGTGAGCTTGGCCACAAATTCTCATCATAGAACTTTCCTTTGAATTTCTTGCTGAAGTTTTGAGCCAAATGCCTCCTACACTCCCTGTGCTCCACCCCAGCATATACATCATCAATAGCTGTCTCCAATCCTTTGCATGCATCAGTATGTATGACTAAACCTTCTGGATGTCCTATTACTTTCTTCAGTTGTTGGAAGAACCAAGTCCAGCTCTCAATTAACTCTGCTTCTATGACACCATAGGCAACTAGAAATAACCAATTGTGTGCATCAAGGGCACAAGCAGAAACAAGCTGGCCCCTGTACCTACCATTCAGTGATGTTGCATCCACAGCAAGGTAAGGCCTGCACCCCTCCAAGAAACCTGTCTGACATGCCTTGAAGCACACAAACACTCTTTTGAAACACTCCTTGTGCAGCTTCTTTCCTCTCAATGAGTATTCCACAATGTGCTTGTCAATTTCAACTACACTGCCTGGTGATGTTCTCTCAACTTCAGCCTTGAATGAATAAATCAGATTGAAACTACCACTGTACTTGCCAAACATCTTGCCTAGTGCCATCTCTTTACCAAAATAACACCTACTATATGGCACCTCCACTCCATACTTCTCTGTCAACCTGTGCTGAATTTCCTTTGGACCTATACCTGGATTTTTTCTAATCCAAGCCATAGCAGCATCTGCTATCCATCTTTTCTTTGTATCCCTCAATCTCTGAGATCTATTAACACTTGGACAGTTGTGAGGGTAAGGGTTGACCTTAATCTGTTAAAAAAGAACAAGCAGTTAGTACATGAAACATAAATTTTGAACAATAATTATAGAAAGAAAAACAGAAAATGCATTAGTACCTTAAATAATGTGCTTCTCCTCATTAAAGAGGCATGCAGCCTCCACTTACATCTATCAGAGGCACATTTAAAGTAAACCTTCTTTGGTCACTTTTCAAAGTGATGTACTCTGTTTCAGTAGTAATTGAGAAAGTTGCAACTGCATTTCTGCAGTCAATTGCTGAAGGAAAAACTACACCTTCCCCAATAGAGAGATTATCTCTGTCATACATCATGACAGGTCTATCCGCATCTTCAGCTTGAAAATCTCCATTGTCCAGGTCCTCCTGCTTCTCATCTTCATCTGTATCAGAGAATTCAGCAGGGATGTACTCCTCATCTAGATGATCTTCCTCATTGTTGTGCTGACCATAGCCTGGATAAAGTTTCTCATCTTCTTCATCAGACAAAAGTGATGCATCAGGTTCTGCTTCCTCCACAATAGGATCAACTAGTATGATAGGTTTAGCTTGGGTTTTACTGCAAGAATGCTCAGACTGAGCATCTGCACTTGGGGTTGTAGGTGGCCTCCAACTGCTACTTGTTCCCCTTGTGTTAGGTCCTAGGTTTTGCAGATGCTTTAGAACTAGAGGGCCTTGAAGCAGTGGGGTTTGAATTATTTTCTGAACCAGAGGGGGGCCTACGCCTCTGAATAACAGTGATTTCCAGATTGCATGACATGGTTTGTGCATTATTTGCAAACATGGCACCTAACTCATTATCAGACTAAACAGGCACCCAAGCAACTTTCGACACATCTCAGTACCTTAGCTCAACAGCATCATGTAATCCCCATGGATATTTGGCAAATATTGTTGCCCTAAACTACTCAAATGTGCTGTTGTTGTCCACCACTAATGGAAATGTGAAGCCAGTTTCTTTTCCTTCTGTACCAACAGCAGTTAAAGTGCATGTATCCATTCTAACACTGATATTAAATGCTCTAGCCGGATCAATCCTATGCAAACAGGGCACGATATCAACATACAACAACAGATCTGGGATCTAGGGGAGGAAGAAACAGCAGATCTGGGATGGGGGGACTTACCCTAATGTTGTCCGCGACCGTGTCCTTGCCTTGCGGCCGTGGATGCCACAGGTGGCACCACTGCCGTCACCGTTGTCCGCCATTCTTTCCTTGCGACCGTGGGCGCCACAGGTGGCACCGCCGCCATCGCCGTTGTCCACCATCCTTGCCTCGCGACCGTGGGCACCGCAGGTGGCACCGCTGCCGTCGCCGTCGTCCACCATATCCAGCAGTCACCGCAAGCACCACAGTCGTCAACACTGTCGCCGCTGTCACCTCCTAGCTAGGGTTCGTGAGAGTGGGAACGGGGAGAGAGTGGGGAACGGGAGAGAGTGGGGATGAGAGTGAGATGGGCCCGAGTGGGTTCTGTCCTACCGGGGGCAAGCGGGGTCCAAAACGGAGCGCCGTATGTGTTCAAACGACGCTGACCAAGCGAAGCCGTGACGGAAGGGCAAAAACGAAAGAATTCCAAAGTGGTGTGGACAGAACCGGTGACTTTCTCAAACTAGGGGTAAAACAGACGAGGGGGACACAACTAGGGGCACAAAGCTAATTGTCCCATCACAAAAATCTATCTGTTACCACTTATTTCAGTACTTGCAGAGAATACCTTGCTGGAAACCGCTTATCATTTCCTTCTGCTCCTCGTTGGGTTTGACACTCTTACTTACTGAAAGGACTACGATAGATCCCCTATACTTGTGGGTCATCAAGGCTCTTTACTGGCGCCGTTGCCGGGGAGTGAAGCGCCTTTGGTAGGTGAGATTAGGTAAGGAAAAATTTATATAGTGTGCTGAAATTTACTGTCACTTGTTACTATAGAAAGTAATCTTCTGAGGGGCTTGTTCGGGGTATCTTCACCCCGACCAGTAGAGCAAAGATTTGCTCCTCAACCTACTGAACCTACTGAAAATGAAAATGTCTGCTTTGAAATTCCTTCGGGTATGATAGAAAAACTGCTAGCTAATCCTTTTGTAGGAAATGGAACAAAGCATCTTGATGAGCACCTAATATATGTGGATGAGGTTTGTGGATTATTTAAGCTTGCAGGTGTACCCGGAGATGTTGTTAAGAAGAAGGTCTTCCCTTTATCTTTGAAGGAAGATGCATTGACATGGTATAGGCTATGTGTAATGCCCCGAGACCGATGTGCCAGGTGTCCTCCAGTTATTCGCTGTTGTTGCCTTGTCATTGCTTGCGTGTCATGCATTGCATATCATGTCATCATGTGCATTTCATTTGCATACATGTTCGTCTCATGCATCCGAGCATTTTTCCCGTTGTCGGTTTTGCTATCCGGCGCTCCTATGTCACCCGGTGTCCATTTCTACCTTTTTTTCGTGTGCTGGTGTTAAACATTTTCGGATTGGACCGAGACTTGTCATGCAGCCTTGGTTTGCTACCGGTAGACCGCCTATCAAGTTTCGTGCCATTTGGACTTCGTTTGATACTCCAACAGTTAACCGAGGGACCGAAAAGGCCTCGTGTGTGTTGCAGCCCAACACCCTTCCAAAGTGGCCCAAAACCCACCTAAACCTCCTCCATCATCTAGACCGTTCGATCACGATCGCGTGGCCAAAAACTGCACCTCATTTGGACTCTCCTAGCTCCCTCTACCTATAAATATGTGCACCCCGTCCATTTTCGTGGACGAAACCCTAGAATTTTCCCTCCACGACGCGCCGGACATGTCCGACCCCGCGCCGGTCGCGTCCAACCGCTCGCCGCAGCGAATCAGGAGCTGCCACCTGTCCATGCTGCCGTCCCCGCGCCGTCGGGCACGAGACGCCCAGATCCGGCCCTCCAGGCCCGATCCCCGCCGCCGCCAGGTCCCGCGCGTCGCCCGTCGGCCGTACCTCGCCGCGTCGCCCGTCCCCGCCGCCTTCGCCGTCAGCTTCGGGAGCGCCGCCGACGCCAAGCTCGCCGCCCGGAGTTCCCTCGTCGCCGACCCCGCCTCCGGTCACCGGATCCATGAGCTCCGGCTACTTTGCCCTCCTCTCTGGCCATCTCCTCCCACTCTGGTCGCCATCCCCGTTGTCTCCGGCGAGATCTGTCGTGCCTCGACATCCGTGCCACCGAAACCCTAGATCTCGTGGGGTGAGAATTCCACCAAGTCCCAGTAACTTTTTGCATTGTTCATCGCATCATAACTTTCTCACCGTTGCTCTGATTCGTGCGTGTAGCATATCAAAATGTTCGTCTCGACGAGTACATCATTTCATCTCATTCCATCATTTTCATTTGTGCTCATATTGATGCCCGAAATGATGTTGTAAGAGGGATATGTGATGATTATGTCAGATCCGTTTGAGCAAATGGCCTTTTGTCATTTTTGCCATGATTAATGTGTGCATGATATGCTCCTGAGCTCTGCATGTGTTTTGATGAATGCCATGCCATCTTCACAGGGGTGTATGCCATGTATTTTTGTGATCTTTGTGGTGACTAGCACAAGCATGCAAAGTAGCTTACTCGATGATGCTGGTTTCAAGGACTTACAATTTCACCAAGTCCTTGCCCTGTCCTTATTTTTATGCCATATGTTCATGTTGTTTCCTAGTGATCTGTGCCTCTTTTGAGCATGATCAGTAAGGATGTTTTGTAGATATTGTGGTGCTCTATCCATTCATGTCTTTGTTTGCATTTATGGAGCACCCTAGTTTGAGTCAATCGAGCTCTATTTTTTCTATAAAATTGTTCCTGGCAAATTGTTAACATGTTTAGCGATTTTGCCGAGCTTGTTGTTGTTGATCCATGCATGCTATGTTGTTGTTCTTGCCATGTCTAGCTTCTATGCCATGTCTAATTGCTGGGTGTATGTCGGTGTTCTGGGAACGGGGGTCCCCAGACTTGCCTGCCTGCGGCCTGCGGCGTGGCTCAAAGGGGGGCCCAGCACGGCCCATCTTCACCAACACAGACCCAAGACCCTCGTGAGGGGCCAAGCCTCGCGGGGCGGACGACGCAGAGCTTCCTGTGGCACGGCCTCATCAGGCTGGCTCGCGAGGAGGCGGAGAGATCAAGGCGGGGTACCTCACGAGGTGCCCGTGACGCAAGCCATGACGACCAAAGGCTCTAGGCGGGTGCCAGCCCGCGCAGCGTCCTCCTTTCCTCTTTGGTGCAAAGGGAGCAAGCGCAGCCGCGGAGTACCAAGGCATCAGGCAAAGGTTGCCATTTTGGTGCAACAAGACCAAGACCAGGAGGACTGCAAGATGGAGGTCTTTGTGGAGCCCAAGACGGCGTCACCACCAGAGCTTTGTGCAGGCGAAGACTACTTTTGTCAGGATAGCTGGTACTAGTTGTCCCCCTTCAAATTAGCCTGCCATTGTTGGCTCCCTTCCCGCTCGATATTTGGGAAGAGGACCAGGGCCTCTATAAATAGGACCAACCACCCATAGAACAAGAGAAGAGAGGGACGAGGGAAGAGAAAAAAGACGAGAGAAGGAAAAGAGAAGGAAGGAGAGAGAGAAGGGTGACTGAACTCCTCCCAGCAGTTCAACGCCCCAGCCAAGAGCAGACCCTCGCGAGGCTGTTCTTTCTTGTATTGTTCATCATCATCAGCCCAAGAGGCAATCCACCACGCCACACATTGGAGTAGGGTATTACACCACAACGGTGGCCCGAACCAGTATAAACCTTGTGTCATTCGTGTTGCTCTTTCCATTGCTTAGATCTTAGCGAGGCGGAGGGGTGCAGGTAGGTAGGAGGCGAAATCTCCACGCGCACCCCAGTGTTCGAACCTCAAGGGTCTGCCGGAACCCGAAATCCGACATTTGGCGCGCCAGGTAGGGGTGCGCCGGAATCCATCTTCCACCGCCCCGTTCTCCTCCGACCATCGCGCCCATGTCTGACGCTTGTCGGGCCCGCGCCGAGCGCCGGGCCGCTCTCGCTTCCCGCGTCGCCCAGACGGCTCCTGTCGGCGGGCGTCCTCGCCGTTCCCCGTCACCTGCCGTCAACGCCGCCACCGGCCCGGCGGGGGACGAGCAGCAAGCATCGTCTCAGCATCCGTCCGTGCGGCAAGACGGCCGCACCGCTACTCCCTCGCTCACCCCAGCTGGTTCTTCATCCCACGCGCTCCGCGCACCCATGGAGGCTCGAGCTGCGCTCATCGCGGCAAACGAGCTCCTGCGCTACCGTCCCGTCGACGACGTCTACGAAGAATGGCTCGACCGCGTCGCCAAGCTCGTCCGCGCCGCAGGGGGCTCTCTTGCACCGTCCGCTCTGCTGCACGGCACCCCTCCCCGCGCGGGCGAGGAAGCTCCGGCGGTGCCCCGGCTGCCTTCTCCACAAGAAGGCGCCATGGCACCAAGGTGCGTGGCCCCTGGGCAGAACCTGCTCCGTCAGGTGCTAGCGCGGCAAGAGCAGAGCTGCCAAGAAGTCCCTCGCCCGCAAGAAGCTGCCCGGGCGCTCCCTGCTCCAGCACGTCGCGACCATGCTCCTGCTCCCGCACGTCAAGACCCAGCTGCAGCGCGTGGGGACATGCAAGACCAAGCTCTCCATCACCCAAGGCCTCCCGTGGCCACAGCAGGCTGCCGTGCCTTCACCACCGAGCTACGCAGCGTCGCGTGGCCCGGCAAGTTCAAGCCGGACCTGCCTCCTCGTTACGACGGCACGGCTGACCCTGCGGAGTTCCTCCAGCTCTACGAGCTGGGCATCGAAGCTGCCAACGGAGACGAGAAGGTCATGGCGAACTGGTTTCCCATGGCGCTCAAGGACGGGGCCCGCACCTGGCTCCTGAACCTGGCTCCAGGCACGATCTCCTCCTGGGACGAGATGCGCACCCGCTTCATCGCCAACTTCCAAGGTACTCGCGACCGGCCACCCGCCGTGAGCGACATGCGCCGCATCAAGCAACAACCCGGGGAGACCCTGCAGAAGTACATCCAGCGCTTCAACAACGCACGCCTCAAGATTCCCAAGGTGACTGAGGAGGCCATCATCTCAGCCTTCTCCGACGGCGTGCGCGATGTCAAGATGAAGGAGGAGCTGGCGATGCATGAAGACCTGTGCACTTCCTTGGAGCTGTTCAACTTGGCAACCAAGTGCGCCAGGGCTGAGGAAGGGCGTCTCTCCCTCCTCGAGCTGCCTGCCGCAGACCCAGAAGAGAAGAAGCCCAAGGCCAAGGATGTGAAGCGCAAGGGGGCTGCCGTGCTCGCGGCAGAACCAGACACCAAGCGGGGAAGAGATCAGCCCGAACCTTCCAAGGGCAGCCGGTACTGTGTGTACCACGACCTCCACACCCACAACACCAACGAATGTCAAGAGCTCCGAGCCGTGCGAGAAGGAAGGATCGGCCGTCGCCCCGACCGCGGTGACCGGGGCTACGGTCGAGGAGGAGGAAGGAACGCAGGACGCTGGGAAGACCGTGGCCCGCGCCAAGGGTGGCGCGATCAACCTCGCGAGGATCGCTGGCAAGACCCGCCTCGCGAGGGAGACTGGAGGGATCAGCCTCGCGAGGATCGCCCGCATGGCAACGCAGGCCTCCCTCCGCTGCCGCCGCAGCCAAGGAGAAACGAGGACCGCCACCAAGACGAGGGGGCTGGGGGCTTCCAGGAGCCGCGCGCGATCGCCTGCATCCTGGGCGGGGCTCAGGCCCCAGCCTCTCAACGCATCTTCAAGCAGTTCGCCCGCGAAGTGAATGCAGTCCTCCCCAGGCTTGAAGCCACGCGCCCTCTCAGGTGGTCGGCGTGCGCCATCACGTTCAGCTCAGCAGATCAGCTCAAGTGTGCGGCTACAGCCGGAGTCCTCCCGATGCTTTGTTCCCCAATCATCAGCAACGTGGTGGTCACCAGGACCCTCATCGATGGCGGGGCAGGGCTCAACGTCCTGTCCGTGGAAACATTCAACAATCTCCAAGTGCCCTACAGCCAGCTTCAGCCAACCAAGCCCTTCTCCGGAATCACCGACGGCTCCACGGTCCCGATTGGGCAGGTCCGCCTCCCTGTCACCTTCGGGGCACGCGACAACTACCGCACCGAGCTCATCGACTTCGACGTCGCTCACATTCGCCTGCCGTACAACGCCATCCTTGGGTACCCGGCGCTGGCCAAGTTCATGGCCGTAACTCACCACGGCTACAACGTCCTCAAGATGCCAGGAAGTGGCGGAGTCATCACGGTGCCCTGTGAAGAGAAGGACGCGGTGTGTTCCCTGGAACGAGCCTTTCAGGCCGCGTCACTGGAAGACCCGGATCGCGGAAGCAGGAGGCTTCCCGAGACCGCCCCCAAGAAGAAGAAGACATTGTCCGGCCCGGTCCCTCAGGAGGCAGGCCCCTCTGGGCCCGTGCCTGCCCAGGGGGAACCTCCTTCCGTCGCATAGGAAAGCGCGCCCGGCGCCCTCCTCAGGCAGGGCTCGGGGGCTCTCCCCTGGAGGGCCACCGACCTGGCTAGGGTCACGAGGGAGGCGCTTGGGCACCACATGGAGGCGTGCTTTCGAAGCACGTTTCCCTCAAGAAGGAGTAAGGCAAGGAGAGCCAGACCCTCAGGAGTTCGTCAGCAAGGCCATTCAGGAGCTACAGGAGTCAAGGGTCATGAAAGGCGGCCGCCGTCTACCAGCAGTGGCTCCCCATCCAGGCGAGGATGGTGGGCTGCGCGTCTGCATCGACATACCAGGGCTCAACCGAGTCGCCTCTCTGGAGCGCCTCTGGCCCTCGCGAGTGGGGCGCTGCGGAGGTCCACCCCACAGCTGCGTTCGCATGCCTTACGGCTTGCCGAACGCGGCTGTCACGTACCAGCGCCTCATGAGGGGCATCATGGAGGCACAAGAGGCCAGGCGTTCCGCAGCCCTGGCGGAGATGGAGATGGCCCGCAGGGAGCCACCAGCGCCTCCGGAGCCTCCTGAGGCCCCTGGGCCTGGGGGCTCGTGAGGATCGGCTTCCGCAGCCCACCGAGTCTGCTACACCAACACCCCTTCGTCCTCAACGTCATCAGGTGACATCTTTCAAGTTTCACTTCCAGCTGGGAGCGCCCCCCAGGGCTGCATTATTCCCAGGCCGCGTGGGTCCGTCCCTGCGGCATGTATCCCTTTTATTTCATGTTGTTAGCTTACCTTGTTGGGGGCGCCCCTCGGGCTGCACGATCCCCAAGTCGCTCGGGCCAGACCCAGCGGCGTGTATCTCATTTGCAGTTATTTCCGGTTATGCGTCATACCCACCATGCTTGATTATTTGATGCCGGCCCACGGCACCTCTTCTTCTCCATGCCGACCGCTTGCACGTTAAAGGGGGGGTACCTGAGCATCGCGACTCAGGGCTCTTACTGGCTCTCCAGCCCTCACCCTCTGGCCTTGTCCACGGCATCGCGACCTGGCATACCAGCGACGGCTGAGACCAGCTCGAGGGCCGGGACCCGAGGACGTAGAGTGCCGGCATCTAACCAAATTTGCAGGGACACATCACAAGATAAGGCCCAGTGCCAGGCGCAACCCGCCTAGAGGTAGGGCCCCGTGAGTCCCGCGCTGGCCCACGGGTGCCCAGATACACCTCGCCAGGCCCTACCGTGCCAGCCACGTGTCAGGGCGGGGCTGTACACGCCCCGGGGGCTCCTCCCGGAGGGGGCCCCCTCCCACGTACCAGTGGAAGCACCATGCTCCGCGCTGGCTGACGACACTGCCGAGGAGCGGCTATGCCCGTACACATACGGAAGCGCTATGCTCCGCGCTGGTGATAAACAACTGAGGGTGGCCCCCGGGCCGCATCAACCTCAGGGAGCCCAGAGCTCAGTGTCTAGCCTCATCGTAACGCCTCCCCTCGGGAGTGCCGCGCGAGGGGGCTGGGCACGGGGGCTGCGCCTGGGTCACGCCCAGACGCACGCCGCCCAGCCAGGCCCCCCCGGGCCTGGTTCGTCGCGCGTCTCTCCCCGAGCGGAGCCAAGGTACGAAGGCCGTTTGAGCGTCAAGGGGGACTCCTGAGCATCGCGACTCAGGAGCCTAACTGGTCACGTAGCCCCTCACTCCTTAGTTCCGAAAGGCTAACGCTGGGTGAGGTATGCGCGCGGCCGGGCTCTGCAGACGTAGAACGGTAGATCCACCCACATCACACCTCCCTACTTGCTGTTCGTGCGCCAAGGGGGACTCCTGAGCATCGCGACTCAGGAGCCTAACTTGTCACGTAGCCCCTCACTCCTTGGCCCCGTCCTGGTTTCCGGTCGGGACTAACGCTGGGTGAGGTATGCGCGGGGCCGGGCTCTGCCGGCGTAGAACATAAGCAAGTAGGAAGGAAAAGCGCAAATTTCAAGGAATTCAAAAGCAAATATTACAGTCCACACTGTTATCTCAATGCCAAACGCAAGTTTAAACGCCTCCCCGAGGCATGATACATGTGCAGGAATTAAAGGCAGGACAGGAGCCACAACGGAGTCACTTGTCGGCGGTGGAGCATCGCGGAGTGGGTGCGCCTCATGGAGCAGTGGGGTCGGCAGCGCCTTGCTTCGGCTTGGTGCTGAAGGCCCGGAACTTCCCCAGCAGAGCCTCCGCGCGACCCTTCACGGCCTCGGCAGCGGCAGCGGCACGCTCGCCGCTTACTGGCTCCAGCAGGCCGTCGAGGTCGACGTCGGGATCGCGAAGGTAGATGTGGGTGAGCACCCGCGTCAGTGCTGCAGAAGACAGGACACGCGCCTCGGCCTCCGCCGTGGGGCCAAGGCCAAGGGCGACATCTTCAAGAGCGCGAACCAGGAAGGGAAGCAGCTTGGCGGGGCCGTCCTCGGCGCCAGCCAGCGGGCTCTCCAGGCCGCTGTCGTAAAGCGTCCTCAGCGAGGAGCGAGCCTTCGCCTCCATCTCCGTGAAGGCCACGCGGTCCTCGGCAAGAACCAGGGCCTTGTCGTCCAGCTCGGCCTTCCTCGCCCCCAACTCCTGCTCCAGCGCGCCTAGGCGGTCGCGGCGCTTCCTGAGCTTGACCTCCCTCTCCTTGACGGCCGCCTCGCGAGCCTTCACACCTTCTTCCTGCTCTTGGCGAAGGCGGACCTCTTTCGCGAGCTGGTCCCGCAGGCCCTGCAGCTCGTCCTCCAGCGCCTTGCAGCGACCACGGACGTCGACCACCTCCCCCAGGGCTGCGTCACGAGCAGCCTTCGCCTCAAGGACGGCCTGCTTCTCCTCATCGCAAGCCGTCGAGGCCTGGACCAGCGCCGCCCGAATCGAAGCGTCGGAGCGAACCCATCCGGAAGCCAGCTCCAAGCGCCCGGCCACCAAGCGAGGGTCGGCGCCAAGAAGATCCTGCCGCAGTCGGTCCAGCTCAGCGACAGCACGATCCAGAACGGCAGAAGGAGTCGGAGAGACAGCAGCCGGTGGAGTAGGAGGAGAAGGCGGCTGCGCGGCCACAGCATCCTGAGGCGGAGTCTGCTGCGCCCCAACGGCTGTAGTGGCGGCGGCAGGCAAGGACACCTCGGGAGTCACTTGGGCCGTGGGGGCCGAGCTCGCCCCAGCCGGCTCAGCCAGGCCTCGCGAGGACGACCGGGCAGGAGAAGCCCGTGCGTCGCGGTCACCCTCCTTCGCGGGCAGAGGCGCTGCCACGGATGGAACCTCAGGAGCTCCCTTCGACTTCTTTGCTGCGGGCGCCAGCCTGTCCAAGAGATGCGGACGTCAAGCCTCAGAAGCAGAATAAGAAATAAAGACAAGAATCAAACGCTTACGGGTTGTCGCCAGTGAGCTCGAGCGGCCTCCGGCCAAATTTGAAGCCTGAAAGCCGGCTGGAAGGGTCAACCTCGGGAAGCTTGGAAGCGGAAGGTGCGGTCCGCCTCGGGGCCGGGGCAGACCCGCGGGAGATCAGCCCGGTCCTGTCCTTCTTCGGGATCGGGGGCAAGCTCCCGCCGTCCTGCTCGTCGTCATCCTCGTCGTCATCCTCGTCGTCATCGCTCGGAGAGAGGCGGAGAACGCGGGACCTGCGCCGGGGGAGGGGAGCCCTCGACTCTCCGTCAGTCGCCTCGGAGTCAGGCCCTCTTTCCCGCTCCCCTCCTTCCTCCTCTTCGCTGGAGTCGTCGGAGGGCACGTCCACCGGTTCCTCGGGAGTTTCCATGGGCACGAGCCCATCCCCGTTGAAGACGGGCATGGACTCCACTACCTGCTCCCAGTCGTCGCGGAGGAACAAGGGCGTAGGAGCACCCTCCAACCTCGCCACATCGCCCCCGACCAGAGATTGGAGGACCGCAGCCAGATCTCCGTCGGCCAAGGCCGCGGGGCTCGGATGGGGCCTCCACATCGGGAGTGAGTACAGCCGAAGCGGAGCCAGCTGGTGCTCCAGGAATTCCCTCAGCAGCGACGCGCCGGTCAGCTTCGCCGCCGCCATGTTGGCCGGCCTCAGATCCGCATCCATCTTCTCCAACACCAGCTTCGCGCGGGGGTCCGCGAGCTCCGCTCGACCCCAATCGCTGGAGCTCGTGGGCTGCTCCGTGGGCAAGATCAGCCGAGGGTGAATGCGCCCAGCATCCGCCAAGACCCACTTGCTCCTGAAGCCCTCAATCCTTTTCCCGGGGTTCGAGATGGCAATGGCGCCGCCGTACGCGATGAAGCTCGCGCACGCGGAAGCAGGACCGCGAGAGGTCCGGAGGTAGAAGTAGTGGCGCAGCAAGGCCACTGAGGGCTGCACCCCTACGTGAGCCTCGCAGTAATAGGCGAAGATTGCCAGGAGAAGGACGGAGTTGGGGTGGAGATGCAGAGCCTGTAGCTTGTAATGGCGGAGGACAGAGAAGAAGAACTCGGAGAAGGGAGGCACCAGGCCAGCAGCAATGGCACTTACGAAGAACGGATAGAAGGTGCTCCCTTGACCCTCAGGGGTGGCGGAGCCGGCCTTGAACACCTTCGCCCCGTCGATGCCCCGCGCCGCCGCCATCCGGCGCAACCGGGCAAGGCTCGCCTCCGACACGTTCGGCGAGTCCAGGGCAGACGAGTACCAAGCTACGGCCGGGGGCTGACGAGGCGCCATGGCTTCCTAGGTCACGCGGTCGGAGTAGATCTGGAAACTTTGGAGGAAGGAAGGAGAGGCGCAAGAAAGGGGATCTGAGCAGCAACCGGAGAAAGCAAAAAGCAAAGCCTAGGCAGATGCCGCTCCTTTATCAACTCGCACGGTTGCTAAGGCGCTCACGTCCAATCAACCGCCACGCGGCGCCCAAGGCCGCAGGCTGTTAGGGCCCGCGGCGCTTCGCTCTTGCCCTTCCGCCTCCCTGCACGGCCAAGTCCGGGCGCGCCTTGGGCCCGGGGGCTACTGTCGGCGTTCTGGGAACGGGGGTCCCCAGACTTGCCTGCCTGCGGCCTGCGGCGTGGCTCAAAGGGGGGCCCAGCACGGCCCATCTTCACCAACACAGACCCAAGACCCTCGCGAGGGCCAAGCCTCGCGGGGCGGACGACGCGGAGCTTCCTCAGGCACGGCCTCATCAGGCTGGCTCGCGAGGAGGCGGAGAGATCAAGGCGGGGTACCTCACGAGGTGCCCGTGACGCAAGCCATGACGACCAAAGGCGCCAGGCGGGTGCCAGCCCGCGCAGCGTCCTCCTTTCCTCTTTGGTGCAAAGGGAGCAAGCGCAGCCGCGGAGTACCGAGGCATCAGGCAAAGGTTGCCATTTCGGTGCAACAAGACCAAGACCAGGAGGACTGCAAGACGGAGGTCATTGTGGAGCCCAAGACGGCGTCACCACCAGAGCTTTGTGCAGGCGAAGACTACTTTTGTCAGGATAGCTGGTACTAGTTGTCCCCCTTCAAATTAGCCCGCCATTGTTGGCTCCCTTCCCGCTCGATATTTGGGAAGAGGACCAGGGCCTCTATAAATAGGACCAACCACCCACAGAACAAGGAAGAGGGGACGAGGGAAGAGAAAAAGACGAGAGAAGGAAAGAGAAGGAGAGAGAGAGAGAAGGGTGACTGAACTCCTCCCAGCAGTTCATCGCCCCAGCCAAGAGCAGACCCTCGCGAGGTTGTTCTTCCTTGTATTGTTCATCATCATCAGCCCAAGAGGCAATCCACCACGCCACACACTGGAGTAGGGAATTACACCACAACGGTGGCCCGAACCAGTATAAACCTTGTGTCATTCGTGTTGCTCTTTCCATTGCTTAGATCTTAGCGAGGCGGAGGGGTGCAGGTAGGTAGGAGGCGAAATCTCTGCGCGCACCCCAGTGTTCGAACCTCAAGGGTCTGTCGGAACCCGAAATCCGATAGTGTATGCTTAGTTTATCATGTAATGCTTTGTAGTGAGTGCATCGAGCTCGTAAACATGCCTACTTGTTAACTGTTTTGCCATGCTCCAGTTTTTCACTAAGTCTGAATCTGTTTATGTTTTTGCTATGTTCACATGCTTGCAATTTTATTTTCTGATCCCTTTTGGCTGATGGTCACTAAGGAACTTTTGTTACATGCTTTGAGTAGCTTCATGCCATGCCTTATGTTATTGTAGCATATAGTTATCGTGCTCTAAACATTGTTCCCTGATGATAAATTCCTGAAATGCTGTTAATTTCACAAAGTCTGAAACCTGTTATCTTTTGCACTTTTGCCATGTTTGTTTGAACCTGCTAATGAGTGAATTAGCCGTAGCTCAGTGTTCATCTTTTGTCAAGCATCATGAGTGAATCCCTGCCATGTATTTTGTTGCTATGTTAGAGTGATGTAGCTTGTTGTTCTTGATGCATTTAGTTGGCTACTTGCTGTTTATCATAGACCGATGCCATATTTGTTTTGCTTGCCATTTCCAAACCGTGCATCCGATTCCGGTGATCTTTATATCGATTTCGACCGAAATCACATCCCCTTTTCAGTGGCACTCTTGGATTTCCAAGTTGAGTCCAGTTTCAATCTTTCCTTTCCAAATCATGCATATGCATCACATATCGCATTCCGCATATCATGCCATGTTCATGTGTTGGTTGTTTACTATGTTGTGTGTTTCTTTCCGGTGTTGCTTCTTCGGCTTGGTTCCGATAATGTCGCGTTTATGAGGACCCGTTCGTCTACGTCCGTTTTTCTTCTTCATGGACTCATTATTCTTCCTTGCGGGATTCCAGGCAATATGACCATACCCTCGAAATCACTTCTATCTTTGCTTGCTAGTTGCTCGCTCTTTTGATATGCCTATGTTGAGATACCTACCACTTGCTTATCATGCCTCCCACATTGTTAAGCCAAGTCTCTAACCCACCTTGTCCTAGCAAACCGTTGTTTGGCTATGTTACCGCTTTGCTCAGCCCCTCTTATAGCGTTGTTAGTTGTAGGTGAAGATTGGAGTTTGTTCCTTGTTGGAACATGGATATTTTGTTGGGATATCACAATATCTCTTATTTAATTAATGCATCTATATACTTGGTAAAGGGTGGAAGCCTTGGCCTTATGCCTGGTGTTTTGTTCCACTCTTGCGGCCCTAGTTTCCATCATATCGGTGTTATGTTCTCGGATTTTGCGTTCCTTACACGGTTGGGTTATAATGGGAACCCCTTGACAGTTCGCTTTGAATAAAACTCCTCCATCAAGGCCCAACATTGGTTTTACCATTTGCCACCTAGCCTGTTTTTCCCTTGGGTTAGGCCAGCCTAAGGGTCATCTTTATTTTAAACCCCCGGGCCAGTGCTTCTCAAGTGTTGGTCCAACCCAGAACACCGTGCGGGGCCGTCCCTTGGCAACTTGGGTTACGTTGGCTCCCGTACACTTAGCTTATCCGGTGTGCCCTGAGAACGAGATATGTGCAGCTCCTATCGGGATTTGTCAGCACAGCGGGTGGTCTTGCTGGACTTATTTTACCATTGTCGAGGATGTCTTGTAACCGGGATTCCGAGTCTGATCGGATTGTCTTGGGAGAAGGAATATCCTTCGTTTACCGTGAGAGCTTGTGATGGGCTAAGTTGGGACACCCCTGCAGGGATTTGAACTTTCAAAAGTCGTGCCCGTGGTTATGGGCAAATTGGAATTTGTTAATGTCCGGTTGTAGAAAACCTAAAGTTTACCTTAATTAAAATGCACCAACCGCGTTTGTAACCGTGATGGTCTCTTCTCGGCGGAGTCCGGGAAGTGAACACGGTGTTGGAGTAATGCTTGACGTAGGTTGTTCTAGGATCACTTCTTGATCATAGTTTCTCGATCGTGCTTTGCCTTCTCTTCTCCCTCTCTTTTGCGTATGTTAGCCACCATATATGCTAGTCGCTTGCTGCAGCTCCACCTCATACCTTTTACCCTTCCTATAAGCTTAAATAGTCTTGATCGCGAGGGTGTGAGATTGCTGAGTCCCCGAGACTCACAGATACTTCCAAAACCAGTTTGCAGGTGCCAATGTTACCGAGCAGGTGGCGCAACCAAGCTCAAGGAGGAGCACGATGAAGATCTTGACCTTTGTGTTGTTTCGTTCTAGTCGATCAGTAGTGGAGCCCAGTTGGGGTCGATCGGGGATCTGTGTAGCATTTGGGGTAGTCTTCTTTTATTTTGGTTCCGTATTCGGACCTTGAGTGTATTTGGATGATGTAATGCTTTATTCATGTATTGTGTGAAGTGGCGATTGTAAGCCAACTATGTATCTCTTTCCCTTATGTATTACATGGGTTGTGTGAAGATTACCTCACTTGCGACATTGCTTTCAATGCGGTTATGCCTCTAAGTCGTGCTTCGACACATGGGAGATATAGCCGCATCGAGGGCGTTACAAGTTGGTAATCAGAGCCTTCCCCGACCTTAGGAGCCCCCTGCTTGATCGAATCGCTGGCGTTGTTGAGTCTAGAAAAATGTTTTGAGCCTTTTAGGGCTATATATATCAGAGAGTAGGATTCTTCTTACTCCTCAGTCCCTTCGTCGCTCTGGTGAGGCATCCTGACGTAGAGTTTTGACTCTTCTCTTCTCAAATTTCACTAAAAAAATTAGGATCACGCGGGTATCTTGGAATCGTTCCGATGGTTTTGTGACGAGAACATTGTTCTTGGTGCCTCCTGACATTTAGGGGTTGTGGCAGTGTCCCGGGGAGTTGAGCTCCGAGGTGCTGTTGTCACAATTTTATCGTTGCAGTTCTGGAATACCTGAGTTTCGCCGAGATCAAAAATCTCTTTTATGCAGTTGTTGGTGAGATAACGTCGACGCCACCCAGTACTAGGGCGGGAGTTCGGGAGTATTGCCATAACTCGTATAACGGATGCTTTTTGAAGGTTGAGGTAAACGATTTCCGAAGGTTTCTTGGTTATGTGTTGAAGGATGGATACAGCTGGATGTAGGATTTGCTAGTTTTGGGTGAGATATTATGCTTCCCCTATATCCCCAACACCTGATTGCATAACCGGAAAATTTCGGGAGTTTATAAGTGGGAATTCAAGTAGCTCTTAGGATATCTTTCCGACAGATGTCTGATATGAAATTGGGGTTCGACGTCTAGTGGTCCGCCTATCCACGGTTGGTTTAAAGTTGTCTCGTTGTGTCTTAAAGAGTCCTTGGCTATGCCGACTCGAGGACGCTTTGTATGTCATGTGCACTGCCTTGTACATGATGGTGTTGTACGATCGAGCCCGTGTAGGCCCCACCATGAAAACTTCGGACGAAATCTCTATCATATGTTTGTTCCGGCTTATTCTGCAAGCCTATCCTTTGTTTTGTTTTTGAGCTATGGTATTCGAGTTGCTTCGAAGTCAAGAGTTGATTCCATACCTTTCCTAAGTGGTGTTCTCATACTCCTATGCGAACACTAATCCTTCTTGATAATCGAGATTGCCATGTCAATCCTTTTCACTGGTGTGTTTCTCTTCAAGTGGATCCGATCATTTCAACATCCGCAAGATCAAGTATCAGTTCTTCTCAACGGTGTTTGTTTCATCCGTCTCCAAGTCGCCTTTGTTTTTCCCGCCCACCCACCCTTTTTCTTCAAGGACTCAGATTTCTTTATCAACTTTCTATCTTATTGATGTGAAGTCTCTCCATTCTTTTCCGTCAATGTTCTTATCCGGTGTTTCTCAAGAAGATTCTAACGAAGCTTCAAGTTCGTCACTCGCCACTCATTTTCTTCTCCGGTGGATTCAATTCAAGCTTTGGTATTGAGCATCGTCTTTTCTTTTGTCAATGTCTTCTCTTGCCGGTGCACCTCATAATAATTCACCTCTTGCTATTCATTTGTTCCGGAGTACTGAAGATATCTCAGAAGATGCTAGTGTATATTCTAATTCATTCAAGTTTTTTCGAGGATGTTACCTTATTCAAGCCATTGATTTCAACCGGTGCAATATATCTTTTAATTCATCAACGGTGTTTCTTTTGAGTGGGCCCTAACCCACAGGTTTTTTCCCAGGATCTTACATGACTCTTCTTATTCTCCCGGAGCTATCCCATATTCTTTTCGAAGTTTGACGTAAGGATGATTCATCAACAGTCTGATGGTTTTCTCCAAGATCTTTTAAATTCTTTTGGTCGTTGGTTCAACCTTTCTAATTTTTCATTCTAGAGAGCCTCAACAATTCATGGTGGTGTTTCTCATCGTCATTCTCTGCTTTTGTAGACCGAAGAAGAATTTTTCCTCCATATCTTACTCCATTCTCTCGAAGATTCGTCATTCTAGTTTGTGGCCATCCTCTCATAATTGTTTTCGATTGTGGGAATTCTTTTCACCCATCCGGAGAAATTCAAGAGTCTTCTCAGTTTGTTATCCGGAGTCCATCAATTCAGGTTTATTCATTCTCAGCTGTCAGTTATCATTCTCCAATCTTACCGGTGCATCGTTCAAGTGATCTCTAATCAGTTCGTGATCTCTTCGTTCTCATGTATCTAGATTGTCTCAAGTATCTTCCTTCATTTCACAATTCTTACCCGGTGATTCATCCCTTTACTTCGTTCATTTTCAATTCATACGGTGGTTCGTTCAAGAGTTCTATTCTTGGGTTATCATATCAATTTATTCGTTGTTTCAATCCTACCGGTGGTTCGTTGAAGATCTTTCCAAGTTGACGCTATATCTATCTTAATCCTTTCAACGAGAATAAGTAGTATGCCAAATCCGTTGCTTGTCATCAACTTAAATTGGTGAAGGATACGCATAACATAATTCTTATTCTTGCTTCATCCAAATGATGGATTCGTTCCTCCGGAGTTTGTTCACAATGACTAATTCTCGTTGGAAATTGTTCATCTTCTCTTTTTCCCGGAGTTCCAACCTCTTTCAATTATATCACCACGGAGATTCATCTAAATCGTTACAAGGATTCACCTTGTGCTTTCAACTTCTCATTCCTTTTGTTTGATCATCCTTTTATTACCGGGGTTCCTCATGCTGGTTCGCCAAGGATTCTTTTCGTTCTTCAATTGTTCTTCAAGATATCTCTCGAAGCTATGATCCGCCAAGATATACTTCAAGCATTCTTAATCTTGCAATCCGGAGCGCAATTCTTCCTACCGTATCATTGGAGGTGGTATTATGTCATTCTTGATAATTTGAGTTCATGTTTCATGATTCACATGTTGTTAAGAATGAGATATTTTAAATCCATCAACCTCTTCGTTGGATTTATCTTGTGTCACGTTTCACCTAAAGCCTTCCCTAAGGATTGTTGCTATCTATGGTGCTCATAAGTGACCCAAGTTCTTCTTTTATCCTCCCGGTGAAATATTTTCTCGGCTCCTTGTTCATATCAATCCAATTCTTTTTCCCGTTAGTGGCAGAATTTCACCTCATAGTTTTGAGATATTTTCCATAAGTGCACAACAAGCTTACTCTTTTCGTTGTTGGTTTTGCAACAACTCCGTTCGACCTTTCTCCTAAAGATGCCTTTTTCAAGCTCTTTTGTGGCAGAAGTTGGCATTTTCTTCTCAATTCTTTTATTCCAACGTTCTATCTTCTATTATTTTCTTCCGGAGGCATTGTGATGTTGCTGTCTTTGTCCCATCAACTCATTTTGCCAAGTTCATATTATTTTCCTTGCTTATCCCATTCAACCGAAGTGTTGTGCCCTCTGATCAAGCTCTCTCATCTTATAAAGTTTCTTATCATTTTTCAACCGGAGTGCTGCCCGAATTTGGTCTTCCTTGATCCCCTTCTCTACCGGAGTGCTTTCAACTTCATTCTTCTCCGTTGCATTCTTTCTTCAATATGTTCATCATTTGAAGGTTCTTTGGTTTCACTCATTTGTCGAAGAAGCAACTTAGTTTTACCTATTCTCCTTCTCTTCCGTTTTTCCCTCTGGTGCCATTCTAGATCTCGGGACGAGATCCTCTCGTAGTGGTGGAGTGTTGTAACGCCCTGAGACTGATGTGCCAGGTGTCCTCCAGTTATTCGCTGTTGTTGCCTTGTCATTGCTTGCGTGTCATGCATTGCATATCATGTCATCATGTGCATTTCATTTGCATACATGTTCGTCTCGTGCATCCGAGCATTTTTACCGTTGTCGGTTTTGCTATCCGGCGCTCCTATGTCACCCGGTGTCCCTTTCTACCTTTTTTCGTGTGTGGGTGTTAATTTTTTTCGGATTGGACCGAGACTTGTCATGCGTCCTTGGTTTACTACCGGTAGACCGGCTGTCAAGTTTCGTGCCATTTGGACTTCGTTTGATACTCCAACGGTTAACCGAGGGACCGAAAAGACCTCATGTGTGTTGCAGCCCAACACCCTTTCAAAGTGGCCCAAAACCCACCTAAACCTCCTCTATCATCTAGATCATTTGATCACGATCGCGTGGCCAAAAACCGCACCTCATTTGGACTCTCCTAACTCCCTCTACCTATAAATATGTGCACCCCGTCCTTTTTCGCGGACGAAACCCTAGAATTTTCCCTCCGCGCCGCGCCGGACATGTCCGACCCCGCGCCGGACGCGTCCAACCGCCCGCCGCAGCGAATCAGGAGCTGCCACCTGTCCATGCCGCCGTCCTCGTGCCGCCGGGCCCGAGACGCCCAGATCCGGCCTTCTAGGCCCGATCCCCGCCGCTGCCAGGTCCCGCGCGCCGCCCGCCGGCCGTACCTCGCCGTGCCACCCGTCCCCGCCACCTTCGCCGTCAGCTCCGGGAGCGCCGTCGACGCCAAGCTCGCCGCCCGGAGTTCCCTCGTCGCTGACCCCGCCGCTGGTCACCGGATCCGTGAGCTCCGACCACTTTGCCATCCTCTCCGGCCATCTCCTCCCACTCCGGCCACCATCCCTATTGTCTCCGGCGAGATCTGTCGTGCCTCGACATCCGTGCCACCGAAACCCTAGATCTCACGGGGTGAGAATTCCACCAAGTCCCAGTAACTTTTTGCATTGTTCATCGCATCATAACTTTCTCACTGTTGCTCCAATTCGTGCGTGTAGCATATCAAAATGTTTGCCTCGAGGAGTACATCATTTCATATCATTGCATCATTTTCATTTGAGCTCATCTTGATGCCCGAAATGCTGTTGGAAGAGGGCTATGTGATGATTATGTCAAATCTGTTTCAGCAAATGGCCTTTTGTCATTTTTGCCATGATTAATGAGTGCGTGTTATGCTCCTGAGCTCTACATGTGTTTTGATGAATGCATGCCATCTTTATAGGGGTGTATGACATGTATTTTTGTGATCTTTGTGGTGACTAGCACAAGCATGCAAAGTAGCTTACTCGATGATGCTGATTTCAGGGACTTAGAATTTCACAAAGTCCTTGCCCTGTCCTTATTTTTATGCCATGTGTTCATGTTGTTTCCTAGTGATTCATGCCTCTTTTGAGCATGATCAATAAGGATGTTTTGTAGATATTGTGGTTCTCTATCCATCCATGTCTTTGTTTTCATTTATGGAGCACCCTAGCTTGAGTCAATCGAGCTCTATTTTTGCTATAAAATTGTTCCTGGCAGATTGTTAACATGTTTAGCGATTTTACCGAGCTTGTTGTTGTTGATCCGTGCATGCTATGTTGTTGCTCTTGCCATGTCTAGCTTCTATGCCATGTCTAATTGCTGGGTGTCTGCTTAGTTTATCATGCAATGCTTTGTAGTGAGTACATCGAGCTCGTAAACATGCCTACTCGTTAACTGTTTTGCCATGCTCCAGTTTTTCACAAAGTCTGAATCTGTTTATGTTTTTGCTATGTTCACATGCTTGCAATTGTATTTTCTGATCCCTTTTGGCTTATGGTCACTAAGGGTCTTTTGTTACATGATTTGAGTAGCTTCATGCCATGCCTTGCGTTGCCATGATATGTTCCTGTAGCATATAGTTATCGTGCTCTAAACATTGCTCCCTGATGATAAATTCCTGACATGTTACTTTCACAAAGTCTGAAACCTGTTATCTTTTGCACTTTTGCCATGTTTGTTTGAACCTACTAATGCGTGAATTAGTCATAGCTCAGTGTTCATCTTTTGTCAAGCATCATGAGTGAATCCCTGCCATGTATTTTGTTGCTATGTTAGAGTGTTTTAGCTTGTTGTTCTTGATGCATTTAGTTGGCTACTTGCTGTTTATTGCGGACCGGTGACATATTTGTTTTGCTTGCCATTTCCAAACCGTCCATCCTGATTCCGGTGATCTTTATATCGATTTCGACCGAAATCACCTCCTCTTTTCAGTGGCACTCTTGGATTTCCAAGTTGAGGCCAGGTTCAATCTTTCCTTTCCAAATCATGCGCATGCATCACATATCGCATCCCGCATATCATGCCATGTTCATGTGTTGGTTGTTTACTATGTTGTGTGTTTCTTTCTGGTGTTGCTTCTTCGGGTTGGTTCCGATAACGTCGCGTCTGTGAGGACCCGTTCATCTACGTCCGTTTGTCTTCTTCATGGACTCGTTCTTCTTCCTTGCGAGAGTCCAGGCAAGATGACCATACCCTCGAAATCACTTCTATCTTTGCTTGCTAGTTGCTCGCTCTTTTGCTATGCCTATGCTGCGATACTACCACTTGCTTATCATACCTCCCACATTGTTAAGCCAAGCCTCTAACCCACCTTGTCCTAGCAAATCGTTGTTTGGCTATGTTACCGCTTTGCTCAGCCCCTCTTATAGCGTTGTTAGTTGCAGGTGAAGATTGGAGTTTGTTCCTTGTTGGAACATGGATATTTTGTTGGGATATCACAATATCTCTTATTTAATTAATGCATCTATATACTTGGTAAAGGGTGGAAGGCTCGGCCTTATGCCTGGTGTTTTGTTTCACTCTTGCCGCCCTAGTTTCCGTCATATCGGTGTTATGTTCCTTGATTTTGCGTTCCTTACACGGTTGGGTTATAATGGGAACCCCTTGACAGTTCGCTTTGAATAAGACTTCTCTAGTAAGGCCCAACATTGGTTTTACCATTTGCCACCTAGCCTCTTTTTCCCTTGGGTTAGGCCAGCCCAAGGGTCATCTTTATTTTAAACCCCCGAGCCAGTGCTTCTCTAAGTGTTGGTCCAACCCAGAGCACCGTGCGGGGCCATCCCATGGCAACTTGGGTTACGTTGGCTCCCGTACGCTTAGCTGATCCGGTGTGCCCTGAGAACGAGATATGTGCAGCTCCTATCGGGATTTGTCGGCACAGCGGGTGGTCTTGCTGGACTTGTTTTAACATTGTCGAGGATGTCTTGTAACCGGGATTCCGATTCTGATCGGATTGTCTTGGGGGAAGGAATATCCTTCATTTACCGTGAGAGCTTGTGATGAGCTAAGTTGAGACACCCCAGCAGGGATTTGAGCTTTCGAAAGGCATGCCCACGGTTATGGGCAGATGGGAATTTGTTAATGTCCGGTTGTAGAAAACCTAAAGTTTACCTTAATTAAAATGTACCAACCGCGTTTGTAACCGTGATGGTCTCTTCTCGGCGGAGTCCGGGAAGTGAACACGGTGTTGGAGTAATGCTTGATGTAGGTTGTTCTAGGATCACTTCTTGATCATAGTTTCTCGATCGTGCTTTGCCTTCTCTTCTCGCTCTCTTTTGTATATGTTAGCCACCATATATGCTAGTCGCTTGCTGCAGCTCCACCTCATACCTTTTACCCTTCCTATAAGCTTAAATAGTCTTGATCGCGAGGGTGTGAGATTGCTGAGTCCCCGTGACTCACAGATACTTCCAAAACCAGTTTGCAGGTGCCGATGTTACCGAGCAGGTGGCACAACCAAGCTCAAGGAGGATCTCGATGAAGATCTTGACCTTTGTGTTGTTTCGTTCTAGTCGATCAGTAGTGGAGCCCAGTTGGGGTCGATCGGGGATCTGTGTAGCATTTGGGGAAGTCTTCTTTTATTTTGGTTCTGTAGTCGGACCTTGAGTGTATTTGGATGATGTAATGCTTTATTCATGTATTATGTGAAGTGGCGATTGTAAGCCAACTATGTATCTCTTTCCCTTATGTATTACATGGGTTGTGTGAAGATTACCTCACTTGCGACATTGCTTTCAATGCGGTTATGCCTCTAAGTCGTGCTTCGACACGTGGGAGATATAGCCGCATCGAGGGCGTTACACTATGTGATGATATGGGGTCATGGAACTACAAACGATTGAAATTGGAATTTCATCAGAAGTTTTATCCTATGCATATTGTTCATCGTGATCGCAATTATATATATATATATATATATATATATATATATATATTGGCCTCGCGAAGGAGAAAGTATCTCTCAAGCTTGGGGGAGGCTTAAATCAATGTTATATTCATGCCCCAATCATGAGCTCTCAAGAGAGATGATTATTCAAAATTTATATGCTCGGCTTTCTGATAACAATCGCACCATGCTCGATACTTCTTGTGCTGGCTCTTTTATGATGAGGACTATTGAATTCAAATGGGATTTATTGAAAAGAATTAAACGCAACTCTGAAGATTGGGACCTCGACGAAGGTAAGGAGTCAGGTATGACACCTAAGTTTGATTGTGTTTAATCTTTTATGGATACCTGTTTTCCGTAAATTTAGCACTAAATATGGACTTGACTCTAAAATAGTAGCTTCTTTCTATGAATATTTTGCTACTTATGTTGATCTCCCCAAGGAGAAGTGGTTTAAATATCATCCTTCCATAGAAGTAAAAGTAGCTACACCTATTAAAGTCAAAGAAAAGATTATCACTTATAATGATCCTGTTGTTCCTGCTTCTTATGTTGAGAAACCACCTTTCCCTGTTAGGATAAAGGATCATGCTAAAGCTTTGACTGTGGTTCGTAAAAGAAATATTAAAACTTGTACACATCCTGAGCAAGTTAAAGTTGAACCTGATATTGCTATTGTTAAAGATCTCTTGTCTGATAATATTGATGGGCATGTTATTCATTTCCTTGATGAGACTGCTAGAATTGCTAAACCCTGTGCAAAAAATAAAAACCGACCTGTGGTAGGCATGCCTGTTATTTCTGTTAAAATAGGAGATCAATGTTATCATGGCTTATGTGATATGGGTGCTAGTGCTAGTGCAATACCTTACGCCTTATACAAAGAAATTATGCATGATATTGCACCCGCTGAGATAGAAGATATTGATGTCACAATTAAACTTGCCAATAGAGATACTATTTCACCAAAGGGAATTGTTAGAGATGTTGAAGTCTTGTGTGGGAAAACTAAATATCCTGCTGATTTTCTTGTTCTTAGTTCCCCACAAGATAGCTTTTGTGCCATTATATTTGGTAGACCCTTCTTGAACACTATTAATGCTAAGATAGATTGCAAAAAGGATGTTGTTACTATCAGTTTAGATGATATGTCTCATGAATTTAATTTCTCTAAATTTAGTACACAACACCGTGAAGAAGAATTACCTAGTAAGGATGAAATTATTGGTCTTGCTTCTATTGCTGTACCTCCTAGTGATCCTTTAGAACAATATTTGCTAGACCATGAAAATGATATGTTTATGAATGAAAGAAGGGAAAGAGATGAAGTATTCTTTAAATAGGTTCCTATTATGAAACACAATTTGCCTGTTGAAACCCTAGGGGATCCTCCTCCACCCAAGGGTGATCCCGTGTTTGAGCTTAAACCGTTACCTAATACTCTTAAATATGCTTATCTTGATGAGAAAAAGATATATCATATTATTATTAGTGCTAACCTTTCAGAGAATGAGGAAGAGAGATTATTGAAAACTCTGAAGAAGCACCGTGCTGCTATTGGGTATACTCTTGATGATCTTAAGGGCATTAGTCCCACTCTATGTCAACATAAAATAAATTTGGAAGAAGATGCTAAACCAGTTTGTGATCATCAACGACGGATGAATCCTAAAATGAAAGAAGTGGTAAGAAAGGAAATACTAAAGCTCCTTGAGGCAGGTATAATATATCCCGTTGCTGATAGTCAGTGGGTAAGTCCTGTCCATTGTGTCCCTAAGAAGGGAGGTATTACTGTCGTTCCTAATGATAAAGATGAATTGATTCCTCAAAGAATTATTATAGGTTATAGGATGGTAATTGATTTCTGCAAATTAAATAAGGCCACTAAAAAGGATCATTACCCCTTACCTTTTATCGATCAATGCTAGAAATATTATCCAAACATACACATTTTTTCTTTCTAGATGGTTATTCTGGTTTCTCTCAAATACCTGTGTCAGCCAAGGATCAATCAAAGACTAGTTTTACTTTCCCTTTTGGTACTTTTTCTTATAGACATATGCCTTTTGGTTTATGTAATGCACCTGCTACCTTTCAAAGATGCATGATGGCTATATTCTCTAACTTCTGTGAAAAGATTTGTGAGGTTTTCATGGACAATTTCTCCGTCTATGGATCTTCTTTTGATGATTGCTTGAGCAACCTTGATCGAGTTTTTGCAGAGATGTGAAGAAACTAATCTTGTCTTGAATTGGGAAAAGTGCCACTTCCTGGTTAATGAAGGTATTGTCTTGGGGCATAAAGTTTCTGAAAGAGGTATTGAAGTTGATAAAGCCAAGGTTGATGCTATTGAAAAGATGCCATGCCCCAAGGACATCAAAGGTATAAGAAGTTTCCTTGGTCACGCCGGATTTTATAGGAGGTTCATTAAGGACTTCTCGAAAATTTCTCGGCCTCTGACTAATTTATTACAAAAATATATACCATTTGTCTTTGATGATGATTGTGTAGAAACATTTGAAATACTTAAGAAAGCATTGATCTCTGCACCTATTGTTCAGCCACCTGATTGGAATTTACCCTTTGAAATTATGTGTGATGCTAGTGATTATGCTGTAGGTGATGTTCTAGGGCAAAGAGTTGATAAGAAATTAAACGTTATTCAATATGCTAGTAAAACCCTAGACAATGCTCAAAGAAATTATGCTACCACTGAAAAAGAATTCTTAGCAGTTGTATTTGCTTGTGATAAGTTCAGACTTTATATTGTTGACTCTAAAGTAACTATTCACACTGATCATGCTGCTATTAAATATCTTATGGAAAAGAAAGATGCTAAACCTAGACTTATTAGATGGGTTCTCTTGCTACAAGAATTTGACTTACATATTATTGATAGAAAGGGAGCTGAGAATCCCATTGCAGACAACTTGTCTAGGTTAGAAAATGTGCTTGATGACCCACTACCTATTGATGATAGCTTTCCTAATGAGCAATTAAATGTCATAAATGCTTCTCATACTGCTCCATGGTATGCCGATTATGCTAATTACATTTATGCCAAATTCATACCACCTAGTTTCACATATCAGCAAAAGAAAAAGTTCTTCTATGATTTGAGGCGTTACTTTTGGGATGACCCACATCTTTATAAAGGAGTAGATGGTGTTATTAGACGTTGTGTACCTGAGCATGAACAGGAACAGATCCTACGCAAGTGTCACTCCGAATCTTATGGAGGACACCATGCTGGAGATAGAACTGCACATAAGGTATTGCAATCTGGTTTTTGTTGGCCTACTCTCTTCAAGGATGCACGTAAGTTTGTCTTATCTTGTGACGAATGCCAAAGAATAGGTAATATTAGTAGACGTCAAGAAATGCCTATGAACTATTCACTCGTTATCGAACCATTTGATGTTTGGGGCTTTGACTATATGGGACATTTTCCTGCCTCTAATGGATATACACATATTTTAATTGCTGTTGATTACGTTACTAAGTGGGTAGAAGCTATTCCAACTAGTAGTGCTGATCATAACACTTCTATTAAAATGCTTAAAGAAGTTATTTTTCCAAGATTTGGAGTCCCTAGATATTTAATGACTGATGGTGGTTCACATTTTTATTCATGGTGCTTTCCGTAAAATGCTTGCTAAGTATGATGTTAATCATAGAATTGCATCCCCTCATCACCCTCAGTCTAGTGGTCAAGTAGAATTGAGTAATAGAGAGCTAAAATTAATTTTGCAAAAGACTGTCAATAGGTCTAGAAAGAATTGGTCCAAGAAACTTGATGATGCATTATGGGCCTATAGAACTGCATATAAAAATCCTATGGGTATGTCTCCTTATAAAATGGTTTATGGAAAAGCATGTCACTTACCTCTCAAACTAGAACACAAGGCATATTGGGCTATTAAAGAGCTCAATTATGATGTTTAAACTTGCCGGTGAGAAGAGGTTATTTGATATTAGCTCACTCGATGAATGGAGAACCCAAGCCTACGAAAATGCCAAGTTGTTTAAAGAAAAAGTTAAAAGATGGCATGATAAAAGGATACAAAAGCGTGAGTTTAATGTAGGTGATTATGTATTGCTATACAACTCTCGTTTAAGATTTTTTGCAAGAAAACTTCTCTCTAAATGGGAAGGTCCTTACATTATCGAGGAGGTCTATCGTTCCGGTGCCATAAAAATCAACAACTTCAAAGGCACAAATCCGAAGGTGGTGAACGGTCAAAGAATCAAACATTATATCTCAGGTAATCCCATAAATGTTGAAACCAATGTTATTGAAACCGTAACCCCGGAGGAATACATAAGGGACACTTTCCGAAACGTTTCAGACTCCGAAAAGGAATAGGTATGTGGTACGGTAAGTAAACCGACTCCAAAACGGTTTTTAATGCAATATTTCTCCGTTTTGGAATATTTAGAAAAATAGAAAAATAAGAAGCAGTCCGGAAGGACACGAGGCCTCCACAAGGGTGGAGGGCGCGCCCTACCCTACTGGGCACGCCCCCCTACCTCGTGGGCACCTCGTGCACTCTCCAGACTCCATTTTCATACACGACACGTATTTTGGTCGGTAAAAATTCATTATATAATCTCCTGGGGGTTTTGACTCCCGTATCACGCAATTATCCTCTGTTTGTGTTTCGAGTTGTTGCTGCTGCAGATTAGAGCAAGATGTCTTCGCAAGAATCAGTCGGGGAGAGCCGGGTGTCTCATCCGGCACCGAGATCAATGACAAACAACAATATTGACCTCTTTGGGCCAGCAACAGAGGAAGAGATGGAGGATGATTTGAAGAGGATAGATGGCATGGAAGAGGATCAAGAAGTCACTTCCCGCTTCCGAGCTGGATTCACAATGGGAGAACTGCAGAGCTCGGCTATTCCAAACTCGGTTATCCCTTCCAATGTTAGATTTCTTTCTTATGAGAATATGAAAAAGAGTGTCACTGGTTCTCCCGCAGCTATGCAGCACCCTTGGGTGCATGGAGCTTTGATTGTTACTGGAAAACTCCGAAAGAAAATAATGGACCTCAAGCAGCAAGTCAATAAGCTCAAGGAGGAGAATCCTATCCTGAGGGGCATCATCGCCAAGAATATCACATCACCATCCCTGAAAAGAGAGACATAATCACACTGGTATGGGCACTCCCCTTGGCAACTACCAAGCTTGGGGGAGTGCCCCGGTATCGCATCACCATCACTTTTATCTTTACTATTTTTCTTAGTTCGATCCTTTTGATAATATCTTGATCTAATAGAATAAAGTTTTAGTATGATCTAGTTGTGAGTTTTGCTTTATGATCCTTCTATATAATCGAGTCCGTGAGCTATATATAATAAAGTTAGTGTTGAGTCAAGGGTTTGATTATTTTGCCATGAGCCTAAGTGAATAAAAGAAAAGAGAAAGAATAAAAAAGGAAACAAAGAGATCATATGGATCTTATGGGGAGTAATGAGCTCACATAGAAAAAGTATGATGAATAAAAGTTGTTGAGAGTTGACAAACATAGTTTTGGTCATCGTTGCAATTAATAGGAAGTAATAAAGAAAGAGAGGTCTTCACATATAAATATACTATCTTGGACATCTTTTATGATTGTGAGCACTCATTAAAATATGACATGCTAAAGAGTTGACGTTGGACAAGGAAGACAACGTAATGGGTTATGTTTTCTTACATCTGAGATAAATTATATTGTCATGGATCATCCAACATGGTTGAGCTTGCCTTTCCCCCTCATGCTAGCCAAATTCATCGCACCAAGTAGAGATACTACTTGTGCTTCCAAATACCTTAAACCAGTTTTGCCATGAGAGTCCACCATACCTACCTATGGATTGAGTAAGATCCTCCAAGTAAGTTGTCATCGGTGCAAGCAATAAAAATTGCTCTCTAAATATGTATGACTTATCAGTGTAGGAGAAAATAAGCTTTATACGATCGTGTGATATGGAAGAAATAAAAGCGACGGACTGCATAATAAAGTTCCATATCACAAGTGGCAATATAAAGTGACGTTCTTTCACATTAAGATTTTGTGCATCCAACCATAAAAGCGCATGACAACCTCTTCTTCCCTCTGCGAAGGGCCTATCTTTTTCTTTTGTCTCCTACCTTGCATAAGAGTCATGGTGATCTTCACCCTTCCATTTTACATTTTATCCTTTAGCAAGCACAGTATGTTGGAAAGATCCTGGTATATATGGCTAATTGGATGTGAGCTTTCATGAACTATTATTGTTGACATTACCCTTGAGGTAAAACGTTGAGAGGCAAAACTATAAGCCCCTATCTTTCTCTGTGTCCGATTAAAACTCCATACCCATAAGTATTGCATGAGTGTCAGCAATTGTGAAAGATTATATGATAGTTGAGTATGTGGACTTGCTGAAAAGCTCTTATATATTGACTCTTTCCTATGTTATGATAAATTGCAATTGCTCCAATGACTGAGATTATAGTTTGTTAGTTTTCAATGAAGTTTATGATTCATACTCGAAATTGTGATTGAATTATTACTCTAGCATAAGAAATCATATGACAAGAAATATGTAAGTTGTTGTTCTAAGAATGATCATGATGCCCTCATGTCCTTATTTTACTTTTATCGACACCTCTATCTCCAAACATGTGGACATTTTTCGATTTCGGCTTTCGCTTGAGGACAAGCAAGGTCTAAGCTTGGGGGAGTTGATATGTCCATTTTGCATCATGCTTTTATATCGATATTTATTGCATTATGGGCTGTTATTACACATTATGTCACAATACTTATGCATATTCTCTCTTATTTTACAAGGTTTACATAAAGAGGGAGAATGCCAGCAGCTGGGATTCTGGGCTGGAAAAGGAGCAAATATTAGAGACCTATTCTGCACAGCTCCGAAAGTCCTGAAACTTCACGGATGAAATTTTCAGAATATATAAAAAATACTGAGTGCAAAAAGTTCAGCAGGGGGCCACACCCTCCACGAGGGTGGGGGCACGCCCTACCCCCTGGGCGCACCCCCTACCTCGTGGGCCCCCTGATGGCCCTCCGATGGCCATCTTCTGCTATATGGAGTCTTTCGATGAGGAAAAAATCATAAGCCATCTCCTCGGACGAAACTCCACCACCACGAGGCGGAACCTTGGCGGAACCAATCTAGGGCTCTGGAGGAGCTGTTCTGCCAGGGAAACTTCCCTCCGGGAGGGGGAAATCATCGCCATCGTCATCACCAACGCTCCTCTCACCGGGAGAGGGCAATCTCCATCAACATCTTCACCAGCACCATCTCCTCTCAAAACCCTAGTTCATCTCTTGTATCCAATTCTTGTCTCCAAGTCCGGGATTGGTACTAGTAGGTTGCTAGTAGTGTTAATTACTCCTTGTAGTTAATGCTAGTTGGTTTATTTGGTGGAAGATCATATGTCCATATCCTATATGCATATTAATACCCCTCTGGTTGTGAACATGAATATGCTTTGTGAGTAGTTACGTTTGTTCCTGAGGACATGGGAGAAGTCTTGCTATTAGTAGTCATGTGAATTTGGTATTCGTTCGATATTTTGATGAGATGTATGTTGTCTCTCCTCTAGTGGTGTTATGTGAACGTCGACTACATGACACTTCACCATTATTTGGGCCTAGAGGAAGGCATTGGGAAGTAATAAGTAGATGATGGGTTGCTAGAGTGACAGAAGCTTAAACCCTGGTTTATGCGTTGCTTCGTAAGGGGCTGATTTGGATCCATATGTTTCATGCTATGGTTAAGTTTACCTTAATACTTTTGTTGTAGTTGCGGATGCTTGCAATAGAGGTTAATCATAAGTGGGATGCTTGTCCAAGTAAGGACAGTACCCAAGCACCGGTCCACCCACATACCAAATTATCAAAGTACCGAACGCAAATCATATGAACGCAAACCATGTGTCCTCGGGAGCGCTTTTCTCTATATAAGATTTTGTCTAGGCTTGTCCTTTGCTACAAATAGGATTGGGCCACCTTGCTGCACTTTATTTACTTTTGTTACTTGTTGCTCGTTACAAATTATGCTATCACAAAAACTATTTGTTACCACTTATTTCAGTACTTGCAGAGAATACCTAGCTGGAAACCGCTTATCATTTCCTTCTACTCCTCGTTGGGTTCGACACTCTTACTTATCGAAAGGACTACGATAGATCCCCTATACTTATGGGTCATCAATCCCCTATACTTGTGTTTATCACACACCCACTTAGTTTCTTTTGATGAGCTTTCATATATTTATAGCTCTAGTGCATCCGTTGCATGGCAATCCCTACTCCTCGCATTGACATCAATTGATGGGCATCTCCATAGCCCATTGATTAGCCGTGTCAATGAGAGACTTTCTTCTTTTTTGTCTTCTCACATAACCCCTATCATCATACTCTATTCCACCCATAGTGCTATGTCCATGGCTTGCGCTCATGTATTGTGTAAGGGTTGAAAAGGCTGAAGCGCGTTAAAAAGTATGAACCAATTGCTCGGCTTGTCATCGGGGTTGTGCATGATGGGAGCATTTTGTGTGACGAAAATGAAGCATGGCCAAATGATCCACTTGGCTACATCCACCCCTTATCCAGCTAAAGGATTTTTTTTCTTTTTTCCATTGATCATTATATGATTTTGTAGGGATAAGCTTTCTTTGGCTATGTTATTTTGATAAGACATAATTGCTTGGTTAGTATGCTTCAAGTATTATTATTTTTATGTCAATATTAAACTTTTGTCTTGAATCTTATGGATCTGAATATTCTTGCCACAATAAAGAAGATTATATTGATGATTATGTTAGGTAGCATTCCACATCAAAAATTATGTTTTTATCATTTACCTACTCGAGGACGAGCAGGAATTAAGCTTGGGAATGCTTGATACGTCTCCGACATATCTATAATTTTTGATTGTTCCATGCTATTATATTATCAACCTTGAATGTTTTATATGCATCTATATGCTATTTTATATGATTTTTGGGAGTAACCAATTAACCTAGAGCCCAGTGCTAGTTTCTGTTTTTCCTTGTTTTTGAGCTTTACGGAAAAGGAAAATCAAACGGAGTCCAATTGACCTGAAACTTCACGGAACTTATTTTTGGACCAGAAGAAGGCCATGGAGTAAAAGAGTTGGGCCAGAAGAGTCATGTGTTGCCCATGAGGGTGGGGGCACGCCCACCCCCCTGGGCGCGCCTCCCTGCCTCGTGGATAGCCCGGAGACCCCCCTAACTTGTTCCCGACGCCAATACCTCTCATATATACCCAAATTTCCAGAAAGAAACCTAGATCGGGAGTTCCGCCGCTAGAAGCCTCCGTAGCCACCGAAAACTAATCTAGACCTGTTCTGGTACCCTGCTGGAGGGGGGAATCCCTCTCCGGTGGCCATCTTCATCATCCCGGCGCTCTCCATGACGAGGAGGGAGTAGTTCACCCTCAGGGCTGAGGGTATGTACCAGTAGCTATGTGTTTGATCTCTCACTCGTGTTCTTGAGTCGGCACGATCTTGATGTATCGCGAGCATTGCTATTATATTTGGATCTAATGATGTTTCTCCCCCTCTACTCTCTTGTGATGAATTTAGTTTTCCCTTTGAAGTTATCTTATCGGATTGAGTCTTTAAGGATTTGAGAACACATGATGTACGTCTTGCATGTGCTTATCTGTGGTGACAATGGGATATCACGTGATCCACTTGATGTATGTTTTGGTGAACAACTTGCGAGTTCCATGACCTCATGAACTTATGCATAGGGGTTGGCACACGTTTTCATCTTGACTCTCCGGTAGAAACTTTGTGCCACTCTTTGAAGTTCTTTGTGTTGGTTGAATAGATGAATCTGAGATTGTGTCATGCATATCGTATAATCATACCCACGGATACTTGAGGTGACATTGGAGTGTCTAGGTGACATTAGGGTTTTGTTTGATTTGTGTCTTAATGTGTTATTCTAGTACGAACTCTATGATAGATTGAACGGAAAGAATAGCTTCGTGTTATTTTACTACGAACTCTTGAATAGATCGATCAGAAAGAATAACTTTGAGTTGGTTTCGTACCCTACAATAATCTCTTCGTTTGTTCTGCGCTATTAGTGACTTTGGAGTGACTCTTTGTTGCATGTTGAGGGATGGTTATATGATCCAATTATCTTATTATTGTTGAGAGAACTTGCACTAGTGAAAGTATGAACACTAGGCCTTGTTTCAACGCATTGCAATACCATTTTCGCTCACTTTTATCATTAGTTACCTTGCTGTTTTTATATTTGCAGATTACAAAAACCTATATCTACCATCCATATTGCACTTGTATCACCATCTCATCGCCGAACTAGTGCACCTATACAATTTACCATTCTATTGGGTGTGTTGGGGACACAAGTGACTCTTTATTATTTGGTTGCAGGGTTGTTTGAGAGAGACCATCTTCATTCTACGCCTCCCACAGATTGATAAACCTTAGGTCATCCACTTGAGGAAAATTTGCTACTGTCCTACAAACCTCTGCACTTGGAGGCCCAACAACGTCTACATAAGAAGGTTGTGTTGTAGAAATCAACTTGTTCTTGACGCCAAAACCTCTTATATATAGAAACCTCCAAAAATTAACCTAGATTGGAAGTTCCGCCGCCGCAAGCCTCTGTAGCCACCGAAAACCAATCTAGACCCGTTCCAGCACCCTGCCGGAGGGGGGTCCCTCTTTGGTGGCCATCTTCATCATCCCGGTGCTCTCCATGACGAGGAGGGAGTAGTCCACCCTCGGGGTTGAGGGTATGTACCAGCAGCTATGTGTTTGATCTCTCTCTCTCTCGTGTTCTTGAGTCGGCACGATCTTGATGTATCGCGAGCTTTGATATTATAGTTGGATCTTATGATGTTTCTCCCCCTCTACTCTCTTGTGATGAATTGAGTCTTCCCTTTGAAGTTGTCTTATTGGATTGACTCTTTAAGGATTTGAGAACACTTGATGTATGTCTTGCACGTGCTTATCTGTGGTGACAATGGGATATCATGTGATCCACTTGATGTATGTTTTGGTGATCAACTTGTGAGTTCTGTGACCTCATGAACTTATGCATAGGGGTTGGCACACGTTTTCGTCTTGACTCTCCGGTAGAAACTTTGGGGCACTCTTTGAAGTTCTTTGTGTTGGTTGAATAGATGAATCTGAGATTGTGTGTTGTATATCGTATAATCATACCCACGGATATTTGAGGTGACATTGGAGTATCTAGGTGACATAAGGTTTTTGGTTGATTTGCGTCTTAAGGTGTTATTTTACTACGAACTCTAGGGCTGTTTGTGACACTTATAGGAATAGCCCAACAGATTGATCGGAAAGAATAACTTTGAGGTGGTTTCGTACCCTACAATAATCTCTTCGTTTGTTCTCCTCTATTAGTGACTTTGGAGTGACTCTTTGTTGCAGGTTGAGGGATTATTATATGATCCAATTATGTTATTATTGTTGAGAGAATTTTCACGAGTGAAAGTATGGACCCTAGGCCTTGTGTCCTAGCATTGCAACACCGTTTGTGCTCACTTTTATCATTAGTTACCTTGCTGTTTTTATATTTTCAGATTACAAAAACCTTTATCTACCATCCATATTGCACTTGTATCACCATCTCTTCGCCGAACTACTGCACCTATACAATTTACCATTGTATTGGGTGTGTAGGGGACACAAGAGACTCTTTGTTATTTGGTTGCAGGGTTGTTTGAGAGAGACCATCTTCATCCTATGCCTCCCACAGATTGATAAACCTTAGGTCATCCACTTGAGGGAAATTTGCTACTGTCCTACAAACCTGTGCAATTGGAGTCCCAACAACGTCTACAAGAAGAAGGTTGTGTAGTAGACATCAAGTAGCAACAGGTGTTGCCTAGATGGTGGCTTCAGGCTGACTGATGTATTACTTTGTATGGTATTTGTGAATACTTAATAAAATGGTTGCATACATCGTCCAAATGCAGAGGCCGAGGGTTTATCCTCCTTTAAAAAAACCGGATACCTCAAATCCATATTATTATATGCAACATAAACCTAATCTCAAGCGGAGCTTGTCCGGCTCCGCCGTGTTCATATCCGGCGACCGGTGCGTCCCTCAGAGTGTTGGTCCAGTCGCCAGCGAGGTAGAGTAGGACATGGAACACGGCCCGGCTCACAGGACTCAAGGCATCATTGTATCCCATTCCCTACTCTTCAGACGAGCCCGGAAGCCTGACAGTGCCGGTGGACGTCAGATCAATGATGGATCCGTCCTGGGAGGAGCCGGCGACATCCACCATGATGCAGTTGCGACGCCCGGACTGATGCACCATACGGGGCAGCGAAGAATGCGACTCCGCCTACCCTCCACCGCCGCGAGGGCTGCTTCCGCCCCCGCGCCCATTGCCTTGCATGCCGGGCATGCCACACCATGTTTGCGTCAGGCGACGCCCATGCGTTCACCTCCTTCTCGGCGCACCAACTAAGGGGTTGCATGCCTGTCACCGCATTCGGATGCCAAACGGACCGCACCACCTCCGGTGAGGCAGCGGTGAGACACCTCACGGTGGATCCATGCGCCATTTGGGCTGACGCAATGGATTCTCGCCAAAAGGACTCTGAGTGCTGCCGTCGGGCAGCCTCCTCCCAGGAGTTATGGAGTGCAAGTTGGACGGTCATCTCCTCCTTGAGGCCTCGTGGGATGATCTCGGGGTCGACGGATCTGGAGGTGTAGGACTCAGATCCGCTTTTCGCCATGTCGAAGAAGGTCGGCGATCACTGGACAGGTGGTTGAGTGGCGGAGTGGAGTGGCTAGGGTTTGCTCCACGGAGCAGATGGGGACGAACATATGTGGGGTCGGGTGAGACAACGTGGATCGAGTCCGACATGGCAGACGCGCCCAACCGCGTCCGAGCGTCCCCATATCCGCCCCATATTTGGGCTGGATATGAGGGGTCCCGGTCAGCCCGGGCAGTTGAGGCCGGTTTGAGGCGCCTGTATGGGTCGGGTTTTTTGTCCGGTCAGTCATCGGGTCGTCCGCCCGGGTGTATGTGGGGGGTTTGAGACGCCCGACTGTAGATGATCTTACTAAATGCCTTTATGAGAGCATGGTTAATAGTATAGTTGGCTGCTCGCTATATGTTCTTGTCATATCATCTAAGGGCCTCTTTGATTCGCTGGATTGGAAAGACATAGGAATAGGAAAACCGTAGGATTGAAATGACATGGCCATTGTATTCCTACAAGATTTGAGTTTTTTTGATTGTGTCACAGGAAAAACAAAGAATTTCTTCCAAGACGTTCAAGTGGATGCTAAAATTCCTATAAAATGTAGTACAAATGAATCCTTAGGGAAAAAATCATATAGAATTCAATTCTACGAATCAAACGACTAACATAGGAAAAATTCCCAAGGATTGTAATCCTTCATAAATTCTATGAAAATCCTTTCAATCAGAGAGGCCCTAAAGTTAATTTTATAGTCAACACATATAATAGTTGGCTATCAATATATGTTATTGTGACCCACCTTGCATTCTCATGAAGTTTCTAGGAGCACGTGATGCAACTGAGTGTTACTCTATAGTCCACTTCTTTTCTCTCTTCTCTTCTTTTTCTTCCAACTCAGCAAAATATATTATTTAAATCATTATCACTTGCTTACATCATCTTATTACATTACTCTAAGCTTTTACCTGAGAAACTTGTTAAGTAAATTCTTTTGCACAATAAGTATGTAAGCTCAAAAAAATTGTGTCCTAGGGATATTGAAAACCAAGGACTCGTATTTTTGGGTAGATCTGATGGTGGCACAAAATATCTTCTCCGCTTTAGATCCATCCTTCGCGATAAGGGATGGATCTCGGATTTGTTCCTGGGAGGACACATGGCTGAAAAGTGTCCCTCTCCGAAACAGTATCCAGCCTTACACCGCAAGAGTTCATGACAAGGATGATAAACTTGTACATATGGTTTATTGTGTTTGTTTATATTATATAGTTGTAAAATATTTCATAAATATAATCAATATAACAGAATGTAAATTCTCATGCATGCTGAGGTAGGCATTGTCCTATGCATGATACCATGCACCTTGTTGTGGGAATGGTTTTTAATATATTTCAATGATATTTGGTTGTATGAAACATTATTATTTGAAATAATAATATGAGTACTAAAACTGAAACTACATTGGATTTATTGTGTTTGATTATTGTATAGTAATAAAATATTAAATAAATATGTTTAACATAATAAAAAGGAATTATCATGCATGTTGAGTTGGACATTTTTTTACATGGTTGCATGTTTTCTCATGCATGTTGCATACTGAGTGTATACTCAGATGTCATGCTTGTATATTGAAAAGAAATATGTTAGTGAAAGCGAGCTATTTAGGTATAGAAGATAGGTATAGGTGGCTCTAGACTACAATAGGAATGAGCAGTGGTGGCGGATCCCGCGTAGAGCGACTAGGGGTAGGTAGGAGAGTCAAAGTGAAGCTTTTGTGTGTAGAGATAAATGGGTGTTTAGATTTCTTTGCCCCGCATATACGCGGCTAGAAATTATCTGTGCATTCTCTTAGGCCCTAGAACTTGTATTGCCCGACCATTCGATCTTCACCTATAACGTATTTGTGCCTTCAAATCTTTGAATCTTACATATCCGTTTCGCCAAACCTCAAATTAGAGGCGCCGTGAATTCCGGCCCTTACCGGCGGGAGGGCTCTGTTTTTTTTAGTTTTAGTTTTTCTAGGGTTTCTGTCCTGCTAGATGCGATACGACGACAGTTCTTTGTAGATGAAATAAGATCTTCCACGCCTAGCCCCCATTCCGGTGATGACTCTAGCATCGTCGGAGGGAGTGCAAAGGTTTGTTTCCGGCGGATCTCGTGGGATGCAGTTGTCGTTTGTCTTCAATGGATCCACGTGGATCCGATCTCCGTTTGTTGTGTTCGTGTGTCTATAGGTTAGGTCCTTTCGATCTATGCGTCTCTTCATCAACGACGGTTACTGTTCTGATGCGCCGGCCCTATGGGTCCTCGGGATGAGGATTTTTTGACTGCCTACTACAACAAAGTTTGTCCGGCTCCGATGAGAGAGGGGCGATGATGGCGGGGCGCCTTCGGCTCACTCCAGTGCTTGTAGTCGTTGCTGGGTGGTCTACGGACTTGGATGTATTTTTAACTTCTGGTATTCTTTGTATTACCTTGGAAGTTGATGAATAGATCAGATGTTTCCATCACACACAAAAAATCCATTTCGGCAAACCTTAAATTATGAATCCCTTACTTTCAGCCGAGCTTAGTGCAGGCCAAACTTATGACCCACTAATCCTTTTGGCAAAACTAAAAAAGCATATATATTAAAATACACTTCTTATGGTGGAATGTATTTTTTTTGTTTGGTTAGCAATTTTGTAGAACTACCTCCTCTACAGATGGTTGACCCCCCCCCCCCCCCCCCCCCCGGCACACACACTCACACACAAGTGGGTGAAGCTTCCCACTACCCCGCAGCACCGACTGAGTGAGCAAACACACAATGAAAGCCAAAACGAACACAACACACGCAAAAATCACACTACAAGTTTGCACTACAAATACTTATTTTCTTTGCCAACCCATGAATGGCACTAATTAATCGTGGATACAGTAACTTCTGTGTTATGATTTCAACAACAAGGTTTGCCTTACATATACTACTACCTCTTTTATACAGGTTGGCAATCATTTTTGTGGCCATTCTATTTATTGGTTTCGTGATGATTTCGACAATGCGGTTGGGGTTGTTCAAAAGTTATTTTTGTATGGGTTCTTGTTTTTGGTCCACCTAGCTATGTCTTGTCTTTAAAAGGCTACATAACATACCTAGTCATGTTTTGATCTCAGTGGCCTCGCCAAAAGATCATCTCATCTTTCCTTTTCAAAGACCAGCTTCAGAATGCCTGCAAAATCCTCAAAGGGAGATAAAAATCAACATGATGATGTTTAGATTTGGCACCTTCGTCAATGGACCGACGAGAACGGTCTAATTAAGTTACATCATCCTTGACTTGTTGGTTCATCATGCAGTGACGACCGATCACCACTTATCATGGCCGTCAAGTTTCAGACTACCAACCTATGACCTGGCCGATAAGCTTAGGGCCCACACGAAGTTTCTCTTCCCCTGTATATAGGTCCGGAAAAGGAACACTGCCTTTCCTCGTACACATCGCTTTGTTCGTTCGGTATCGCCATGCCATGCATGGTTTGGTGCGGTAGCAAATCGCAGCCGGGCCGACGGAGATCATCGATTGGTGTTGGGCGTTTTCGCATACGAGAAAGTCGCCAACACACCCGATCCGATATAGCGGTTGCACCTTGCCTTCTGGCTTCCGGTAGAGTGGTCACAGGCGCGGGTGATGCACACCCCCTGCTCGTTTGAACGTGCACGGGGACACATATGAATAGCAACTCCCTCCGTTGCAAAATATGTGTTTCAAATTTAGTACAATTTTATATTAAAATTAGTATAAAGTTAAGATGCTTATTTTGAAATGAAGGGAGTATTACTAAGAGCATCTACAGCCGGGCATCTCAAACTCTGGACGTTTTTCTGACCCAAACGGCTCCCTCAAACAACTCTCAAACGTCCAGACTGATCGGCATCCCCATATCCAATCCAGATATGGAGCGGATATGGTGGCGCCTGGGCGCGTCCGCCACGTCAGCCCGGCCCAACCCGACCCCACAAATATCCCCACATACGGAAAACCTTAGACAACGGTTAGTCTGAAATCCACTTCACTCCCGTCTCCGTCCACTCCACTTCCAATCCCCTCCCTCCTATTCGATGGCCGGCGACGGAACCAGCGGCGGATCTGGGTCAGAATCCGAAGGGTCGAACATCGACGAGGAGGAGGTGGCCCTCCGCATCGCATTGCGGAGGTCGCTGCTCGAGCAAGGCGGTCCCGGCAGCGTCGGGTCTTCTTCCTCAGCGCCGTCGACGCAGTGCCGGCAACGTCGTCGGGCCTTCCCTCCATCCGCGCAGCACCGGCAGCTCCCCTTCGCTCCGTCAGGTATGCCGCTCACCTCCACCATCCTCTGGTCCGGCAGTGGTACCCGGCCATCGTTGGGTCCTCGTGCCCGCGCCGGGGACGACACGCACGCGGACGCACGAGTCCTAGGCACGTGCAGCCCGGCGCGAGCGGCAGCGGGCGAAGGAGAGGGGCGAGGCAATGTCGGCCCACCGTTCGCCCTCGAACGCGCTGGTGGATCCCAAGGCCACGCTCCTCGCCTCGGTCCTCCGCCGCTCTCTGACGACGGCGGAGACGGATGCCCGGCACCTCCACCGAAATTAGATAGTTTGTATCCACACCATAAATTATATGATTCTATAGAGTTTTAACAACAAATTATATAGAGTAAAAAATCAAAGTACTTAGACCACAATAGAATTTTTGCAACGTAGTAGCAATCTAACAGAAGCCATCCATATTTGATTCATCATTGCTTGCCGCATGTGAAGGGGAGGATGTGTGCTACCATCATCTTTGGCTGGTATATTATCGTATTCTTTATCCTCGTTGGATCCACTGTTAGCTTCATATTCATTGTAGTTACATACACGATTATACTTGTCACCACCTGCATGTATATAAAAACTGTATATATTACTTTATGTACATATATTTTATACAAATGACATCACAACTATATAATCAACATACATACATGTGTGACTACGTTCTTTGTCATGGTTTCAACTTCTTGGTCAATATTTTCTTCTATAGGGACATGTGCTTCCCTTCGAGTAATCCTATCAGGGGAGTGCGACAAATCTTGGTTAGGGGGGAGCACCAGATCTTGTTTTCTATGATCCATTCATCATCTCATTCAATATCCTCCAACTCAAGCGCATCTTTCACATCCTTTTCCTTTTGTCTTTCTTTTAGTTTGAAGTTGTACATCATAAACACACGATTATTCATCTTATCTTGGTGCAGACGGTTCCTTCTTTTTGTATGTACCTTTATAATTCATAATACACTATACAAATTAACTGTCAGTTTCTAATGAAATTACCGAAGCTAGATTTCTATACTTATTAGAGAAATGATACATATATTTTTAACAACCCAAAGGCTCTCCAACTCCTTTCACACCCTGAAGAGATGCATGTTAAACACAAGATTTATGTCAAACTTTTTTTATAAGAGGAAAATGGATAGAACATTTGAATTTTCAATGACGAAATTTACTTAGGAAATTTTTAGAGTTCCTGAATAGCCGATCGCTTGCATATCTGACCTGTAGTTCCGAACCTTGAAGGGTATTGCTCTCCTTCTCCATTCAATTTTGATGCTTCATCCTTCTCACGCCAATTCCATCTGTCTACAAGCCTAATCCTTAGGTGCGTTCTAGCCTTCTAGGGTTTTGATCTAGGATTTTTGAGAACTAGATCAAAGATGCCAGTGGATGTGAGTTTTGGCTTGGGAGGGAAATAAAGGGTCGTGAGGCGTGTGAAAAAAAAGGTTTGAAGGCTGACATATTATTCTACAGTTCTATATAAGATTCTATGATTCGAATCGTGACTCAACATGGACTCTACCTGATTTGGATTCATAGTGGGACTTGTATCCACATGCTTTCGTAGGGCCGTGAAATAGTGGCGGAGCCAGGAATTTGCTCCTGGGTATTCTTGTAAAAAATGTTTTTTTGCCTAAGCAATATAAGAGAACGACAAATATGTAGTAAGATGGTAACATCAATGACTCGATGACCATACATTTATAATGGTAGCAAAATATCATTGTGGCAATATCTCTAACAATAATATAATAGGTATGAATCGATGACCATACATCGATGCCACAAAATAACATTGTGACAATATCAATGACTTGATGACCATACATCAATAATACTAGCAAAAAAAATTGGCCAAAGCAATATAATAGAACAAACAACAAATGTGGACGTAGAAATTGTTTTCCTTGCCTTAGTTTGAAGATATCCCACAATTCAAATATGCCAACATACTTCTGCATCTACATCACACAAACAAAGTAGAAATAAGTGGAAGTTGCAATGTGGCATGGACTGAATGGACAAACAAAGTAGCAATCAGTGGCATGAACTGATGGACAATTGTACAAACAGTTACAATTTATACAAGAACAAATCAACAAAGTGGCAATCAATCTGTGGCAGATCAGTGGCTTCTAGCACTGGAAATTTATCAAAAAGCTTCAGATTTGTTTAAAAGACAGAGGAAATTTACTTTGGTAATTTGTAGATGGGTGCAGTACTGGATGGATTGGACATTGGGTGGCTTCTCCTTCTAGCCTGTCGTCTAGCGGACTGAAGCAGCGACTGCCAACGGCGACGGAGGCCGGAGGAAGCCCGCAGCGGCGCTGCCCGGCACGGACCACAGCCAAGGAGGCCGGAGGCGGAGGGGAAGGAGAGGGCCAGAGGGGAGGGAAGGGAGAGGGGCAGAGGGGCAGAGGGCCCACCTCGTCCGTCGGACCTCGCTTGCTGGCGCTGGCGCCGGCACCGTCAATGGTGAGGTAGGTTTGGAGATTTGCATTGAGAGAGGAAGAGTCACTAGTAGAAAAAGGGCCTTTTTCCCGGTTCTAGAGGGCCTTTAGTCCCAGTTATGGAACCGGGACTAAAGGGTCGTTAAGGTATATGAACCGGGACTAAAGGCCCTCCACATGGCTGTTGTCGGAGGTCCACCTTTAGTCCCGGTTGGTAACACCAACCCATACTAAAGGATTTTTTTAATTCTTTTTTAAAAAAATGATTTTTTTCCCTATTTTCAAAATTTTGAATTATTTTAACATCTAATCTCTAATCACCCCTCATCACTGCTCAATTTAATCTCTAATCACCCCTCATCATTTTAAATTATCTAACTTCCCGAACGGTCACCCATCCTCCCACTCCCCCAGCCTGAGCACGCTTAACTTTCGGATTCTATTCTCCCTCGTTTCCAAGTCTGCAATTGTTGTTTTTCTGACAATAGTAAGATGTCAATCCTATTAACCCTCAGGAGTTTAGCTTGAGCATGAAGTCACACATTTCACTGTTTGAGTTTGAAACTATTGTTCTAAAAAACAATAATTATTTAGTAACACTAATATTTCTTGAATAAGTAGTTTGACCATTGTTTGACCACAGTTTGACCAGATTTGACCAAAATTCAAAAAAACTGAAATAATTATTTAGTAACACTAATATTCTTGAATAATTATTTAGTAACACTAATAGTTCTTGAATAAGTAGTTTGACCATATTTTGATCACATTTAACAAAAATTTTAAATAAACTGAAATTTGAGCATAACTTTTTTCCTTTTGGAATCTGAGGATTCTAAAAACTTGCAAATAGGCCATAGGCAGTCAAAATCGGACGCGGATTTTTGTGCTGAATATTTTGATATATTATACGTTTTTTTCTGACATCGTATGCAAAAGTTATAGCCGTTTTACATTTTCCCTACACTTTTTGCAAAACATTTCTAAATTTAAGTTTTTAAATTTTCCTAACTAGTAGATGTGGTAACATAACTACATCTCAAATGATTTTAGCTTTTGAAGTTTTTATCATTTTCTTTTTCTTTTTACAAAACTGAAAAGGCGATACACAGGGGGGGAGGGGCTAGGATTTGAAAATTGCACCATTAGTACCAGTTCGTGGCACGAACCAGTACTAAAGGTCTCAACCCCATTAGTACCGGTTCGTGCCACGAACCAGTACTAAAGGTAAACCGATACTAATGGGCATCGCACCATTTAGTACCGGTTCGTGGCACCAACCGGGGCTAAAGGTCCCATTTGAACCGGGAGTAATGCATGTACGGTGCCCTCGCCGCTCGAACGGGGACTAATGCTCACATTAGTCCTGGTTCGTAATGCAACCGGTATTAATGCTCTTTTCTGGCTGAACCAAAGCCCCCTTTTCTACTAGTGAGTGGGAGAGGGAGACCTGCTCTGTTGTTGGCGTCTGGTGCATGGCTGGATGGGCTGCTCTAGTGGGCTTCGGTGTATAACATGTATACTCATTTTTTGGGGCCAGATTCTTTGGTATTCCATGGAATGCCCAGGAATACCCCTGGCTCCGCCACTGCCGTGAAATAGTAGGATTCTAGGAGTCAAATCTCATGACTCTGACTACCTTCCATAGTAATCAGCTCGGAGGCTCTGACATGAATAAAAGATGCAACTTTCAAGTGAATCAGAAGGTCCAACCAAGGATTACTCGGAGGCTCTGAAGGGGACACTTCAGTAGGAGGAAACAGAAGGCTTACCAAGAGCATCATTGTCTTGGAAGGAAAAGATTGACAACTCCAAATGGAAAGGTGCTTTGAAATGGCTATATATGGTGTACTGTGATAACCCACAAGTATAGGGGATCGCAACAGTTTTTGAGGGTAGAGTATTCAACCCAAATTTATTGAGAGCCAAAGAATATTCTTGAGTATTAGCAGCTGAGTTGTCAATTCAACCACACCTGAAAGACTTAATATCTACAGCAAAGTATTTAGTAACAAAGTAGTATGGAAGTAACACTAACAGTGGCAAAAGTAACAGTAGCGATATCGTAGGAATCGTAACCGTGGCAACGGAAAAGTAACTAAGCAAAGATCAATATGTGAAAAGTTCGTAGGCAATGGATCAATGATGGATAATTATGTTGGATGGCATTCATCATGCAACGGTTATAACATAGGGTGACACAGAACTAGCTCCAATTCATCAATATAATGTAGGCATGTATTCCGAATATAGTCATACATGCTTATGGAAAAGAACTTGCATGACATCTTTTGTCCTACCCTCCCGTGGCAGCGGGGCCCAATTGGAAACTAAGGGATATTAAGGCCTCCTTTTAATAGAGTACCAGACGAAAGCATTAGCACTTAGTGAATACACATGAACTCCTCAAACTACGGTCATCATCGGGAGTGGTCCCAACTATTGTGACTCCGGGGTTGCCGGATCATAACACGTAATAGGCGACTATTAACTTGCAAGATAGGATCAAGAACGCAAATATATGCATGAAAACGTAATAGGTTCAGATCTGAAATCATGGCACTCGGGCCCTAGTGACAAGCATTAAGCATAGCAAAGTCATAGCAATATCATCTTAGAACATAGTGGATACTAGGGATCAAACCCTAAAAAAACTAACTCGATTACATGGTAAATCTCATCCAGCCCATCACGATCCAGCAAACTTACGATGGAATTACTCACGCATGGCGGTGAGCATCATGAAATTGGTGATGGAGGATGGTTGATGATGACGATGGTGACGGATTCCCCTCTCTGGAGCCCCGAACGGACTCCAGATCTGCCCTCCCGAGGAAGAACATGGCTTGGCGGCGGCTCAGTATCGTAAAACGCGATGACTCCTTCACTCCGATTTTTTTCTCCCCAAAAGTGAATATATGGAGTTGGAGTTGAGGTCGATGGAGGTCCAGGGGGCCCATAAGGTCGGAGGGCGCGCCCCCACCCTTGTGACCAGGGTGTGGGCCCCTTCACTTGATTCTTTCGCCAATATTTTTTATTAATTCCAAAAGTTATCTCCGTGAAGTTTCGGTTCATTCTGAGAACTTTTTTTCTGCACAAAAATAACATCATGGCAATTCTGTTGAAAACAGCATCAGTCCGGGTTAGTTCCATTCAAATCATGCAAGTTAGAGTCCAAAACAAGGGAAAAAGAGTTGGGAAAAGTAGATACGTTGGAGACGTATCAACTCCCCCAAGCTTAAACCTTGGCTTGTCCTCAAGAAATTTAGTTGACAAACTGAAAGTGATAAAGAAAAAAATTACAAACTCTGTTTGATCTTGCTGTTGCAAATATGTAAAGCCAGCATTCAAGTTTTCATCATAGATTATGAACTAACCATATTCACAATAACTTTCAGGTCTCACATTTATTCGTATCAATGGCATAATCAACTAGCGAGCAATAATAGTAAATCTCGGATGACAACACTTTTTCAAAACAATCATGATATCATATAACAAGATGGTATCTTGCTAGCCCTTTCTGAGACCGCAAAACATAACTGCAAAGCACCCCTGAAGATCAAGGACTGACTAGACATTGTAATTCATGGTAAAAGAGATCCAGTCATAGTCATACTCAATATAAATTAATGATGATACATACAAATGACAGTGGTGCTCTTTAACTGGTGCTTTTTATACGAGGATGATGACTCAGCAATAAAAGTAAATAGATAGGCCCTTCACAGAGGGAAGTAGGGATTTGCAGAGGTTCCAGAGCTCGAGTTTTAAAATAGAGATTGACTAATATTTTGAGCGGCATGCTTTCATTGTCGCATAACAACCAAGAGATCTCGGTATCTTCCATGCTACATACATTATAGACGGTTCCCAAACAGAATGGTAAAATATATACTCCCCCACCACCAACAAGCACACTCCACGGTTGGTCTGAAACAACGGGTACCGTCCAACTAACAACAGTCCTGGGGGAGTTTTGTTTGTAATTATTTTGATTTGATTTGCTTTGAGCATGGGACTGGGCATCCCGTTTACCAGCCATTTTCTCATGAATGTTTAGCGGAGTCCACTCATCATGAGAATAACCCACCTAGCATGGAAGATATTGACAGCCCTAGTTGATACATGAGCTGAGCATACAAAAAAAATTATCATTTGAAGGTTTAGAGTTTGGTACATGCAAATTTTCTTGGAACGGCAAGTAAATACCGCATATAGGAAGGTATGATGGACTCATATGAAACAACTTTGGGGTTTATGGAAGTGGATGCACAAGCAGTATTCCTGCTTAGTACAAGTGAAGGCTAGAAAGAGACTGGGAAGCGACCAACTAGAGAGTGACAATAGTCATAAACATGCATTGAGATTAACCAACATTGAGTGCAAGCATGAGTAGGATATAAATCACCATGAACATAAATACCATAGAGCCTATGTTGATTTTGTTTCGACTACATGTGTGAACATGTGCCAAGTCAAGCCACTTGAATCATTCAAAGGAGGATACCATCCTATCATACTACATCACAACCATTTTAATTTCCATGTTGGCACGCAAGGAAAACCATTATAAACTCCTAGCTAATTAAGCATGGCATGAGTAACTATAATCTCTAATTGTCACTACAAACATGTTTCATTCGTAATTGGTTGAATCAGGAACGACGAACTAATCATATTTACAAAAAACAAGCTAGGTCGAGTTCATACCAGCTTTTCCTCATCTCAATCATTTCATCATATATTGTCATTATTGCTTTTCACTTGCACGACCGAACGGTGTGAATAATAATAATAGTGCACGTGCATTGGTCTAAGCTGGAATCTGCAAACATTTATTCAAAGGAGAAGACAAGATAATATGGGCTCTTTGTTAGATCAACAGTAATGCATATGGGAGCCACTCAACATTTTCATCATGGTCTTGTCCTCTCGACCCCAAAGAAAAGAAAAGAACTTCAAAGAGACACACAGAAATATTTTTGGAATTTTTGTTTTTTGAAGAAATTAAAACAAGAACGAGAAAAACTATTTACATGGGAAAGCTCCCAACAAGCAAAAGAAGAACCGGAAATCTTTTGGGGTTTTCTTTTAATTTTACTACTACTAAGTATGCATAGAAAGTAAACTAACTACAACTATTTTTTTGTTTTTTCTCAAGGTTTTTCAAACACACAATAAGAAAGCGGAAAAAGAAATAAACTAACATGGATAACACAATGAAAAAGTATGAGCACCGACAACTGGAATGAGTGTGTGAAAATGAATGTAATGTCGGTGAGAAATACGTACTCCCCCAAGCTTAGGCTTTTGGACTAATTGGTTTACGGCCACTGGCCTGGTGGATATCCAAAGTTGTAGTTGGGGTTGTACTGAGACGCATCAGCTACTGCCTGAAGGGCTGCAGCATGAAGGCAAGTAGACTCCGCTGTTCTCTCATACTCGTTTGCCTCCTCTCTAGTTATAAAATATCGCCCATTCGCCTGAAAGTTAAAGAAAGCAGCAACAGGAAGAGTAACATGGATGGCGCATCGTCTATCAAAGATTAGTCGGTACTGGAGAATATGTTCGTTCCTCTTAAGAAACTGGTAGCGTACCATAGCCTCATAATCTAGAAAAGTAGGGGCAACTCAATATCATACCCCCTTATGGGTACACTAAAATATTTAGCTAAACAAGTTGCATAAATCCCCCCAAATAAATCTCCATAATTAGCATTAAGATGTAACCTCCTAGCAATAATGTGTAACGCCCTCGATGCGGCTATATCTCCACGACTTAGAGGCATAACCGCATTGAAAGCAATGTCGCAAGTTAGGCAATCATCACAACATCCAATGTAATACATAATAATGGGATGAGTAACATAGTTGGCTTACACTCGCCACGTCACACAAAGTACATAAATAGCATTACATCATTCAAGCACTCATGGCCCGACTACGGTGCCAAAATAAAAGACCAACCCAACATGCGACACGGTCCCGATCGCCCCGACTGGGCACCACTACTGATCATCAGGGAAAGAAACATAGTAACGGCGTGAGTCCTCGTCGAACTCCCACTTGAGCTCTAAGATCAACCAAGGCAATTAAGGGGAGTGGAGAGAAAGTCAACCCTCAGATCTAGGGTTTACTGTAGCAGCCTGGGTGCACAGGAACCGAGGCGACGGATCTCGCCGGAAACTTTGCCGGAGAGGAATGGGACAACCGGATCCGGCCGGCCCGTGGCCGGATCTGGCCGGCGGCGAGGGGCACGGCCTGCGGCGGCGATGGGGCGGCGGAACGCGGCTCCGGCGCGGGGCGGCCGACGTGTGGCGATGTGGTGAGGAGGTCGGCCGGACTTGCAACTGCGGTGGGCGGCGGAGACCTGCGGCGGCGCGGCGGGCGGCGCGAAGCGAGCGGGCGGCGCGGTGAGGGCGGCAGGCGGGCGGCGCGCCGGGCCGGGGAGGGCCCCGCACGGGCCTCGCGGGCCCGCGGGGTCGGCGGCGAACTGGGGACCGACCCAGGAACACGTGGCGCGGCGCGATTCTTCTGGTGGAGCCGGGCGGACACGTCCGACGCGCGGATTTTTGTCTGACGGCGGCGGGAGGAGTAGGGCTAGGGTTTCATCCGTGAATTGAAATGCGGGGTTCTTTAAATAGGCATAGGAGGAGCTAGGAGAGTCCAAATGAGGTGCGGTTTTCGGCCACGCGATCATGATCGAACGCTCTAGATAATGGAGAAGGTTTTGTTGGGTTTTGGGCCAAATTGGAGGGGTGTTGGGCTGCAACACATACGAGGCCTTTTCGGTCCCTCGGTTAACCGTTGGAGTATCAAACGAAGTCCAAATGGTACGAAACTTGACAGGCGGTCTATCGGTAGTAAACCAAGGCCGCTTGGCAAGTCTCGGTCCAATCCGGAAATGTTTAATCCCCACACACGAAAGAAAGGTATAAATGACCACCGGAGGAGAACGAAGCGCCGGAATGCAAAACGGACAACGGGGAAAATGCTCGAAAGCATGAGATGAACACGTATGCAAATGCAATGCACATGATGACATGATATGAGATGCATGACAACAACAACAACAACAACACACGGAGAGAAAAACCCGAACCCGAGAAAATAAAATAACTTAACACCAGAAACGGCAAGAGTTGGATTACATATTAGGTAAATCATATCCGGGGTGTTACATAATGCCCCCTAGATTATATCGTTTATCACCTAACACCGCACACTTGGGAACACTAAGATCTGGAACGCAAATGTGGCCTTGCTCATGTTTACCATCAATGCACCTACCGATAAAGAGAGCAAAATAATGTATGGCAGGAAAGTGAATGCTCCCCACGGTTGCCTATGTGATATTTCTAGTTTCTCCAACAGTGATGCTAGCAAGGAAATCATTGTATTCAGATTTATGAGGCTCACTAAGACTACCCCATTGTGGGACTTTACATGCATCACAAAAGTCTTCTAGGTCCATGGTATAAGATTCATCATAAAGATCAAATAGTACAGTATGAGTATTGCGCTTAGATGAAAACTCAAACCTCCGCACGAAGGAATCGGTGAGATAATAATACTGTAAGCATTGGTCCAATAAGAAGTCCTGAAGGACGGCATTTTGTATGCATAGAAGTCATCCTTGAAACCTACACGGTCCATAAATTCATCCAACGACCATTCACACGGCTTCACTTGAGCTTCTCTTGGCGGTTCAAGGTCCTGCTCACGAATCGCAGGCCTAGGTCCTTGCTTCCTCGAAGAATCACCTTGGTACATTCTCCTAGACATTTTTCTTCCTCTGAAATCTTTTTGAAATTTTTAGTGACTCAAAATAAAAGTGAACCAAACTCAACAAAATTGATAGCAACTACTCCGACAAGTGCCTAGAGGCTATATCATCCATCAAAACTACTTTGGACCATATAAATTTGACATGCAAGCTCAAGAACAAGGTCATCATAGCAGCAAAAATTTGCAATGAATAAAGCACTAGAACAAAAAACTAATTGGATCATTGGAGGAGTCACATACCAAAGAACAATCCCCCAAAGCAGTTTTATGAATGGAGCTTTGGGGAAGGAGATCGGAAATGGCAGCAAGATGAGCAAGAACACGGGTTTGAGCTACGGGATGATTTTTTCTGGAGTAAGAAGGAGTGGATGGGTGCTGGAATAAGTGGAGGGGTGCCACATGGGGCCCACAAGGTCAGGGGCATGCCCTAGGGGGGTGGGCGCGCCCTCCACCCTTGTGGCCAACTGGTGAGGCCCCCTGGTGTGTTCTTTGGACCAAAAATTCTAAAATGTTGAACAAAAAATCATACTAAATTTTCAGGGCATTTGGAGAACTTTTATTTTCGAGACATTTTTTATTGCATGGATAATTCAGAAAACAGACAGAAAATACTATTTTTGCTTTATTTACACTAAATAACATAAAGTAAAAGATGGGTATAGAGAGTTGTGCTTTCTAAATTCATCCATCTCGTGATCATCAAAAGGAATCCATTAACAAGGTTGATCAAGTCTTATTAACAAACTTCTTCCGAATGACTTGAAACCGGAGGACTTTCAAATAACACTAGGTTACCTCAACGGGGATATGCATTTCCCCAACAATAAGAATATCATATTTCTTTTTGACAGTAGGAAGAGGGAATTCAAAACCTCCAATAGTAATAGTTGAAATTTTTCCAACAGAATTGATACTATGAACTTGAGGTTGTTTCTTTGGAAAGTGTGCCGCATGCTCATTACCATTAACATGGAAAGTGACTTGCGTTTGTTGCAATCAATAACATCCCCTGCAGTATTCAAAAAGGCTCTACCAAGGATAATCGACATACTATCGTCCTCGGGAATATCAAGACTAACAAAGTCTGTTAAGATAGTAAGGTTTGCGACCTCAACAGGCACATCCTCACAAATACCGATGGGAATAGCAGTTGATTTATCAGCCATTTTGCAAAGAAATTTCAGTAGGTGTCAACTTATTCAATTCAAGTCTATGGTACAAATAGAAAGGCATAACACTAACACCGGCTCCAAAATCACATAAAGCAGTTTTAACAGTTTCTTTTAATGGAGCATGGTATAGTTGGTACTCTTGGATCTCCAAGTTTCTTTGATATTCCACCCTTAAAAGTATAATTAGCAAGCATGGTGGAAATTTCAGCTTCCGATATCATTATTTTATTAGTAACAATATCTTCCATATATTTAGCATAAGGAGGCATTTTAAGCATATCACTCAAACGCATACGCAAAAAGATAGGTCTAATCATTTTCAGCAAAGCGCTCAAAATCCTCATCATCCTTTTTCTTGGATGGCATAGGAGGAAAGGGCCTGGGTTTCTGAACCCATGGTTCTCTTTCTTTACAATGTCTCCTAGTAACGAAATCTCTCTTATCATAACGTTGATTCTTTGATTGTGGGTTGTCAAGATCAACAACAGGTTCAATCTCTATATCATTATCATTACTAGGTTGAGCATCAACATGAACGCCATTATTAACATTATTACTAGGTTCATGTTCATCACCAGATTGTGTCTCGGCATCAAAAATAGAAATATCATTGGGATTTTCATGAGTGTCTATAGCAGGTTCACTAGCATGAAAAGTCCTATCAGTTTTCTTTTTCTTTTTAGTACGAGGACTAGGTGCATCAGTATTAGTTCTCTGAGAATCCTGCTCAACTCTCTTAGGATGGCCCTCAGGATACAAAGGTTCCTGGGTCATCTTACCACCTCTAGTCGTAACCCTTACATCATTATCATTATTATTATTATTCAACTCATTAAGCAAATCATCTTGAGCCTTAAGTACTTGTTCTACTTGAGTTGTAGCCATGGAAGCATGTTTACTAATAAGCTTAAGATCATTCATAGTACTATTCATATAATTACTCAAGTGATCAAGCATGTAAGCATTACGTTTAATTGTTGATGACCCACAAGTATAGGGGATCAATCGTATCTCTTTTTGATAAGTAAGAGTGTCGAACTCACGGAGAAGCAGAAGGAAATGACAAGTAGTTTCCGGTAAGGTATTGTCAGCAAGTGCTGGAATTGTAAGTATCGGAGTAGTTTGATAGCAAGATAATTTGTAACGAGCAAGTAACAATAATAGTAAAAAAAAAGTGCAGCAAGGTAGCCCAATCCTTTTGGGGCAAAGGACAGGCCAAAATGGTCTCTTATGATAAGCAAAGCATTCTTGAGGGTACATGGGAATTTCATCTAGTCACTTTCATCATGTTGGTTTGATTTGTGTTTGCTACTTTGATAATTTGATATGTTGGTGGACCGGTGCTTAGGTGTTGTTCTTACTTGAACAAACCTCCTACTTATGATTAACCCTCCCGCAAGCATCCGCAACTACGAGAAAAGTATTAAGAATAAATTCTAACCATAGCATTATACTTTTGGATCCAATCGGTCCCTTACGGAATAGCGGATAAACTGGGGTTTAAGCTTCTGTCACTCTCGCAACCCACCATATAATTGCTACTCCACAATGCATTCCCTTAGGCCCAAATATGGTGAAGTGTCATGTAGTCGACGTTCACATGACACCACTAAGGGAATAACAACATGCATACTATCAAAATATCAAACACATATCAAGTTCACATGATTACTTGAAACATGATTTCTCCTGTGACCTCAAGAACAGAAGTATCTACTCACAAATGATTGATACGTCTCCAACGTATCTACTTTTCCAAACACTTTTGAGCTTATTTTGGACTCTAACTTGCATGATTTGAATGGAACTAACCCGGACTGACGTTGTTTTCAGCAGAATTGCCATGGTGTTATTTTTGTGTAGAAATAAAAGTTCTCGGAATGACCTGAAAATTCACGGAGACACGTTTGGGAATTAATAAAAACTACTAGCAAACGAATCAGCATCAGGGGGCCCAGACCCTCTCCACGAGAGTGCAGGGCGCCCCCATGGGGCGCGCCCTGCCTCGTGGGCCCACTGAGACTCCCCCGACGTCAACTCCAACTCTATATATTCACGTTCGGGGAGAAAAAAATCAGAGAGAAGAATTCATTGTGTTTTACAATACGGAGCCACTGCCAAGCCCTTATCTTCATCGGGAGGGCTGATCTAGAGTCCGTTCGGGGCTCCGGAGAGGAGAATCCGTCGCCATCGTCATCATCAACCTTCCTCCATCACTAATTTCGTGATGCTCTCCGCCGTGCGTGAGTAATCCCATCGTAGGCTTGTTGGACGGTGATGGGTTGGATGAGATTTATCATGCAATTGAGTTAGTTTTGTTAGGCTTTGATCCCTAGTATCCATTATGTTCAAAGATTGATGTTGCTATGACTTTGCTATGCTTAATGCTTGTCACTAGGGCCCGAGTGCCATGATTTCAGATCTGAACCTATTATGTTTTCATCAATATATGAGAGTTCTTGATCCTATCTTGCAAGTCAATAGTCACCTATTATGTGTTATGATCCGTTAACCCCGAAGTGACAATAATCGGGATACTTACCGGTGTTGACCGTAGTTTGAGGAGTTCATGTATTCACTATGTGTTAATGCTTTGTTACGGTACTCAATTAAAAGGAGGCCTTAATATCCCTTAGTTTCCAATAGGACCGCGCTGCCACGGGAGGGTAGGACAAAAGATGTCATGCAAGTTCTTTTCCATAAGCACGTATGACTATATTCGGAATACATGCCTACATTACATTGATGAACTGGAGCTAGTTCTGTGTCACCCTAGGTTATGACTGTTACATGATGAACCGCATCCGGCATAATCCTCCATCACCGATCCATTGCCTACGAGCTTTCCATATATTATTCTTCGCTTATTTACTTTTCCGTTGCTATTGTTATCATCACTACAGAATACCAAAAATATTACTTTTACTACTGTTACCTTTTACCACCATTACCACTACTATCATATGACGTTGCTACCAAACACCTTGCTGCATATACTAAGTTTCCAGGTGTGGTTGAATTAACAACTCAGCTGCTAATACTTGAGAATATTCTTTGGCTTCCCTTGTGTCGAATCAATAAATTTGGGTTGAATACTCTACCCTTGAAAACTGTTGCGATCCCCTATACTTGTGGGTTATCAAGACCATTTTCTGGTGCTGTTTCCGGGGATCATAGCTCTATTCTTTGAGTCACTTGGGATTTATATCTGTTGATCACTATGAGGAACTTGAAAGATGAAAGAACCAAGATTTTTCCCTCAACTACGAGGAGAGGTAAGGAACTGCCATCTAGCTCTGCACTTGATTCTCCTTCCATTTTGAGTAAACTTGCGACACCTACTCCTGCTATCGATTCTGATATGTCGCATGTTATTGATGATGCCACTTCTGCTATGCATGATTCTTATGATGAAATTACTTCTATGCTTGATAGTACTATGCCATTAGGTGAATTTCTTGATGAACCACTTGCTAGGGTTAGAGAGAAGAAATTATTGAAACATATAATATTGATGAAAGTGATGATGAAGATTCTCCCCCTAGATATGAATTGCCTGATGTGCCTGAGGGTTATGTTATGGATGAAGAAACTGCTAGAGATCTTTTTGCTTGTAAAGATAGACATGATCTTAAGAAACGGTTAGCTATGCTGGAAGAAAAGTCTTTGGATGCTAGAATGAAATATGACCCTGCTTTTGCTACTTCACCTATCTGTATTTCTGATAAGGATTCTGATTTCTCTGTCGATCCTGAGTTAATTACTTTGGTTGAATCTGATCCTTTTTATGGCTATGAATTTGAAATTGTTGTAGCACATCTTACTAAATTGAATGATATAGCCACCCTATTCACTCATGAGGAAAAAATCCGTTACTACTATATCCTTAAGTTATTTCAGTTCTCATTAAAGGGTGATGCTAAAACATGGTTTAATTCCCTTGCTCATGATTGTGTGCGTAGTCCCCAGGATATGATTTATTACTTCTCTGCTAAATATTTTACCGCTCATAAGAAACAAGTTGCCTTAAGGGAAATACATAATTTTGTGCAAATTGAAGAAGAGAGTCTCCCACAAGCTTCCGGGAGGCTTCTCCGATTACTTAATGCTTTGCCTAATCATCCTCTCAAGAAGAATGAAATACTTGATATCTTTTATAATGGACTAACCGATGCTTCCAGAGACCACCTGGATAGTTGTGTTGGTTGTGTTTTCAGGGGAAGAACTGTTGAGCAAGCCGAATTGCTATTGAATAATATACTGAGTAATGTTAATGATTGGACACTTCCTGAACCAACTCCTAAGCCAACTACGAAGAAAAGGGGTATTCTATTTCTCAGACCTGGATATATGCAATAGGCAAAGAAATCTATGAAAGAAAAGGGTATTAAAGCTGAAGATGTTAAGAATTTACCACCTATTGAAGAAATACCTGGTCTTAATAACCTGACACAGGTAGTAAAGGTAAATTCTTTCTATAGATTTGATGAAGGTGATATTCCTCGTAATAAGTCTGCTAGCCAATGCTTGGATGAGTTTGATAATTTTATTGTTAAACAAGGAAACTTCAATTCTTATGTTGGTAGAAAATTGAAACGTAATGCTTATATGATTGAACACTTGAGTGATTATATGTCTAGAGTTAAAGGTGACCTTAAACTTCTTAGTAAACATGCTTCTATGGTTACCACTCAGGTAGAACAAGTGCTTAAAGCACAAGATGATTTTCTCAATGAATTAAATAATAAGAAAAATGATAATGATGTTAGAGTTGAGGAAGATTCTCAGAGAACTAATGTTGATGCACCTAGTCCTTCTAAGGAGAAGAAAAAGAAAAATGATAGGACTTTGCATGCTTCTAGTGAACCTATTGTTGACACACCTGAGAATCCCAATGATATTTCTATTTCTGATGCTGAAACACAATACGGTAATGAACATGAACCTAGTGATAATGTTAATGATGATGTTCATGTTGGTGCTCAACCTAGCAATAACAATGATGTAGAGATTGAACCTGTTGTTGATCTTGATAACCCACAATCAAAGAATCAACGTTATGATAAGAGAGACTTTGTTGCTAGGAAGCACGGTAAAGAAAGAGAACCATGGGTTCAGAAACCCATGCCTTTTCCTCCTGAACCATCCAGGAAAAAGGATGATGAGGATTTTGAGTGCTTTGCTGAGATGATTAGACCTATCTTTTTGCGTATGCGTTTGACCGATATGCTTAAAATGAATCCTTATGCTAAGTATATGAAAGATATTGTTACAAATAAAAGAAAGATACCGAAAGCTGAAATTTCCGTCATGCTTGCCAATTATACTTTTAAAGGTGGAGTACCTAAGAAACTAGGAGATCCAGGAGTACCAACTATACCATGCTCCATTAAAATAAACTATGTTAAAACTGCTTTATGTGATCTTGCAGCCGGTGTTAGTGTTATGCCTCTCTCTTTATATGGTAGACTTGATTTAAATAAGTTGACACCTACTGAAATATCTTTGCAAATGGCTGATAAATCAACTGATATACCTGTCGGTATTTGTGAGGATGTGCCTGTTGTGGTTGCAAACAATAATATTTAACGGACTTTATTATTCTTGATATTCCCGAGGACGATAGTATGTCTATTATTCTTGGTAGACCCTTTTTGAATACTGCAGGGGCTGTTATTGATTGCCACAAAGGCAATGTCACCTTTCATGTTAATCGTAATGCGCATACGGTACACTTTCCTAGGAAACAACCACAAGTCCACAGTATCAATTCTATTGGAAAATTTTCCACAATTACTATTGGAGGTTTTGAATTCCCTCTCCTTACTGTCAAGAAGAAATATGATATTCTTATTGTTGGGGATATGCATATCCCCGTTGAGGTAACCTAGTGTTATTCGAAAATTCTCCGGTTTCATGTTATTTGGAAAGTGTTTGTTAACAAGACTTGATCAACCTTGTTAGTAGATTCCTTTTGATGAGCATGAGATGGATGAAGTTAGAAAGCACAACTCTCTGTACCCTCCTTTTACTTTCTATTATTTAGATTAAATAAAGCAAAAATAATAATTTATGTCTGTTTTTTGAATTATCCTTGCAATAAAATACCCCGAAAATTAAAGTTCTCCAAATGTCCTGGAAATGATATATGATTTTTTGTAGAATATTTAAGAATTACTGGCACTGGGAACACACCAGGGGGCCACCATCTAGCCACGAGGGTGCAGGGCGCGCCCACCCCCCTGGGGCGCGCCCCCTGCCTCGTGGACCCCATGTGGACACCCTCCACTTATTCCAGCACCCACTCACTTCGTCTTCCTCCAGAAAAAAATCCTCCCATAGCTCAAACCCGTGTTATAGCTCATCTTGCTGCCATTTTCGATCTCCTTGCTCAAAGCTCCATTCACAAAACTGTTTGGGGAGATTGTTCTTCAGTATGTGACTCCATTGGTCCAATTAGTTTTTGTTCTAGTACTTTATTTATTACAATTTTTTGCTGCTAAGGTGACCCTGTTCTTGAGCATGCATGTGAAATTTATATGTTCCGAAGTAGTTTTAATGCATGATATAGCCTCTATGCACTAATAGGAGTAGTTGCTATCAATTTTGTTGAGTTTGGTTCACTTTTATTTTGAGTCACTAAAAAATTTCAGAAATTTTTCAGAGAAAGAAAATGTTCAGGAAAATGTACCAAGGTGGTTCCTCAAGGAAGCAAGGACCAAGGCTCGCGATACATGAACCACCGAGGGAAGCTCAAGTGCGGCCTTGAGAATGGTCGTCAAAGGATTTTATGGTCCAGGCAGGCATCAAGGATGAATTTGACGCGTATATGCGTAATGTTGATCTTGAGGACTTCGTGTCAGATAAGTGCCTGCAGTACCATTACCTAACTGATTCCTTTGTGAGGAGGTTTAAATTTACATCCTCGCGCAATTCTCACATTGTTTTATTTGATCTTTATTATAAATCATATACCATGGACCTAGAAGATTTTAATACTACTTGTAAACTCCCGCAGTGGGGCAATGTTAGTGAACCTTGCAAATCTGAATATAAAGACTTTCTTGCTGGTATCACTGTGGGGGAATAAAGGGAAATCACACAAGCCACCATAGGGAGCATTCATTTCCCTTCCATACATTATTTTTCTCTCTTTATAGGTAGATGCATTAATGGTAAAGATGAGGCTTGTCACATGTGCGTTCCAGATCTTTGTGTCCTCAAAAGTGCGGTATTAGGAGATAAACAATATAACTTGGGGGCCATTGTGGCATGAAGGTTGCATCTTCAAGGTATAAGTGGAGATTTGTTTGGTGGAATTTATGCAACTCGTGTAGCGAATTATCTTAATGTACCCATACATGGAAATGATATAGAACAACCTCATGCTTACCTAGATTATAATGTTATGGTTCGCCATCAGTTTCTAGAGAGGAAGGAACTGTTCCTCCAGTACCGACTAATCCTTGACAGACAGTGCACAGTCCATGTTGCCCTCCCTGCTCCTACTTTGTTTAATTTTCAAGAAAAAAGGTGATATGTTATAACCAGGGAGGAGGCGAACGAGTACGAGAGGAGGATGGAGGTAGCTCGCCTCCAAGCTGCAGCTCTTCAGGCAGTAGCTGCTGCATCTCAGTACGACCCCAGCTACAACTTTGGATATCCACCAGGCCAGTAGTGGCCATAGACCAACTTAGGCCAAAAGCCTAAGCTTGGGGGAGTACGTATTTCTCATCGACATTACATTCATGTTCACACACTCATTCTAGTTGTCGGTGCTCATACTTTTTCATTGTACTATCCATGCTAGTTTATTTTCTTTTCTAAGCCTTCTTCTTGTGTGTTTGAAAAACCTTAAGAAAAAACAAAAAAAAATAGTTGTAGCTTTTAGCTAGTTTACTTTCAATGCTTGTAGTAGTAGTAATTAAAGAAAACCCAAAAAGATTTCTCGTTCTTCTTTTGCTTGTTGGGAGCTTTCCTGTGTAAATAGTTTTATTTATTTTCTTATTCTTTGGGGGTCGAGAGGAGAAGACCATGATGAAAATGTTGAGTGGCTCTCATATGCATTATTGTTGATTTAACCAAGAGCCCATATTACCTTGTCTTCTCCCTTGTATTAAATGCTTGCACATTATAGCTTAGTCCAATGCACGTGCACTATTATTATTATCCACACCATTTGGTCGTGCAAGTGAAAGGCAATAATGACGATATATGATGGACTGATTGAGATGAGAGAAGCTGGTATGAACTCGACCTATCTTGTTTTTGTAAATATGATTAGTTCATTGTTCCTGATTCAGCCTATTATGAATGAAACATGTTTGCAATGAAAATTACAGATTATAGTTGCCCATGCCATGCTTAATTAGCTAGGAGTTTATAATAGTTTACCTTGTGTGCCAACATGCTATTAAAATGGTTGTGATGTGGTATGATAGGGTGGTATCCTCCTTTGAATGATTCGAGTGGCTTGACTTGGCACATGTTCATGCATGTAGTTGAAACAAAATCAACATAGCCTCCATGATATTTTTGTTCATGGTGATTTATATCCTACTCATGCTTGCACTCATTGTTGATTAATCTTAATGCATGTTCATGACTATTGTCTCTCTCCAGTTGGTCGTTTCCCAGTCTCTTTCTAGCCTTCACTTGTACTAAGCGGGAGTACTGCTTGTGCATCCACTTCCACAAACCCCCAAAGTTATTCCACATGAGTCCACCATACCTTTCTATAAGTGGTATCTACCTGCCGTTCCAAGTAAATTTGTATGTGCCAAACTCTAAACCTTCAAATGAAATTCTGTTTTGTATGCTCGAATAGCTCATGTATCAACTAGGGATGTCTATATCTTCCATGCTAGGTGGGTTATTCTCATGATGAGTGGACTCCGCTCATCACCCACGAGAAAATGGCCGGTAACCGGGATGCCCAGTCCCATGCTCAAATCAGAATAATTGCAAACAAAACTCCCCTAGGATTGTTGTTAGTTGGAGGCACCCATTGTTTCGGACAAGCCATGGATTGATGTTTGTTAGTGGTGGGGGAGTATAAACTTTACAATTTTGTTTGGGAACCGCCTATAATTTGTGTAGCATGGAAGATATTGAGATCTCTTGGTTGTTATGTTGACAATGAAAGTATACCACTCAAAAAATTATTTATCTCTGTTTCAAAACTCGAGCTCTGGCACCTCTGCAAATACCTGCTTCCCTCTGCGAAAGGCCTATCTATTTACTTTTATGTTGAGTCATCATCCTCTTATTAAAAAGCACTAGTTGGAGAGCACCGCTATTATTCACATGCATTGCTATTAATTTACATTGAGTATGACTGTGACTGGATCTCTTTTACCATGAATTACATTGTCTAGTCAGTCCTTGATCTTCAGGAGTGCTCTGCATTTATGTTTTGCGGTCTCAGAAAGGGCTAGCAAGATACCATCTTGTTATATCATGTTATGATAGTTTTGAGAAAGTGTTGTCAGCTGAGATTTATTATTATTGCTCGCTAGTTGATTATGGCATTGATATGAGTAAACATGAGACCTAAATATTATTGTGAATATGGTTAGTTCATAATCTTTGCTGAAAACTTGAATGCTGGCTTTACATATTTGGAACAACAAGATCAAACAGAGTTTTTAAAATTTTTCTTTATCAATTTCAGTTTGTCAACTGATATGATTGAGGACAAGCAAAGGTTTAAACTTGGGAAGTTGATACGTCTCCAACATATCTACTTTTCCAAACACTATTGACCTTGTTTTGGACTCTAACTTGCATGATTTGAATGGAACTAACCCGGACTGACGTTGTTTTCAGCAAAATTGCCATGGTGTTATTTTTGTGCAGAAATAAAAGTTCTCCGAATGACTTGAAAGTCCACGGAGACACGTTTTGGAATTAATAAAAATATTGGCGAAAGAATCAGCATCAGGGGGCCCACACCCTGTCCACGAGGGTGCAGGGCGCCCCCCTGGGGCGCCCCTGCCTCGTGGGCCCCCCGAGACTCCACCGACATCAACTCAAACTCTATATATTCACGTTCGGGGAGAAAAAATGAAAAAGAGAAGGATTCATCGCGTTTAGCGATACGGAGCTGATGCCAAGCCCTAATCTTCATCGGGAGGGCTGATCTGGAGTCTGTTTGGGGCTCCGGAGAGGGGAATTCGTTGCCATCGTCATCATCAACCTTCCTCCATAAGCAATTTCATGATGCTCTCTGCCGTGCGTGACTAATCCCATCGTAGGCTTGCTGGACGGTGATGGGTTGGATGAGATTTACCATGTAATCGAGTTAGTTTTGTTAGGGTTTGATCCCTAGTATCCATTATGTTCTAAGACTGATGTTGCTATGACTTTGCTATGCTTAATGCTTGTCACTAGGGCCTGGGTGCCATGATTTCAGATCTAAACCTATTATGTTTTTATGAATATATGTGGGTTCTTGATCCTATCTTGCAAGTCAATACTCACCTACTATGTGTTATGATCCGGTAACCCCCAAGTGACAATAATTGGGACCACTCCTGATGATGACCATAGTTTGAGGAGTTCATGTATTCACTAAGTGTTCATTGTAACACCCTGAGAATCATGCTACAGTAATCTCCCCCTAATGGTGGCCATGTCACCATGATTACTATGTAGCTTGCCACTTGTCCAAAAATCAAAGCCTTTTTGAATTTTAAAATAAGTCAAATAAATTATTTTCTTTGAGCAGTAAAACTAAAATGCTCACCCTATCCTATAAATTTCCCTGATTACTGTCTTGTTGAAACCAACCTCTTCTGAATTCCCAAAATGTCCATGGGAATTAATTCAGTGCTCCAGCAGCATTTAAATTGGCCTTTTCAATTTCTAAAATTGATTAGGCAACTCCCTTTGACCCCAAACTTTTTGTTCCATCTCAAGGTATTGTGTTAGCTTTATGTGCCAAGTTTTGTTAAAAACAAAACTCATTTGGTACTAAAAGAAAAATGCAAACCCGGAGCAAAGGCAAAACAGTTAAGTAAATAAGAAAAAGGGGGGAACCTATCACTCGGCCTCTGGGCCTTGAAGTAATAGTTTTGGCCCAGCCCACCCCCAATCCTCTCCTACAAGCTATAGGAGCAGGCAGGACAGCTGTGGCACCATCTCCATGGCAAACACCACATGTCGAGCATCCCCCGACTCTCATGCCCTATATGGTTGCGCAGCAGCCCTCCCCCCTCGCCCTAATGCTGTCCGCATCTCCCCCTTCTTCCCAACACCGCCGTTGCTCTCCCCCGCCCGCGTCCGAGCTCAACCAAGCGTCACCGTCACCCCACCGCCGCCGACCATGTGCACCGACGACTCCTCGTGCCATGGGAGGTTGTCTTGGAGGTCCAACGGCGTCGGCTTCATCATCTCCACCAACGGATCGAGGCGTCCGCATCGATGCCTATCATGGCCTCCTTCCGCTAGCACGGTCGCCGGACGCCGTTCATCGATCTGCTGCTCCAGGCCACCGTCGATCCACCTCGAGCTCGTCCACGAATCCTCCAGGGTGAGCCGCATTGATTCCCCCTGCTCACCCCCCTCTTTCCATCACTGTAGACCGTGTACGCCTCCTTCCCTATTCGCCCCGCTCACCGTGGCTGCCCCCGAGCTCCTGCATGCCTTGGGCGCCACTGCCCGTGTCTGTGGCCGCGCGGCGCACGCCCTATGCGCCCCTCGCCTGGCCGCACCCCCGCCGCTGCTCGCCAATTGCCGTTGCTGTTGTTGCTCCCGTCGGCGACCACTATGGCTTCTGCTGTCGCCCCGCACTGCTGTTAATGCTCGCACCGCCGCCTAGCTCCCCGCTCCCCCGCGCCGCAGCGCCTGCACCCCCACCGATCGCGTCTGCGCTCGCCGTGGCCCAAGGCCATGCCATTGGCCGCCCCTTCCCCTCGCCGGTCTTCCCCGTCGCCCGGTGGCCTTGGCCGCTGCCAGCTACGGCGCCCCAACCACTCGCCCACACCGGCATAGCCCCGGTCCGACCACCGTGCGCCCTGCTTCCCCTGCGGCTTGCAGCCAAGCCCCGCCTCGCTCCGCTCACCTGCTCCACGTGCCCGGTCCGCTCTGTCGCCACCCTCCACCGGCGTCGCCCTCCGTCGATGCCACCGCACCGCCCACCACCACTGCCGTCGTGGCCGGCGCCCACCAGCACCGTTGCGCCCTTCTAGGCAGGCTCCCCGTCGCCCAGGCGGGTTTGCCCGCACACGGCTCCGCTCCGCTAAAGCTAGCGCTCGTTAGGCCCCTCGGGCCTATGACATATGGGCCCCACGCCCTTGTTTAGATAAAAAAGAAATGTAAAAACATATTAATAAAAATAATTAATTAGTTAGTTAATCGCTTAATTAACTTAATTAATCAATCTTAATTGAACTAATGAACTAGATTAGTTAATTTAAACTGTAGTTAGATAACGGTGTGCATGACAGGGGGACCCCACCCCGTGTTGACCAGTCAAATGTTGACTGATCAACTGGGACCCCCTAGCCCACCTGTTAGCCACTGGGTACAGTTCTGTGTATCCTCTGCTGGGTGCATCTAGCATTTTAGCATTTATTTTCGAATTATTAGTAATTTCAGAATATTGCTAAAACTTCAGTAAATCATAGAAAATAAATCGTAGCTTGGATGAAAAAGTTTTATTTATGAAAGTTGCTCAGAACGACGAGACGAATCTGAATACGCGGTCCGTTCATATGTCACATGAACCTAGCATGCTGAACATGGAACATTCCCCCTCCGGTCCTCTGTCTGACACAGGTCTGGAACCGGGAAAACATTCCCGGTTGACTTCCCCTTTCACCGGTAGCGTGTAGCACCGCGTTAGAACACGTCTAGCTCTGCATGTTGTCCTGTTATGCACTTGCTTGCTATGTATTTGTTGTTTCTCCCCCCCCCCTCTTCTCTTCGGTAGACCCCGTAACGATGTTGATACCCCTGTGACCGACGACCCCTCCTTCTCGTCTGAGCGACCAGGCAAGCAAACCCCCCCCCTTGAGCATTCCGATATCGCCCATTTCTTTCCCTCTCATGCTTGCTTTAGAACTCTACTGCTTTATGTATGATCCTACTCTGATGCATAGCCTGTTTCTCTTACCTGCTTTCTTACCTTACCTGCTTATTCTAAATTGCTTAGTATAGGTTGGTTAGAGATCCATCAGTGACCCCATCTTGTCCCAGTTGCCTCGCTTTATGTTCGATGACTCGATGAACGTGATCGACGTCCAGGCCCCAACACCGCACATCACCCCCCCTAGTTGTACGACTCTGCAGAGTTACCATCGAGTGCCGAGGGTGGAACCTCTTACATCACTCCTGATGAGATCTCTGTAGTGTAGCTATACGGTCGAGGTCATCGAGGGTGATTTCCTCCTTAACCACTTCTGTTACGGCTCTATCGTGCAACCCCTCAAGTGTGAACCTCGAGGGTGGATCCTCTTACGTTCACCTTGACGACAACATCAAGTGGAATTCACCGGGGGTGATTCCTCGGGTTTTCCCCTTGGTGTTAGACACACAGTTGCTATGGTTACTATGACTTTGCACTGAGCCATGTTACTAAAGACGGGTCGGCCCTGAGGGGTACCCGCGTGAGCTTAATAGCGAGTGATGTGGAGTCGGGTTGACCTGGAAGGTGCCCGCGAGATACTTACGAGGCATGGTCGGGCATTCTTAGCCATTGCCGCAAGTACTCGAGACGGGGCGACGGGGTCACATCGATCATGAGTCTCTGCTCGTTACCGCGTGCTCCTAATCCATTATGGTTTGGATATTTGATCCGAGGGGCCTCTGACCTGATAGCACTAACCATCACGTGGGCATAGTATGGGCGTTCTGCGTCGTATGCATCAACCGAAGATTAATAGACGTCATGCGATTGAGCGGCGCGCGTCGGGTTGGACTGGTAAGCTCCTGCCTTTTTAAGGAGGTAGCTAGGTCTGCTCACCGGCCGCCCACGCAACATGCAGGAGTTCCGGCAGCGATGGCCCAACACCCCTGGGGGCATAGGCTTAGTCCGGCGTGCTGACCTCTCTATTAAGCCTAGGTCGGGTTGCGGCGTATTGTTTGGCTGAGGCCGGGCATGACCCAGGAAAGTGTGCCCAACTGGAGTTAATCGAGCGTGATGGGTAAGTTGGTGCACCCCTGCAGGAAAGAAAACATCTATCGATAGCCTGTCCTACAGTAACGGACACTTGGAGTTGTATCCCGGTCGATACAACTAGAACTGGATACTTGTGATGAGAAATGAATGGATATGAGAAATGGATAGTATGGCTTTGGGATTGCTTTCTCGCAGGGGGTCGAGAAAGGATCTCTGGCCGAGGTTGATAACACTTCTACTACTTTACTTTATGCTACTCTACTCCCTCCTGTTGCTGCAAGATGGTGGGTTCCAGAAGATGCTAGTCTTCGATAGGCTAGGCTTTCCCCTTCTCTTCTGGCATTCTGCAGTTTAGTCCACAGATACAACCCTTATCCTTTGATACAGATGCATACTTAGTTTAGATCTGATGTAAGTCTTGCGAGTACTTTGGATGAGTACTCACGATTGCTTTGATACCTCTTTTTCCCCCATACCCGATTGTTGCAACCAGATGACGGATCCCAGGAGCCAGACGACACCACTAATGATTACTACTACCCCTAGGGTGCCTACTACAATGTGACGGCCGCTGACAACTTGGAGTAGTTAGGAGGCTCCCAGGCAGGAGGCGTTGCCTTCTCGATCGTAGATGCTTTTGTGCTAGCCTTCTTAAGGCAAACTTGTTAACTTATGTCTGTTCTCAGATATTGATGCTTCCGCTGACTCTTGTGTATTTGAGCTTATGTATTCGAGCCCTCGAGGCCCCTGGCTTGTAATATAAAGCTTGTATTATTTTAATTTGTGTCTAGAGTTGTGTTGTGATATCTTCCCGTGAGTCCTTGATCTTGATTGTACACATTTGCGTGTATGATTAGTGTATGATTGAATCGAGGGCATCACATTAATGCTTTGGTCCAGTACTCTATTAAAAGGAGGCCTTAATATACCTTAGTTTCCAATAGGACTCCGCTGCCACGGGAGGGTAGGACAAAAGATGTCATGCAAGTTCTTTTCCATAAGCATGTATGACTATATTCAGAATACATGCCTACATTACATTGATGAACTGGAGCTAGTTCTGTGTCACCCTATGTTATAACTGTTGCATGAGGAATCGCATCCGACATAATTATCCATCATTGATCCATTGCCTACGAGCTTTTTACGTATTGATCTTTGCTTAATTACTTTTCCGTTGCCACTGTTACGATTGCTACAAAAACTACTACTATTACTTTTGCCACCGTTACCGTTACTTCCATACTATTTTGCTACTAAATATTTTGCTGCAGATATTAAGCCTTTCAGGTGTGGTTGAATTGACAACTCAACTGCTAATACTTGAGAATATTCTTTGGCTCCCCTTGTGTCGAATCAATAAAATTGGGTTGAATACTCTACCCTCGAAAACTGTTGCGATCCCATATACTTGTGGGTTATCAATGATCAACATGTTCATGATCAGGGGAGTATTAAATAGCATAATGGATCTGAACATATAATCTTCCACCAAATAAACCATATAGTAATCAACTACAAGATGTAACCAACACTACTTGTCACCGACAAGCACCAATCTATAGTCCCGGTAACAAGATTAAACACAAGAGAGGAACTAGGGTTTGATATGAGATGGTGTTGTTGAAGATGTTGATGAAGATTGCCCTCCCCAAGATGGAGAGTGGTTGGTGGTGATGATGACGATGATTTCCCCCTCCGGGAGGGAAGCCCCCAGCGGAATCGCTCCGCTGGAGGGCAAAAGTGCTCCTGCCCAAGTTCCGCCTCGAGACGGCAATGCTCCGTCCCGAGAGTCTTCCTCTTATTTTTTTTCTAGGTCAAAATGCCTTATATACCAAAAGATGGGCACCGGAGGTGGGCCGAGGAGGCCACAACCCCCTAGGGCGCGCTAGGGGGCCCTGGCGTGCCCAGGTGGGTTGTGCCCACCTGGTGGCCCCCTCTGGTAGTTATTTGCTTCAGTAATTCTTATATATTTCATAAAAAATCACCGTCAAGTTTCAGCTTGTTTGGAGTTGTGCAGAATAGGTAGCCTGAGATAGTTTTTTCAGGTCCAGAATTCCAGCTGCCGGAATTCTCCCTCTTGGTGTGTACCTTGCAAATTATGAAAGAAAAGGCATTAGAATTACTCCAAAAAGCATTATTATGGATAAAACATTATAATTAACAGTAATAAAACATGATGCAAAATGGACATATCAACTCCCCCAAGCTTAGACCTCGCTTGTCCTCAAGCGAAAACCGAAATCGAAAAACATGTCCACATGCTTTGAGAGAGAGGTCTCGGTAAAAACAAAATACGGACATAGAAGCATCATGTTGATTATTATAACAGCAACAAAATTAAACATAGGACTTTTATCATAGAACTTTCATCATATACTTCTCATGAATAAGCAATAGTTCATCACACAATCGAAGTATAAAGCAAAAAATCTATTAGAAACTGACAAACTATGTTCTCAGTCAACTTTGCAACTACAATTCAGCATCTTTTCAGGAAGAGTCACATGTTGGAGCCTTTAGGCAAGTCCACATACTCAACCATCATATAGTCTTCTTATGATTGGTAACACTCACCTCGTACCCATGAGCAAAACGTTTCAACCAAACACATAGAAAGATAGGAGCTTATGATTTTTCCTCCCAACGTACTCACCTCAAGGGTGATGTCAACAATAATAACTCATGCCACCCATATTCAACTGGACATATGTGCCTAGATCTTTCCTCACCACATGATGCTTGCCAAAAGAGAAAATAAAAAGGAATAGAAGGAAAACTTTGACTCTTTGCATAAAATTAAAGGATAGGCCCTTCCCAGAGGGAAGCAGAGGTTGCCATGCGCTTATTTGTTTGTATGCTCAATACCTTAGTGCAAGAGAACGTCATGTTGTATTGCCCCTTAATATGACAACATTTATTATGCAGTCTGGCGCTTTTATTCTTTGTCATCCAAGTTCATACAACGCTCAATTTTCTCTTACACTAAATGATCTCACACTTTTAGAAGCAATTTTTATTGCCTTTTTGCATCGATGATAACTTACTTGAGGAATCTTGCTCAATCCCTAGATAGGTATGGTGGACACTTGAAAAAGATTTGAGTTTAAGGGTTTTTGGATGTAGAAGTAGTATCTCTACTCAGTGTGGAATTTTTGGCTGGCAAAGATAGGGGCAAGCATCACATGTTAAAGTATTTCAGAGAATATGACTTCTATGTGAATATAAACAAACATAAATCATTAAGTTGTCTTCCTTGTCCAATGTCAACAATTTTGGCGTATAATATTTTGATGAGGGCTCACAATCACAAAAGATTTCTTGGATAGTATATCTATATGTGAATCTTCTCTTCCTTTATTAATTCTTTCATGAGTTGCATCATTGACTAATGCTATGCTTGTCAATCTCTAATAAAATTTTCTACTTAAACTTTTCCTTATCTCGTGCTATCACCAACCATAGGATTAGTATATGATCTTATTGATTTATTTCCTTTCTTATATTTATTTACTTCCTCTTTTTCTTTCTTATTTGTTCTCTTTATTTGCAACATGAAAGTAAAGAAAGCAAAAACTCAAACTAACTTTATTATATAACTTTCACATGATTACAAGGATAAATCACTAAGCAAACTCTCAAATAAGAAAGGATCGAACTAAACTTTATTTCATCTAAAAGCAAAAGATCAAACTAAGATAAGTAAAAGCAAAAAGATAGTGGGATGATATGATACCGAGGCACCTCCCCCAAGCTTGGCGGAAGCCAAGGGGAGTGTTGTAACATCCCAAAATTATAAATTTTGGAATGTTATATTAAATAAATAGATTTAATTGATTGTTTGATTGTGGTGTGGGTGCTTGTGTGAAATTGAGTGAAATTCGAAACTTTTTGAAAGTTAAATGAGAGGGAATAAAATGACTTTCCCAAAACTTTCACTTTGCTTTTTGATCTCCAAGAATTCAAATTTATTTCATCACAAAACCCTAGAGAGAAGATGACATGACTTTATCCATTTAAATAAATGAAAAGGGTTGTTGATAAGATTTGAATTTCATTTGGAAATATTTCAAATTCAGAAACTTTAAGCAACTCAATGATTTTCATGAGAGAAGATAAAATTACTTCTTCAAAACATATGAAATATGAGTTAGAAGTTTAAAAGAATCAAATTTAAAGTCCCTTTGAAATTATTTTATATTTGGAGTTGTTTGGGTTTTATTCAAATTATTTTTCTCCAACAATAAAATAAATGGAAAATAGGGTAAAATGATTCCCTAGATCAGAAAATTGGAGAGAAATAAATTTGAAATCATTTTGGTATTTTTTAAAATGATTTTTATTGGGTTTTATTGCATCAGTAGCACTCTTTGCTTTATTTAAATTTGTGTGAATTTTATTTGATGCTAGAAAAATGTTCAATTCGTAGAAAATCTTTTTCTGGAAATTTTGATATATAATATGCCTATATTATATTTTTATTTTGTATGGTTTATTCTATTTTTGGTTGTCTATAAAAAATGTTTAAAAAACCGTTCCTCCGACTGGGCCGGCCCAGCTAGCCAGCCAGGCCCAGCCCAGCCGCATCGTCACCGACCTCCCGCAGGACACCAGCTCATGTACGTCGCCGCCGCCATCGGACTCTAACTCGGGCACGCCTCCCGTAGTCTGCCGCCCCCTCTATATATACTCCACCCACCGGGGCCCCTGGACCGCATCTCGCCGCCGCCGCGCATAGCCTGCACCGCCTCCGCCGATCCGCTGCCGCGCCGCACAGCGGAGCCGCCCGCGCTTTGCCCCGTGCAGCGCCGCAAGCCGCCGCCACCCGAGCGCCGCCGTCGCTGCTGCCCCGCCTCGCCGTGGCCGCCGCCGCCGACGACCGGCCGTCGGAACTGCCATGGACCGGCATAAACCAAACCCTAGATCAGTTTCCTGGTTTTTCTCCGTTTTTCTTTTAAGAAAACCTGGTTTTTATTAGTCTAGTTATTTAGAGAATGTTCGTCGTTTAGACCTTTGTAGCGAACGGTTTCGTCGGTTTAGGTTCTGTAGCGAGGGTTCACTCGATAGATTTTTTTCCTTTTCTTTTTTTATTTCGGCTAGGGACCTAGATGCAATTATTTTGTTTATAGTTTAGCCCCTGATCTTTAAACCCTCACTACTTTTTACTCGTTTGTCCAAATCCAACAAAACCAACGCCCACTTCTTCGTTATGATCCCCTCTATCCAGTAAAACAAATTAAACATATTTTTTTGAAAGTTTTAAAATTTGAATTCAAACTTCGTTTGATCGTAACTTGAGTTTTATAACTCCGATTGAGTTGATTCTTTATGCAAATTGAAGCTCTTGACCTAAACTTTCTGATAAGGCCAAATACACACAATTTTGGTACTGTTAGAAATTGTTTTTTGTTGCAAGGGTTTATTTGTTTTTTTGGAGTTTTCCGATATCTTTTCTTCGATTCTTTTGCATGATTGCTCATGTGTGGTTACTATTGCTTGCTTATGATAGATTGATCGAAGTGTGACGAGTAGAACTATCAGGAGTTATGAGTGCGAATCATCTTCATCAACAGTACAAGGCAAGTTCACACTTTGATCATATTTTATACCCAGTTTTTATGCATTAGTTACAACCCTCAAACATTGCATGAGTATGATCTCTTAACATGTGGGTTTTGGGAAGTAGATGATGAGGTAGAACCTATTGCCCTTTTTATTATCAAACCCTGGGAGTTACTTCTACATTATGCTTATACTGCCATGCTATGCTCGTAGACATGGATTGGGTTTGAGTGTATCCATGACAGATGTGAGATTGTTAATTAATGGTTAACTTAAGGTGGCTACTTAAATACACATCTGGGTGGATTGGTTGCGGGCACCTGGGGATATACCAGTGCTGTCCTCTTTGGTTCGCCACCCAGGCTCAAAGGGATCATAAGATTATTCATGCTAGAAACTTCCGTGTGCAGCCACAAGATATTATGGGCTCTAGCATAGTGGAGTAAGTTGCATGACCTCTTCCAGTGGTAGGCTAGCAGATATAGGGGATGTAGGTTGGTATGGTCTACCCGGTGTTAGAGTTAATGCTTCTGAAAAACTGTGTCTCGGTCATCTGTTTCTCAAGCACCTTGTAGTGTGAGAAATCCAACAGAGGAGATCGAGTCTTGTGGAGAAAAGTGTGCAAACCTTAGCAGAGTGTACAAACTAATCATGGTTAGCCATGTCCCCGGTTTTGGACATCTTGAGTATCAGGTTCTTGAATTATCAAGTTGATCTCATCACTTTACTTAATTAATTTGTTGGGTTCTAATTATTAATTTGGGATTGAGTTGGAGGAACCTTCTCAATGTTTTCAACCAACTTGGTAGTTAAATAAAATATATTCCTTTGAGGTAGGGAAAAATTGGCTTTATGCAAAAATTAAACTTAGAGCTTTCCACCAGCCAAATATGCATGTAGTGATAGCTATTATTCATCATTATCCTATGGTGTGAATTTGCCCGTACATTCAATGTACTGACCCTTTGTGGCTGCAACGACTCATGTTGTAGGAATCTTATGACGAGTAAGTGATACGTTAGGGTTGCGATTTCTACACTCAACTTTGTCATTGGTGTTGATGGGAAACCACAACCTTGTTGTTACTTCCGCTATTTGGATTGAGGTAATAGTATTTACATTACTTTATACATATGATTTACCTTTGTTATAAATCCTCGAGTATTGTGTGTGTCAGCATACCGATCCAGGGATGACACTTAAGCACAGAGACTTGACCGTTGATACGTCCATTTTGCATCATGCTCTTATATCGATATTTATCGCATTATGGGCTGTTATTTCACTTTATGTCACAATACTTATGGCTATTCTCTCTTATTTTACAAGGTTTACATAAAGAGGGAGAATGCCGACAGCTGGAATTCTGGGCTGGAAAAGGAGCAAATATTAGAGGCCTATTCTGCGCAACTCCCAAAGTCCTGAAACTTCACGGGACATCTTAAAAGAAATAAAGAAAAATCCTCGCCAAAGATGAAGGCCAGGGGGCCCACACCCTTCTCATGAGGGTGGGGGGCGCCCCCCCTAGGGCGTGCCCCCTACCTCATGGGCCCCCTGGTGGCTCTCCGATGCCCATCTTCTCCTATATGAGGTCTTTCGATGAGAAAAAAAATAGAAAGGAACTTTTCAGGACGAGACTCCGCCGCCACGAGGCGGAACCTTGGCGGATCCAATCTAGAGCTCCAGCAGAGCTGTTCTGCCGGGGATACTTCCCTCCCGGAGGGGGAAATCATCACCATCGTCATCACCAACGCTCCTCTCATTGGGAGAGGGCAATCTTCATCAACATCTTCACCAGCACCATCTCATCTCCAAACCCTAGTTCATCTCTTGTATCCAACTCTTGTCTCAAAGTCCGGGATTGGTGCTAGTAGGTTGCTAGTAGTGTTGATTACTCCTTGTAGTTGATGCTAGTTAGTTTATTTGGTGGAAGATCATATGTTCAGATCCTATATGCATATTATTACCCCTCTGATTATGAACATGAATATGCTTTGTGAGTAATTACGTTCATTCCTGAGGGCAAGGGAGAAGTCTTGCTATGAGTAGTCATGTGAATTTAGTATTCATTTGATATTTTGATAAGATGTATGTTGTCTAGCCTCTAGTAGTGTTATGTGAACATCGACTACATAACACTTCACCATTATTTGGGCCTAGAGGAAGGCATTGGGAAGTAATAAGTAGATGATGGGTTGCTAGAGTGACAGAAGCTTAAACCCTAGTTTATGCGTTGCTTCGTAAGGGGCTGATTTGGATCCATATGTTTCATGCTATGGTTAGGTTTACCTTAATACTTTTGTTGTAGTTGCGGATGCTTGCAATAGAGGTTAATCAAAAGTGGGATGCTTCTTCAAGTAAGAATAGCACCCAAGCACCGGTCCACCCACATATCAAATTATCAAAGTATCAAACGCGAATCATATGAACGTGATGAAAACTAGCTTGACGATATTCCCATGTGTCCTCGGGAGCACTTTTTCCTATTATAAGAGTTTGTTCCGGTTTGTCCTTTGCTACAAAAGGATTGGGCCATGTTGCTGCACTTTATTTACTTTTGTTACTTGTTGCTCGTTACAATTTATCATATCACAAAACTATCTGTTACCACTTATTTCAATACTTGCAGAGAATACCTTTCTGAAAACCGCTTATCATTTCCTTCTGCTCCTCGTTGGGTTCGACACTCTTACTTATCGAAAGGACTACGATAGATCCCCTATACTTGTGGGTCATAAAGACTCTTTCCTGGCGCCGTTGCCGGGGAGTGTAGCGCCTTTGGTAGGTGGAATTTGGTAAGGAAAAATTCATATAGTGTGCTGAAATTTACTGTCACTTGTTACTATGGAAAGTAATTCTCTGATGGGCTTGTTCGGGGTATCTTACCCTGTCCAGTAGAGCAAAGAGTTGCTCCTCAACCTACTGAACCTATTGAAAATGAAACTCCTTTTGAATTTCCTATGGCTATGATGGAAAAACTGCTAGCTAATCCTTTTACAGGAGATGGAACAAAGCATCCTGATGAGCACTTAATATATGTGGATGGAGTTTGTGGATTATTTAAGCTTGCAGGTATACCCAATGAGGTTGCTAAGAAGAAGGTATTCCCTTTATCTTTGAAGGGAGATGCATTGGTATGGTATAGGCTATGTGATGATATGAGATCGTGGGACTATAAAAGATTGAAGCTGGAATTTCATCAAAAGTATTACCCTATGCATCTTGTTCATCGTGATCACAATTATATATATAATTTCTGGCCTCGCGAAGGAGAAAACATCGCTCAAGCTTGGGGGAGGCTTAAATCAATGTTATATTCATGCCCCAATCATGAGCTCCAGAGAGAAATAACTATGCAAAGTTTTTATGCTCGGCTTTCTGAAAACAATCGCAACATGCTCGATACTTCTTGTGCTGGCTCTTTTATGATGAAGACTATTGAATTCAGATCGAATTTATTGGATAGAATTAAACGCAACTCTGAATATTGGGACCTCGACGAAGGTAAGGAGTCAGGGATGACACCTATGTTTGATTGTGTTAAATCTTTTATGGATACTGATATTTTCCGTAAGTTTAGCACTAAATATGGACTTGACTCTGAGATAGTAGCTTCTTTCTGTGAATCCTTTGCTACTTATGTTGATCTCCCTAAGGAGAACTGGTTTAAATATCATCCTCCCATAGAAGTAAAAGTAGCTGCACCTATTAAAGTTGAAGAAAAGACTGTCACTTATAATGATCCTATTGTTCCTACTTCTTATATTGAGAAACCACCTTTCCCTGTTAGAATAAAGGATCATGCTAAAGCTTCAACTGTTGTTCGTAAAAGCAATATTAGAACTTATACACCTCCTGAGCAAGTTAAAGTAGAACCTAATATTGCTATTGTTAAAGATCTCTTGTCTCATAATATTGATGGGCATGTTATTCAGTTCGAAGGTGAAACTACTAGAATTGCTAAACCTTGTGCTAAAGATAAACATAAACCTGTGGTAGGCGTGCCTGTTATTTCTGTTAAAATAAGAGATCATTTTTATCATGGCTTATGTGATATGGGTGCTAGTGCTAGTGTTATACCTCATGACTTATACAAAGAAATTAAGAATGAAATTGCACCTGCTGAGTTAGAAGATATTGATGTCATAATTAAACTTGCCAATAGAGATACTATTTCAGCAATGGGAATTGTTAGAGATGTTGAAGTCTTGTGTGGGAAAACTAAATATCCTGCTGATTTTCTTGTTCTTGGTTCCCCACAAGATAGCTTTTGTCCAATTATATTTGGTAGACCATTCTTAAATATTGTCAATGCTACCATAGACTGCACTAAGAATATTGTTACTGTTGGTTTGGATGATATGGTTCATGAGTTTAATTTCTCTAAATTTAGTAAACAACATCGTGAGGAAGAATTGCCTAGTAAGGATGAAATTATTGGTCTTGCTTCTATTGCCGTACCTCCTAGTGATCCTTTAGAACACTATTTGCTAGACCATGAAAATGATATGTTCATGAATGAAAGAAGGGAAATAGATGAAGTATTCTTTAAACAGGAACCTATTCTGAAAGAGAATTTGCCTGTTGAAATTTTAGGGGATCCTCCTCCACCCAAGGGTGATCCCGTGTTTGAGCTTAAACCGTTGCCTGATAATCTTAAATATGCTTATCTTGATGAAAAGAAGATATATCCTGTTATTATTAGTGCTAACATTTCAGAGCATGAAGAAGAAAGATTATTGAAAACTTTGAAGAAGCATCGTGCTTCTATTGGATATACTCTGGATGATCTTAAGGGCATTAGTCCCACTCTATGTCAACATAAAATAAATTTGGAAGCAGATGCCAAACCAATTCGTGATCCTCGACGACGTCTGAATCCTAAAATGAAAGAAGTGGTAAGAAAAGAAATACTCAAGCTTCTGGAGGCAGGTATAATCTATCTCGTTGCTGATAGTGAGTGGGTAAGTCCTGTCCATTGTGTCCCTAAGAAGTGAGGTATTACTGTTGTCCCTAATGATAAAGATGAATTGATTCCACAAAGAATTATCACAGGTTATAGGATGGTAATTGATTTCCGCAAATTAAATAAAGCTACTAAGAAAGATCATTACCCCTTACCTTTTATTGATCAAATGCTAGAAAGATTATGCAAACATACACACTATTGCTTTCTGGATGGTTATTCTGGTTTCTCTCAAATACCTGTGTCGGCTAGAGATCAATCAAAGACTACTTTTACATGCCCTTTTGGTACTTTTGCTTATAGACGTATGCCTTTTGGTTTATGTAATGCACCTGCTACCTTTCAAAGATGCATGATGGCTATATTCTATGACTTTTGTGAAAAGATTTGTGAAGTTTTCATGGACGACTTTTCCTTCTATGGTTCCTCTTTTGACGATTGCTTGAGCAATCTTGATCGAGTTTTGTAGAGATGTGAAGAAACTAATCTTGTCTTCAATTGGGAAATTTGCCACTTTATGGTTAATGAAGGTATTGTCTTGGGGCATAAAGTTTCTGAAAGAGGTATTGAAGTTGATAAAGCCAAGGTTGATGCTATTGAAAAGATTCCATGTCCCAAGGACATCAAAGGTATAAGAAGTTTCCTTGGTCACGCCGGATTTTACAGGAGGTTCATTAAGGACTTCTCAAAAATTTCTTGGCCTCTGATTAATTTATTGCAAAAAGATATACCATTTATCTTTGATGATGATTGTGTAGAAGCATTTGAAATACTTAAGAAAGCATTAGTCTCTGCACCTGTTGTTCAGCCACCTGATTGGAATTTACCCTTTGAAATTATGTGTGATGCTAGTGATTATGCTGTAGGTGCTGTTCTAGGGCAAATAGTTGATAAGAAATTAAATGTTATTCATTATGCTAGTAAGACTCTAGACAATGCTCAAAGGAAGTATGCTACTACTGACAAAGAGCTTTTAGCAGTTGTATTTGCTTGTGATAAGTTCAGATCTTATATTGTTGATTCTAAAGTAACTATTCAAACTGATCATGCTGCTATTAAATATCTTATGGAAAAGAAAGATGCTAAACCTAGACTTATTAGATGGGTTCTCTTGCTACAAGAATTTGATTTGCATATTGTTGATAGAAAGGGAGCTGAGAACCCCGTTGCAGACAACCTGTCTAGGTTAGAAAATATTCTTGATGACCCACTACCTATTAATGATGACTTTCCTGATGAACAATTAAATGTTATAACTTCTCATAGTACTCCATGGTATGCTGATTATGCTAATTATATTGTTGCTAAGTTTATACCACCTAGCTTCACATACCAGTAAAAGAAAAAGTTTTTCTATGACTTGAGACATTACTTTTGGGATGACCCACATCTTTATAAGGAAGGAGTAGATGGTGTTATTAGACGTTGTGTACCTGAGCATGAACAGGAACAGATCCTACGCAAGTGTCATTCTGAGTCTTATGGAGCACACCACGCTGGAGATAGAACTGCACATAAGGTATTGCAATCTGGTTTTTATTGGCCTACTCTCTTCAAGGATGCCCGTAAGTTTGTCTTGTCTTGTGATGAATGTCAAAGAATTGGTAATATTAGTAGACGTCAAGAAATGCCTATGAATTATTCACTTGTTGTTGAACCGTTTGATGTTTGGGGCTTTGATTATATGGGACCTTTTCCTGCCTCTAATGGATACACACATATTTTAGTTGCTGTTGATTATGTTACTAAGTGGGTAGAAGCTTTCCAACTAGTAGTGCTGATCATAACACTTCTATTAAAATGCTTAAGGAAGTTATTTTTCCGAGGTTTGGAGTCCCTAGATATTTAATGACTGATGGTGGTTCACACTTTATTCATGGTGCCTTCCGTAAAATGCTTGCTAAATATGATGTTAATCATAGAATTGCATCTCCTTATCACCCACAGTCTAGTGGTCAAGTAGAATTGAGCAATAGAGAGCTCAAATTAATTTTGCAAAAGACTGTTAATAGGTCTAGAAAGAATTGGTCTAAGAAACTTTATGATGCATTATGGGCTTATAGAACTGCATACAAAAATCCTATGGGTATGTCTCCGTATAAAATGGTTTATGGAAAAACATGTCACTTACCTCTCGAACTAGAACACAAGGCATATTGGGCTATTAAAGAGCTCAACTATGATTTTAAACTTGCTGGTGAGAAGAGCTTATTTGATATTAGCTCACTTGATGAATGGAGAACCCAAGCTTATGAAAATGCCAAGTTGTTAAAAGAAAAAGTTAAAAGATGGCATGACAAAAGGATACAAAAGCGTGAGTTTAATGTAGGTGATTATGTATTGCTTCACAACTCTCATTTAAGATTTTTTGCAGGAAAACTTATCTCTAAATGGGAAGGCCCCTATGTCATCGAGGAGGTCTATCGTTCCGGTGCCATAAAAATCAACAACTTCGAGGGCACAAATCTGAAGGTGGTAAATGGTCAAAGAATTAAACATTATATCTCAGGTAATCCCATAAATGTTGAAACCAATATTATTGAAACCATTACCCCAGAGGAATACATAAGGGATACTTTCCGGAACGTTTCAGACTCCGAAAAGGAATAGGTATGTGGTATGGTAAGTAAACCGACTCCAAAACAATTTTTAAGGAAATATTTCTCCGTTTTGGAATATTTAGAAAAATAGAAAAATAAGTAGCGGTCCGGGAAGGACACGAGGGCCCCACGAGGGTGGTGGGTGCACCCCCTACCTCGTGAGCACCTCGTGTGCCTTCCGGACTCCGTTTTCTTGCACGTTACGTATTTTGGTCGGTAAAAATTCATTATATATTCTCCCGAAGGTTTTGACTTCCGTATCACGCAAAAATCTCCTGTCTTTGTTTCGAGCTGTCTTGTTGCAGATTAAATCAACATGTCTTCCCAGGATTCAGAAGGAGAAAGCTATGTGGATGATTACTTAGCAAATCCAAAGGTCTATGGAGATGTGGAACATAATGGATGGACCACGGAGGAAGAAGAGGACTATGAACCCAAGGGGAAGGAGGAGACGAGCTCAGATGAAGATGAAGCACCATTACCTCAACTTGGGGACATGCACGTGGAGTTCAAAAAGTCAAGTCTCCCTGATAGGGTAAAGAAACCCAAGTTCGAGTTTATCCATTTTCGTCTCTTGCAGGAAAATAAGCAGGACCTATGCAAAAAGATATTAAACCTGGAGTGGGAAATTGATGATCTGAGGGATCAAAATGTTGTTCTCAAGCGCAAATTAAGGGAGAAGCCTAAGCCATCAACTAAGCCTACAACACCTCCGACGTCTCCTCCAACAAAGAAGAATTGAGTATCTGGGTATGGGCACTCCCCTTGGCAACTGCCAAGCTTGGGGGAGGTGCCCCGGTATCGTATCACAATCACAACTCCTACATTTACCGTTTTTTAGTTCGATCCTATTAGTAGTATCTTGATCTAGTAGAATAAAGTTTATGGCATGATCTAGTTTTGAGTTTTGCTTTATGATCTCTCTATGTAATCAAGTCCGTGAGTTATATATAATAAAGATTAGTGTTGAGTCAAGGGCTTGGTTATTTTGCCATGATCTTGGGTGAATAAAAGAAAAGAGAAAAAGAATAAAAAGAAACAAAAAGTTCATATTGATCCTATTAAGAGTAATGACTTCAGATAGAAAGAGTATGATGATTAAATGTTGTTGGGAATTGGCAGACATAGCTTTGGTCATTGTTGCAATTAATAGGAAGTAATAAGGAAAGAGAGGTTTTCACATATAGATATATTATCGTTGACATCTTTTATGATTGGGAGCACTCATTAAAATATGATATGCTAAAGAGTTGATGTTGGACAAGGAAGACAACGTAATGAGTTATGTCTTTCTTATATCTGAGATAAAGTATGTTGTCATGGTTCCTCTAACTTGTTGAGCTTGCCTTTCCCCCTCATGCTAGACAAATTCTCAGCACTAAGTAGAAATACTACTTGTGCTTCCAAAATCTCTAAACTAGTTTTGCCATGAGAGTCCACTATATCTACCTATGGATTAAGTAAGATCCTTCAAGTAAGTTGTCATCGGTGCAGAGCAATAAAAATTGCTCTAAATATGTATGATTGATTGGTGTGGGAGAAATAAGCTTTATACGATCTTGTGATGTGGAAGTAATAAAAGCGACGGACTGCATAATAAAGGTTCATATCACAAGGGGCAATATAAAGTGACGTTCTTTCGCATTGAGATTTTATATATCCAACCATAAAAGCGCATGGCAACCTCTGCTTCCCTCTGCGAAGGGCATATCCTTTATTATTATCTTCTACCCTATGCAAGAGTCATGGTGATCTTCACCTTTCCTTTTTCATTTTATCCTTTGGCAAGCTCAGCATGTTGGAAAGAACATGATATATATATATATATATATATATATATATCTAATTGGATGTAGGGGAGCATGAACCATTATTGTTGACATTACCCTTGAGGTAAAAGGTTGTGGGGCAAAACTATAAGCCCCTATCTTTCTTTGTGTCCGCTTAAAACTCTGTAACCACAAGTATCGCGTGAGTGTTAACAATTATGGAGGACTAAATGATAGTTGAGTATGTGGACTTGCTTTTTAGCTCTGACATAGACTCTTTCCGATGTTATGATAAATTGCAATTGCTTCAATGACTGATTTTATAGTTTGTTGGAGCCCAATAAGGTTTATGATTTATACTTTTGCATTGTGAATAGATCATCACTTGAACATAAGTAATCATATGACAAAACCTATATATGTTGTTGTTATAAGAACAATCATGATGCCTTCATGTCCATATTTTTTTTATCGACGCCTCTACCTCTAAACATGAGGACATATTTATTGTTATCGGCTTTTCTCTTGAGAACAAGCGAGGTCTAAGCTTGGGGGAGTTGATACGTCCATTTTGCATCATGCTCTTATATCAATATTTATCGCATTATGGACTGTTATTTCACTTTATGTCACAATACTTATGGCTATTCTCTCTTATTTTACAAGGTTTACATAAAGAGGGAGAATGCAGGCAGCGGGAATTCTGGGCTGGAAAAGGAGCAAATATTAGAGGCCTATTCTGCGCAACTCCAAAAGTCCTGAAACTTCACGGGACATCTTAAAAGAAATAAAGAAAAATCCTTGCCAAAGATGAAGGCCGGGGGGCCCACACCCTTCTCACGAGGGTGGGGGGCGCCCCCCCCCCCCTAGGGCGCGCACCCCTACCTCGTGGGCCCCCTGGTGGCTCTCCGATGCACATCTTCTCCTATATGAGGTCTTTCGATGAGAAAAAAAATAGAAAGGAACTTTTCGGGACGAGACTCCGCCGCCACGAGGCGGAACCTTGGCGGATCCAATCTAGAGCTCCAACAGAGCTGTTCTGCCAGGGATACTTCCCTCCCGGAGGGGGAAATCATCACCATCATCATCACCAATGCTCCTCTCATTGGGAGAGGGCAATCTCCATCAACATCTTCACCAGCACCATCTCATCTCCAAACCCTAGTTCATCTCTTGTATCCAATTCTGGTCTCAAAGTCCGGGATTAGTGCTAGTAGGTTGCTAGTAGTGTTGATTACTCCTTGTAGTTGATGCTAGTTGGTTTATTTGGTGGAAGATCATATGTTCAGATCCTATTTGCATATTATTACCCCTCTGATTATGAACATGAATATTCTTTGTGAGTAATTACGTTCGTTCCTGAGGACATGGGAGAAGTCTTGCTATGAGTAGTCATGTGAATTTGGTATTCGTTTGATATTTTGATAAGATGTATGTTGTCTAGCCTCTAGTGGTGTTATGTGAACGTCGACTACATAACACTTCACCATTATTTGGGCCTAGAGGAAGGCATTGGGAAGTAATAAGTAGATGATGGGTTGCTAGAGTGACAGAAGCTTAAACCCTAGTTTATGCGTTGCTTTGTAAGGGGCTGATTTGGATCCATATGTTTCATGCTATGGTTAGGTTTACCTTAATACTTTTGTTGTAGTTGCGGATGCTTGCAATAGAGGTTAATCATAAGTGGTATGCTTGTTCAAGTAAGAACAACACCCAAGCACCGGTCCACCCACATATCAAATTATCAAAGTATCGAACGCGAATCATATGAACATGATGAAAACTAGCTTGACAATATTCCCATGTGTCCCCGGGAGCGCTTTTTCCTATTATAAGAGTTTGTTCCGGCTTGTCCTTTGCTACAAAGGGATTGGGCCATCTTGCTGCACTTTATTTACTTTTGTTACTTGTTGCTCGTTACAATTTATCATATCACAAAACTATCTGTTACCACTTATTTCAGTACTTGCAACTGTCTGAGGTCGGGTTGCTACAAGGTGGTATCAGAGCACATGTTGACTGTAAGATGTGACCCCTAGAAACTGGCAAGCCTAGAGGAAAGATTTTCTCTACAACTTTCTTTTCAAAAAAATCTTTTTACCTCTCTTATCTTCCGAGCTTTATGAAAATATTCCCTTTTAGTGAGACTATACCCCTTTCCCCATTTGACCACACGAACATTCGACTGATGAGACCACTCCAAGAAGTACAAGATATCGGACAGCTAAGACCACTTCAGAATGAAGAGGATTTTTACCATGCATTATAATAATGGAAACTACAACAGTTGAAGACTCAGAAGGCTCTGAGAATTTGAAGGCTCTGAAGAATTCCCAGATTGGTATGACCTAGGAAGGCTACCCTTATGGAACTTGTCAGACTAATGAAGTTGTCAATACCCGAGATCAAGGTGTGTCGGAGAAAGCCCGGAACATGGAACGTTAAAACTCAAAAGTTTTGTCAAGAAAACACTAAGGCGGGAGATATCAACTATGGACTGATAGCTCATGGAAGAGACATGGGCATAGACACGGCTATTCATGATGTTATCGCCCGCTTATGCTAGTGTCACCATGCTGAGTTGAGCTTACATTTCTTCGGAAGGATTGGATAACAAAAGGGCTAATGGAGCACCTATCAGCAAAAGATGAAGTTTTAACCTTAGCCAGTGTATCACCAGGATCTAGAGTATTACATCAAGAAGTTTAGGGTGGACCTTTAGGAAGTTGTATTTGACAAGGAAGTATTTCGTGAAGAACTCAGGACCCAGAAGCTGAAAGTAGCCAAGCTGGAGGAGCAAAACCTCGAGATACAGGAGATTCGATATGAACTAAAGGGCAGTAGGACCGTGGTTCATACAAAGGATGTTGAAATCCAGAAGTTTGGAACACAACTCCAGAAATATTAAAGGACGTCATGGGAGACTTCGCGTCAACAGAGATGACCTGGCAGAAGAACTTAAGAAGGACAAGCCCGATCGGAAGAAGCCATCGGAGACATGAACAAGACTTGAAGAGTTTGGCGACATTGACCTTTAGAAGACCAAACACATGTTATATACCTACGTTAGATGCGACGTTTGTGAGCTGTCCTTTGTGTGATGTTTTCCGATAGCCACACAAAATAAAAATCTGTCTTTTCAAAACTATTGTTTGTATTGTGTGTATCCCTCTCTATCTCTCTTATCCCACCGCAAAACCCATGTACCCAATAGAGATTGAATGGAGATGAACTCACATTCCCGAGACCAATAAGTCAATTGGAGACAAACCAATGGATTCAGAACATGGAAGATCACATGAAGAATAACCCTATAGTCGGGAAGGATATGACCCAACATTCTCTTCACTGCTTTGAAAGAGGTGTTGCTACTTGGTGGAGGATGTACCAAACCATCAATGGATGGCAAGGAGTAACCACTTGGAAAGAATTTAAGTTGACTCTGCTAAAGTCTCGGCTTGTGTCCCAGGAATTGAAGCCTTATGGATATGATATGAGAAAACCTTGTGCATGCAAGATCTGTGGAGAAATAGGACACACCCATAAAGAACACAAGGATGAATGCCCTAACTGTGAAGGAAGTCACACAGCTGAAGAATGCCCAACTAGGCAGATCACTTGTTTCTTGTGTGAAGGGACTACCCACTACCCTGCGTAGTGTCACATTTACCCCGTGGTACAAAGAACCATCCAGCAAAAGAAAGAAGCAATGAAAGGAGCCCTCATGGAAATTTTAGAAGAACCGGTGATAAAGGAAGATGTCGAGGACACACATAAAGGAAACATAATTAAAGCATGCACCAAGTCATGCTATTCATGTGGAGAAGAAGGACACATCTCCCAAAATTGTCTGAATGGGGACCTAGTATAATTCCAGACAGAGGAAGTAGAGTATGACCCACAAGAAATAGAAGCTGACGCGTCTCCATCGTATCTACTTTTCCAAACACTTTTGCCCTTGTTTTGGACTCTAAGTTGCATGATTTGAATAGAACTAACCCGGACTGACGCTGTTTTCAGCAGAATTACCATGGTGTTATTTATGTTCAGAAACAAAAGTTCTCGGAATGACTTGAAACTTCACGGAACATCTTTTCGGAAATAATAAAAAATCCTTGAAAAAGATGAAGACCAGGGGGGCCACACCCTAGCCACGAGGGTGGGGGCGCGCCTGTCACCCTAGGGCGCGCCCCCTACCTCGTGGGCCCCCTGGAGCTCCTCCGACCTCGACTCCAACTCTATATATTTGCTTTCGGGGAGAAAAAAATAAACAAGAAGGATTCATCGCGTTTTACGATACGGAGCCGCCGCCAAGCCCTAAAACCTCTCGGGAGGGATGACCTGGAGTCCGTTCGGGGCTCCGGAGAGGGGAATCTGTCGCCATCGTCATCATCAACCTTCCTCCATCACCAATTTCATGATTCTCACTGCCGTGCATGAGTAATTCCATCGTAGGCTTGTTGGACGGTGATGGGTTCGATGAGATTTATCATGTAATCGAGTTAGTTTTGTTAGGGTTTGATCCCTAGTATCCACTATGTTCTGAGATTGATGTTGCTATGACTTTGCTATGCTTAATGCTTGTCACTAGGGCCCGAGTGCCATGATTTCAGATCTGAACCTATTATGTTTATTATTGCTCGCTAGTTGATTATGCCATTGATGTGAGTAAACATGAGACCAATGCGTTATTGTGAATATGGTTAGTTCATAATCTTTGCTGAAAACTTGAATGCTGGCTTTACATATTTATAACAACAAGAGCAAACAGAGTTTGTAAAAGTTTTTTCTTTATCACTTTCAGTTTATCAACTGAACTGCTTGAGGACAAGCAAAGGTTTAAGCTTGGGGGAGTTGATACGTCTCCGTCGTATCTACTTTTTCAAACACTTTTGCCCTTGTTTTGGACTCTAACTTGCATGATTTGAATAGAACTAACCTGGACGGACGCTGTTTTCAGCAGAATTACCATGGTGTTATTTATGTGCAGAAACAAAAGTTCTCGGAATGACCTGAAACTTCACGGAACATCTTTTCGGATAAAATAAAAAATCCTTGCAAAAGATTGATGTCTACTACACAACCTTCTTCTTGTAGACGTTGTTGGGCCTCCAAGTGCAGAGGTTTGTAGGACAGTAGCAAATTTCCCTCAAGTGGATGACCTAAGTTTTATCAATCCGTAGGAGGCGTAGGATGAAGATGGTCTCTCTCAAGCAACCCTGTAACCAAATAACAAAGAGTCTCTTGTGTCCCCAACACACCCAATACAATGGTAAATTGTATAGGTGCACTAGTTCGGCGAAGAGATGGTGATACAAGTGGTATATGGATAGTAGATATAGGTGTTTGTAATCTGAAAATATAAAAACAGCAAGGTAACTAATGATAAAAGTGAGCGTAAATGGTATTGCAATGATAGGAAACAAGGCCTAGGGTTCATACTTTCACTAGTGCAAGTTCTCTCAACAATAATAACATAATTGGATCACATAACTATCCCTCAACATGCAACAAAGAGTCACTCCAAAGCCACTAATAGTGGAGAACAAACGAAGAGATTATGGTAGAGTACGAAACCACCTCAAAGTTATTTCTTTCCAATCAATCTGTTGGGCTATTCCTATAAGTGTCATAAACAGCCCTAGAGTTCGTACTAGAATAACACCTTAAGACACAAATCAACCAAAACCCTAATGTCACCTAGATACTCCAATGTCACCTCAAGTATCCGTGGGTATGATTATACGATATGCATCACACAATCTCAGATTCATCTATTCAACCAGCACATAGAACCTCATAAAGTGCCCCAAAGTTTCTACCGGAGAATCACAACGAAAACGTGTGCCAACCCTTATGCATAGGTTCATGGGCGGAACCCACAAGTTGATCATCAAAACATACATCAAGTGAATCACGTGATATCCCATTGTCACCACAGATACGCACGGCAAGACATACATCAAGTGTTCTCAAATCTTTAAAGACTCGATCTGATAAGATAACTTCAAAGGGAAAACTCAATCCATTACAAGAGAGTAGAGGGGGGAAGAAACGTCATAGGATCCAAATATAATAGCAAAGCTCGCGATACATCAAGATCGTCCCAAATCAAGAACATGAGAGAGAGAGAGAGATCAAACACATAGCTACTGGTACATACCCTCAGCCCCGAGGGTGGACTACTCCCTCCTCGTCATGGAGAGCATCGGGATGATGAAGATGGCCATCGGAGAATGTTTCCCCCTCCGGCAGGGTGCCGGAACGGGTCTAGATTGGTTTTCGGTGGCTACGAAGGCTTCTGGCGGCGGAACTCCCGATCTATTGTGTTCCCCGATCGTTTTTGGGTATATGGATATATATATAGGCGGAAGAAATACGTCAGGGGGGCCACGAGGGGCCCACGAGGGTGGAGGGCACGCCCAGGGGGTGGGCGTGCCCCCCTGCCTTGTGGCTCCCTCGTTGCTTTCTTGACGTGCACTCCAAGTCTCCCGGGTTGCTTTCCTTCCAAAAATAAGTTCCGTGAAGTTTCAGGTCAATTGGACTCCGTTTGATTTTCCTTTTCTGCGATACGCTAAAACAAGGAAAAAAACAGAAACTGGCACTGGGCTCTAGGTTAACAGGTTAGTCCCAAAAATCATATAAAATAGCATATAAATGCATATAAAACATCCAAGGTTGATAATATAATAGCATGGAACAATCAAAAATTATAGATACGTTGGAGATGTATCAGCATCCCCAAGCTTAATTCCTGCTCGTCCTCAAGTAGGTAAATGATAAAAACAGAATTTTTGATGTGGAATTCTACCTAAGCTATTTATCCATGTATTTCTGTTTATTGTAGCAAGAATATTCAGATCCATAAGATTCAAGACAAAAGTTTAATATTGGCATGAAAACAATAATACTTCAAGCATACTAACTAAGCAATCATGTCTTCTCAAAATAACATGGCCAAAGAAAGCTCATCCCTACAAAATCATATAGTTTGTTCATGCTCCATTTTCGTCACACAAGAATGCTCTCATCATGCACAACCCCGATGACAAGCCAAGCAATTTTTTCATAGTTTAGTAATCTCAAACTTTTTTTCAGCTTTCACACAATACATGAGCGTGAGCCATGGATATAGCACTATGGGTGGAATAGAATATGATGATGAGGGTTATGTGGAGAAGACAAAAAGGAGAAAGTCTCACATCAATGAGGCTAATCAATGAACTATGGAGATGCCCATCGATTGATGTTAATGCAAGGAGTAGGGATTGCCATGCAACGGGTGCATTAGAGATATAAATGTATGCAAGCTCAACAAAAGAAACTAGTAGGTGTGCATCCAACTCGCTTGCTCACGAAGACCTAGGGCATTTTGAGGAAGCCCATCATTGGAATATATAAGCCAAGTTCTATAATGAAATATTCCCACTAGTATATGAAAGTGACAACATAGGAGACTCTCTATCATGAAGATCATGGTGCTTCTTTGAAGCACAAGTGTGGTAAAATGATAGTAGCATTGCCCCCTCTCTCTTTTCTCTCATTTTTTGGGCCTTCTCTTTTCTTTTATGGCCTTTCTCTTTTCTTTGGGCCTTCTCTTTTTTTGTGGCCTTTCTCTCCCTTTTTTATTCCTCACTTGGGATGATACTCTAGAAAATGATGATCATCACACTTCTATTTATTTACAACTCAATGATTACAACTCGATACTAGAACAAAGTATGACTCTATATGAATGCTTCCAGCGGTGTACCGGGATATGCAATGAACCAACAGTGACATGTATGAAAGAATTAGGAACGGTGGCTTTGCCACAAATACTATGTCAACTACATGATCATGCTAAGCAATATGACAATGATGAATGTGTCATGATAAACGGAATGGTGGACAGTTGCATGGCAATATATCTCGGAATGGCTATGGAAATGCCATAATAGGTAGGTATGGTGGCTGTTTTGAGGAAGATATAAGGAGGTTTATGTGTGAAAGAATGTATCATATCACGGGGTTTGGATGCACCGGCGAAGTTTGCACCAACTCTCAATGTGAGAAAGGGCAATGCACGGTACCGAAGAGGCTAGCAATGATGGAAGGGTGAGAGTGTGTATAATCCATGGACTCAACATTAGTCATAAAGAACTCACATACTTATTGCAAAAATCTACAAGTCATCAAAAACCAAGCACTACGCGCATGCTCCTAGTGGGATAGATTGGTAGGAAAATACCATCGCTCGTCCCCGACCGCCACTCATAAGGAAGACAATCAAATAACACCTCATGTTTCAAATTTGTTACACAACGTTTACCATACGTGCATGCTACGGGACTTGCAAACTTCAACACAAGTATTCCTCAGATTCACAACTACTCAACTAGCACAACTTTAATATCACTATCTCCATATCTCAAAACAATCATCAAGTATCAAACTTCTCTTAGTATTCAATGCACTTATATGAAAGTTTTTATTATATCCCTCTTGGATGCCCATCATATTAGGACTAGTTTCATAACCAAAGAAAATTACCATGCTGTTTAGGACTCTCAAAATAATATAAGTGAAGCATGAGAGTTCATATATTTCTATAAAATAAAACCACCACCGTGCTCTAAAAGGATATAAGTGAAGCACTAGAGCAAATGACAAACTACTCCGAAAGATATAAGCGAAGATCAATGAGTAGTCAAACGATTATGCAACTATATGAAGACTCTCTAACATTTAATAATTTCAGATCTTGGTATTTTATTCAAAAAGCAAGCTAAACAAAAGAAAATAAAATGACGCTCCAAGCAAAACACATATCATGTGGCGAATAAAAATATAGCTCCAAGTAAAGTTACCGATGAACGAAGACGAAAGAGGGGATGCCTTCCGGGGCATCCCCAAGCTTAGGCTCTTGGTTGTCCTTGAATTTTACCTTGGGGTGCCTTGGGCATCCCCAAGCTTAGGCTCTTGCCACTCCTTATTCCATAGTCCATCGAATCTTTACCCAAAACATGAAAACTTCACAACAAAAAACTTAACAAAAAACTCGTGAGCTCCATTAGCAAAAGAAAACAAAACACCACTTCAAGGTACTGTAATGAACTCATTCTTTATTTATACTAGACGATGCCCCGCACGTTGTTGCGGGATTATTTTGCAATATTTTTCTAAGATATTAATAATTTTATGGAAATAAGAATATTCGGAGAAATAATATGTGAGCTAAATCTAAAAATACATATGGTTTATTGTGTTTGATTATTTTATTTTTGTAAAATATTTATTAAATATAACATGCATGTTTGCATGTTGAAGTCAACCTTTTCCTATGACTCATTGAATGTTGAAGTGGGTCTTTTCTAATGCATGTTGCTTGATGAGGTGGCATGCTTGCATGTTGAGAGAAATAGGTTAGTGGGGGCTAGCTATTTAGATATAGAAGATTGGTGTTAAATCTACTATATTCCAACTTATCTAGGGTTTATAAACTCTTTTACTAGCCATAGATTCATCAAAATAAGTAAACAACACATGAAAAAAGAATCTGTCAAAAACAGAACAGTCTGTAGTAATCTGGATCAAACGTATACTTCTGGAACTCATAAAATTCTCAAATAAATTTCTAAACATGAGATTTATCTATTAATCATCTGAAAAATAATTAACTAAATAGCACTCTCCAAATAAAAATGGCAGCAATTCTCGTGAGCACTAAAGTTTATGTTTTTTACAGCATGATCAACAAGACTTTCCCCAAGTCTTCCCAAAGGTTCTACTTGGCACAAACACTAATTAAAAGCATAAAACCACATCTAAACAAAGGCTACATGAATTATTTATTACTAAACAGGAGCAAAAATCAAGGAACCAAAATAAAGTTGGGTTGCCTCCCAACAAGCGCTATCGTTTAACGCCCCTAGCTAGGCATGATGATTTCTATGATGCTCACATAAAAGATAAGAATTGTAACATAAAGAGGGCATCATGAAGAATATGACTAGCACATTTAATCCTAACCCACTTCCTATGCATAGGGATTTTGTGAGCAAACAACTTATGGGAACAAGAATCAACTAGCATAGGAAGGCAAAACAAGCATAACTTCAAAATTTTAAGCACATAGAGGGGAAACTTGAAATTATTGCAATTCCTACAAGCATATGTTCCTCCCTCATAATAATTTTCAGTAGCATCATGAATGAATTTAACAATATAACCAGCACCTAAAGCATTCTTTTCATGATCTACAAGCATATAAATTTTATTACTCCCCACATAAGCAAATTCTTCTCATTCGGAATAGTGGGAGTATCATAAGAAACTCGAATACTATAAATTGTTTCCACATTAAAAGAGTAATGTTCAGAAAAGTGGTAACCACAATCATGACAAGTTTTATAAATATAATCACTACTTTTTATAGCATAAGTATCATCACAATAATCATCATAAGTAGGAGGCATGCTATCATCATTATAAATTTGTATATCAAAACTTGGGAGACTAAAAATATCATATTCATTAAACGTAGCATCCCCAAGCTTGGGACACATATTAATTGCAGCAAATATATTCTCAAAAACATCATCTTCATCAAACATAGAATTCCCAAGCTTGGGCCTTTTAATATCATAAGCATAATCACTCTCATCATTAATAGTATAGATAGCACCAATAGTATAGCAATTATCATATTCTTCTAAGCAAGTGCCAAAAAGATTTTCAAGATCATAAGAAGTATCATTATATTCCCAATCATAATCATCACAACAAGTAATAGGCATAACGAGATCATCATCAAGTGCATCATCTTCCACAATTATATTTTCATGAGGCACAATAGTAATAGGAGCAGCATTATTTGGGAGAGATGTCTTTTTACCTCTCTTCGTTTTTCTTTTCTTCTTCTTCACCACATCATGTGTGGGTTCAATCCTCTTTTTGGAGCTCCTTATTAATGAGATTGGTTGAATAGAAGGCTCCTCCTCGTTACCTGATTCATCATAAGAAATAATAGGAGGGTATTGGGGAGTCTCTTCCCTTTCATTAGTATTCTCTTCGACCTCTATTTGTTTTCTTTTCTTTATGTAATTGGCAATATAAGGATTTTCAATGCAATTCACCGCACAATACATATAAATTTCCTCTAGATCAAAGCCAAGAAGTTTATAACGGGAAAATTCTAGAAGATACCCACTTATATGTTTCATTTCTTCGCAACCCGTAAGCAAGTTAAGTTCATTATAATGTGCAAGGGAAATCAACTCATCACAATTTTTGGACATGATAAGATCATGAAACAATTTGCATCTGATAGCTAAATGACCACTTTCATTGCAAAGTCCACAAGTACTGCCAAGAAAATTTAAATTTTCAGCACAATCATCTAGCCTTTCTTGCAACAATTTAGTTTATAAGTACTTATGCCTCTTGCAATATCTATCTTCCCTATTTGGTGTGTACTTACAAACCCAATGCACTCCACAAAATTGACATGTTTATAGGAGACATTTTCATCATAACTAGTGCAATCATCATTAGTACCATGGATATTCAAGGAGTTCATACTAACAACATTGCAATCATGCTCATCATTCAAAGATTTAGTGCCAAACATTTTAATGCATTCTTCTTCTAACACTTTGGCACAATTTTCCTTTCCATCATACTCACGAAAGATATTAAAAAGATGAGGCCTATGAGGCAAACTCAATTCCATTTTTTTATAGTTTTCTTTTATAAACTAAACTAGTGCTAATACAAGAAACAAAAAGATTCGATTGCAAGATCTAAAGATATACCTTCAAGCACTCACCTCCCCGGCAACGGCGCCAGAAAAGAGCTTAGTTGACGCGGTGTTAGTGCCGCTTTCCTTGCCTCCCCGGAACTGGCACCAGAAAAGAGCTTGATGTCTACTACACAATCTTCTTCTTGTAGACGTTGTTGGGCCTCCAAGTGCAGAGGTTTGTAGGACAGTAGCAAATTTCCCTCAAGTGGATGACCTAAGGTTTATCAATCCGTAGGAGGCGTAGGATGAAGATGGTCTCTCTCAAGCAACCCTGCAACCAAATAACAAAGAGTCTCTTGTGTACCCAACACACCCAATACAATGGTAAATTGCATAGGTGCACTAGTTCGGCGAAGAGATGGTGATACAAGTGGTATATGGATAGTAGATATAGGTGTTTGTAATCTGAAAATATAAAAACAGCAAGGTAACTAATGAAAAAAGTGAGAGTAAATGGTATTGCAATGATAGGAAACAAGGCCTACGGTTCATACTTTCACTAGTGCAAGTTCTCTCAACAATAGTAACATAATTGGATCACATAACTATCCCTCAACATGCAGCAAAGAGTCACTCCAAAGCCACTAATAGCGGAGAACAAACGAAGAGATTATGGTAGAGTACGAAACCACCTCAAAGTTATTTCTGTCCAATCAATCTGTTGGGCTATTCCTATAAGTGTCACAAACAACCATAGAGTTTGTACTAGAATAACACCTTAAGACACAAATCAAACAAAACCCTAATGTCACCTAGATACTCCAATGTCACCTCAAGTATCCGTGGGTATGATTATACGATATGCATCACACAATCTCAGATTCATCTATTCAACCAGCACATAGAACCTCAAAGAGTTCCCCAAAGTTTCTACCGGAGAATCACGATGAAAACATGTGCCAACACTTATGCATAGGTTCATGGGCGGAACCCGCAAGTTGATCACCAAAACATACATCAAGTGAATCACGTGATATCCCATTGTCACCACAGATACGCACGGCAAGACATACATCAAGTGTTCTCAAATCTTTAAAGACTCAATCCGATAAGATAACTTCAAAGGGAAAACTCAATCCATTACAAGAGAGTAGAGGGAGGAAGAAACATCATAGGATCCAAATATAATAGCAAAGCTCGCGATACATCAAGATCGTCCCAAATCAAGAACACGAGACAGAGAGAGAGAGAGATCAAACACATAGCTACTGGTACATACCCTCAGCCCCGAGGGTGGACTACTCCCTCCTCGTCATGGAGAGCGCCGGGATGATGAACATGGTCACCGGAGAGGGATTCCCCCTCCGGCAGGGTGCCAGACCGGGTCTAGATTGGTTTTCGGTGGCTACGGAGGCTTCCAGCGGCGGAACTCCCAATCTATTGTGTTCCCCGATCATTTTTGGGTATATGGATATATATAGGCGGAAGAAATATGTCAGGGGGGCACGAGGGTGGAGGGCGCGCCCAGGGGGGTGGGCGTGCCCCTGCCTCGTGGCTCCCTCGTTGCTTTCCCGACGTGCACTCCAAGTCTCCCGGGTTGCTTTCCTTCCAAAAATAAGTTCCGTGAAGTTTCAGGTCAATTGGACTCCGTTTGATTTTCCTTTTCTGCGATACTCTAAAACAAGGAAAAAACATAAACTGGCACTGGGCTCTAGGTTAATAGGTTAGTCCCAAAAATCATATAAAATAGCATATAAATGCATATAAAACATCCAAGTTTGATAATATAATAGCATGGAACAATCAAAAATTATGTATACGTTGGAGACATATCAAAGATGAAGACCAGGGGGCCCACACCCTAGCCACGAGGGTGGGGGACGCGCCTGCCCCTAGGGGGCGCCCCCTACCTCGTGGGCCCCCTGGAGCTCCTCCGACCTCGACTCCAACTCTATATATTTGCTTTTGAGGAGAAAAAAGAAGAAGGATTCATCGCGTTTTACGATACAGAGCCGCCGCCAAGCCCTAAAACCTCTTGGGAGGCCTGATCTGGAGTCCGTTCAGGGCTCCGGAGAGGGGAATCTGTCGACATCATCATCATCAACCTTCCTCCATAACCAATTTCATTATGCTCACCGCCGTGCGTGAGTAATTCCATCGTAGGCTTGCTGGACGGTGATGGGTTGGATGAGATTTATCATCTAATCAAGTTAGTTTTGTTAGGGTTTGATCCCTAGTATCCACTATGTTCTGAGATTGATGTTGCTATGACTTTGCTATGCTTAATGCTTATCACTAGGGCCCGAGTGCCATGATTTCAGATCTGAACCTATTATGTTTTCATCAATATATGAGAGTTCTTGATCCTATCTTGCAAGTCTATAGTCAGCTATTATGTGTTATGATCTATTAACCCCGAAGTGACAATAATCGGGATACTTACCGGTGATGACCGTAGTTTCAGGAGTTCATGTATTCACTATGTGTTAATGCTTTGGTCCGGTACTCTATTAAAAGGAGGCCTTAATATCCCTTAGTTTCTGCTAGGACCCCACTGCCACGGGAGGTAGGACAAAAGATGTCATGCAAATTCTTTTCCATAAGCATGTATGACTATATTCAGAATACATGCCTACATTACATTGATGAATTGGAGCTAGTTCTGTGTCACCCTAGGTTATGACTATTACATGATGAACCACATCCAGCATAATTCTCTATCACCGATCCATTGCCTATGAGATTTCCATATATTGTTCTTCGCTTATTTACTTTTCCGTTGCTATTGCTATCATCACTACAAAATACCAAAAACATTACTTTTGCTATCATTACCTTTTGCTATTGTTACCACTACTATCATATTACTTTGCTACTAAATACTTTGCTGCAGATATTAAGTTTCCAGGTGTGGTTGAATTGACAACTCAGCTGCTAATACTTGAGGATATTCTTTGGCTCCCCATGTGTTGAATCAATAAATTTGGGTTGAATACTCTACCCTCGAAAACTGTTGCGATCCCCTATACTTCTGGGTTATCAAAAGCCCTGATTGGAATGGAAAAGTCCAGGAAGATAAGTAGATTGGATTCCAGGAAGGACCTGAGTCATATCACCTGTTTTAGGTGCAAGGAGTCAGGGCACTACTTCAGCAGTTGCCCAAAAAGGAAACCTCGAAACTTGTCAGAAGTAATATGTTTTCGTTGTAATGAAGCAGGGCACTTTGCCAGAGATTATCCCAAGGAGAAGGAGACTTGTGATAATTAGTTGTGTCTGTGAGAAAATAGTATTAGCAGCGGGTACAATTCTTTTATTATTGAGGTGTTGAGTTGAGGCATGTAATGGAAATGCAGGAGATTGTAAGAATATGAGATTCAATAAAGTTAGCATCATTGGTACTGATTTGGATGCTTATGAGTTGCGACTCTATGAAGAAAGATTTTGACCATTTTCGAGGATATTAGAAATATGGTCTATGGATGAGTTTGTGCATTTCAAGGGTGGTAGTAACTGTGAAGACCCTTGACCCCTGGAAAGGAGAATGATATGCCACAGAGTGGATTTCGAACAAAATAAGTATGAGTTTTGTCTCGATATGTGGGATACCCCAAGAATATTAACGGATGAAGTACTATTGGATATAAAGGAGGTATAATGTTGGTAATATGGAGCAATTGTAACTCCATGATGAGTATGAGTAATCCCGTCTTAGCTTGGTACCCATAGAAGGAAGGGAGATAGTACAATTGGATGGATTTAAGAATGCTAGGAACTTGGATGTTGGAATAATGATCAGTTGCCCCAACGATGAGTTCAAGGTTTACAAGTGATGAGATGGGCCATAACCCACATGCCCCAGGATCTGCCAAGAAGCAAGCACACTCTTGTTGAGGGAAAAAAACCCTGGAGGAGATTACGACCTTACCCACCGACGATTTCATAGGAGTAACGCAAAACCTGAGATTTGTGAAGGAACGGTAGATGTTTCTTTGGCTTGCAGAACCAATGGATTTTTTTCCGAACCCAGTTCGTGGACAAGAGAAATTCTGCAATGCTAGTGAGGAAGACCGAGTGTTAGAATACGAGATTCGCTAAACCATATACAAGGTAATGATTTGGGTGCGGGATGGATTGATCACCATACCGACTTACTCTTTTTATTCGCCTTGCTGTATGGGATGGTAAATCTGAGTGACTTGCTCATAGTAGAGAGACAACGATCGAAACCTTGTTTAAACCTTAGAATGGTATAAGTACTTTCCCTTGTACAAGGCACCTATTGACAATCGTATGGCATACGGTGAGAATGAAGCCCAGACCCATTTCCTGCAGGAGAAACTGTAAATGGTTGACCACCATGAGATATCGATAGTTGTTTAGTATTGGCGCTAGACCCATCAACTAAGAAGGTCCAGTCACAGAAGAACCTTAGCAAGAAGAAATGGACACAATAATCGAGGGAAAAGGTTATTCCACTATCGGAAGAGCCCCAAAAAAGGAATTTTCCCGAGAATTTGAGAAGACTGACACTGTCAAGAATAAGGATGGATTATACGAGTTTTGATGGAACTGTAACCATGCTTCTAAGGGTGGTAGCACCCCACACCCCCAATGGCGATCAATGGATTTTGAGAAGACCCCGAACCTAACCTAATTCTTGCTAGCCTCTCTGAATCACGAGGACAAGATTCATTTTAAGGGTGGTAGGTTTGTAAAATCCCAAAATTCTAATTTTGGAATGTTATATTAAATAAATAGATTTGATTGATTGTTTGATTGTGGTGTGGTTGCTTGTGTGAAATTCAGTGAAATTCGAAACTTTTTGAAAGTTAAATGAGAGGGAATAAAATGACTTCCCAAAACTTTCACTTTCTTTCTGATCTCCAAGAATTCATATTTATTTCATCACAAAACCCTAGAGAGAAGATGACATGACTTCTTCCATTTAAATAAATGAAAAGGGTTGTTGAAAAGATTTGAATTTCATTTGGAAATATTTCAAATTCAGGAACTTTAAGAAACTCAATGATTTTCATGAGAGAAGATAAAATTACTTCTTCAAAACATATGAAATATGAGTTGGAAGTTTAAAAGAATCAAATTTAAAGTCCCTTTGAAATTATTTTCAATTTGGACTTATTTGGGTTTTATTCAAATTATTTTTCTCCAAAAATAAAATAAATGGAAAATAGGGTAAAATGATTCCCTACATCAAAAAATTGGACAGAAATAAATTTGAAATCATTTTGGCATTTTTTAAATGATTTTTATTGGGTTTTATTGCATCAGTAGCACTCTTTGCTTTATTTAAATTTGTGTGAATTTTATTTGATGCTAGAAAAAATTTCAAGTCCTAGAAAATCTTTTTCTGAAAATTTTGATATATAATATGCCTATATTATACTTTTATTTTGTATGGTTTATTCTATTTTTTCTTGTCTGTAAAAATGTTTTAGAAAAAACCCTTCCTCCGACTGGGCCGGCCCAACTAGCTAGCCAGGCCCAGCCCAGTCGCATCGTCACCAACCTCCCGCAGGAGACCAGCTCCTGTACGTCACCGCCCCCGTCGGACTCTGACCCGGGCACGCCTCCCATGGTCCCCCCTATATATACTCCACCCCCCGGGGCCCCTGGACCGCATCTCGCCGCCGCCGCCGCTTAGCCCGCGCCGCCTCCGCCGATCCGCTGTCGCGCCGCACACCGGAGCCGCCCGCGCCTTGCCCCGCACAGCGCCGCAAGCTACCGACGCCCGAGCACCGCCGGCGCTGCTGCCCCGCCTCGCAGTGGCCGTCGCCGCCGCTCACCGACTGTCAGAACCGCCATGGACCGCTATAAACCAAACCCTAGATCGGTTTCCTGTTTTTTCTCGTTTTTTCTAAAAAAAACTGGTTTTTATTAGTCTAGTTATTTAGAGAACGTTCGTCGTTTAGACCTCTATAGCGAACAGTTTCATTGGTTTAGGTTCTGTAGCGAGCGTTCGCTCAATAGATTTTTTTCCTTTTCTTTTTTTATTTCGGCCAGGACCTATATGCAATTATTTTATTTATAGTTTAGCCCCTGATATTTAAATCCTCACCACTTTTTACTCGTTTGTCCAAATCCAACGAAACCAACGCCCACTGCTTCGTTATGATCCCCTCTATCCAGTAAAACAACTTAAACATATTTTTTGAAAGTTTTAAAATTTGAATTCAAACAGATTTATATTCAAACTTCGTTTGATCGTAACTCGAGTTTTATAACTCCGATTGAGTTGATTCTTTTTACAAATCAAAGCTCTTGACCTAAAATTTCTGATAAGGCCAAATCCACACAATTTTGGTACTGTTTGAAATTGTTTTCTGTTGCAAGAGTTAATTGCTTGTTTTTGGAGTTTTCCGAGATTTTTTCTTTGATTCTTTTGCATGATTGCTCATGTGTGGTTACTATTGCTTGCTTACGATAGATTGACTGGAGTGTGACGAGTAGAACTATCAGAAGTTATGAGTGTGAATCATCTTCATTAACAGTACTGTTGTGGAACGTAGTAATTTCAAAAAAAATCCTACGCACACGCAAGATCATGGTGATGCATAGCAATGAGAGGGGAGAGTGTTGTCCACGTACCCTCGTAAAATGAAAGCGGAAGCGTTAGCACAACGCAGTTGATGTAGTCGTACGTCTTCATGGCCCGACCGATCAAGCACCGAAACTACGGCACCTCCGATTTCTAGCACACGTTCAGCTCGATGACGATCCCCGGACTCCGATCCAGCAGAATGTCGGGGAAGAGTTCCGTCAGCACGACGGTGTGGTGACGATCTTGATGTTCTACTATCGCAGGGCTTCGCCTAAGCACCACTATAATATTATCGAGGACTATGGTGGAGGGGGACACCGCACACGGCTAAGAGATCAATGATCAATTGTTGTGTCTATGGGGTGCCCCTCTGCCCCCGTATATAAAGGAGCAAGGGGGAGGCAGCCGGCCTAGGAGGAGGGCGCGCCAAGGGGGGAGTCCTACTCCCACCGGGAGTAGAACTCCTCCTTCCCTTGTTGGAGTAGGACGGAAGGAAAGAGGGGGAGAGGAACAAGGAAAAGTGGGCTGCACCCCTTGTCCAATTCGGACCAGAGGGGGGCACGCGCCTCCTTCCTTTTGGCCTCTCTCCTCTATTCCCATATGGCCCAATAAGGCCCATATACTCCCCGGCGAATTTCCGTAACTCTCCGGTACTCCGAAAAATACCCGAATCACTCGGAACCTTTCCGATGTCCGAATATAGTCGTCCAATATATCGATTTTTACGTCTCGACCATTTCGAGACTCCTCGTCATGTCCCCGATCTCATACGGGACTCAAAACTCCTTTGGTACATCAAAACTCATAAACTCATAATATAACTATCATCGAAACCTTAAGCGTGTGGACCCTACGGGTTCGAGAACAATGTAGACATGACCGAGACACGTCTCTGGTCAATAACCAATAGCGGAACATGGATGCTCATATTGGCTCCCACATATTCTACGAAGATCTTTATCGGTCAAACCGCATAACAACATACGTTGTTCCCTTTGTCATCGGTATGTTACTTGCCCGAGATTCGATCGTCGGTATCTCAATACCTAGTTCAATCTCGTTACCTGCAAGTCTCTTTACTCGTTCCGTAATACATCATCCGCAACTAACTCATTAGTTGCAATGCTTGCAAGGCTTAAGTGATGTGCATTACCGAGAGGGCCCAGAGATACCTCTCCGACAATCGGAGTGACAAATCCTAATCTCGAAATACGCCAACCCAACAAGTACCTTCGGAGACACCTGTAGAGCACCTTTATAATCACCCAGTTACGTTGTGACGTTTGGTAGCACACAAAGTGTTCCTCCGGTAAACGGGAGTTGCATAATCTCATAGTCATAGGAACATGTATAAGTCATGAAGAAAGCAATAGCAACAAACTAAACGATCAAGTGCTAAGCTAACGGAATGGGTCAAGTCAATCACATCATTCTCCTAATGATGTGATCCCGTTAATCAAATGACAACTCATGTCTATGGTTAGGAAACATAACCATCTTTGATCAACGAGCTAGTCAAGTAGAGGCATACTAGTGACACTCTGTTTGTCTATGTATTCACACATGTATTATGTTTCCGGTTAATACAATTCTAGCATGAATAATAAACATTTATCATGATATAAGGAAATAAATAATAACTTTATTATTGCCTCTAGGGCATATTTCCTTCAGTCTCCCACTTGCACTAGAGTCAATAATCTAGTTCACATCGCCATGTGATTTAATACCAATAGTTCACATCACCATGTGATTAACACCCATAGTTCACATCGACATGTGACCAACACCCAAAGGGTTTACTAGAGTCAATAATCTAGTTCACATCGCTATGTGATTAACACCCAAAGAGTACTAAGGTGTGATCATGTTTTGCTTGTGAGAGAAGTTTAGTCAACGGGTCTGCCACATTCAGATCCGTAAGTATTTTGCAAATTTCTATGTCAACAATGCTCTGCACGGAGCTACTCTAGCTAATTGCTCCCACTTTCAATATGTATCCAGATTGAGATTTAGAGTCATCTGGATCAGTGTCAAAATTTGCATCGACGTAACCCTTTACGACGAACCTTTTGTCACCTCCATAATCGAGAAACATATCCTTATTCCACTAAGGATAATTTTGACCGCTGTCTAGTGATCTACTCCTAGATCACTATCGTACTCCCTTGCCAAACTCAGGGCAGGGTATACAATAGGTCTGGTACACAACATGGCATACTTTATAGAACCTATGGCTGAGGCATAGGGAATGACTTTCATTCTCTCTCTATCTTCTGTCGTGGTCGGGTTTTGAGTATTACTCAACTTCACACCTTGTAACATAGGCAAGAACTCCTTTTTGACTGTTCCATTTTGAACTACTTCAAAATCTTGTCATGGTATGTACTCATTGAAAAACTTATCAAGCGTCTTGATATATCTCTATAGATCTTGATGCTCAATATGTAAGCAGCTTCACCGAGGTCTTTCTTTGAAAAGCTCCTTTCAAACATTCCTTTATGATTTACAGAATAATTCTACATTATCTCCGATCAATAATATGTCATTCACATATACTTATTAGAAATGCTGTAATGCTCCCACTCACTTTCTTGTAAATACAGGCTTCACCGCAAGTCTGTATAAAACTATATGCTTTGATCAACTTATCAAAGCGTATATTCCAACTCCGAGATGCTTGCACCAGTCCATAGATGGATCGCTGGAGCTTGCATATTTTGTTAGTACCTTTAGGATTGACAAAACCTTCTGGTTGCATCATATACAACTCTTCTTTAATAAATCCATTAAGGAATGCAGTTTTGTTTATCCACTTGCCAGATTTCATAAAATTCGGCAATTGCTAACATGATTCGGACAGACTTAAGCATAGATACGAGTGAGAAACTCTCATCGTAGTCAACACCTTGAACTTGTCGAAAACCTTTTTTGCGACAATTCTAGCTTTGTAGATAGTGACACTACTATCAGCGTCCGTCTTCCTCTTGAAGATACACTTAATATCAATGGCTCGCCAATCAATGGGCAAGTCAATCAAAGTCCATACTTTGTTCTCATATATGGATCTCATCTCAGATTTCATGGCCTCAAGCCATTTCACGGAATCTGGGCTCATCATCGCTTCCTCATAGTTCATAGGCTCGTCATGGTCAAGTAACATGACCTCTAGAACAGGATTACCATACCACTCTAGTGCGGATATCACTCTGGTTTACCTACGAGGTTCGGTAGTAACTTGATCTGAAGTTACATGATCATCATCATTAGCTTCCTCACTAATTGGTGTAGTAGTCACAGGAACAGATTTATGTGATGAACTACTTTCCAATAAGGGAGCAGGTACAGTTACCTCATCAAGTTCTACTTTCCTCCCACTCACTTCTTTCGAGAGAAACTCCTTCTCTAGAAAGGATCCATTCTCAGCAACGAATATCTTGCCTTCGGATCTGTGATAGAAGGTGTACCCAACAGTTAATTTTGGGTATCCTACGAGACGCACTTCTCCGACTTGGGTTTGAGCTTATCAAGATGAAACTTTTTCACATAAGCATCGCAACTCCAAACTTTAAGAAACGACAACTTTGGTTTCTTGCCAAACCATAGTTCATACTGTGTCATCTCAACGGATTTAGATGGTGCCCTATTTAACGTGAATGCAGCTGTCTCTAATGCATAACCCCAAAACGATAGTGGTAAATCGGTAAGAGACATCATAGATCGCACCATATCTAATAAAGTACGGTTACGATGTTCGGATACACCATTACACTTTGGTGTTCTAGGTGGCGTGAGTAGTGAAACTATTTCACATTGTTTTAACTGAAGGCCAAACTCATAAATCAAATATTCTCCTCCACGATCAGATCGTAGAAACTTTATTTTCTTGTTATGATGATTTTCCACTTCACTCTAAAACTATATGAACTTTTCAAATATTTCAGACTTTTGTTTCATCAAGTAGATATACTCATATCTGCTAAAATCATCTGTGAAGATCAGAAAATAATGATACATGTCGTGAGCTTCAATATTCATCGAACCATATACATCAGTATGTATGATTTCCAACAAATCTATTGCTCGCTCCATTGTTCCAGAGAACGGAGTCTTAGTCATCTTGCCCATGAGGCATGGTTCGCAAGCATCAACTGATTCATAATCAAGTGATTCCAAAAGCTCATCAGCATGGATTTTCTTCATGCGCTTTACACCAATATGACCTAAACGGCAGTGCCACAAATAAGTTGCACTATCATTATTAACTTTGCATCTTTTTGGCTTGAATATTATGAATATGTGTATCACTACGAACGAGATCCAACAAACCATTTTTGTTGGTGTGTATGAACATCGAAGGTTCTATTCATGTAAACAGAACAACAATTGTTCTCTAACTTAAATGAATAACCGTATTGCAATGAACATGATCAAATCATATTTATGCTCAACGTAAACACCAAATAACACTTATTTAGGTTCAACACTAATTCCGAAAGTATAGGGAGTGTGCGATGATGATCATATAAATCTTGGAACCAATTCCAACACACATCGTCACTTCACCCTTAACTAGTCTCTGTTCATTCTGTAACTCCTGTTTTAAGTTGCTAATTTTAGCAACCGAACAAGTATCAAATACTCACGGGCTACTATAAATACTAGTAAGGCACACATCAATAACCTGTATATCAAATATATCCTTTGTTCACTTTGCCATCTTTCTTATCCACCAAATATTCAGGGAATTTCCGCTTCCAGTGATCATTTCCTTTGCAGTAGAAGCACTCAGTTTCAGGCTTTGGTCCAGCTTTGGGCTTCTTCACGGGAGTGAAAACTTGCTTGTCATTCTACTTGAAGTTCCCTTTCTTTCCCTTTGCCGTTTTCTTGAAACTAGTGTTCTTGTCAATCATCAACACTTGATGCTATTTCTTGATTTCTACCTTCGTCGATTTCAACATCACGAAGAGCTCAGGAATCGTTTTCGTCATCCCTTGCATACTATAGTTCATCATGATGTTCTAGTAACTTGGTGATGGTGACTAGAGAACTCTGTCAATCACTATCTTATCTGTAAGATTAACTCCCACTTGATTCAAGCGGTTGTAGTACCTAGACAATCTGAGCATATGCTCACTGCTTGAGCTATTCTACTCCATCTTTTAGCTATAGAACTTGTTGGAGACTTCATATCTCTCAACTCGGGTATTTGCTTGAAATATTTAACTTCAACTCCTAGAACATCTCATATGGTCCATGACGTTCAAAACGTCTTTGAAGTCCCGATTCTAAGCCGTTAAGCATGGTGCACTAAACTATCAAGTAGTCATCATATTGAGCTAGCCAAACGTTCATAACGTCTGCATCTGCTCCTGCAACAGGTCTGTCACCTAGCGGTGCATCAAGGACATAATTCTTCTGTGCAGCAATGAGGATAAACCTCAGATCACGGACCCAGTCCGCATCATTGCTACTATCATCTTTCAACTTAGTTTTCTCTAGGAACACATATAAAACATAGGGAAGCAATAACGCGAGCTATTGATCTACAACATAGATATGCTAATACTACCAGGACTAAGTTCATGATAAATTAAAGTTCAATTAATCATATTACTTAAGAACTCCCACTTAGAAAGACATCCCTCTAATCTTCTAAGTGATCACGTGATCCAAATCAACTAAACCATAACCGATCATCACGTGAAATGGAGTAGCTTTGAATGGTGAACATCAATATGTTGATCATATCTACTATATGATTCACGCTCGACCTTTCGGTCTCAGTGTTCCGAGGCCATATCTGCATATGCTAGGCTCGTCAAGTTTAACCTGAGTATTCTGCGTGTGCAAAACTGGCTTGCACCTGTTGTAGATGGACGTAGAGCTTATCACACCCGATCATCACGTGGTGTCTGGGCACGACGAACTTTGGCAATGGTGCATACTCAGGGAGAACACTTTTATCTTGAAATTTAGTGAGAGATCATCTTATAATGCTACCGTCAAACAAAGCAAGATAAGATGCACAAAATATAAACATCACATGCAATCAATATAAGTGATATGATATGGCCATCATCATCTTGTGCTTGTGATCTCCATCTCTGAAGCATCGTCATGATCACCATCGTCACCAGCGCGACACCTTGATCACGATCGTAGCATCGTTGTCGTCTCGCCAATCTTATGCTTCCACGACTATCGCTACCGCTTAGTGATAAAGTAAAGCATTACAGCGAAATTGCATTGCATACAATAAATCGACAACCATATGGCTCCTCCCAGTTGCCGATAACTCGGTTACCAAACACGATCATCTCATACATTAAAATTTAGCATCACGTCTTGACCATATCACATCACAACATGCCCTGCAAAAACAAGTTAGACGTCCTCTACTTTGTTGTTGCAAGTTTTACGTGGCTGCTACGGGCTAAGCAAGAACCTTTCTTACCTACGCATCAAAACCACAATGATAGTTTGTAGAGTTGGTGTTGTTTTAACCTTCGCAAGGACCGGGCGTAGCCACACTCGGTTCAACTAAAGTTGGAGAAACTGACACCCGCCAGCCACCTGTGTGCAAAGCACGTCCGTAGAACCAGTCTCGCGTAAGCGTACGCGTAATGTCGGTCCGGGCCGCTTCATCCAACAATACCGCCGAACCAAAGTATGACATGCTAGTAAGCAGTATGACTTATATCGCCCACAACTCACTTGTGTTCTACTCGTGCACAACATCAACGCATAAAACCTAGGCTGGAATGCCACTGTTGGGGAACGTAGTAATTTCATTAAAATTCCTACGCACACGCAAGATCATGGTGATGCATAGCAACGAGAGGGGAGAGTATTGTCCACGTACCCTCGTAGACCGAAAGCGGAAGCGTTAGCACAACGCGGTTGATGTAGTCGTACGTCTTCATGGCCTGACCGATCAAGCACCGAAACTACGACACCTCCGAGTTCTAGCACACGTTCAGCTCGATGACGATCTCCAGACTCCGATCCAGCAGAATGTCGGGGAAGAGTTCCGTCAGCACGACGGCGTGGTGATGATCTTGATGTTCTACTGTCGCAGGGCTTCGCCTAAGCACCACTACAATATTATCGAGGACTATGGTGGAGGAGGGCACCGCACACTGCTAAGAGATCAATGTTCAACTGTTGTGTCTATGGGGTGCCCCCTGCCCCCGTATATAAAGGAGCAAGGGGGGAGGCGGTCAGCCTAGGAGGAGGGTGCGCCAAGGGAGGAGTCCTACTCCCACCGGGAGTAGGACTCCTCCTTCCCTTGTTGGAGTAGGAGAGAAGGAAACAGGGGGAGAGGAACTAGGAAAAGTGGGCTGCACCCCTTGTCCAATTCGGACCAGAGGGGGGGCGCGTGCCTCCTTCCTTTTGGCCTCTCTCCTCTATTCCCGTATGGCCCAATAAGGCCCATATACTCCCCGGCGAAATCCCGTAACTCTCCGGTACTCCAAAAAATACTCGAATCACTCGGAACCTTTCCGATGTACGAATATAGTCATCCAATATATCGATTTTTACGTCTCGACCATTTCGAGACCCCTCGTCATGTCCCCGATCTCATCCGGGACTCCGAACTCCTTCGGTACATCAAAACTCATAAACTCATAATATAACTGTCATCGAAACCTTAAGCGTGCGGACCCTTCGAGAACAATGTAGACATGACCGAGACACGTCTCCGGTCAATAACCAATAGCGGAACCTAGATGCTCATATTGGCTCCGACATATTCTACGAAGAACTTTATTGGTCAAACCGCATAACAACATACGTTGTTCCCTTTGTCATCGATATGTTACTTGCCCGAGATTCGATCATCGGTATCTTAATACCTAGTTCAATCTCGTTACTGGCAAGTCTCTTTACTCATTCCATAATACATCATTCCGTAACTAACTTATTAGTTGCAATGCTTGCAAGGCTTGAGTGATGTGCATTATCGAGAGGGCCCAGAGATACCTCTCCGACAATCGGAGTGACAAATCCTAATCTCGAAATACGCCAACCCAACAAGTACCTTCGGAGACACCTGTAGAGCACCTTTATAATCACCCAGTTACGTTGTGACGTTTGGTAGCACACAAAGTGTTCCTTCGGTAAACGGGAGTTGCATAATCTCATAGTCATAGGAACATGTATAAGTTATGAAGAAAGCAATAGCAACAAACTAAACGATCAAGTGCTAAGCTAACGGAATGGGTCAAGTCAATCACATCATTCTCCTAATGATGTGATCCCATTAATCAAATGACAACTCATGTCTATGGTTAGGAAACATAACCGTGTTTGATCAACGAGCTAGTCAAGTAGAGGCATACTAGTGACACTTTGTTTGTCTATGTATTCACACATGTATTATTATTCCGGTTAATACAATTCTACCATGAATAATAAACATTTATCATGATATAAGGAAATAAATAATATCTTTATTATTGCCTCTAGGGCATATTTCCTACAAGTACAGGTTAAGTTCACACTTTGATCATATTTTTATACCCGGTTTTTATGCATTAGTTACAACCCTCAAACATTGCATGAGTAGGATCTCTTAACATGTGGGTTTTGGAAAGTAGATGATGAGGTAGAACCTATTGCCCTTTTTATTATCAAACCTTGGGAGTTACTTCTACATTATGGTTATACTGCCATGCTATGCTCGTAGACGTGGATTGGGTTTGAGTGTATCCATGACAGATGTGAGATTGTTAATTAATGGTTAACTTAAGGTGGCTACTTAAATGCACATCTGGGTGGATTGGTTGCGGGCACCTGGGGATATACCAGTGTTGTCCTTTTTGGTTCGCCACCCAGGCTCAAAGGGATCATAATATTATTCATGCTAGAAACTTCTATGTGCAGCCACAAGCTATTATGGGCTCTAGCATAGTGGAGTAAGTTGCATGACCTCTTCCCATGGTAGGCTAGAAGATTTAGGGGATGTAGGTTGGTACGGTCTACCCGGGGTTAGAGTTAATGCTTCTAAAAAATTGTGTCTCGGTCATCCGTTTCTCAAACACCTTGTAGTGCGAGAAATCCAACGAAGAAGATCGTGTCTTGTGGGGAAAAGTGCGCAAACCTCTGTAGAGTGTACAAACTAATCATGGTTAGTCGTGGCCCCGGTTATGGACATCTTGAGTATCTGGTTCTTGAATTATCAAGTTGATCTCATCACTTTACTTAATTAATTTGTTGGGTTATAATTATTACTTTGGGATTGAGCTGGAGGAACCTTCTGAATGTTTTCAACCAACTTTGCAGTTAAATAAAATATATTCCTTTGGGGTAGGGAAAATTGGCATTATGCAAAAATTAAGCTTAGAGCTTTCCACCAGCCAAATATGCATGTAGTGATAGCTATTATTCATCATTATCCTATGGTGTGAATTTGCCAGTACATTCAATGTACTGGCCCTTTGTGGCTGCAATGTCTCATGTTGCAAGAATCTTACGACGAGTAAGTGATACGTTAGGGTTGCAATTCCTACACTCCACTTTGTCGTTGATGTTGATGGGAATCCACAACCTTGTTGTTACTTCCGCTATTTGGATTGAGGTAATAGTATTTACATTACTTTATACATGTGATTTACCTCTGTTATAAATCCTCGAGTACTGTGTGTGTCAGCATACCGATCCAGGGATGACACTTAAGCACAGAGACTTGACCGTCTGAGGTCGGGTCGCTACAAGTGCCCATACCCGATACTCAGTTCTCCTTTGGTGGTGAAGAAGATGAAGGTGGTGATGAAGAAGATTTCTTATCCTCGGATTTCCATGGCAATGGTGGTGGTGAGAAAGTGTGGTGTTTCCCTTTTGCTTCCTCCAGCTTCTGACAGAGAATAAAATTTTCCATCATCAACTCACAATTATCTATCTCAAGTTTTATTATCCTCTTGCATAATGCCTCCATGCTCTCATCCCTGAACCGGGAAGGAAACGATTCTTCTTCTTCTTCTTCGGATGTCCAGCTATAGTGCCCCTCATCCCCAGAGAACTTGGGGTTTGCGATGAGATCGGCAACATAGCTCTCACCCTCGGAGTCTTGGGAGGACATATTTTCAGATCTACGCAGGAAATAGCAAGAAAAGTGGACAGAGGATTTCTCCGTGATGCGGTGGTTTACAGGTTCGGGAAGTATATATAGATTTTTTATCTTGAAGGACAAGTATAAGGTAGAAAAATGGAGTACGGGAGGTGTCCCAGGTGGGCACTAGACACCAGGGCGCGCCCCCAAAATTTTAAAATATTCCAAAACTGATAAAAAATATTTTTGCAGATTTTTCGAAGTCCATTTACTTACCGTATGACGTACCTCCTTATTTTCACGATTCTAGAGTGTTCCGGAAGGACTCTTTTATGTGTTCTTCCGGTGTCATAGTTTGGATAACTTTCAACATTAATAGGCGTACCTGAGATATAATGTTTTATTCATTGCCCATTGACAACCTTCGGGTAGTACCTTCGGAATTATTTATTTTGATGGCTCCGGACCAGTAAACCTCCGCGGTGACGTATGGGCATTCCCATTTTGAGAGGAGTTTTCCTGCAAAAATTCTGAAATGAGAGTTGTACAAAAGAACATATTCTCTGACATTAAACTCACACTTCTGAATTCTTTTGTCATGCCTTCTTTTTACTTTTTTTTAAACAATTTTGCATTTTCATAAGCTTGGGTTCTCCATTCATCTAATGAGATAATATCAAATAACGTCTTTTCACCAGCAAGTTTGAAATCATAATTGAGTTCTTTGATTGCCCAATATGCTTTATGTTCTAACTCAAGGGGCAAATGACATGTTTTTCCATAAACCATTTTATAAGGAGACATACCCATAGGATTTTCATAAGCTGTTCTATAAGTCCAAAGTGCATGATCTAATTTCTTAGACCAATTCTTCCCGGACCTATTGACAGTCTTTTGCAAAATTAATTGTATTCCTCTATTATATTAGACTGAGGATGATAGGGTGATGCAATTCTATGGTTAACATCATACTTGGCAAGCATTTTACGGAAAACACCATGAATAAAGTGTGAACCACCATCAGTCATTAAATATCTAGGAACTCCAAACCTTGGGAAAATAACTTCCTTAAGCATTTTAATAGAGGTGTTGTGATCAGCACTACTAGTTGGAATAGCTTCTACCCATTTAGTAACATAATCAACAGCAACCAAAATATGTGTATACCCATTAGAGGAAGGAAAAGGTCCCATGTAATCAAATCCCCAAATATCAAATTGTTCAACAACAAGTGAATAATTTGTAACGCCCTCGATGCGGCTATATCTCCCACGTGTTGAAGCATGACTTAGAGGCATAACCGCATTGAAAGCAATGTCGCAAGTGCGGTAATCTTCACACAACCCATGTAATTCATAAGGAAAAGAGATACATAGTTGGCTTACAATCGCCACTTCACACAATTACATGAATAAAGCATTACATCAACCAGATACAATCAAGGCCCGACTACGGAGCCAAAATAAAAGAAGACTACCCCAAATGCTACACAGATCCCCGATCGACCCCAACTGGGCTCCACTGCTGATCAACTGGAAACGAAACAACACAAAGGACAAGATCTTCATCGAGCTCCTCCTTGAGCTTGGTTGCGTCACCTATTCGATATCATCGGCACCTGCAAACTGGTTTTGGAAGTAACTGTGAGCCACAGGGACTCAGCAATCTCACACCCTCGCGATCAAGACTATTTAAGCTTATAGGAAGGGTAAAAGGTATGAGGTGGAGCTGCAGCAAGCGACTAGCATATATGGTGGCTAACCTATTCGCAAAAGAGAGCGAGAAGAGAAGGCAAAAGCACGGTCGAACAACTATGATCAAGAAGTGATCCTAGAACAACCTACGTCAAGCATAACTCCAACACCGTGCTCACTTCCCGGACCCCGCCGAGAAGAGACCATCACGGTAACACACGCGGTTGATGTATTTTAATTAAGATCAAATTCAGGTTTTCTATAACCGGACATTAACAAATTCCCATATGCCCATAACTGCGGGCACGGCTTTCGAAAGTTCAAATCCCTGCAGGGGTGTCCCAACTTAGCCCATCACAAGCTCTCATGGTCAACGAAGTATATTCCTTCTCCCAAGACATTCTGATCAGACTCGGCATCCAGGTTACAAGACATCCTCGACAATGGTAAAACAAGTCCAGCAACACCGCCCGAATGTGCCGACAAATCCCGATAGGAGCTGCACATATCTCGTTCTCACGACACACTCAGATGAGACATCCTACGAGTAAAACCAACCCTCAAGTTGCCCCGAGGTGGCCCCGCAGTCTACTCGGTCGGACCAACACTCAGAGGAGCACTGGCCCGGGGGGGTTAAAATAATGATGACCCTCGGGAGCGCGACTCCCAAGGGAAAAAGAGGCTAGGTGGCGAATGGTAAAACCAATGTTGGGCATTGCTGGAGGAGTTTTATTCAAGGCGAACTGTCAAGGGGTTCCCATTATAACCCAACCGCATAAGGAACGCAAAATCCGAGAACATAACACCAATATGACGGAAACTAGGGCGGCAAGAGTGGAACAAAACACCAGGCATAAGGCCGAGCCTTCCACCCTTTACCAAGTATATAGGTGCATTAATTAAATAAGAGATATTGTGATACCCCAACAAAATTTCCATGTTCCAACATGGAACAAGATCCAATCTTCACCTGCAACTAACAACGCTATAAGAGGGGCTGAGCAAAGTGGTAACATAGCCAAACAATGGTTTGCTAGGACAAGGTGGGCGAGAGGCTTGGTTCAATAATACGGGAGGCATGATAAGCAAGTGGTAGGTATCGCAGCATAGGCATAGCAAAAGAGCGAGCAACTAGCAAGCAAAGATAGAAGTGATTTCGAGGGTATGATCATCTTGCCTGAAATCTCGCAAGGAAGAAGAACGAGTCCATGAAGAAGACAAACGGACGTAGTCGAACGGGTCCTCACAAACGCGACGTTATCGGAACCAACCTGAAGAAGCAACACCAGAAAGAAGCACACAACATAGTAAACAACCAACACACGAACATGGTATGATATGCGGGATGCGGCATGTGATGCATATGCATGATTTGGAAAGGAATGATTGAACCTGGCCTCAACTTGGAAATCCAAGAGTGTCACTGGAAAGGTGAGGTGATTTCGGTTGAAATCGATATAAAGATCACCAGAGTCAGATGCACGGTTTGGAAATGGCAAGCAAAACAAATATGGCACCGGTCTGCAATAATCAGCAATTGACCAACTAAATGCAACAAGATAAATATGCTACAACACTCAAACATGGCAACAAAATACATGGAAGGTATCCACTCAAGATGCTTGACAAAATATGAACAATGAGCTACGTCTAAATCACTCATAAACAGGTTCAAACAAGCATGGCAAAAGTGCAAATGATAACAGGTTTCTGACTTAGTGAAATTAACGGCATGACAGGAATTTATCATCAGGAAGCAAACTTTAGAGCATGAAAACTACAAGCTACAGGAACATATCATGGCAAAGCAAGGCATGGCATGAAGCTACTCAAAGCACTTAACAAAAGTCCCTTAGTGACCTTGAGGCAAAAGGGATCAGAAAATACAATTGCAAGCATGCGAACATGGCAAAAACGTAAACAGATTTAGACTTAGTGAAAAACTAGAGCATGGCAAAACAGTTAACGAGTAGGCATGTTTACGAGCTCGATGCACTCACTACAGAGCATGGCATGACAAACTAAGCATACACCCATTAAGAAGACATGTCATAGAAGCTAGACATGGCAAGAACAACATCATAGCATGCACAGATCAATAGCAACAACCTCGGCAAAATCGCTAAACATGTCAACAATCTGCCAGGATTCACGATATAGCAAAAGTAGAGCTCAATTGACTCAAGCTAGGGTGCTCCATAAATGCAAACAAAGACATGGATGGATAGAGCACCACAATATTAACAAAACATCCTTACTGATCATCCTCAAAAGAGGCACGGATCACTAGGAAACAACATGAACATATGGCATAACAACAAAATCAGGACAGGGACTTAGTGAAATTCTAAGTCCCTCAAATCAGCATTACCGATTACGCTACTTTGCAAGCTTGTGCTAGTCACCACATAGATCACAAAAATACATGGCAAGCACCTCTGTAAAGATGGCATGGCATATAACAAAACACATGTAGAGCTCAGGATCATAGCATGCACACATTAATCATGTCAAAAATGACAAAAGTCCATTTGCTGAAACAGATCTGACAAATTCATCACATAGCCCTCTTCCAACAGCATTTCGGGCATCAATATGAGCTTAAATGAAAATGATGCAATGAGATGAAATGATGTACTCGTCGAGACGAACATTTTGATATGCTACACGCTCAAAACGGAGCCACGGATGATGAGTTATGATGCGATGAAAATGCCCAAAAATACTAGAATCTGGGGGACTTAGTGAAATTTGGACCTCTCGGGGAAAATTCAACACGGGACCGGATGAAGCGGGACGGCGCGGTGCGGATCCGAGACGGGTGTTTGGTTCGAGGATGGATGGATCTCATCCCGTCTTCTCCGGCGAGATGCCGAACTCCGGCGAGCATGGCGCGGGGCGGCGCCGGGCGGTGGAGCTCCGGCGAGCGGCACGGGGGCGGCGCCGTTGGATGACGCCGGCGAGGGGGTCCATGGGCGGCGACGGAAGGCGACCGGCGCGGCGACGCGGATGGCGGCGCCGGCGAGGAACCCGAGCGGCGGCGCGGTAGAGAGGCGGCGGGCGGCGGCGCAGATCCGGCGGAAGCCGCGGCGGCGATGCGCGGGCCCGGCGTGGTTTTGGTGACGTGGGGGGCGATGGGAAGCGATGCTTGTGAGCGCGGCGAAGGCGCGAACTCCGGTGATGCAGGGCGCGGACGGCGGCGCGGGGACGGGCGCCGGGCGGCGGAGCGATGCGGCCTAGGGCTGCGGCCGACGAAGAGCCCCGGCGACGGCGACGGCGGAATCCCGGCGAGGTCCCTGTGCGGTTGGCGGCGCACGGCCGAGCGGCGGCGGGGACCGGGCCTGCGCGGGCCGCAGATGGGCTTGGCGGGCCCGCGGTGAAGTGGGCGCAGGGGAGGTGAGGTGGCAGCTTGGGATAGGCTGGCGGCGGCGGCGGGGTGACGTGGCGGCCTCTGGTTGGCCGGAGTGAGGTGGCAGCGGGGTGGACATGTCTGGCCGACGTGAGAGGAAGTGTCCGGCCGCGCGGGGATAGGTGAGATCTAGGGTTTCGTCCGCGAATTTGGAAGGGTTGCACATATATATAGGTAGAGGGAGCTAGGAGAGTCCAAATGAGGTGCGGTTTTCGGCCACGCGATCGTGATCGAACGACCGAGATGATGGAGGGGTTTAGGTGGGTTTTGGGCCAAATTGGAAGGGTGTTTGGCTGCAACACACACGAGGCCTTTTTGGTCCCTCGGTTAACCGTTGGAGTATCAAACGAAATCCAAATGGCGCAAAACTTGACAGGCGGTCTACCGGTAGTAAACCAAGGCCGCTTGGCAAGTCTCGGTCCAATCCGATAACGTTTAACACCCGCACACGAAAAAGAGGTAGAAAGGGACACCGGGTGACATAGGAGCGCCGGATTGCAAAACGGACAACGGGGAAAATGCTCGGATGCATGAGACGAACATGTATGCAAATGAAATGCACATGATGAAATGGTATGCAATGCATGACACGCAAGAAATGACAAGGCAACAACAGCGAATAACTGGAGGACACCTGGCACATCGGTCTCGGGGCACTACATAATTCATCGGCATTTCTTGACGCTTACCGATATTACCTATCCTTTGACATTCATCACAAGATAAGACGAACTTACGGGCATCCTTGAAGAGAGTAGGCTAATAAAATCCAGGTTTCAATACCTTGTGAGCAGTTCTATCTCCAGCATGATGCCCTCCATAAGCCTCGGAGTGACATTTCCGTAGGATCTGTCCTTGTTCATGCTCAGGTACACAACGTCTAATAATACCATCTACTCCTTTATAAAGATGTGGGTCATCCCAAAATTAATGTCTTAAATCATAGAAGAATTTTTTTTCTTTTGTTGATATGTAAATATAGGTGGTAAAAATTTAGCAACAATGTAATTAGCATAATCAACATACCAAGGAGTACTATGAGAAACATTTATTGCAGCTAACTGCTCATGAGGAAAACTATCATCAACAGCTAGTGGGTCATCAAGCACATTTTCAGGCCTAGATAAATTATCAGCAACTGGGTTCTCAGCTCCTTTTTTATCAATGATATGAAAATCAAATTCTTGTAACAAGAGAACCCATCGAATAAGTCTAGGTTTAGCATATTTCTTTTCCATAAGATATTTAATAGCAGCATGGTCTGTGTGAACAGTTACTTTGGAATCAACAATATAAGGTCTAAATTTATCACAAGCAAACACAACTACTAAGAATTCCTTTTCAGTAGTAGCATAATTTCTTTGAGCACTGTCTAGAGTTTTACTAGCATAATGAACAACATTGAGTTTCTTATCAAATCGTTGTCCTAGAATGGAGCCAACAGCATAATCACTAGCATCACACATAATTTCAAAAGGCAAGTTCCAATCAGGTGGTTGAACAATAGGTGCAGAAATTAAGGTTTTCTTAAGTGTTTCAAAAGCTTCTAAACAATCATCATCAAAAACAAAAGGAATGTCCTTCTGCAAGAGACTAGTAAGAGGCCTAGAAATTTTAGAGAAGTCTTTGATAAATCTCCTATAGAAACCAACATGACCTAAGAAACTATGAATACCTTTTATATCCTTGGGACATGGCATTTTCTCAATTGCATCAACCTTAGCTTTGTCCACTTCTATACCTCTTTCAGAAATTTTATGACCCAAGACAATGCCTTCATTGACCATAAAGTGGCACTTCTCCCAATTCAAGACAAGATTTGTTTATTCACATCTCATGCAAAACTCAATCAAGATTGCTTAAACAATCATCAAAAGACTTCCCATAAACAGAAAAGTCATCCATGAAAACCTCAACAATCTTTTCACAAAAGCCAGAGAATATAGTAGTCATACATCTTTGAAAGGTAGCAGGTGCATTACATAAACCAAAAGGCATACGTCCATAAGCATAGGTTCCAAAGGGACAAGTAAAAGTAGTCTTTTCTTGATCAGGTTGAGAAACATGTATTTGTGAAAAGATAGAATATCCATCAAGGAAGCAAAAGTGTGTGTGCTTAGATAATCTTTCAAGCATTTGATCAATAAAAGGCAAAGGGTAATAATCTTTTCTAGTTGCTTTGTTTAATTTTCTAAAATCAATTACCATTCTATAGACTGTGACAATTCTTTGTGGAATAAGTTCATTCTTATCATTAGGAACAACAGTTATACCTCTTTTCTTAGGAACACAATGAACATGATTGACCCATCTACTATCAGCTATGTGATAGATTATACCTGCTTCCAGAAGTTTAAATATTTCTGTTCTTACCACTTCTTTCATCTTCGGATTTAACCGACGTTGGTGGTCAACAACGGGTTTAGCATCAGGTTCGATATTAATTTTGTGCTGACATAGAGTGGGACTAATGTCCTTTAAATCATGGAGAGTATATCCAATAGCAGCTTGGTGCTTCCTTACAACTTTCAATAATCTTCTTCTTCATGTTCTGAAAGGTTAGCACTAATAATAATAGGATATATCTTCTTTTCATCAAGATAAGCATATTTCAAAGTGTGTGGCAATTGTTTTAATTCAAACACAGGATCACCTTTAGGTGGAGGAGGACCTCCTAGAGTTTCAATAGGAAAATTGTGTTTAAGTAGAGGACATTGTTCGAACAAAAATTTATCTATTTCATTTCTTTCATGCATATGAAAATCATTCTCATGGTCTAGCAGATATTGTTCTAAAGGATCAGTAGGTGGTATAGAAATAGAAGCAAGACCAATTAATTCATCCTTACTAGGCAATTCTTTTTATGATGATTTCTATTAAACTTGGAAAATTTAAAATCATGAGACTCGTCACCAAAGCTGACACCAACAGTTTGTTTCTTACAATCTATCTTAGCATTAACTGTGTTCAAGAAAGGTGCACCAAAGATAATGGGACAAAAGTCATCTTGTGGGGAACCAAGAACAAGAAAATTAGTAGGGTATTTAATTTTCCCACACAAGACTTCAACATCTCTAATAATCCCAATTGGTGATATGGTGTCTCTATTAGCAAGTTTAATAGTGACATCTATTTCTTCTATCTTAGCAAGTGCTATGTCTTTCATGATTTCTTCATATAAAGTGTAAGGAATAGCACTCACACTAGCACCCATATCACATCGACCATGATAAAAGTGATCTCCTATTTTAACTGAAATAACAGGCATGCCAACCACAGGTATGTTTATCTCTTTTGTCAGGTTTAGCAATTCTAGCAGCTTCTTCACAGAAGTAAATAACATGCCCATCCATATCTTCTTCCAAGAGATCTTTAACCATAGCAATACTAGGTTCTAATTTAATTTGTTCATCAGATTTAGGTGTTCTAATATAGCTTTTGTTAACCACAGTTGAAACTTTAGCATGTTCCTTTATCCTAACAAGGAAAGGTGGTTTCTCAATATAAGCAGAGGAAACAACTGAATCAACATTATAAAGTATAGTTTCTTCTTTAACTGGCACTGGTTTTTTAATTTCTTCTTTAATAGGTGGGTGATATTTAAACCATTTCTCCTTAGGGAGTTCAACAAGAGTAGCAAATGATTCACAAAAGGAGGCTACTATCTCAGAGTCAAGTCCGTATTTAGTGCTAAACTTTTGAAAAGCATCGGTATCCATAAAAGATTTAACACAATAATATTTAATTTTAATACCTGACTCTTTACCTTCGTCGAGTTCCCAATCTTCAGAGTTGCGTTTAATTCTTTCCAAAAGATCCCACCAGAATTCAATAGTCTTCTTCATAAAAGAACCAGCACAAGAAGTATCAAGCATGGTTTGATCATTACGAGAAAGCCGAGCATAAAGATTCTGAATAATAATTTCTCTTGAGAGCTCATGATTGGGGCATGAATATAACATTGAATTAAGCCTCCCCAAGCTAGAGCAATACTTTCTTCTTCACGAGGCCAAAAATTATATATATAATTCCGATCACGATGAACTAGATGCATAGGATAAATTTTTTGGTAGAACTCCAATTTCAAACAATTCCAATTCCATGATCCAATATCATCACATAACCTATACCATGCCAATGCTTTCCCTTCAAAGATAAAGGGAAAACCTTTTTCATCACTTCATCCCTGGGTAAACCTGCAAGCTTAAACAATCCACAAATTTGTCCCACATATATCAAGTGCATATTAGGATGTTCGGTTCCATCTCCTGCATAAGGATTAGCTAGCAGTTGTTCTATCATACCTGAAGGAATTTCATATTCAATATTTTCAGTAGGTGTAGTAGGTTGAGGGGTAGCTAATTGTGGTTCCGGGCGATGTGAATATACCCCGAACAAACCCCTCAAAGGATTGTTTTCCATAGTAACAAGTGACAATAAATTTCAGTGCACTATATAAATGTTTCCATACCAAATTCCACTTACCAAAGGCGCTTCACTCCCCGGCAACGGCGCCATAAAATAGCCTTGATGACCCACAAGTATAGGGGATCAATTGTAGCTCTTTTCGATAAGTAAGAGTGTCGAACCCAGCGAGGAGCAGAAGGAAATGAAAAGTAGTTTACGGTAAGGTATTGTCTACAAGTGCTGAAATTGTAAGTAGCGGAGTAGTTTGATAGCAAGATAATTTTTAATGAGCAAGTAACGATAATAGTAACAAAAGTGCAGCAAGGTAGACCAATCCTTTTGAGGGAAAGGACAGGCCAAAACGATCTCTTATGATAAGCAAAGCGTTCTTGAGGGTACACGGGAATTTCATCTAGTCACTTTCATCATGTTGGTTTGATTTGTGTTCGCTACTTTGATAATTTGATATGTGGGTGGACAGTGCTTAGGTGTTTTTCTTACTTGAACAAACCTCCTACTTATGATTAGCCCTCCCGCAAGCATCCACAACTACGAGAAAAGTATTAAGAATAAATTCTAAATATAGCGTTAAACTTTTGGATCCAATCGGTCCCTTACGGAATAGCGCATAAACTGGGGTTTAAGCTTCTGTCACTCTCACAGCCCACCATCTAATTGCTACTCCACAATGCATTCCCTTAGGCCCAAATATGGTGAAGTGTCATGTAGTTGACGTTTACATGACACCACTAAGGGAATAACAACATACATACCATCAAAATGCCAAACACATATCAAGTTCACATAATTACTTGCAACATATGATTTCTCCCGTGACCTCAAGAACAAAAGTAACTACTCACAAATGATAAACATATTCATGATCAGAGGAGTATTAAACAGTATAATGGATCTGAACATATAATCTTCCACCAAATAAACCATATAGTAATCAACTACAAGATGTAATCAACACTACTAGTCACCCACAAGCACCAATCTATAGTTCCGGTAACAAGATTAAACACAAGAGAGGAACTAGGTTTGATATGAGATGGTGTTGTTGAAGATGTTGATGGATATTTCCCTCCCCAAGATGGAAGAGTGGTTGGTGATGATGATGATGACGATGTTTCCCCCTCCGGGAGGGAAGTTCCCCTAGCGGAATCGCTCCGCCAGAGGGCAAAAGTGCTCCTTCCCAAGTTCCGCCTCGAGACGGCGGCGCTCCATCCCGAAAGTCTTCCTCTTATTTTTTTTCTAGGTCAAAATGCCTTATATACCAAAAGATGGGCACCGGAGGTGGGACGAGGAGGCCACAACCCCCCAGGGCGTGCCAGGGCCCCTTGGCGCGCCCAGGTGGGTTGTGCCCACCTGGTGGTCCCCCTCTTGTAGTTATTTGCTCCAGTAATTCTTATATATTCCATAAAAAATCCCCGTGAAGTTTCAGCTTGTTTGGAGTTGTGCAGAATAGGTAGTCTGACGTAGCTTTTTCAGGTGCAGATTTGCAGCTGCCGGAATTCTCCCTCTTGGTGTGTACCTTGCAAATTATGAGAGAAAAGGCATTAGAATTACTCCAAAAAGAATTATTATGGATAAAAATATTATAAATAACAGTAATAAAACATGATGCAAAATGGATGTATCAATTGTCTACTAACATAAGCATTGAAGTTTTCTTGTTTAACAATAAAATTATCAAACTCATCCAAGCATTGTCTAGCAGACTTATTATAAGGAATATCACCTTCATCAGATCTACAGAGAGAGTTTACCTCTACTACCTATGTCGGGTTATCAAGACCATGTATTTCTTCAATAGGTGGTAGATTTTTAACATCTTCAGCTTTAATATATTTTTCTTTCATAGATTTCTTTGCCACTTGCATATCTTGAGGACTGAGAATAGAATACCCCTTTTCTTCAGAGTTGGCTTCGGAGTTGGTTCAGGAAGTGTCCAATCATTATCATTACTCAATATATTATTCAATAGCAATTCAGCTTGTTCAATATTTCTTTCCCTCAAAACACAACCAGCACAACTATCCAGGTGGTCTCTGGAAGCATCGGTTAGTCCATTATAAAAGATATCAAGTATTTCATTTTTCTTGAAAGGATGATCAGATAAAGCATTAAGTAATCGAAGAAAACTCCCCCAAACTTGTGGGAGACTCTCTTCTTCAATTTGCACAAAATTAAATATTTCCTTTAAAGCAGCTTGTTTCTTATGAGCGAGGAAATATTTAGCAGAGAAGTAATAAATCATATCCTGGGGACTACGCACACAACAGGGAGCAAGAGAATTAAACCATAACTTAGCATCACCCTTTAATGCGAAAGGAAATAATTTAAGGATATAGTAATAAGGAATTTTTTCCTCATGAGCAAATAGGGTGGCTATATCATTCAATTTAGTAAGATGTGCCACAACAGTTTCAGATTCATAACCATGAAAAGGATCAGATTCAACCAAAGCAATTAACTCAGGATCGACAGAGAATTCATAATCCTTATCAGTAACAAAGATAGGTGAAGTAGGAAAAGAGGGATCATATTTCATTCTAGCATTCAAGGATTTTTCTTTCAGCTTAGCTAAGAATTTCTTGAGATCTTCTCTATGATTGCAAGCAAAGAAGTCTCTAGCAGTTTCTTCATCCATGACATAACCCTCGGGAACAACAGGCAATTCATATCTAGGAGGAGAATCATAATCTTCAGTTTCAATAATATCATCAGTTTCAGTAATTTCATTCAATCTAACCCTAGCAAGTTGTTCATCACGAAATTCACCTAATGGCACAATATTATCAAGCAGAGAAGTAGTTTCATCATAAGCATCATGCATAGCAGAAGTGGCATCATCAATAACATGCGACATATCAGAATCAATAGCAGGTGTAGGTGTCGCAAGTTTACTCAAAACAGAAGGAGAATTAAGTGCAGAGCTAGATGGCAGTTCCTTACCTCCCCTCGTAGTTGAGGGAAAAATCTTAGTACTTTGATCTTTCAGATTCCTCATAGTGATCAACAGATATAAATCCCAAGTGACTCAGAGAATAGAGCTATGCTCCCTGGCAACGGCACCAGAAAAAAGGTCTTGGTAACCCACAAGTATAGGGGATCGCAACAGTTTTCGAGGGTAGAGTATTCAACCCAAATTTATTGATTTGACACAAGGGGAGCCAAAGAATATTCTTGAGTATTAGCAACTGAGTTGTCAATTCAACCACACTTGAAAGACTTAATATCTACAACAAAGTATTTAGTAGCAAAGTAGTATGGAAGTAACGATAACAGTGGCAAAAGTAACAGTAGCGATATTGTAGGAATCGTAATAGTGGCAACGGAAAAGTAACTAAACAAAGATCAATATGTGAAAAGCTCATAGGCAATGGATCAATGATGGATAATTATGTCGAATGTCATTCATCATGCAACGGTTATAACATAGGGTGACAGAGAACTAGCTCCAATTCATCAATATAATGTAGGCATGCATGCCGAATATAGTCATACGTGCTTATGGAAAAAAAATTGCACGACATCTTTTGTCCTACCCTCCCGTGGCAGCAGGGTCCTATTGGAAACTAAGGGATATTAATGCCTCCTTTTAATAGAGTACTGGACCAAAGCATTAGCACTTAGTGAATACATGAACTCCTCAAACTACGGTCATCACCGGGAGTGGTCCCAACTATTGTCACTCCGGGGTTGCCGGATCATAACACGTAGTAGGTGACTATTGACTTGCAAGATATGATCAAGAACGCAAATATATTCATGAAAACATAATAGGTTCAGATCTGAAATCATGGCACTCGGGCCCTAGTGACAAGCATTAAGCATAGCAAAATCATAGCAACATCAATCTTAGAACATAGTGGATACTAGGGAACAAACCCTAACAAAACTAACTCAATTACATGGTAAATATCATCCAACCCATCACGGTCCAGCAAGCCTATGATGGAATTACTCACGCACGGCGGTGAGCATCATGAAATTGGTGATGGAGGATGGTTGATGATGACGATGGTGATGGATTCCCGTCTCCGGAGCCCCGAACGGACTCCAGATCTGCCCTCCCGAGGAAGAACAGGGCTTGGCGGCTGCTCTGTATCGTAAAACGTGATGAGTCCTGATAACCCACAAGTATAGGGGATCGCAACAGTTTTTGAGGGTAGAGTATTCAACCCAAATTTATTGATTCGACACAAGGGGAGCCAAAGAATATTCTCAAGTATTAGCAGCTGAGTTGTCAATTCAACCACACCTGGAAACTTAGTATCTGCAGCAAGGTGTTTGGTAGCCAAGTAATATGATAGTAGTGGTAATGGTGGTAAAAGGTAACAGTAGTAAAAGTAATATTTTTGGTATTTTGTAGTGATGATAACAATAGCAACGGAAAACTAAATAAGCGAAGAACAATATATGGAAAGCTCATAGGCAATGGATCGGTGATGGAGAATTATGCTAGATGTGGTTCATCATGTAACAGTCATAACCTAGGGTGACACAGAACTAGCTCCAGTTCATCAATGTAATGTAAGCATGTATTCCGAATATAGTCATACGTGCTTATGGAAAAGAACTTGCATGACATCTTTTGTCCTACCCTCCCATGGCAGCGGGGTCCTATTGGAAACTAAGGGATATTAAGGCCTCCTTTTAATAGAGTACCGGAACAAAGCATTAACACATAGTGAATACATGAACTCCTCAAACTACGGTCATCACCGGTAAGTATCCCGATTATTGTCACTTCGGGGTTAACGGATCATAACACATAATAGGTGACTATAGACTTGCAAGATAGGATCAAGAACTCTCATATATTGATGAAAACATAATAGGTTCAGATATGAAATCATGGCACTCGGGCCCTAGTGACAAGCATTAAGCATAGCAAAGTCATAGCAACATCAATCTCAGAACGTAGTGGATACTAGGGATCAAACCCTAACAAAACTAGCTTGATTACATGATAAATCTCATCGAACCCATCACCGTCCAGCAAGCCTACGATGGAATTACTCACGCACAGCAGTGAGCATCATGAAATTGGTGATGGAGGAAGGTTGATGATGACGATGGCGACGGATTCCCCTCTCCGGAGCCCCGAACGGACTCCAGATCAGCCCTCCCGAGAGAGTTTAGGGCTTGGCGGTGGCTCTGTATCGTACAACGCGATGAATCCTTCTCTCTGGTTTATTTCTCCCCAAAAGTGAATATATGGAGTCCAGGTTGAGGTCGGTGGAGCGTCAGGGGGGCCACGAGGCAGGGGGCGCGCCCAGGGGGCAGGCGCGCCCCCACCCTCGTGGACAGGTGGGGCCCCCTGATGTGGATCTTCCTTCCAATATTTATTATATATTCCAAAATAATTCTTTGTTGATTTTCAGGTCATTCCGAGAACTTTTATTTCCGCAAAAAAATAACACCATGGCAATTCTGCTGAAAACAGCGTCAGTCCGGGTTACTTCCATTCAAATCATGCAAGTTAGAGTCCAAAACAAGGGCAAAAGTGTTTGGAAAAGTAGATACGACGGAGACATATGAACTCCCCCAAGCTTAAACCTTTGCTTGTCGTCAAGCAATTCAGTTGATAAACTGAAAGTGATAAAGAAAAACTTTTACAAACTCTGTTTGCTCTTGTTGTTGTAAATATGTAAAGCCATAATTCAACTTTTCAGCAAAGATTATAAACTAACCATATTCACAATAACATTTAGGTCTCATGTTTACTCATATCAATGGCATAATCAACTAGCGAGAAATAATAATAAATTTCGGATGACAATACTTTCTCAAAATAATCATGATATGATATAACAAGATGGTATCTCGCTAGCCCTTTCTGAGATCGAAAACATAAATCCAGAGCAGTTTTAAAGATCAAGGACTAACTAGACATTGTAATTCATGGTAAAAGAGATCCAGTCAAGTCATACTCAATGTAAACTAACAATAAAGGATGCAAATGACAGCGGTGCTCTCCAACTGGTGATTTTTAATAAGAGGGTGATGACTCAACATAAAAGTAAATAGATAGGCCCTTCGTAGAGGGAAGCAGGGATTTGTAGACGTGCCAGAGCTCGGTTTTGAAATAGATATGAATAATATTTTGAGCGGTATACTTTCATTGTCAACATAACAACCAAGAGATGGCGATATCTTCCATGCTACACACATTATAGGCGGTTCCCAAATAGAATGGTAAAATTTATACTCCTCATCCACCAATAAGCATCAATCCATGGCTTGCTCGAAACAACAAGCGCCTCCAACTAACAAGAGTCTCGGGGGAGTTTTGTTTGCAATTGTTTTGATTTGATTTGCATAAAGCATGGGACTGGGCATCCCGGTGACCAGCCATTTTCTCGTGAGTGAGGAGCGGAGTCCACTCCTCTTGAGAATAACCCGCCTAACATGGAAGATACAAACAACCCTAGTTGATACCTGAGCTATTCGAGCATACAAAACAAGATATTTATTTGAAGGTTTAGAGTTTGGCACATACAAATTTACTTGGAACGACAGGTAGATACCGTATATAGGTAGGTATGGTGGACTCATATGGAATAACTTTGGGGTTTATGGAATTGGATGCACAAGCAGTATTCCCGCTTAGTACAGGTGAAGGTTAGCAAAAGACTGGGAAGCGACCAGCTAGAGAGCGACAACAGTCATGAACATGCATTATAATTAATCAACACCGAATGCAAGCATGAGTAGGATATAATGCACCATGAACATAAATATCATAGAGGCTATGTTGATTTTGTTTCAACTACATGCGTGAACATGTGCCAAGTCAAGCCACTTAAATCGTTCAAAAGAGGATACCACCCTATCATACCACATCACAACCATTTTAATAGCATGTTGGCACGCAAGGTAAAGCATTATAAGCTCCTAGCTAATCAAGCATGGCATAAGCAACTATAATCTCTAATTGTCATTGCAAACATGTTTATTCATAATAGGCTGAATCAGGAACAATAAACTAATTATATTTACAAAAACAAGAGAGGTCGAGTTCATACCAGCTTTTCTCATCTCAATAAGTTTATCACATAAACATCATTATTGCCTTTCACTTGGACGACCGAATAGGGCGGTGGATAATAATAGTGCGCGTGCATTGGACTAAGCTAGAATCTGCAAGCATTCAATTCAAGAGAGAAGACAATGTAATATGGGCTCTTTGTCAGATCAACGATAATGCATATAAGAGCCACTTTAACATTTTCATTACGGTCTTCTCCTATCGACCCCCAAAGGAAAGAAAAGAAATAAAACTATTTACACGGGAAAGCTCCCAACAAGCAAAACAAGAACGAGAAATCTTTTTGGGTTTTCTTTTTAATTACTACTACAAACATGGAAAGTAAACTAACTAAATGCTACAACTATTTTTTTTGTTTTTATTAAGGTTTATTAAACACACAAGAAGAAATCATAAAAAGGAAAATAAACTAGCATGGATGATACAATGAAAAAGTAAGAGCGACGACAACTAGCAATGAGTGTGTGAACATGAATGTAATGTCGGTGAGGAATACATACTCCCCCAAGCTTAGGCTTTTGGCCTAAGTTGGTCTATGGCCATGGCTCGCCTGGCGGATATCCAAAGTAATAGTTGGGGTCGTACTGTGAAGAAGCCTCGGACTGCCACTGGTTGGCAATCACCTCCGGATCCCACTGATAATCAGATTGTCATGGAAGATCAAATTGTGGTTCCGGCTCCGGCTCTGTAGCTGATGTAGGGTTCCGGTAGGCGTGAATGGCCTCCAAAGGAACAAGGTACTTGCCTGCAAATAAATCAAACAAGGAAGGAGCAGGCAAGGTAATAGTCTCAGGATGATTTTTACAAAATATTAATTTGTACTTAAGCTCCTTTTCCATATTCTTAACAATAAAATCATGTGCTACCATACTCTTATAATCTAAATAAACAGGAGGCAGCAATTTTTCTTCTTTCTCATAATGCCTAATAGGTGTGTTAAAATGTGCAGCGAAGCGTGAGGCGAAGATGCCTCCAAGGACGGAGCCCTTCGTATGGTTAAGATTTAACCGCTTTGCAATAATAGCGCCCATACTGAATGTGTCATCAGGAAATAAGGCATGGCACAAAATAAAAATATCAGGGGCACTCAGGTTTCCACAGTTTCCGCGCCCAATTAAGCATCTACTAGCAAATATAGCACAGTAACATAGAACAGAAAAGTGTATGCTAGTAATTCGTGCGTCGGAAACCTTCCTCATTTCCCCTACAGTAATGGTATCAATAAACCCATACACATCGTCACGATGTCGTTCCTCTATGCTGCCCTCGAAAGGGATCAAACAAACCCGACAAAAATCATGAAGTGAAATCTCCTTATGCTCATCATATAAATAAAATTCCACCGTAGGTGGTGAGATCCTAGCATGGAAATGAAAGTTTTGCACAAAGATATTGGTGGGCTAGAGATACTGTTTGCGTTGGTCGTGGAGGAAGGCGGTGAGGCCTGCATTCTCAGCCAATTCACAGAAATCATCATAAATCCCGGCTGCTCTCAAGAAATTATCACAAGGCCATTCACATGGCCGAACTTCCGCGGTGCGAGCGAGATTATATTTGGGCCTCTTATCCTCCTCACTTTGCTTATCCTTCGAGCTTTGGCTCGATGAGCCCCTCAAAAATCTCTTCATCTTTTTCTGAAAATTTCTGAAATTTTTAGTAACTTCAAAATAAAAGTGAACCAAATTCAACAATATTGATAGCAACTACTCCTACAAGTGCCTAGAGGCAATATCATGCATCAAAACTACTTTTGACCACATAAATTTGACATGCAAGCTCAAGAACAGGGTCACCTAAGCAGCAAAAATATGCAATGAATAAAGCACTAGAACAAAAACTAATTGGACCATTCGAGGAGTCACATACCAAGGAACAATCCCCCAAAGCAGTTTTGTGAGAGGTGCTTTGAGCAAGGAGATCTAAAATGGTAGCAAAATGAGCTTGGACTCGGGTTTGAGCTGGTGAGTGAGGTTTTTGGGAGGAAGAATGAGTGTGTGGTAGCTGGAATAAGTGGAGGGGAGGCACCATGGGCCCACGAGGCAGGGGGGCGCGCCCAGGGGGGTAGGGCGCGCCCTCCACCCTCGTGGCCAGGTTTGCTCCCCCTGCTGTGTTCTCAGTGCCAGGTATTCCCAAATATTCTAGAAAAAAATCATATTTAATTTTCAGGGCATTTGGAGAACTTTTATTTTTGGGGTATTTTTTATTGCATTGATAATTCAGAAAACAGACAGAAATTACTATTTTTGCTTTATTTAATATAAATAATAGAAAGTAAAAAGAGGGTACAGAGAGTTGTGTTTTCTAAATTCATCCTTCTCATGCTCATCAAAAGGAATCCACTAACAAGGTTGATCAGGTCTTGTTAACAAACTCATTCTGAATAACATGGAACCGGAGAATTTTCGAATAACACTAGGTTACCTCAATGGGGATATGCACATCCCCAATAATAAGAATGTCATATTTCTTCTTGACAGTAGGAAGAGGAAATTCAAAACGTCCAAAAATAATCGATGGAATTTTTCCAATAGAGTTTATACTATGAACTTGAGGTTGTTTCCTCGGAAAGTGTACCGTATGCTCATTGCCATTAACATGAAAAGTGGCATTGCCTTTGGTGCAATCAATAACATCCCCTGCAGTATTCAAAAAGGGTCTTCCAAGAATAATAGACATACTATCGTCCTCGGGAATATCATGAATAACAAAGTTCGTTAAAATAGTAATGTTTGGAACCACAACAGGCACATCCTCACAAATACTGACAGGTATAGCAGTTGATTTATCAGCCATTTGCAAAGATATTTCAGTATGTGTCAACTTATTCAAATCAAGTCTACGATATACAGATAGTGGCATAACACTAACACCGGCTCCAAGATCACATAAAGCAGTTTTAACATAATTTCTTTTAATGGAGCATGGTATAGTTGGTACTCCGGGATCTCCTAGTTTCTTAGGTATTCTACCCTTAAAAGTATAATTAGCAAGAATGGTGGAAATTTCAGCTTCTGATATCTTTCTTTTATTAGTAACAATTTCTTTCATATACTTAGCATAAGGATTCATTTTGAGCATATCAGTCAAACGCATACGCAAGAAGATAGGTCTAATCATTTCAGCAAAACACTCAAAATCCTCATCATCCTTTTTCTTGGATGGTTTAGGAGGAAAAGACATGGGTTTCTGAACCCATGGTTCTCTTTCCTTACCGTGCTTCCTAGCAACAAAGTCTATTTTATCATAATGTCGATTCTTTGATTGTGGGTTACCAAGATCAACAGCAGGTTCAATCTCTACATCATTGTCATTACTAGGTTGAGCATCAACATGAACATCATCATTAACATTATTACTAGGTTCATGTTCATTATTAGATTGTGTTTCAGCATCAGAAATAGAAATATCATTAGGATTCTCAGGTGTGTCAATAACAGGTTCAATAGAAGCATGCAAAGTCCTATCATTTTTCTTTTTCTTCCTCTTAGAAGGACTAGGTGCATCAATATTATTTCTCTGAGAATCTTGCTCAATTCTCTTAGGATGGCCCTCGGGATACAAAGGTTACTGAGTCATTTTACCACCTCTAGTCATAACTCTAACAGCATTATCATTTTTCTTACTAATTAATTCAATGAGCAAATCATTCTGAGCTTTAAGTACTTGTTCTACTTGAGTGGTAACCATATAAGCATGTTTACTAATAAGTTTAAGCTCACCTTTAACATTAGCCATATAATCACCCAAGTGTTCAAGCATATCAGCATTGCGTTTTAATTCTCTACCAAAATAAGCATTGAAGTTTTCTTGTTTAATCATAAAGTCATCAAACTCATCCAAGCATGGGCTAGCAAACTTAGCAAATGGGATTTCAACTTTATCATATCTATAGAGAGAATTTACCTTTACTACCTGTGTCGGGTTATCAGGACCATGTGTTTCTTCAATAGGTGATGGATTAAGACCATGTATTTCTTCAACATGCGGTAAATTAAGACCATGTATTTCTTCAATGGGAGGTAAATTCTTAACATCTTCAGCTTTAATACCTTTTTCCTTCATAGATCTCTTTGCCTCTTGCATATCTTCAGGACTGAGAAATAGAATACCCCTCTTCTTCGGAGTTAGCTTAGGAGTTGGTTCAGGAATTGGATCAGGAAGTGTCCAATTATTTTCATTAGTCAACATATTATTCAATAGAATTTCAGCTTCATCTGGTGTTCTTTCCCTGAAAACACAACCAGCACAACTATCCAGGTGGTCTCTCGAAGCATCGGTTAGTCCATTATAAAAGATATCAATTACTTCATTTTTCTTAAGAGGATGATCAGGAAAAGCATTAAGTAATTGGAGAAGCCTCCCCCAAGCTTGTGAGAGACTCTCTTCTTCAATTTGCACAAAATTATATATTTCCCTTAAAGCAGCTTGTTTCTTATGAGCGGGGAAATATTTAGCAGAGAAGTAATAAATCATATCCTGGGGACTACGCACACAACCAGGATCAAGAGAATTAAACCATATCTTAGCATCACCCTTTAATGAGAACGGAAATAATTTAAGGATATAATAATAGCGAGTTTTCTCATCATTAGTGAACAGGGTAGCTATATCATTTAATTTAGTAAGATGTGCCACAACAGTTTCAGATTCATAACCATAGAAAGGATCAGACTCAACTAAAGTATTTCATTCTAGCATTCAGACATAAGTAGAGAAATCATAATCCTTATCAGAAACAAAGATAGGTGAAGTAGCATAAGCAGGATCATATTTCATTCTAGCATTCAGAGTTTTTTGTTTCAGCTTAGCTAATAATTTCTTAAGATCACTCCTATCATTGCAAGCAAGAAAATCTCTAGCAGTTTCTTCATCCATAACATAGCCCTCAGGCACAATAGGTAATTCATATCTAGGGGGAGAGTCTTCATCATCACTTTCATCAATATTATCAGTTTCAATAATTTCATTCTCTCTAGCCCTAGCAAGTTGTTCAACAAGAAATTCACCAAGTGGCACAGTAGTATCAAGCATAGAGGTAGTTTCATCATAAGTATCATGCATAGCAGAAGTGGCATCATCAATAACATGTGACATATTAAAATTAATAGAAGAAGCAGGTTTAGGTGTCGCAAGCTTACTCAAAACAGAAGGTGAATCAAGTGCAGAGCTAGATGGCAGTTCCTTACCTCCCCTCGTAGTTGAGGGATAATTTTTTGTTTTAGCGTCCTTCAAGTTCATCATAGTGATAAGCAGATATAAATCCCAAGTGACTCAAAGAATAGAGCTATGCTCCCCGGCAACGGCGCCAGAAAATAGTCTTGATAACCCACAAGTATAGGGGATCGCAACAGTTTTCGAGGGTAGAGTATTCAACCCAAATTTATTGATTCGACACAAGGGGAGCCAAAGAATATTCTCAAGTATTAGCAGCTGAGTTGTTAATTCAACCACACCTGGAAACTTAGTATCTGCAGCAAGGTGTTTGGTAGCAAAGTAATATGATAGTAGTGGTAATGGTGGTAAAAGGTAACAGTAATAAATGTAATATTTTTGGTATTTTGTAGTGATGATAACATAGCAACGGAAAAGTAAATAAGCAAAGAACAATATATGGAAAGCTCATGGGCAATGGATCGGTGATGGAGAATTATGCCGGATGCGGTTCATCATGTAACAGTCATAACCTAGGGTGACACAGAACTAGCTACAGTTCACCAATGTAATGTAGGCATGTATTCCGAATATAGTCATACGTGCTTATGGAAAAGAACTTGCATGACATCTTTTGTCCTACCCTCCCGTGGCAACGGGGTCCTATTGGAAACTAAGGGATATTAAGGCCTCCTCTTAATAGAGTACCGGAACAAAGCATTAACACATAGTGAATACATGAACTCCTCAAACTACGGTCATCACCGGTAAGTATCCCGATTATTGTCACATCGGGGTTAACGGATCATAACACATAATAGGTGACTATAGACTTGCAAGATAGGATCAAGAACTCTCATATATTGATGAAAACATAATAGGTTCAGATCTGAAATCATGGCACTCGGGCCCTAGTGACAAGCATTAAGCATAGCAAAGTCATAGCAACATCAATCTCAGAACATAGTGGATACTAGGGATCAAACCCTAACAAAACTAACTCGATTACATGATAAATCTCATCCAACCCATCACCGTCCAGCAAGCCTATGATGGAATTACTCACGCATGGCATAACTCGATTACATGATAAATTACTATATTCGGAATACATGCCTACATTATATCAATGAATTGGATCTAGTTCTATATCACCCTAGGTTATGACTGTTACATGATGAACCGCATCCGGCATAATTCTCCATCACCGATCCATTGCCTATGAGCTTTCCATATATTTTGCTTCGCTTATTTACTTTTCCATTGCTATTGCTATCATCACTACAAAATACAAAAAAACATTGCTTTTACTACCGTTACCACTACTATCATATTACTTTTCTACTAAACACTTTGCTACAGATATTAAGTTTCCAGGTGTGGTTGAATTGACAACTCAGCTGCTAATACTTGAGAATATTCTTTGGCTCCCCTTGTGTTGAATCAATAAATTTGGGTTGAATACTCTACCCTCGAAAAATGTTGCGATCCCCTATACTTGTGGGTTATCAAGACTATTTTCTGGCGCCGTTGCCAGGGAGCATAGCTCTATTCTTTGAGTCACTTGGGATATATATCTGCTTATCATTATGAAGAACTTGAGAGATCCAAAAACTAAGATATATCCCTCAACTACGAGGGGAGGTGAGGAACTGCCATCTAGCTCTGCACTTGATTCACCTTCTGTTTTGAGTAAGCTTGCGACACCTACACCTGCTTCTGCTATTCGTTCTGATATGTTGCATGTTATTGATCATGCCACTTCTGCTATGCATGATACTTATGATGAAACTACCTCTATGCCTGATACTACTATGCCACTTAGTGATTTTCTTGATGAACAACTTGCTAGGGCTAGAGAAATTGAAAATATTGAATCTGATGATACTGATGAAAGTGATGATGAAGAACCACTTGCCATTCCTAAGGGTTTATGTTTTTGATCAAGATGCTTCTTTAGCTATTTTAGCTTGCAGAAATAGAACTGAACTTCAAAGATTATTAGCTAAATGGAGTAAGCAATCCCTAAATGATAGAATTAAACCTGACCGTGCTTTTGCTACTTCACCTATCTTTGTTACTGATAAGGATTATGAATTCTCTGTTGATCCTGATATAATTACTTTGGTTGAATCTGATCCTTTTCATGGTTATGAATCTGAAACTGTTGTGGCACATCTTACTAAACTGAATGATATAGCTACCCTGATCACTAAAGATGAGAGAACTCGCTACTTTTATATTCTTAAAATATTTCCGTTCTCATTAAAGGGTGATGCTAAGATATGGTTTAATTCTCTTGATCCTGGTTGTGTGCATAGTCCCCAGGATATGATTTATTACTTCTCTGCTAAATATTTCCCTGCTCATAAGAAACAAGCTGCTTTAAGGGATATATAATTTTGTGCAAATCGAAGAAGAGAGTCTCCCACAAGCTTGGGGGAGGCTTCTCCAATTACTTTATGCTTTGCCTGATCATCCTCTTAAGAAAAATGAAATACTTGATATCTTTTATAATGGACAAACCGATGCCTCCAGAGATTACCTGGATAGTTGTGTTGGTTCTGTTTTCAGGGAAATAACACCGGATGAAGCTGAAATTCTATTGAATAATATGTTGACAAATGAAAATAATTGGACACCTCCTGAGCCTATTCCTAAACCAACTCCGAAGAAGAGGGGTATTCTATTTCTCAGTCCTGAAGATATGCAAGAGGCAAAGAAATCTATGAAAGAAAAGGGTATTAAAGTTGAAGATGTTAAGAATTTACCTCCTATTGAAGAAATACATGGTCTTAATTTACCGCCTGTTGAAGAAACATATAATCCAAATCCTTTACCTATTGAAGAAACTCATGGTCTTGATAACCCGACACAGGTAGTAAAGGTAAATTATCTCTATAGATATGATAAAGTTGTAATCCCATTTACTAAAATTGCTAGCCCATGCTTAGATGAGTTTGATAAATTTATGGCTAAGCAAGAAGATTTTAATTCTTATTTTGATAGACAATTGAAATACAATTCAAATATGCTTGGACACTTGGGTGATTATATGGCTAATGTTAAAGGTGAACTTAAACTTATTAGTAAACATGCTTCTATGGTTACCACTCAAGTAGAACAAGTACTTAAAGCTCAGAATGATTTGCTCAATGAATTGAACAATAAGAATAATGATAATGATGTTAGAGTTATGACTAGAGGTGGTAGAGTGACGCAGGAACCTTTGTATCCTGAAGGCCATCCTAAAATAATTGAGCAAGATTCTCAAAGAAATAATATAGATGCACATAGCTCTTCTAAAAAGAAGAAAAAGAAAAATGATAGGACTTTGCATGCTTCTAGTGATCCTATTGTTGAAACACCTGAGAATCCAAATGATATTTCTATTTCTAATGCTGAAACACAATCTGGTAATGAACCTGAAACTAGTAATAATGTTAATAATAATGTTCATGATGATGCTCAACCTAGTAATGATAATGATGTAGAAATTGAACCTGTTGTTGATCTTGATAACCCACAATCAAAGAATCAACATTATGACAAGAAAGATTTTGTTGCTAGGAAACACGGTAAAGAAAGAGAGCCATGGGTTCAGAAACCCATGCCCTTTACTCCTAAACCATCCAAAAAAAGGATGATGAGGATTTTGAGCGCTTTGCTGAAATGATTAGACCTATCTTTTTACGTATGCGATTAACTGATATGCTCAAAACCAATCCTTATGCTAAGTATATGAAAGATATTATTACAAATAAGAGAAAGATACCGGAAGCTGAAATTTCCACCATGCTTGCTAATTATACTTTTAAGGTTGGAATACCAAAGAAACTTGGAGATCCAAGAGTACCCACTATACCATGCTCCATTAAAAGAAACTATTTTAAAACTGCTTTATGTGATCTTGGAGCCGGTGTTAGTGTTATGCCTCTCTCTTTATATCGTAGGCTTGATTTGAATAAGTTGACACCTACTGAAATATCTTTGCAAATGGCTGATAAATCAACTGCTATACCTGTCGGTATTTGTGAGGATGTGCCTGTTGTAGTTGCAAACGTTACTATTTTAACCGACTTTGTTATTCTTGATATTCCCGAGGACGATAGTATGTCTATTATTCTTGGAAGACCCTTTTTGAATACTGCAGGGGCTATTATTGATAGCACCAAAGGCAATGTCACTTTTCATGTTAATAGTAATGAGCATATGGTACACTTTCTGAGGAAACAACCTCAAGTTCATAGTATCAACTCTATTGGAAAAATTCCATCGATTATATTTGGAGGTTTTGAATTTCCTCTTCCTACTGTCAAGAAGAAATATGATATTCTTATTATTGGGGATGTGCATATCCCCGTTGAGGTAACATAGTGTTATTCGAAATTTCTCAGGTTCCATGTTATTCGAAATGAGTTCGTTAACAAGACTTGATCAACCTTGTTAGTGGATCCCTTTTGATGATCATGAGATGGATGAAACTAGAAGGCACAACCTTCTGTACCCCACTTTTACTTTCTGTTATTTATATAAAATAAAATAAAAATAAATATTTTTCTATCTATTATCTGATTGTCCGTGCAATATAAAAATACCTCGAAAATAAAAGTTCTCCAAATGCCATGAAAATTAAATATAATTTTTTTCTAGAATATTTGAGGATTTATGGAACTGAGAACACACCAGGGGGGCCAACCACCTTGCCACGAGGGTGGAGGGCGCGCCCACCCCCTTAGGGTGCCCCCTGCCTCGTGGGCCCACGGTGGCCCTCCTCCACTTATTCTTGCACCCATACACTCATTCTTCCTCCCCCAAACACGAAAAACTAGCTCAAACCCGAGTCCAAGCTCGTTTTGCTGCCATTTTCGATCTCCTTGCTCAAAGCACCTCTCACAAAACTGCTTGGGGAGATTGTTCCTTGGTATGTGACTCCTCCATTGGTCCAATTAGTTTTTGTTCTAGTGCTTTATTCATTGCAAATTTGTGTTGCTTAGGTGACCCTGTTCTTGAGTTTGCATGTCAAATTTATATGGTCAAAAGTAGTTTTGATGCATGATATAGGCCCTAGGCACTTGTAGGAGTAGTTGTTATCAATATTATTGAGTTTGGTTTATTTTTATTTTGAATTTACTAAAAATTTCAGAATTTTTCAGAAAATGATGAGGAGACTTTTGAGGGGCTGATCGAGCCAAAGATCTAAGGAGAAGGCACCAAAGCCTAAGTATAATTTGCCTCGCACCGCGGAGGTTCGGGCGTGTGAATGGCCTTCCGAGGATTTCTTGAGAGCAGCCGAGATTTATGAAGATTTTCATGAATTGGCTCAGACTGCAGGCCTTACCGCTTTCCTCCACGACCAATGCGATCAGTATCTCTTGCTCACAAATACCTTTGTGCAAAACTTTCATTTTCATTCTAGGAACTCACCACCCGGTGGAGTTTCATTTATATGATGAGCATAAGGAGATGTCACTTTATGATTTCTGTCGGATTTGTTTAGTCCCTTTTGAGGGCAATACAGAAGAACCACATCGTGATAATGTGGAGGGATTTATTGACACTATCACTATAGGGGAAACAAGGAAGGTTTCCGATGGACGAATCACTAGCATACACTTTCCTGGTTTACGTTATTTTTGCATTATTTGCTAGTCATTGCTTAATTGGTCGTGGAAACTGTGGAAACCTGAGTATCCCTGATGTTATTATTTTGCACCATGGTTTATATGGTGATAACTCTTTTAGTATGGGTGGCATTATTGCCAAACAGTTAAGTCTGAACTGTACCAAGGGCCTCATCTTTGGAGGCATCTATGCTACACGCCTAGCTGCACATTTTAACATACCTATTAGGCATTATGAGAAGGAAGAAAAGGTGCTGCTTCGTGTTTATTTAGATTATAAAAGTATGGTAGCACATGATTTTATTGTTAAGAATAGCGAAGGAGAGTTTAAATATCAATTGTTCTTTAATAAACATCATCCTGAGAATATTACCTTGCCTGCTCCTTTGTTTGATTTGACTGTAGGCACGTACCTTGTTCCATTGACGGCTATCCACGCCTACCGGAACCCTGCCCCAGCCGAGGAGCCAGAGCCGGAACCAGAGTTTGATCCTTCACAACAGTCTACTTACCAGTGGGATCCGGAGATGATTGTCAGCCAGTGGCAATCGGAGCCTTCCTCGTCTACATCCTAGTACGACCCCAACAACTATTATTATGGATATCCGCCTGGCCAGCCGTGACCATAGACCAACTTAGGCCAAAAGCCTAAGCTTGGGGGAGTACGTATTTCCCACCGACATTACATTCATGTTCACACACACATTGCTAAATGTCGATGCTTATACTTTTTCATTGTATCATCCATGCTAGTTTAATTTCCTTTTTATGCTTTCTTCTTGTGGGTTTAATAAACCTTAAGAAAAACCAAAAAATTAGTTGTAGCTTTTAATTAGTTTAATTTCCATGCTTGTAGTAGTAATTAAAAAGAAAACCCAAAAAGATTTCCTGTTCTTCTTTTGCTTGTTGGGAGCTTTCCCGTGTAAATAGTTTTATTTCTTTTCTTTCCTTTGGGGACCGATAGGAGAAGACCATAATTAAATTGTTGAAGTGGCTCTTATATGCATTATTGTTGATCTGACAAAAGAGCCCATATTGCCTTGTCTTCTCCTATTTATTGAATGCTTGCAGATTTCAGCTTAGTCCAATGCACGTGCACTATTATTATTATTATTCACATCGTTCGGTCGTGCAAGTGAAGGGCAATTATGATGATATATGATGGACTGACTGAGATGAGAAAAGCTGATATGAACTCGACCTCTTTTGTTTTTGTAAAAATGATTAGTTCATCGTTCCCGATTCAGCCTATTATGAATAAACATATTTGCAATGACAATTAGAGATTATAGTTTCTTGTGCCATGCTTGATTAGCTGTGAGTTATAATGGTTTACCTTGCGTGCCAACATGCTATTGAGATGCTTATGATGTGGTATGATAGGGTGGTATCCTCCTCTGAATGATTTAAGTGACTTGACTTGGCACATGTTCACGCATGTAGTTGAAACAAAATCAACATAGCCTTCATGACATTTATGTTCATGGTGGATTATATCCTACTCATGTTTGCATTCGGTGTTGATTAATTTTAATGCATATTCATGACTGTTGTCGCTCTCTAGCTGGTCGCTTCCCAGTCTTTTGCTAGCCTTCACCTGTACTAAGCAGGAATACTGCTTGTGCATCCAAATTCCTTAAACCCCAAAGTTATTCCACATGAGTCCACTATACCTACCTATATACGGTATCTACCTGTCATTCCAAGTAAATTTGTATTGCCAAACTCTAAACCATCAAATAAATATCCTGTTTTGTATGCTCGAATAGCTCATGTATCAACTAGGGATGTCTGTATCTTCCATGTTAGGCGGGTTATTCTCAAGGGGAGTGGACTCCGCTCCTCACTCATGAGATAAATGGCTGGTCACCGGGATGCCCAGTCCCATGCTTTATGCAAACTAAATCAAAATAATTGCAAACAAAACTCCCTTGGGACTCTTGTTAGTTGGAGGCACTCGTTGTTTCGAGCAAGCCATGGATTGATGCTTGTGGTGGAAGGGGGAGCGTAAACTTTACAATTCTGTTTGGGAACCGCCTATAATGTGTGTAGCATGGAAGATATCACCATCTCTTGGTTGTTATGTTGACAATGAAAGTATGCCGCTCAAAATATTATTCACCTCTGTTTCAAAACCGAGCTCTAGCACCTCTACAAATCCCTGCTTCCCTCTGCGAAGGGCCTATCTATTTACTTTTATGTCGAGTCATCATCCTCTTATTAAAAAGCACCAGTTGGAGAGCACTGCTGTCATTTGCATTCATTATTGTTAGTTTACATTGAGTATGACTTGACTGGATCTCTTTTACCATGAATTACAATGTCTAGTCAGTCCTTGGTCTTTAAAGGTGCTCTGCATTTATGTTTTGCGGTCTCAAAAAGGGCTAGCGAGATACCACCTTGTTATATCATATTATGATTGTTTTGAGAAAGTGTTGTCATCCGAGTTTTATTATTATTGCTCGCTAGTTGATTATGCCATTGATATGAGTAAACTTGAGACCTATGCGTTATTGTGAATGTGGTTAGTTATAATCTTTGCTGAAAACTTGAATGCTGGCTTTACATATTTACAACAACAAGAGCAAACAGAGTTTGTAAAAGTTTTTCTTTATCACTTTCAGTTTATCAACTGAATTGCTTGAGGACAAGCAAAGGTTTAAGCTTGGGGGAGTTGACACGTCTCCAATGTATCTACTTTTCCAAACACTTTTGCCCTTGTTTTGGACTCCAATTTGCATGATTTGAATGGAACTAACCCGGATTGACGCTGTTTTCAGCAGAATTACATGGTGTTATTTATGTGCAGGAGCAAACGTTCTCGGAATGACCTGAAACTTCACGGAGACACTTTTCAGAAAATAAGAAAATACCTGCCAAAGATGAAGGCCAGGGGGGCCACCACCTTGCCACGAGGGTGGGGGGCACGCCCCCTACCTCGTGGGCCCCCTGTTGCCTCTCTGACTCCAACTCCACTTCCATATATTGAGTTTCGGGGAGAAAAAAAATCAAGGAGAAGAAATCATCGCGTTTTATGATACGGAGCCGCCGCCAAGCCCTAAAACCTCTCGGGGGGCTGATCTGGAGTCCGTTCGGGGCTCCGGAGAGGGGAATCCGTCGCCATCGTCATCACCAACCATCCTCCATCACCAATTTCATGATGCTCACCGCCGTGCGTGATTAATTCCATCGTAGGCTTGCTGGACGGTGATGGGTTGGATGGGATCTATCATGTAATCGAGTTAGTTTTGTTAGGGTTTGATCCCTAGTGTCCACTATGTTCTGAGATTGATGTTGCTATGACTTTGCTATGCTTAATGCTTGTCACTAGGGCCCGAGTGCGTTCAGATCTGAACCTATTATGTTTTCATCAATATATGAGTGTTCTTGATCCTATCTTGCAAGTCTATAGTCACCTATTATGTGTTATGATCCGTTAACCCCGAAGTGACAATAATTGGGATACTTACCGGTGATGACCGTAGTTTGAGGAGTTCATGTATTCACTATGTGTTAATGCTTTGTTCCGGTACTCTATTAAAAGGAGGCCTTAATATCCCTTAGTTTCCGTAAGGACCCCGCTGCCACGGGAGGGTAGGACAATTTCCATAAGCGCGTATGACTATATTCGGAACACATGCCTACATTATATCAATGAATTGGAGCTAGTTCTGTGTCACCCTAGGTTATGACTGTTACATGATGAACCGCATCCAGCATAATTCTCCATCACCGATCCATTGCCTACGAGCTTTCCATATATTGTGCTTCACTTATTTACTTTTCCGTTGCTATTGCTATCATCACTACAAAATAGCAAAAACATTGCTTTTACTACTGTTACCTTTTGCTACTGTTACCACTACTATCATATTACTTTGCTACTAAACACTTTGCTGCAGATATTAAGTTTCCAGGTGTGGTTGAATTGACAACTCAACTGCTAATACTTGAGAATATTCTTTGGCTCCCCTTGTGTCGAATCAACAAATTTGGGTTGAATACTCTACCCTCGAAAACTGTTGCGATCCCCTATACTTGTGGGTTATCACTCCCCGAAAGTGAATATATGGAGTCAAGATGGACGTAGGTGGAGCATCAGGGGGCCCACAAGGCAGGGGGCGCGCCCAGGAGGGGTAGGCGCGCCCCCACCCTCGTGGACAGGGTGTGGGCCCCTGACGTGGATCTTTTCGCCAGTATTTTTTATATATTCCAAAAATAATCTCCGTTGATTTTCAGGTCATTCCGAGAACTTTTATTTCTGCACAAAAATAACACCATGGCAATTCTGCTGAAAACAACGTCAGTCCGAGTTAGTTCCATTCAAATCATGCAAGCTAGAGTCCAAAACTAGTGCAAAAGTGTTTGGAAAAGTAGATACGACGGAGACGTATCATCATGCAACGGTTATAACATAGGGTGACACAGAACTATCTCCAATTCATCAATATAATGTAGGCATGTATTTCGAATATAGTCATACGTGCTTATGGACAAGAATTTGCATGACATCTTTTGTCCTACCCTCCCGTGGCAGCGGGGTCCTATTGGAAACTAAGGTATATTAAGACCTCCTTTTAATAGAGTACCGGGCCAAAGCATTAGCACTTAGTGAATACATGAACTCCTCAAACTACGGTCATCACCGGGAGTGGTCCCGACTATTGTCACTCCAGGGTTGCAGGATCATAACACGTAGTAGGTGACTATTGACTTGCAAGATAGGATCAAGAACGCAAATATATTCATGAAAACACAAATAGGTTCAGATTTGAAATCATGGCACTCGGGCCCTAGTGACAAGCATTAAGCATAGCAAAGTCATAGCAACATCAATCTTAGAACATAGTGGATACTAGGGATCAAACCCTAACAAAACTAACTCGATTACATGGTAAATACCATCCAACCCATCACGGTCCAGCAAGACTATGATGGAATTACTCATGCACGGCGGCGAGCATCATGAAATTGGTGATGGAGGATGGTTGATGATGACGATGGTGACGGATTCCCGTCTCCAGAGCCCCGAACGGACTCCAGATCTGCCCTCCCGAGGAAGAACAGGGCTTGGCGGCTGCTCCGTATCGTAAAACGTGATGAGTCATTCTCTCTGATTTTTTCTCCCCGAAAGTGAATATATGGAGTTGGAGTTGAGGTCGGTGAAGGTCCAGAGGGCCCACAAGGTCGGAGGGCGCGCCCCCACCCTTGTGACCAGGGTGTGGGCCCCCTTCACTTGATTCTTTCGCCAATATTTTTTATTAATTCCAAAAGTTATCTTCGTGAAGTTTCAGGTCATTCCGAGAACTTTTTATTCTGCACAAAAATAACACCATGGCAATTCTGCTGAAAACAACGTCAGTCCGGGTTAGTTCCATTGAAATCATGCAAGTTAGAGTCCAAAACAAGGGCAAAAGAGTTTGGAAAAATAGATACGGTTGAGACGTATCGTACTACTTGGCGGTTCCGTCTGGAAAAGTTTGGCAACTCCGAAGTATGAAAGTTGGATAGATATGGTGGTGGAACTTTGAAGGATTTTGAAGGCTTTGGAGTTTAATCTTTATAAGCACATGGATAAAGAAACTAATCACATCATCCTCATCCCATTTTGATAGTATCAACATGTATGGACTCATTGTGATCTTATATCACTCAAATGAAAATGGAGAATCCTTTTGCTTGATCATTGTGATCTTATATCACTAAAATGAAAATGGAGAATCCTTTGGCTTGACAACGTTTGTCTTCATGTAATTTTGTGGGCGTAACCTTCCATTCATTTGTGGCACCCATAAGGATCTTTCCTATAATAAACTTGCAGTATGCATTATTTCCTTGAGATATACTGACATTAATTGCCAACATCCACCAAAGGGATTAGATGCACTTTCAACCTGTAAAGACAAGACCAAATACGAATGAAGACTAGATTCAAATAGTTCCACCGAAGACCAACACCGACTGAATCTTGCGAGATTCGACGGAGACACATCTCCACATGCCCTCTGATGATATAATTTTTTATGACATGCATTAACATTTAGAAGGCACTAAAGGATTTTTTTAAATCCTAGAAACTTGTACTACCTTTTATGTATAGGTGTGGAATATGTATATATGCATTCCCTATACTCATGCATGGTGACCAACTCACATACTACTACTACCTCCATCCTGGTGTATTGGTCATCTTCGTATTTTGTGCCAAAATTTAACCATAGATTTAACTGACAAAATGTTAATGCATGTCATAAAAATTATATCGTTGGATTCATATTTGAACATAGTTTTCAATGATACTATTTTTTGTGATACTCCCTCCATCCATATATATAGGGCCTAATGTGTTTTTTAGACATCCTTTGACTATTGATAAGATTAGTAATATATGAGATGTATAATGTGAAAATTATATCACTGGAAGCTCCTTCCACGCATGGATTTGACGGTATGCTTTATGTAATTTGCATGTCATATATTATTGCTCTAGCATATAGTCAAAGTTAGCCACCAAAAATGCATTAGGCCCTATATATATGGATGGGGGAGTACGCATTAACATTTTGTTAATTAAATTCATGTGCAAAATTTGGCACAAAATACTAAGGGGACCAATAATATGTCATTGAGGCAGGGTGGTGAGGAGCAATTATCTTTTGCAGATTAATGTATCATTAATATTTCATTGAGGCAGGGTGGTGAGGACTTTCGTTGGTGACTATGTCCAGGCATTACTGGTCCACTTATTGCGGAGGCTCCCGCTCTTCAGAAGGTGTGGTTTTTTGCTAAGCTACAAGGCTTTGCGCGAGTGGAGATGGAAATTGACCAATTCGATCAAAATTGGACAGGGAGGTTTGTATCGTGAGAGGTCAATTTGACCGAAAATGGAGCTACGGAGGTTTATATTGCGGCAGGGCTGCGCCTGTGAGAGCAACTTCGCTCTTGTATTGGACTCATCTTAGCATAGATGATTCGGTGCACATCCAAACTGCCAAATTGGTACCTAGCGAATCCCTCGGGCCACCAGAATCACTGGCAATACTATGCCTAGGTGCCACTCCTTCTTGCCTCAATGAGAAAAATTGTATACTGTTTTGCCTTGGGGGCTCCCACTTGGGCGATCTGGTTATCGCGTAATCGTGCGCCCTTTGAGAAAAAGTTGATTAAAACTCCGTTTGAGACTGTGTTTACAACTTGTTCTCTTGTTCTATATTGGGCAGGTCTGCAAAAAGGAGACGATGTGAAGAAACTTCGTGCCGGAGCAGAGATGATCTGTGTCGAAACAATGGCGTTGGTGAGGACCTGTGACGCGTCTTCGAAGATTGGAGGACAGTAAGAAGATGTGTTACCGTGCCGTGGCGTAGCGCGTAGAGTTTCTTTTGGTCACCCTAGTCTATCCTTGGTGGTGGCCTGCCTTGCCTTGACTTGTTTTGGGCTCCTGAAACTTTGGCTGATTTCAGTTTGTAATAGGGATAGTTTATTTTGGTGCCGCTAGGTTTTCACCCCATAGCATTCGTTTCAATGACGGGCAAATGCGGTGGGTTTTCTAGTAGTGCGTTGAACTCGCTTTCCCTTCTTTTCCCATTTCCTGAATTCTTTGTAATACTGCTGTTTTTCCGTTCTATGCAATGAAAAGGGGTTAGCCTGGTTCCAAAAAAAAGATCATAAGAAAACACAACATAAAAATCAAATTGAAGTAGTAGTATTTCCCAGTTAAAAAGGAACGGAATAAGCACAAGATGCACACAAACATATCGATTCACGGGGACGAGACTTACCCACTCCCCCGTCGTGTGCCCATCCGTGCTCCCGTCTACGTGGCTTGATTTAATTGGAACAAAATAAGGCTCGGCCCCATCTTCTTAAAATTAAGGGGAGACGATTAGATTAAAAAGAAAAGAGAAAAAAAACCGTAGAATGAAGTGGAAACACAGATGAGAGTATGGGAAGAGAGCAAGCAAGCCGGATCCATTTACGGGAGGCGAAATCGCGGCAGCACCGGCGCTAATAAATCGCGCAACAGCCACCAGATCACCCTAGAACATTCCCGTAATCCCATCATTGACCGGAGGGGCAGCACTCGCAGCAGCAGAGGAGAGAAACGGCAACGGTAACGGACACGGACGCTACAGCGCGCCCGTTTCGGCCGCACGCGAACGTTCGGAAATTTCAAATACCGGGGGAGGGGAGGGCGAGGCGAGGCGTACGTACGTTACGTTACGGGCGGACCCAGCCCCGCCCGCGGTCAACCCCCTCCGGGCTCCGGCGCGGGCCCACGCGGAGATCGTCGCACAGTGCCGCCGGCCCCGCGTGTCATGGACGCGCAGGCCCGGTGGGTGGAGGGGCCGACGGGCGCGCGTGGGGTCTTTAAAAAAGGGGGTCGGGGCGGCACAGCGACTCCTCCTCCTCACCTTCCTTCCATTCGACTCCACTCCACTCCCCCCCTCCCACCTCACCCTCGCCTCGCCTTTTTAGAGAGAGAAACACGAGCTCCCCACCCCCACCCCCACCGAGGTAGCAGAGAGAGAAACCCAGCCCCAGACCTCCCCCCACCCTGCACCGAGTAGAGGAGGAGGAGATGGAGAGGCCGGCGCCGGTGAGGAAGTCGCACACCAACACGGCGGACCTGCTGGCCTGGCCGGAGGGGGCGCAGCCGGAGCTCGCCGACGGGGCCACGCCGCCGCCCAACCGCCGCCCGCACCAGGTGACTTCACGGAACGGAGGCGGATGCCCGCCCCCTGCTTCTCCCTTTTCGAATTGCTGGGTCAGGGGTTCGATTGTCTCGTCTCCTAACTCCTTTTCCCTTCTCTGCGCGTGCAGCCGTCGGAGGCGATCCACAAGGTGGTGTTCGGCGGGCAGGTCACGGAGGAGGAGGCCGAGAGCCTCAACAAGAGGTGAGATCGGGGGCATCTGGCCAGTACTAGTTGCGTGCTGGTTTCTCCTGCGGGGGAGGGTGCTCGGACGAACGATTTCGGGCTGTGTTCCCGTTTCGTTCGCAGATTTGGGCTTCGGCGATTATTAGATCTCTCGAGTTTTACGCCGCCTCCTTCGGGAATCGTTCGTCTCTGGGGATGCTTTCCTCGATCTGCGTATCTGGTGTCTAGGGAAATACGCCTGATTTGAATTTCTGTTTGGTTGGTGAGATATGTGCGCAGAATACTGCTGCTGTTGGATAGGCTTGTAGGGTCACATGGTTTGTGTGCTCGACTGCTCATGCAACGGTGTTTGCAGTTGCACCCACTGCGCCATACAAATTTTGTTGATGTGCTGTTGGGCGAGATTTTTTTTTTTTTTGAATTTGAGCTGATTACTGATGTGTTTGCACCCTGATTTGTGCATAAACATCTTAATTTGCTTTGTTCTTTAGATCTTAGATAAAGAATGTTCCTGATTTACTTAATTACATGGTGCAGTTCACTGAATGAGCTGTTCATTTATTTACTTAATTTTCTCCTCAGGAAACAATGCTCGGCCCCCAAGTGGAAGGAGATGACAGGAAGCGGCATATTTGCAGCTGGAGGTGAGGCCGAGGAAGATGAATCCGCCAACGCTTCTGCAACACCCGTCCGAACGGCTTCAAAGAATTATCAGGTGCTGCTTTCTGCGAAATCTTTTTTTCTTACAGAACAGAAACATGCTGATTAATGCGCCCTTTTTCGATCTGCGATATTGCAAACTGAGTTAGCTGTTATGCATTGCTAGTAAGGACCATGGATTTTTATTTATTCGCATGCTGTGCTGAATGATTGAGAGGGTGGCACTTAGTATCCCCCTGATTTGCTTACACATTTGATATTAGCTGCTGGTTGCTAGAATCAACCTTGTTAAATGTTCTAACCTCCAGGTCAGAAGTTGTTGGGATGAATCTTGTGGAAAGGGTCTGGCTATATATAGTTAATATGTGGTCACATTGGTTGGTGACCTTTCCTTGTAAATTCTAATAGAACTGGACCTTGATTCAACTATTAAATAGGCCTTTGTTTTCCATTGCTTTGTTTGGTAGACAGTGGGATTTAGGTAGTCAGGTGAGTACTCTTGTTTTTTTCTTCCGTTCACAAGATACAGCATTGCAGCTTAGGTGTAGTGCTTCATGACATTTCTTAAAAGTAGATAGGAGGACTACATAATTAACTAGAGAAATACTCTTAAGTTAAAAAGTACACTATAGAAATACTGTTACTGCACTCAGTTTTTTCACCGGTACTCTAAAAAACTGTAAATTCGGCGCCTCTGATGTCATGAATTACTTGCATATGCATACTGTAGTAAGGACTAATCGGTAGTGTGGTTTGTACGGTTACAAAACTAAGTACATTTCGCTCCATATAGACTTCCTGACAGAGCTCAGTCTGATTTTGTCAAACTACTACAGGCAATCAGTACCATAAGTCACATCTCCTTTGCTGAGGACGAGAGTGTCTCCCCCAAGAAGCCAACCTCCATAGCCGAGGTGGCAAAGCAGCGCGAGCTAAGTGGCACGCTCCTGAGCGAGGATGACAGCAAGCTGAAGAAGCAGGTATCCAATGCGAAATCAAAGGAGCTGAGCGGCCACGGCATCTTTTCTCCTCCAGAGGACCTCAGGCCACGCAACTCGGAGAACGGCTCGACCTCGCAGACGCCAGGGAAGAACGCACAGGTTCGCATTCCTCAACAAACACGTCTCCTCCTAATCTGGACACCGGACGGTTTCCCAGCTCTGAATGGAGTGCTTATATGCTTTCAATCACTTTCGGCAGGTGAGCAGCATCAAATTCGGAGAGGCCGACGACGCCGACAGCGTGGTGAAGACCGCGAAGAAGATCCCGACGAAGAAGTTCAACGACCTGACGGGCAACAACATCTTCAAGGGCGACGCCGCGGAGGCCCCCGGCACGGCGGAGAAGCAGCTGAGCGACGCCAAGCTCAAGGAGATGAGCGGCAGCAACATCTTCGCGGACGGCAAGGCGCCGGCCCGGGACTTCCTCGGCGGCATCCGCAAGCCCCCCGGCGGCGAGAGCAGCATCGCGCTGGTCTAACAGCGACGACAGCAACCCCTGATGGACAGGACAGGACAGACATAGCCTACAACATTCTTCGTTCTTCACCTTCACCCCGTCGCCGTCTCGTTCGATCTAGGAGTGATTGATTTCTAGGGAGCTTTTTTTCTTTGTCGTCGTCGTTCGTTGGTGGGACTGATCTGCGATTGAACTTCTGGTTTGGTTTTTTCCCCTTTCCTTTCCCCGGCGCCGGGTGCTGCTTCCCCTTTCCCGTTCTCGCTGTTAATTAATCCTGATGGTGTGGTTAGTGGCTGCGGCAAGCAAGCAACGTTGATGGCTCGTTGGCTCGTCGTCGGGTCGCCTCTAAGTTAACAACAATTGGTGTGCATCTCGCTGCGTTTGTGGTTGGGTTGGGTTGGTTGGTCTTGGCGTACCTAAAGTGAGTGATGTTTCAGCTGCTGCGGGATCTTGGATTCTCTTTTCTTATTGCGTGCTGCGTCTCGGATGCCCTGTTCGTCCGTTCCTGCAGCAGTGCCACCTAACTTCGTCCAACTACGACTTTCTGAGCGGCGCCAGCGTCTTTTCAGATTGTACCGTGACCCCCAGCTTTCTCTCGCGGGTGTGTCTAGGCCACATCTAGATGTGCTCTAGTTATTGCACATCTAAATGAGTGAGTTAAGTATAGAGAGAAAAAGAAAAAAGAAAAAGAAAATATCTACACGAATCTCAATATAAAATCAATAACATAAGATTTAGATGTGCAATATTTATAGCACATCTAGATATGCTTTAACAAAACTGTTCTCTCGCTCTCGTCGAGTCTGAATTGCGCGCGCACACACGGGGCCCTCGCGACTGTTGCGCGCTCTTTGGATACGAACAAGTTCGCGGTGCCTACAAGCTGGCTTTTTTCTTTTGGGGCATGTAGATGGGAGTTGCGCCTTGTGATAATGATGTGATTGATTAGCACGCAGGCACGCTTGGCATGGGATTGTGTACCGGCAAAAGCTTCGGCTGGCAATGATACCGTGACGTCAGTTGTGGGCATACGGGTATTTCTCATCATGATGAATAACTCCCAGATCTCCAAGTACATGACGAGTCTGCGGACATGTACGCAACCGTTTTCCTTAAACGCCTGCTCAGTTTTGGCCAATTTGAATTTCAGATGCATAGCAATAGCAAGTTAAAGTGTGGTTTCACACAACGCCCGATCATATAACAAAGAAAAGTACCATGTTCATAGTTTTTACATGCCCAATCACGAAAGTATCTTAATATGTCCGTCCGTGAAAAAAATGGATTTTTTTTTTGCCTTGGACCGGCTATCCGAGCCTCCACGCTCACTTTGTCATCGACTCCTCCTCAGTTGCCTCCTTCTCAGTCGCCTCTTCCTCCGGCGTCTCGAAGTCGGCTTTCAAGCGCTCCAACATTCTAAGATGGACGGCTTGGACGATCATCCTTGCATTGTCATCCAACTCGTCCATCTTCAAGGTCAACATGAATCCTCCGAAGCGGCTGCCATCTCAACCTTCTTCTCTTCAAGCTAGGTCTTCTTCTCTTGGAGCTTCAGCTTTTTATCTGTCACCGCATTTCAACCTTTTCCTCCTTGATGTCAGAGCGCTTGACACATGCCTCCTCCTCCTTCGCCGAGATGTTCTCGAACTTCTTTGTCATCTTGACTGTCGTCCCTTCTTGCTTCTCCTTCTCCTCACACTTCTTTCCTAGGAACTCTCTTCTAACCTTTTTAAGCGACTTTTTTGTTGGTTAGGTTGGATCATCTGCTTCTTCGCCGGTGCTATTGCCAACGATCTTGATGCTGTTGACAATGAATTAATTTCAATTGGGTTGCCCACTTAACATCAACCAACAATGCATGAGGACGAAGCTCCTCTTCACCACCTTCAAGAACAAGTTGCACACACAGGAGGGTAACAAAGAAAAACATTGTCAATAAGTTGCATATCCGGCCAAATGACCAACACATAGAGCATATCCGGCCAACAAGTTGCATATCTGACCAAATGACCAAGTTGCACACATATAACAACTTATTTGCTCGGTGACTTGCGCACCACTTAGTTGTTTCAAATGGCCGCAACAATTGCACACGGTCTCTTGGATGGTATAACATCAATGGTTGAGCGACTTAGTCCCATGACTGCGGATGAGTTTGTCGCGGTAGGCCTCAAAATTCTTGTGCTCATCGAACCAAGTATGGATGTGGGCCCAAAATATATACCACGCCCTTTTGCTTCGACATGGATCAAATCGATACTAGTGGCCAACCACGCATCACAAAAAAACTCGTCCTCCCGCGTGTTGAAGCTTTCTTCTCTACCACTCTTTTTTGGATGGACCGCATAGTCCTTTGGATCAAGGACATCGTCGTCCTGCTCTAAAATATTCTCAAATATTCGGAGTACACAACCAAATACTTTGAATCACTAATTAAGGAGTGGCCTTCGCAAAGGTCGCTCCACCTCCCTCCAGTCCTGACAAGGGCACCACATCTTGCAACCTGGGATTTTTTCTCTTTTTTCGTTGTTCTTTCGAAACATTTTATCTCTTGAATTGTGTGTCCAAATCACGAACCTTATTCATCGTTGGATTTCTCATGTCGAGATCTCTGAAACAAGATCCCCGACTAGTAGGTTTCGACGTCCTTTTTTAACGAAAAACCAGAAACTAAAAAATCAAGGAAAACAAAATTGAAAACAAGGAAAAACTGAAAACCGGAAGAACATTTGTGCTTTTTCACTTTGTTTGGGGAAGCACACTATGCTTTTCCCTTTTTCAGGAAGCACAATTCACACAAGCACAATTGTGCTTCTCACGGAAGCACCTTGTAACGCCCACGATGCGGCTATATCTCCCACGTGTCGAGGCACGACTTAAAGGCATAATCGCATGGTGGTTTTGTCGCAAGAGGGGCAATCTTCACACAATCCCATGTACTGAATAAGAAAGGGATAAAGAGTTGGCTTACAATCGCCACTTCACACAAATAACAAGTTAAACATACATCATCCAGAGTACAATCAGGGTCCAACTACGGACCCAAAATAAAAGAAGACAACCCCAAATGCTAGATCCCCGGTCGTCTCAACTGGGCTCCACTACTGATCATCCGAAAAAGACACATAACAACGACCAAGATCTTCATCGAGCTCCCACTTGAGCTCGATTGCGTCACCTGCACTGGTATCATCGACACCTGCAACTATTTGGAAGTATCCGTGAGTCACGAGGACTCGGCAATCTCACACCCGCGAGATCAAGACTATTTAAGCTTATGAGTAGGATAAGGTAATGAGGTGGAGCTGCAGCAAGCGCTAAGCAAATATGGTGGCTAACATACGCAAATAAGAGCGAGAAGAGAAGCAACGCAACGGTCGAGAAGCTAGAAGTGATCAAGAAGTGATCCTGAAACTACTTATGTTATGTTCATACATAACACAAGACCGTGTTCACTTCCCGGACTCCGCCGAAAAGAGACCATCACGGCTACACACGCGGTTGATGCATTTTAATTAAGTCAAGTGTCAAGTTCTCTACAACCGGATATTAATAAATTCCCATCTGCCACATAACCGCGAGCACGGCTCTCGAAAGTTTATACCCTACAGGGGTGTCCCAACTTAGCCCATCACAAGCTCTCACGATCAACAAAGGATATTCCTTCTCTTGGAACAACCCAATCAGACTCGGAATCCCGGTTACAAGACATTTCGACAATGCTAAAACAAGACCAGCAAGACCGCCCGAATGTGCCGACAAATCCCAATAGGAGATGCACATATCTCGTTCTCAGGGCACACCGGATGGGCAAGACGTCGGGTTGGCATGGACCCTGGTTGCCCAGGGGGCGCCGAACATCGCCCAGTTCGGACCAACACTTAGAGAAGCACTAGCCCGGGGGGGGGGGTTAAAAATAAAGATGACCCTCGGGAGCGCGACTCCCTAGGGAAAAGTAATAGGTGGTGGTGGCAAATGTTAAAACCAAGGTTGGGCCTTGTTGGAGGAGTTTTATTCAAAGCGAACTGTCAAGGGGGGCCCATAACCCCAACCGCGTTAGGAACACAAAATCAAGGAACATAACACCGGTATGACGGAACTAGGGCGGCAAGAGTGGAACAAAACACCAGGCATAAGGCCGAGCCTTCCACCCTTTACCAAGTATATAGATGCATTAATTAAAATAAGAGATATTGTGATATCCCAACATATCCATGTTCTAACATGGAACAAATTTCAAATTCACCTGCAACTAGCAACGCTATAAGAGGGGCTGAGCAAAAGCGGTAACATAGCCAAACAACGGTTTGCTAGGAAGGAGGGTTAGAGGCTTGACATGGCAATATGGGAGGCATGATATAACAAGTGGTAGGTAGCGCGAGATAGCGATAGAACGAACAACTAGCAAGCAAAGATAGAAGTGATATCGAGGGTATGGTCATCTTGCCTGAGATCCCGCGAGGAAGAAGAACGAGTCCATGAAGTAGACAAACAGACGTAATCGAACGGATCCTCACAAACGCAACGTTACCGGAACTAACAAGAAGAAGCAAACAACATGGTAAACAACCATCACATAAACATGGCATGATGCACAATCAAGTATGATGCATGTCCAGATTAAAGAGGCTTGGTATGGCAAAGTGCAACAAACAACACTACAAGTTAAGTGGAGCTCAATATGCAACGAGATGCATATTGATGAAACACCACATTACTTATTTAGTTATCTCCCGTTTATGTACTCAACAATATTAAGTGTTATTAAACATGGCAAGAGGTGAAGCATAATAAAACTACCTATCTAGGCAAATTTAAATGAGGCCGGAACAACAAGCAACAAGTCTGGAAAAATCCTCATATGCATATTATGAATTTGGTGCTGTTATGCCCTAAACCATATTTTAGAGTTGTTAAACATGCAAGATGAGTGAACCATGTTAAACTAGGCATTATTCTACCCCATTTACATATATAATTTATTTAAAACCGAGCTACGGTTAATTAGTTATGAATTAAATCATTTTAGCATGGCAATATGCAAATTATATGCAAACATCATTTTAAACATGGATGAAAGTTGGATATTATTAATCTACACATAATTCTAAGCATTGTACATATACAATGTTTTTACATATGATGCACGGATGATTGATTATTATATGCATGAAGTTTGATGGCTTTTCTGCAAAACTATAAATCCCTGGATAAATAGCAAATTCGCTGAACTGGAAAAAAACTTGGTGGGCTGAATCTGGAGCAGGTTGGGCCAACAGAGAAAAAAAACAAAGGAGGCGCTGGGGGCTTCACCATGGGCTTCGGCCTAGTTGGCAACGCAGGCCGGCCGGAGCAAGCCGCGGGTCCTGGGCCGTGGGGAGGCCCACGTGGAGGTCGTCCTCCTCCCGATCCCGCCTGGATCGGGGAGACAGGCGGTGACGAATGACGGCGGTCGGCGCCGGAGGTGCTGGTCGGCGAGCGACGGCGCACGACGGGATCCCGGCGAGGGGAAGACGCAGGAAGGGCAGCAGCCGACGAGGAACGAGGCGGGCATGGTGGATCCGAGCGCCAATGAGGGAGGCCGACGCGGTGGGTGCGGGGCAGTGCCGGATCCAGAGCATCCCGGTGAGATCCGAGGCAGCGGCGAGGGGATCTCCGTTGGGCGCCCTACAGGGAGAGATGGGTGAGATGAGAGAGATCCAGTTGGGAAGGAGAGGGATGCGGGCGGCGTGACCTGGGGTCGAGGTGGCCGGCGACGAGCATGCTCCGACGGCCTTGGTCGCCGGCGGCGGACGGCGGGGATGTGAGAGAGGAGAGATTGGGGCCCTCCCAATCTGGAATGGAGGCGGCGGCATGCTGAAATCAAGGTAAGGGGGCTGGCGGCTGCCAAAAATGGAAGGGTCCTTCCTTTTATAGGCAGGGGTCTAGGGTTGGGGGTTTTGCTCCGTTTCGGAGCCATTCGATCGCTATCGGACGGTCCGGAGCGGAGGGGGAGTAGGTGGGCTGTGCAGAAGGCCTCGGGCTGAGGGGAGAGGAGAGAGAGAGAGAGAGAGAGGCCAGCAACAGTTTCCGGAGACCGAAAACATCCGACGGTTTGACGGACTATATTGCCGCTATAGTTATCCATTGGGGCATCAAACGAATTCCGAATGCGATGAAACTTGGCAAGCAGCCTACCTACTCTATAATAAGACCACACGCCAACTTTCATCTCATTCTGAGAACACTTTCCGACCACTAATAAAATAATATTTTAGACGTGCCGCGGGCGCGTGCGAGTGTGTCTGGGCTCAGAACGGACAACGAAAAGAACTGGGAGACCCGAACGGATCCAAGTTTTGAAAACATGATGATGCAATGCAAATGATGACATGGCAAAGAAATGACATGGCAACGACAATGAATACTGGAAGACAACTTGCGCGTCAGTCTCGGGGCGTCACGACACTCCACCACTACAAGAGTGTAACATCCCAAATTTTCAATTTGGATGTTATACATTAGGTCATCATGCATATCATATTTTATTTTGCTTTTGGTTTTGATCCTAGAAAATCCTAAGCAACTCAAGGACCCACGGAGAGAGTTGGGGATTTCGTTATTTACGTATTTGAGTTTTCTCAAATTATGTAAACAGGATTATTTGATTTTATTTATTTTATCATCAATTATTTCTATTATAAAAATATGAGAGCGGGAATAAAATGACTTTCCCAAAATATAGAAATATTGAGGATTTAATAAAAAATCAAATAAGTTTTATTTCGGAGTTTTTCGGTATTTTTATTTGAATTTAGGAAAAATGCGCGTTTTTCAAAGTTGTAGTTTGGGTCCAGATAAATGTTTACTTTCTCTGGCTTGATTTTAGGAACCCGGCAAAATTTATTTCGTGATTTTTGGAGTCCGTTTAGTAGTTCTTTTTATTTTTCTTCCGAGCGGAATTAAAAAAAAACGCGAACCGACTACGGGCCGTATTCGGCCTGGACTCCGCCGGCCTAGGCTACATAAGCCGCTGCCCCGGCCCGAGGAGAGCCCAGCCGCCGCCAGCAAACCCTAGCCCCAGCCCCGCCGCCGCCCGCCGCCGTCGCCGCCGCCGCCGCCGCCGCCCGCCGCCAGAGCCGCGCGCCTTTCGAGGTTCGCCGCCGCCTCATTTTTCCGTGCTGTTAAAAAAAATTCTGTTCGTCGTTTTTCTTTTTTGTTGGATTTTCTGCGGTTATTTTCTGATCGCGATTTCTGATCCGATTTTCGTTTTAGTATAACTTTTCGCTCGTTTATCGGAATCAGGCGATTCAAGCGCCTGGAGTTTCGTCTCGAAACCCTCTTTCTGAATAATCAACTTAAACATGTCTTTGCTACCGTAAAATTTGCCCTAGATCCAGATTACTAGAGCAAAGTTGTTTTTTTCGTCGTTTGATTTCTTTTGCTTCGTTCGATTTGATTCTTTTTGCCAACCAGGGTTCTTAAGTTGAACTTTCTGGTTAGATCTTCTATTTGAGTTTTACCTGTGCATTAGATGAGTACTTATTGTATGCTTATTGTTTACCCGGAGTGCGCCGCCTATTACTTCGAATCTCTAGGTTACGCGGATCATCAGCAAGGCAAGTAACACTTTGATCATACCTTTTCTACGACCCAGTTTTATTGCATTAGATCAAACCTCACACATTGCATGATTAGGATCTAATTAAACTGTGGGATGGGAAGTAGATGAGGTAGTACCTATTACCTGTTTATTATCAAACCTTTGGGAGTTACTTCTGCGTTTGCTCATTATGCCATGCTATGCTAGTAGACGTGGATTGGGTGAGTGATATCCATGACAGATGTGAGATTGATAATTAAGGGTTTATCTAAGGTGGTAACCTAACACACATCTGGGTGGATTGAGGCACCTGGGGTTACCAGGACTTGCCTGTTTTCTTTTGGACCGCCAGCCAGGCCCAAAGGGATCAGAGATTATTCATACTAGAAACTTCCGTGTGCAGCCACAAGCCATTATGGGCTCTGGCATAGTTGACTAAGTTGTGCGAACTCTTACAGTGGTAGACTAGCAGATGTAGGGGAAAGTAGGTGTACCGGTCTACCCGTCGTAAGGTGCTAGCGCTTCTGAAAGACTGTGTCTCGGTCATCCGTCTTCTCAAACACCCTGCAGTGCGAGAAACCAAATGGAGGCGATCGAGTCTTGTGGGGAAAAGTGCGCAAACCTCTGCAGAGTGTAATAAACTAATCATGATTAGCCGTGTCCCCGGTTATGGACATCTTGAGTATCTAGTACTTGGATTTTCATGTGAATCTCAACATGTTACTCTAAATTAATTTCGATGGGTTTTAATGATGTTACTTAATTGGGATTGAGGATGCTGTCAACCATTCTCAATGTTTCACAACCACCATGATAGTAATTAAATTTATTCCTTTGAAGTAGGGAAAAATTGGCTTTACGCAAAAACTGTAACCATAGAGCTTTCCACCAGCCAAACATGCATATAGTATAGCTGTTGCATTCCATTATTCTCTATGTGTTACCTTGCCAGCATATTCCATGTGCTGACCCGTTTTCGGGCTGCAACATTAATGTTGCATACTTTTCAGACGACGATTAAGGAGTTTTTAGGTCATGGTTCTATACTCAGTGATGCCGTTGGAGTTGATGGACTCACTTATCTTCCAAGCCTTCCGCTGTTATCGTTATTAGATGGCCTTAAGCCATATTTATTGTAATAAGTTCTCTTTTGAGACACTCGATGTAATAAGTGTGTGATTGCTACTCTGCTATAAATCCTCCGAGTACTGTGTGGTGTCAGCATTACTGATCCAGTGATGACACCGGAGCACAGAGATCAGACTGTTTGAGGTCTGGTCGCTACAGAGATGGTATCAGAGCACACGCTGACTGTAGGACACGACCACTAAGTTAAAGACCTAGATCACTCTCTTCTCTTCTGACTTCTCATATTTTCTACTCTTTAGGATGGCGGATGCAAGGAACAAGTTCACACAACCAGATGAAGATACACCCTTTGGACGCCACTTGAAGGAAGTCACTAGATACCTGAACATAGGAATACCAAGCTTCACGGGAACCTACAACGCCACTTTACCTGAAAAAGAGCGCTGGATGATACAAGTTCAAGTTCCAGGAAGGATGTTCATGCCAGTCACTGAGCCCATAGAGTTTTCTTTTGATGCACCAACTTGGAGTCTAGGAAAGAGTATGGCAGCTCACATCGCCATGGGACGCATTGGAGAAGTCTACCGCAAGGATCTCAAGGATACTATCTACCAGATTTGTGGGCGCCGAGATGAACACTGGGAGATGATCAGCACCAGGAAAGATAGATCAATTGCAGCTTTTATTCAGGAGTTAAACCAACACATTCGACGACAGGAGAATCAAATGTGCGCCGACATGATAGATCTGAAGAAGGCTAAGACTAGAATCAAGGAACTAGAGGAAGAACTCAAGGCTACACGCGAAAATTATGAAGAAGAAATTGAAGTATTGGTGGAGAAGAATGACGATCTGATCGAGAAGATTGGAATATTTATGGGAGGCCCGACGAGGAACCCAAGGAGATTAGCTTGGAAGACTACATCATCATCGACGCCACCGACTCGGAACAAGATAGTAGTGATGATGACTATGTGGATGAAGCAGGAGCAGATATCATGGAGTCTACAACTGTAGAATATTTCTAGTAGACCACCTCATCAGTAGTAGTAGTCCACCATGTAAATATAGTAGTCCGAGCACTTTTGCGATAGCTAGATCGATTGTATGTCCTTGTTTGATTGATTGAAGTGAATTGTGTGCTTTTGCCTCATGTGCATATGGGTAGTGTTTTCCCTTTAGACCCCTCTATTCTTATATCTCATCTTTTCTAAACCCTTAGATGCCTCCGAGACGTGACCCCGGATTTGCCTTTCCGCCGGAGTCACCCAGTTGATCCAGTAGCAGAACACCCTGATGCAGTTGCTAGTTCAGAATCAGAATCAGGGGAACAACAACAACAACCCATCACCACCACCACCACCTGTTGACCACTTAGCCCGTTTTCTTAGGCTGAATCCGCCGGTGTTTTCCAGTAGCACCGAGCCGATAGTAGCAGATGATTGGCTCTGCAGGATAGCTAGGGAGTTGACCACAGCAGGATGCACATATGTGGAGAAGGTTAAGTTTGCCGCACATCAGTTAGAAGGACCCACATCATCTTGGTGGGAGAATTTCACAACCACCTTCCCAGTCGACACTGTCACATGGGACCAGTTTCAGCAGGCTTTTCGTACTGCCCATGTTTCAGCAGGAGCAATGGCCATGAAGAAGCATGAGTTTCGTAACTTGCGCCAAGGAGGACGGACAGTTGGCCAGTATGTGGAGGAGTTTAGTAAGCTAGCACGTTATGCCCCAGATGACGTTGCTACAGATGCAGCTAAGCAGGAGAAATTCCTGGAAGGACTGAATGATGAGTTGAGTATGCAGTTGATGGTAGCCACCTTCAACAACTACCAGGAGTTGGTAGATCGTGCTCTTATGATTGAAGGGAAGCAGCAGCAAATTGAGAACCGCAAGAGGAAGTATGGACAAGGAAAGTATAATTCAGGAGCTCAGCAGAAGCCTCGTTTTACCCCTAGGCCAGGAGGACATTTTCAGCATACCCATGGAGTAGGTAGCTCGCACAATCACAATGGCACCAAGAATGGTAATGGGAATGGAGGAAGTAATGGACAGAACCGCAACACCCCATCAACCCCAACCAAGAAGGACTTGAGCCACGTCACTTGTTATAAGTGTTCGAAGCCAGGACATTATGCAAATGACTGTCCTGAAGGACAAAACGGCAATGGAAGTTCTGGAAAGAAGCCGAACCCTTTCAACAGGGGACAGGTGAACCACGTTAATGTGGAGGAGGTTGAAGCTCAGCCCGATGCAGTAATAGGTAAGTTTTTGGTTAAGTCATTTACTGCACTCGTTCTTTTTGATACTGGTGCATCGCATTCATACATATCAAGGGGATTTGTGGAAAAGTATAGTTTGCCCACTAGGATTCTTAAAACACCTATGCTAGTAAGCTCACCAGGAGCGGAGTACATGGCCAGTCAAGGATGTTTTCAAGTGCCATTAAGTATAGGAAGGCATGTTTTCCCAACGGATTTAATTATTTTGGAATCCCAAGGTCTGGATGTGATACTTGGTATGGATTGGCTGTCGGTGTATGGAGGAAACATCGATTGCGCCAGTAAGACAATTTTGCTCACAACGCTAGAAGGAAGAAGGATCAAGTATGTATCCCGACATGCGCCAAACAGGACACAAGTAAATTCTTTATCATGAGTTGTGCAGGAGGAAGTACCAGTGGTAAAGGATTTTCCTGATGTATTCCCCGAAGAGTTGCCAGGCATGCCACCGGATAGAGACATTGAGTTTTTGATTGAGCTTTTGCCAGGCACTGGGCCAATATCGAAGAGACCATATAGGATGCCAGCAAAAGATTTGGTGGAAATTAAGAAGCAGATTAAGGAGTTACTGGATAAGGGATATATTCGCCCAAGTTCTTCGCCTTGGGGATCACCAGTACTTCTAGTGGAGAAGAAGGATGGATCGTTAAGGATGGTTGTTGATTATCGAGGATTGAATGAAGTAACAATCAAGAACAAGTACCCACTACCAATGATCAACGATCTGTTTGATCGGTTGCAAGGAGCTAAAGTGTTTTCCAAGATCGATTTGCGATCAGGATACCACCAGTTGAAGATTCGAGAACAGGATATTCCAAAGACAGCTTTTACCACCAGGTATGGGCTGTATGAGTATACCGTTATGTCATTTGGACTGACTAATGCGCCTGCCTATTTTATGAACATGATGAACAAAGTGTTTATGGAGTTTTTGGATAAGTTTGTCGTAGTGTTCATTGATGATATCCTGGTATATTCGAAGAATGAAGAGGAGCATAAGGAGCATTTGCGTTTGGTACTTGGAAATCTCAGAGAACACCAATTATATGCTAAGTTTAGCAAATGTGAATTTTGGTTGAAGGAAGTAGGATTCCTCGGACATGTTATATCTGAAAAAGGTATAGCAGTAGATCCCGCTAAAGTTGAAACTGTGACCAAGTGGGAAGCACCAACAACAGTTGGAGAGATCCGGAGTTTTCTTGGACTCGCAGGATACTACCGGAGATTTATTGAGAATTTCTCAAAGATCGCGAAACCTATGACGGAGTTGCTGAAGAAGGATACTAAGTTCAAATGGACTGAGGAGTGTGAGGCAAGCTTCCAGGAGTTGAAGAAACGTTTGGTTACCTCACCAGTATTGATTTTGCCAGATCAAACCAAGGATTATGAGGTGTATTGCGACGCTTCACGTCGAGGACTTGGAGCAGTGCTTATGCAGGAAGGAAGAGTTGTTTCGTATGCTTCACGACAACTGAAGCCTCACGAATTGAATTATGCCACGCATGATTTGGAGTTAGCAGCTGTAGTGCATGCATTGAAGACATGAAGACATTTCCTCATTGGAAATCATTGTGAGGTGTACACGGATCACAAGAGTTTGAAGTACATTTTCACACAGAAGGAGTTGAATCTCAGACAAAGGAGATGGTTGGAGCTCATCAAGGATTATGATATGAAATTGCATTATCATCCCGGAAAAGCTAATGTAGTAGCTGATGCATTAAGCTGCAAGAGCCATGTCAATACGTTAATGACGGGAGAAATACCCAAGGAGTTAGCAGATAATCTTCGTGAACTATGTTTGGAAATAGTTCCGAGAGGCTATGTAGAAGCACTAGAGATTCAGTCAACTTTGATGGATAGAATCAGAGAAGCTCAGACAACTGACAAAGAGATTGCCGCTATAAAGGAGAAACTGAGCAAAGGACAAGCTAAAGGATTTCGTGAGGATGAGCACGACACCCTATGGTTTGAAGACCGTGTTTATGTGCCCAATAACCCGGAGATCAGGAAGTTGATTCTGCAAGAGGCACATGACTCACCGTATTCGATTCATCCAGGAAATACCAAGGTGTATTTGGATTTGAAGGATATTTTCTGGTGGACCGGAATGAAAAAGGATATTGCGGAGTATGTAGCAGTTTGTGATGTATGTCAGAGAGTAAAGGCAGAGCATCAGAAGCCAGCAGGATTGTTGCAACCATTGCCGATACCCAAATGGAAGTGGGATAAGCTAGGCATGGATTTTATCACGGGATTGCCCAGGACTCGTTCAGGCTATGACTCGATTTGGGTTGTAGTCGATCGATTGACAAAAGTAGCTCATTTCATCCCAGTAAAGACCACTTACACCAGTGCTATGTTGGCAAAGATATACATGACTAGGATCGTATGTTTGCATGGAGTTCCGAGGAGTATCGTATCAGATAAAGGAACCCAGTTTACCTCAAAGTTCTGGAAGCAGTTGCATGAGACTTTGGGTACTAGGCTAGAATTTAGTACGGCTTTTCATCCGCAGACAGATGGATAGACCAAGAGAGTCAATCAGATTTTGGAGGATATACTGAGAGCTTGTGCTCTAGATTATGGATCTAGTTGGGACGATAATTTGCCGTATGCGGAGTTTTCTTACAATAATAGCTATCAGACCAGTTTGAAGATGGCACCTTTCGAAGCTTTGTACAGAAGGAGGTGCAGGACACCGTTGTCATGGGACGAAGTTGGAGACCGCCAGTTGTTTGGACCAGATCTGATTAAAGAGTCTGAATAGAAGGTGAAGTTGATTCGCGATAGGCTCAAGGTAGCCCAGTCCAGACAGAAGAGCTACGCAGATTCTAAACGCAAGGAGACAGTTTACGAAGTCGGAGATAGAGCTTATCTTCGAGTATCCCCACTTCGAGGGATTAAGCGCTTTGGAGTTAAGGGGAAGTTAGCGCCACGATTTGTAGGGCCATATCGAGTTTTGGAGCGTATGGGAGAAGTGGCCTACAAGTTGGAATTGCCAGAAGGATTGGCAGGAGTGCATGATGTGTTCCACGTTTCTCAGTTGAAGAAGTGTCACGCGGAGATGGATGACATAAATTTGACAGACACAGTACCATTAGAAGCAATTCAGTTGGATAACAATTTGACCTATGAGGAGAAACCAGTCAAGATTCTCGAGTTTGCCAGCCGAGTTACTCGCAGCAAGGTTATCAAGTTTTGCAAAGTTCAGTGGAGCCACCACACGGAGGATGAAGCCACCTGGGAGCGAGAGGAAGATTTGCTCAAAGACCACCCTCACCTATTTTCTAGCCAACTCGAATCTCGAGGGCGAGATTCATCTTAAGGGGGGTAGGTTTGTAACATCCCAAATTTTCAATTTGGAATGTTATACATTAGGTCATCATGCATATCATATATTATTTTGCTTTTGGTTTTGATCCTAGAAAATCCTAAGCAACTCAAGGACCCACGGAGAGAGTTGGGGATTTCGTTATTTACGTATTTGAGTTTTCTCAAATTATGTAAACACGATCATTTGACTTTACTTATTTTATCATCAATTATTTCTATTACAAAAATATGAGAGCAGGAATAAAATGACTTTCCCAAAATATAGAAATATTGAGGATTTAATAAAAAAATCAGATAAGTTTTATTTCGGAGTTTTTCGGTATTTTTATTTGAATTTAGGAAAATGCGTGTTTTTCAAAGTTGTAGTTTGGGCCCAGATAAATGCGTGTTTTTCAAAGTTGATTTTAGGAACCCGGCAAAATTTATTTCGTGATTTTTGGAGTCCGTTTAGTAGTTCTTTTTATTTTTCTTCCGAGCGGAATTAAAAAAAAAACGCAAACCGACTACGGGCCGTATTCGGCCTGGACTCCGCCGGCCTAGGCTATATAAGCCGCCGCCCCGGCCCGAGGAGAGCCCAGCCGCCGCCAGGAAACCCTAGCCCCAGCCCCCCGCCGCCCGCCGCCGCCGCCGCCCGCCGCCGCCGCCGCCGGAGCCGCGCGCCTTTCGAGGTTCGCCGCCGCCTTGTTTTTCCGTGCTGTTAAAAAAAATCTGTTCATCGTTTTTCTTTTTCGTCGGATTTTCCGCGGTTATTTTCTGATCGCGATTTCTGATCCGATTTTCGTTTTAGTATAACTTTTCGCTCGTTTATCGGAATCAGGCGATTCAAGCGCCTGGAGTTTCATCTCGAAACCCTCTTTCTGAATAATCAACTTAAACATGTTTTTGCTACTATAAAATTTGCCCTAGATCCAGATTACTAGAACGAAGTTGTTGTTTTTCGCCGTTTGATTTCTTTTGCTTCGTTCGATTTGATTCTTTTTGCCAACCAGGGTTCTTAAGTTGAACTTTCTGGTTAGATCTTCTATTTGAGTTTTACCTGTGCATTAGATGAGTACTTATTATATGCTTGTTGTTTGTCTGCGATAGAATACCCGGAGTGCGCCGCCTGTTACTTCGAATCTCTAGGTTACGCGGATCATCAGCAAGGCAAGTAACACTTTGATCATACCTTTTCTACGACCCAGTTTTATTGCATTAGATCAAACCTCACACATTGCATGATTAGGACCTAATTAAACTGTGGGATGGGAAGTAGATGAGGTAGTACCTATTACCTGTTTATTATCAAACCTTTGGGAGTTACTTCTACGTTTGCTCATTATGCCATGCTATGCTAGTAGACGTGGATTGGGTGAGTGATATCCATGACAGATGTGAGATTGATAATTAAGGGTTTATCTAAGGTGGCAACCTAACACACATCTGGGTGGATTGAGGCACCTGGGGTTACCAGGACTTGCCTGTTTTCTTTTGGACCGCCACCCAGGCCCAAAGGGATCATGAGATTATTCATACTAGAAACTTCTGTGTCCAGCCACAAGCCATTATGGGCTCTGGCATAGTTGACTAAATTGTGCAAACTCTTACAGTGGTGACTAGCAGATGTAGGGGAAAGTAGGTGTACCGGTCTACCCATCGTAAGGTGCTAGCGCTTCTGAAAGACTGTGTCTCGGTCATCCGTCTTCTCAAACACCCTGCAGTGCGAGAAACCAAATGGAGGCGATCGAGTCTTGTGGGGAAAAGTGCGCAAACCTCTGCAGAGTGTAATAAACTAATCACGATTAGCCGTGTCCCCGGTTATGGACATCTTGAGTATCTAGTACTTGGATTTTCATGTGAATCTCAACATGTTACTCTAAATTAATTTTGATGGGTTTTAATGATGTTACTTAATTGGGATTGAGGATGCTGTCAACCATTCTCAATGTTTCACAACCACCATGATAGTAATTAAATTTATTCCTTTGAAGTAGGGAAAAATTGGTTTTACGCAAAAACTGTAACCATAGAGCTTTCCACCAGCCAAACATGCATATAGTATAGCTGTTGCATTCCATTATTCTCTATGTGTTACCTTGCCAGCATATTCCATGTGCTGACCCGTTTTCGGGCTGCAACGTTAATGTTGCAGACTTTTTAGACGACGATTAAGGAGTTTTTAGGTCGTGGTTCTATACTCAGTGATGCCGTTGGAGTTGATGGACTCACTTATCTTCCAAGCCTTCCGCTGTTATCGTTATTAGATGGCCTTAAGCCATATTTATTGTAATAAGTTCTCTTTTGAGACACTCGATGTAATAAGTGTGTGATTGCTACTCTGCTATAAATCCTCCGAGTACTCTGTGGTGTCAGCATTACTGATCCAGGGATGACACCGGAGCACAGAGATCAGACTGTTTGAGGTCTGGTTGCTACAAAGAGGATCTCGTCCCAAGATCTAGGATAGCACCGGAGAGAAGCAGAAAAGGAAGAGGAGAGGTAAACTAAGTTGCTTCTTTGACAAATGAGTGAAACCAAAGAACCTTGCGAGGTTGAACAAATTGAAAGAAAAAATACAATGAAGATGTCCAAAGTTGAAAACACTCCGTTAGAAAAGAGGAACAAGGAACATTACTAGAATCTTGTAGGTTGAAAGACATAAGAAAAAAGGTTGCAATGGACAAGAAGTACATGCAAGCACTCCGGTTGAAATGAGATGTACCAGGAATGATAAAGATCAATTACGACAACACTCCGGTTGGAAATGGAAGGTAAAGAATATGAGCTTGGCAAAATGAAAGCACTTGGATGAGAGTCCGGTTAGAAGAGGAATGATAGACACAACACTCCGGTTAAAACAAGATAGAGAAGGAATAAGAATGATATAATTTGGGCAGCACTCCGATTGTAAATGGAAGGAATTGAACATGAACTTGGGAAGATTGGATGATACTTGACGAAATCAACAACACACCGCCTCCAGAACTATTGAAAGAATGGCACAACAGGTAAGAAAGATTTCAGATAGCACTCCGGTTGAGAACGGAGGTAAAACTTGACAAAATGGGAAGAACTTGAAAAGAGGGCACGACACTCCGGTTAAATGGATAAGCACGAAAAGAACACGGTCCTCAGAATCCGAGATGATGAGTGAAGAGAGCAACATGACAATGTCTCCGGAAGAAAGAATAGAAGATAGATCATTGGAATAATAGAATGGAGAAGAAAATGCTAGCTTCTGCCACAATTGAGCCTGGAAAGCACCCTTCCAAGAAGGTTATACGGAGTTGTTGGAAAACCGACAACGAAACGAATAAGCTTGTAGTGGGCTTATGGAAAACATCTCAAAATTTGAGGTGAAATTCTTGCCACTAGCGGAAACAACAGATTGAATTTACATCAACAAGGAGATGAGAAGCTTATTTCACCGGGAGGATAAATGAAGAACTTGGGTCATTTATGAGCACCATAAATAGCAAAAATCCTTAGGGAAAGCTTTAGGTGTAATATAACCCAAGATAACTCCAATGAAGAGGTTAATTGGTTGAAAAGATGTCTTGAGCGAAGAGAAAATGATGGATTTAGATATGTTACTCTTGAAAACTTGTGAATCATGAAACATGAAGGGAAATTATCAACAATGACATAACACCACCTCAAAAGATGATATATGAAAGAATTGCACTTCAGAATGCGAGATGAAGAATGCTTGAACTCCTCAAAACAAGACATGTGTTGAACACCATGTTTAATTTAGAGTATAGCTTGGCGGATCATAACTTCGAGAGAAATCTTGAAGAACGAATGAAGAATGAAAGGAAACCTTGACGAACCTCCATGTAGGGCCTCCATGAAGAATTCCGGTAAAAAAATGATAAAAAGAAAGAGAAGTTGAAAACACAAGGTGAAGCCTTGCGATGATTTAGATGGAGCTTCGCGATGATATAACCGAGAAAACTTGGAACTCCGGAAAGAAAAGATGAAGCATTTTGAACCGATAAATGAGACATGATGAACAACTCTAGAAAGAAGAAGCTAGAACACTTGGATGAAACAATAATAAGAATTACGTTATGTGTATCCTTCACCAATTTAAATTGATGACAAGCAAAGGATTTGGCATACTTCTTATTCTCGTTGAAAAAAAGGATTGAATAGAGATATTGCTCAACTTGGGAAGGTCTTCAACGAACCATCGGTAGGATTGAAACAACGAATGAATTGATATGATAACCAAGGAAGAGAACTCTTGAACGAACCACCGTAAGAATTGAACATGAAAGTAGCAAAAGCACAATTCACCGGGAAGAATTGGAAAATGAATGAAGATACTTGAGGGGATTTAGATACATGAGAACGAATAGATCACGAGCTGATTAGAGAATACTTTAATGACGCACCGATAAGATTGGGGAAAGAGAGATGAATGCTGAGAATGAATAATTCCGAAATGATGTCCTTCGGAGAAACAAACTGAAAAGACTTCTGAATTGCTCCAGATGGGTGAAATGAATTATCACAATCAAAAACAATTATGAGAGGATGGCATCAAGCTAGAACCATGAATCTTGAAGATAATGGAGCAAGATTTAAGAGAAACTCTTCTTTGGTCTTCACAAACCCGAGAATGACGATGAGAAACACCACCGTGAATTATTGAGACACTCTGGAATAATGAAGAATATAAAGGTTGAATCAACAATGAAAAGAATTTGAAAGATCTTGGAGAAAGACATATGACTAATGATAATTCATTCTTACGTCAACTTTGAAAGAATTTGAGGATAGCTCCGGGAAAATTGGAAGAGTCAGGTAAGATCCCGGGAAAAGACATGTGGGTTAGGGCCCACCCAAAAGAAACACCGTTGAACGATTTAAAAGATAGATTCTGTTGGTTGAATTAAATGGTTTGAATAAGGTAAGACCTCGAAATAGCTTGAAAGGATTACGAATAGAAACTTGAATCTTCTGGAATATCTTCAGCACTCCAGATAAACATGAATAGCAAGAGGTGGATGATACGTCTCCGTCGTATCAATAATTTTTGATTGTTCCATGCCAATATTATTCAACTTTCATATACTTTTTGGCAACTTTTTATATTATTTTTGGGACTAACATATTGATCCAGTGCCCAATGCCAGTTCCTGTCTGTTGCATGTTTTTGGTTTCGCAAAATATCCGTATCAAACGGAGTCCAAATGGGATAAAAACGGATGGAGCTTATTTTTGGAAAATATGGAAAATTCAGAAGGAAAATCGACGCGAACCAGTGCCCAAGGTGGTCATGAGGCAGGGGGGCGCGCCCCCTACCCTCATGAGCCCACCGTAAGGCGGTTGATGCTCTTCTTTTGCCGCAAGAAAGCTAATATTCAGAAAAAAATCACGGAGAAGGTTTCAGGCCAATCGGAGTTACAGATCTCCATATATATACGAAACGGTGAAACAGAGCCAGAGGAGAACGCAGAACCAAAGAGAAACAGAGAGATAGATCCAATCTCGGAGGGGCTCTCGCTCCTCCCATGCCATGGAGGCCAAGGACCAGAGGGTTTCCCTTCTCCCATCTAGGGAGGAGGTCAAGGAAGAATAGGAAGAAGGGGGCCCCTCTCCCCCTCTCCTCCGGTGGCGCCGGAATGCCGCCGTGTCCATCATCATCACCACCGCGATCTTCACCAACACCTCCGCCATCTTCACCAACATCTCCATCACCTCCCCCCCTCTATCTACAGCGGTCCACTCTCCCGCAACCCGATGTACCCTCTACTTGAACATGGTGCTTTATGCTTCATATTATTATCCAATGATGTGTTGCCATCCTATGATGTCTGAGTAGATTTTCGTTGTCCTATCGGTGGTTGATGAATTGCTATGATTGATTTGATTTTCTTGTGGTTATGTTGCTGTCCTTTGGTTCCCATCATATGAGCGCGCGCGTGGATCACACCATAGGGTTAGTTGTATGTTGATAGGACTATGTATTGGAGGGCAAGAGTGACAGAAGCTTCAACCTAGCATAGAAATTGATGCATATGGGATTGAAGGGGGACCAATATATCTTAATTCTATGGTTGGGTTTTACCTTAATGAACATTATTAGTTGCAGATGCTTGCTAATAGTTCCAATCATAAGTGCATAGAATTCCAAGTAAGGGATGACATGCTAGCAGTGGCCTCTCCCACATAATACTTGCTATCGGTCTAGTAAAGTAGTCAATTGCTTAGGGGCAATTTCGCAACTCCTACCACCACTTTTCCGCACTCGCTATATTTACTTTATTGTTTCTTTATCTAAACAGCCCCTACTTTTTATTTACGTACTCTTTATTATCTTGCAAACCTATCCAACAACACCTACAAAGTACTTCTAGTTTCATACTTGTTCTAGGTAAAGCGAACGTCAAGCGTGCATAGAGTTCTATCGGTGGTCGATAGAACTTGAGGGAATATTTGTTCTACCTTTAGCTCCTCGTTGGGTTCGACGCTCTTACTTATCGAAAACTGTTGTGATCCCCTATACTTGTGGGTTATCAAGACCTTTTTCTGGCGCCGTTGCCGGGGAGCAATAGCGTGGGGTGAATATTCTCGTGTGTGCTTGTTTGCTTTATCACTAAGTAATTTTTATTTGCTGTTCTTAGTTGTTCTTTATCTTTAGTTATGGATATGGAACACGAAATACCAAAAAAAAATAGGTGTACTTTCTGCTCATGGAGATGGGGAACCTCCTAAAACCCTCGATGCTGGTTATGTGAAAGATATTATGTACTACTTTAATAATCCTGAGAAAAGCTCATTTAATTATGTAATGGGAGTAACGTTGGATCAACGTGAATACTTTAGGGATTATTGCTTGACACAAAAAGGGAAACTATTATGGGATCAAATTTATATATTGAAGTGGTATGCTAGACAAGTATGCTCGGGATATGATTATACTTGTTGCTCTAGGATGAATTCTCCACACCTCCCCTTTTCATGCAAATTTAATGATAATGAAACCTTGGCTTCTTATGCTAGAGGTATACATGATTATTATGATGTTGAGCAAATAGAAGAATTTGTTGCTTTTATGGGTGCTTATGAAATTGAATCTATGTTTAAAGAGTTTGATGATATTGATGATGCTTGTTATTGATCTGAAAATTTAGCTATCCTCAAATATTGCTATGAGAATTATGAATACAATTATGAAATTAATGCACTTATTAAGAAAGTCTCCGTTGTCCAAGAAGAGACTAATATTTTGCAGGAATCTATGGAAGAAGAAGTTGATGACACTGTGAGCTCATTGGATGAAAAAGATGAGGAGGAGAGCGAAGAACGAAAGGAGGAAGAGCGGATTGATCACCCGTGCCCACCTTTTAATTCCCCTTCGTGCTTACCGAAGGATGATTGCTATGATGACTGTTATGATCATTATGATTCTTTTGAAATATCCCTTTTGATGATGCTTGCTATGCTTGTGGCCAAGATGCCAATATGAATTATGCTTATGGAGATGAACTTGCTATAGTTCTTTATGTTAAACATGAAATTGTTGCTATTGCACCAACGCATGATAGTCCTATTATCTTTTTGAATTCTCCCGATTATACTATATCGGAGAAGTTTACACTCATTAAGGATTATATTAATGGGTTGCCTTTTACCGTTGCACATGATGATTTTGATAGATATAATATGCATGTGTTTGCTGCTCCTACTTGCAATTATTATGAGAGAGGAACTATATCTCCACCTCTCTATGTTTCCAACATGATAAAATTGCAAGAAACTATTTATACTATGCATTGACCTTTACTAGGTGTGCATGAATTGTTCTTTTATGACATGCCGATGCATAGGAAGAGAGTTAGACTTCGTTATTGCTTGATATATGTTGCTTTGTGCTCACTACTAAATTACAAATCATTGTTAATTAAAATTGGCTTTGATATACCTTGGGATCCAGGTGGATTCACTACTTAAGCACTATATGCCTAGCTTAATGGCTTTAAAGAAAGCGCTGCCAGGGAGACAACCCGGAAGTTTTAGAGAGTCATTTATTTATGTTGAGTGCTTTCATATAGTTTAAAAACAACAAAAATAAAGAGGGGAACCCAAAACTTTTCAAAAAGGAAAGTGAAAGTGAGAAAGACAAGCACTGTTGAAGTGGGAGAGCTCCTTGAACTTTGTTCATGCTCAAGGCAACTTTGTGAATCTTGATTACAGAAACTTTTCAACAAAAATAATTATCCCCTTGTACAATTCCATTGTATTATAAAAATAATGTGCCAAGGTTTTCCTTTAGGATGTTTACATTTGCTTGATGGTTTGTACGGTGCAGGGCAGAAACTTTGGCTGTAGTGCTCGATTTTACATTTTTATCTGGAATGCCAAATGGTTCTGATTCTTTTTGCACTGTCTTCCTATACAAATTTTTTATTTTTCGTAATTTTGGTAGAATTTTTCAAGTATCATAAGTATGGTGAATGTTCAGACTATTACAGACTGTTCTGTTTTAGACAGATTCTGTTTTTGATGCATAGTTTGCTTGTTTTGATGAAACTATCAATTTATATCAGTGGATTAAGCCATGAAAAAGTTATATTAAAGTAGACACAATGAAAAAACAAAATATGAATTGGTTTGCAACAGTACTTAGAGTAGTGATTTGCTTTATTATACTAACGGATCTTACCGAGTTTTCTGTTAAAGTTTTGTGTGGATGAAGTGTTCGATGATCGAGAAGGTTTTGATGTGAGAAGAAGGAAGAGAGGCAAGAGCTCAAGCTTGGGGATGCCCGAGGCACCCCAAGTAAATATTCAAGGAGACTCAAGCGTCTAAGCTTGGGGATGCTGGGAAGGCATCCCCTCTTTCTTCAACAAATATCGGTATGTTTTCAGATTCGTTTCGTTCATGCGATATGTGCAATCTTGGAGCGTCTTTTGCATTTAGGTTTTCATTTTTCTTTTATGCACCATGCTGGTATGAGATGGTCCTTGGTTGATTTATAGAATGATCATTGCACTTCACTTATATCTTTTGAGTATGGCTTTATAGAATGCTTCATGTGCTTCACTTATATCATTTGAAGTTTGGATTGCCTGTTTCTCTTTACATAGACAACCGCTATTTGTAGAATGCTCTTTTGCTTCACTTATATTTGTTAGAGCACGGGCATATCTTTTGTAGAAAGAATTAAACTCTCTCGCTTCACTTATATCTATTTAGAGCCCTGTTCAAGAATTCATCCGATTAACCAGTTAACTTGCCGATTAATCCCTACTCGTAGGGTCACCGAGTAGCCGATAAACCAAAAAATCGTCCGATTAATTGATTAAATGGCTGATTAACTTGCCGATTAGCCGATTAATCCCCGACTCGCTAGCGAACCGAGCAGCTACCAGTTAACGATTTCCTCAACAATGATTTAGAGAGATGACAGGAATTGGTCATTCACATGGTTAGTCATAAAATCCTACATAAAACTTGTAGATCACTGAATATGATATGTTTGATTCCTTGCAATAGTTTTGCGATGTAAAGATGGTAATATTAGAGTCATGCTAGTGGGTAGTTGTGGATTGTAGAAATACTTGTGTTGAGGTTTGTGATTCTCGTAGCATGCACGTATGGTGAACCGTTATGTAACAAAGTCGGAGCATGATTTATTTATTTATTGTCTTCCTTATGAGTGGCGGTCGGGGACGAGCGATGGTCTTTTCCTACCAATCTATCCCCCTAGGAGCATGCGCGTAGTACTTTGTTTCGATAGCCAATAGAATTTTGCAATAAGTATGTGAGTTCTTTATGACTAATGTTGAGTCCATGGATTATACGCACTCTCACCCTTCCACCATTGCTAGCCTCTCTAGTACTGCGCAACTTTCGCCGGTACCATAAACCCACCATATACCTTCCTCAAAACAGCCACCATACCTACCTATCATGGCATTTCCATAGCCATTCCGAGATATATTGCCATGCAACTTTCATCATCATCATATACATGACTTGAGCATTCATTGTCATATTGCTTTGCATGATCGTAAGATAGCTAGCATGATGTTTTCATGGCTTGTCCGTTTTTTGATGTCATTGCTACGCTAGATCATTGCACATCCCGGTACACCGCCGGAGGCATTCATATAGAATCATATCTTTGTTCTAGATATCAAGTTGTAAGTAAATAAAAGTGTGATGATCATCATTATTAGAGCATTGCCCCAGTGAGGAAAGGATGATGGAGACTATGATTCCCCCACAAGTCGGGATGAGACTCCGGATGAAAAAAAAGAGAAAGGCCAAAAAAGAGAAGGACCAAAAAAAGAGAAAAAAAAAGAAAAAATGAGAGAAAAAGAGAGAAGGGGCAGTGCTACTATCCTTTTTCCACACTTGTGCTTCAAAGTAGCACCATATTCTTCATATAGAGAGTCTCTTGAGTTATCACTTTCATATACTAGTGGGAATTTTCATTATAGAACTTGGCTTTTATATTCCAATGATGGGCTTCCTCAAATGCCCGAGGTCTTCATGAGCAAGCAAGTTGGATGCACACCCACTTAGTTTCAGTTAGAGCTTTCATACACTTATAGCTCTAGCATCCGTTGCATGGCAATCCCTACTCACTCACATTGATATCTATTGATGGGCATCTCCATAGCCCGTCGATACGCCTAGTTGATGTGAGACTATCTTCTCCTTTTTGTCTCCTCCACCATCATATTCTATTCCACCTATAGTGCTATGTCCATGGCTCACGCTCATGTATTGCATGAAAGTTGAAAAGGTTTGAGAACGTCAAAAGTATGAAACAATTGCTTGGCTTGTCATCGGGGTTGTGCATGATTTGAATATTTTGTGTGGTGAAGATGGAGCATAGCCAGACTATATGATTTTGTAGGGATAACTTTCTTTGGCCATGTTATTTTGAAAATACATGATTGCTTTATTAGTATGCTTGAAGTATTATTGTCTTAATGTCAAAGGATAGACTATTGCTTTGAATCACTCGTGTCTTAATATTCATGCCATGATTAGACATATGATCAAGATTATGCTAGGTAGCATTCCACATCAAAAATTATCTTTTTTATCATTTACCTACTCGAGGACGAGCAGGAATTAAGCTTGGGGATGCTGATACGTCTCCATCGTATCTATAATTTTTGATTGTTCCATGCCAATATTATTCAACTTTCATATACTTTTTGGCAACTTTTTATATTATATTTGGGACTAACATATTGATCCAGTGCCCAGTGCCAGTTCCTGTCTGTTGCATGTTTTTGGTTTCGCAGAATATCCATATCAAACGGAGTCCAAACGGGGTAAAAACGTACGGAGCTTATTTTTGGAAAATATGGAAAATTCGGAAGGAAAATCAACGTGAACCAGTGCCCGAGGTGGTCACGAGGCAGGGGGGCGCGCCCCCTACCCTCGTGAGCCCACCGTAAGGCGGTTGACACTCTTCTTTTGCCGCAAGAAAGCTAATATTCGGAAAAAAAATCACGTCGAAGGTTTCAGGCCAATCGGAGTTACGGATCTCCATATATATATGAAACGGGGAAACAGAGCCAGAGGAGAACGCAGAACCAAAGAGAAACAGAGAGATAGATCCAATCTCGGAGGGGCTCTCGCCCCACCCATGCCATGGAGGCCAAGGACCAGGGGGGAAACCCTTCTCCCATCTAGGGAGGAGGTCAAGGAATAAGAGGAAGAAGGGGGCCCCTCTCCCCCTCTCCTCCGGTGGCGCCGGAACGCCGCCATGGCCATCATCATCATCACCGCGATCCTCACCAACACCTCCGCCATCTTCACAAACATCTCCATCACCTTCCCCCCTCTATCTACAGCGGTCCACTCTCCCGCAACCCGCTATACCCTCTACTTGAACATGGTGCTTTATGCTTCAAATTATTATCCAATGATGTGTTGCCATCCTATGATGTCTGAGTAGATTTTCGTTGTCCTATCGGTGGTTGATGAATTTCTATGATTGATTTAATTTGCTTGTGGTTATGTTGATGTCCTTTGGTGCCCATCATATGAGCGCACGCGTGGATCACACCATAGGGTTAGTTGTATGTTGATAGGACTTATGTATTGGAGGGCAAGAGTGACAGAAGCTTCAACCTAGCATAGAAATTGATGCATACGGGATTGAAGGGGGGCCAATATATCTTAATGCTATGGTTGGGTTTTACCTTAATGAACATTAGTAGTTGCAGATGCTTGCTAATAGTTCCAATCATAAGTGCATAGAATTCCAAGTAAGGGATGACATACTAGCAGTGGCCTCTCCCACATAATACTTGCTATCGGTCTAGTAAAGTAGTCAATTGCTTAGGGGCAATTTCGCAACTCCTACCACCACTTTTCCACACTCGCTATATTTACTTTATTGTTTCTTTATCTAAACAGCCCCTACTTTTTATTTACGTACTCTTTATTATCTTACAAACCTATCCAACAACACCTACAAAGTACTTCTAGTTTCATACTTGTTCTAGGTAAAGCGAACGTCAAGCGTGCGTAGAGTTGTATCGGTGGTCGATAGAACTTGAGGGAATATTTGTTCTACCTTTAGCTCCTTGTTGGGTTCGACACTCTTACTTATCAAAAACTATTGCGATCCCCTATACTTGTGGGTTATCAAGAGTGGATGATTAAGAAGTGCACCGGCATGAGAAAACATTTAAAACGAGGAAAGGAATATGATCAACAAAGCTTGAATTGAATCCACCGAAGAAGAAAAGAATGAAGAATGATGAACTTGAAGCTGTTGGGGAACGCAATAATTTCAAAAAAATTCCTATGCACACGTAAGAGATGGTGATGCATAGCAACGAGAGGGGAGAATATCGTCTACATACCCTCGTAGACCGTAAGCGGAAGAGTTATGACAACGCGCTTGATGTAGTCGTACGTCTTCACGATCGACCGATCTAGTACCGAAGATACGACACCTCCGCGATCTGCACACGTTCAACTCGGTGACGTCCCGCGAACTCATGATCCAGTAGAGCTTCGAGGGAGAGTTTCATCAGCACGGTGGCGTGATGATGGTGATGATGTTGCTACCGGAACAGGGCTTCGCCTAAGCACCGCTACGATATTACCAAGGTGGATTATGGTGGAGGGGGGCACCGCACACGGCTAAAAGATCAATGATCAACTTGTGTGTCTATGGGGTGCCCCCTCCCCCATATATAAAGGAGTGGAGGAGGGGGAGGGCCGGCCCTCTACTATGGCGCGCCCTGGGGAGTCCTACTCCCACCGGGAGTAGGATTCCCTCCCTTTCAAGTAGTAGGAGTAGGAGAGAAGGAAGCAGAAGAGAGAAGAGAAGAAAGGAGGGGGCACCGCCCCTCCCCCTAGTCCAATTCGGACTAGGCCTTGGGGGGCGCGTGACCTACCCTAGGCAGCCCCCTCTCTCTCTCCCCCCTAAAGCCCAATAAGGCCCATATACTCCCCGGCGAATTCCCGTAACTCTCCTGTACTCCGATAAATACCGAAACCACCCAAAATCTTCCGATGTCCGAATATAGCCTTACAATATATCGATCTTTATGTCTCGAACATTTAGAGACTCCTTGTCATGTCCTTGATCTCATCCGAAACTCCGAACAACCTTCGGTACATCAAAACACATAAACTCATAATACCGATCGTCACCAAACGTTAAGCGTGCGGACCCTGCGGGTTCGAGAACTATGTAGACATGACCAAGACTCATCTCCGGTCAATAACCAACAGCGGAACCCGAATGTTAATATTGGCTCCTACATATTCTACGAAGATCTTTATCGGTCAAACCGCATAACAACATACGCTATTCCCTTTGTCATCGGTATGTTACTTGCCCGAGATTCGATCGTCGGTATCTCAATACCTAGTTCAATCTCATTAACGGCAAGTCTCTTTACTCGTTCTGTAATGCTACATCCCGTAACTAACTCATTAGCTACATTGTTTGCAAGGCTTATTGTGATGTACATTACCTAGAGGGCCCAGAGATACCTCTCCGACAATCGGAGTGACAAATCCTAATCTTGATCCATGCCAACTCAACAAACATCATCGGAGACACCTGTAGAGCACCTTTATAATCACCCAGTTACTTGTGATGTTTGGTAGCACACAAAGTGTTCCTCCGGTATTTAGGAGTTGCATGATCTCATAGTCATAGGAACATGTATAGTTATGGAGAAAGCAATAGCAATAAACTAAACGATCATCGTGCTAAGCTAACGGATGGGTCAAGTCAATCACATCATTCTCTAATGATGTGATCCCGTTAATAAAATGACAACTCATGTCTATGGCTAGGAAACTTAACCATCTTTGATTCAACAAGCTAGTTAAGTAGAGGCATACTAGTGACACTCTGTTTGTCTATGTATTCACACATGTACTAAGTTTCCGATTAATACAATCTAGCATGAATAATAAACATTTATCATGATATAAGGAAATAAATAATAACTTTATTATTGTCTCTAGGGCATATTTCCTTTAGTATCTGATACATCTCCAACGTATATATAATTTTTGATTATTCCATGCTATTATATTATCAACCTTTGATGTTTTATATGCATTAATATGCTATTTTATATGATTTTTGGGACTAACCTATTAACCTAGAGCCCAGTGCCAGTTTCTATTTTTTCCTTGTTTTAGAGTATCATAGAAAAAGGAAAATCAAACGGAGTCCAATTGACCTGAAACTTCACGGAACTTATTTTTGGACCAGAAGAAGCCCACGGAGTATCGGAGATGGACCAGAAGAGTCCCGGGCTGCCCACGAGGGTGGGGGGTGCGCCCACCCCCTGGGCGCGCACCCTGCCTCGTGGACAGCCCGGAGATCCACCGACGTACTTCTTCCTCCTATATATACCCATATACCCTAAAAACTTCGGAGAGCAGAATAGATTGGGAGTTCCGCCGCCAGAAGCCTCCGTAGCCACCGAAAACCAATCTAGACCCGTTCCGGCACCCTGCCGGAGGGGGAACCCCTCACCGGTGGCCATCCTCATCATCCCGGTGCTCTCCATGATGAGGAGGGAGTAGTTCTCCCTCGGGGCTGAGGGTATGTACCAGTAGCTATGTGTTTGATCTCTCTCTCTCTCTCTCTCTCGTGTTCTTGAGGTGGTACGATCTTGATGTATCACGAGCTTTGCTATTATAGTTGGATCTTATGATGTTTCTCCCCCTCTACTCTCTTGTAATAGATTGAGTTTTCCCTTTGAAGTTATCTTATTGGATTGAGTCTTTAAGGATTCGAGAACACTTGATGTATGTCTTGCACATGCTTATCTGTGGTGACAATGGGATATCACGTGATCCACTTGATGTATGTTTTGGTGATCAATTTGCGGGTTCCGCCCATGAACCTATGCATAGGGTTTGGCACAAGTTTTCGTCTTGACTCTTCGGTAGAATCTTTGGGGCACTCTTTGAAGTACTTTGTGTTGGTTTGAATAGATGAATCTGAGATTGTGTGATGCATATCGTATAATCATACCCACAGATACTTGAGGTGACATTGGAGTATCTAGGTGACATTAGGGTTTTGGTTGATTTGTGTCTTAAGGTGTTATTCTAGTACGAACTTTATGATAGATTGAACGGAAAGAATAGCTTCATGATATTTTACTACGGACTCTTGAATAGATCGATCAGAAAGGATAACTTTGAGGTGGTTTCATACCCTACAATAATCTATTCGTTTGTTCTTTGCTATTGGTGACTTTGTAGTGACTCTTTGTTGCATGTTGAGGGATAGTTATGTGATCCAATTATGTTATTATTGTTGAGAGAACTTGCACTAGTGAAAGTATGAACCCTAGGCCTTGTTTCCTACCATTGCAATACCATTTACGCTCACTTTTATCATTAGTTACCTTGCTGTTTTTATATTTTTTGATTACAAAAACCATTATCTACTATCCATATTGCACTTGTATCACCACCTCTTCGCCGAACTAGTGCACCTATACAATTTACCATTGTATTGGGTGTGTTGGGAACACAAGAGACTCTTTGTTATTTGGTTGCAGGGTTGTTTGAGAGAGACCATCTTCATCCTACGCCTCCCACGGATTGATAAACCTTAGGTCATCCACTTGAGGGAAATTTGCTACTGTCCTACAAACCTCTGCACTTGGAGGCCCAAAAACGTCTACAAGAAGAAGGTTGTGTAGTAGACATCAAGCTCTTTTCTGGCTCCATTGCCGGGGAGGTGAGTGCTTGAAGGTATGTCTTTAGATCTTGCAATCGAATCTTTTAGTTTCGTGTTTTATCACTAGTTTAGTCTATAAAAGAAAACTACAAAAAATGGAATTGAGGGTACCTCATATGCTTCATCTTTTTAATATCTTTCATGAAAATGAGGATTCCGATAATTGTGCCATAGTGTTAGAAGAAGAATGCATTAGAATGTTTGGCACTAAATCTTTGTATAATGAGCATGATTGCAATGTTGTTAGTATGAATTCCTTGGATATTCATGCTTAACGCAAATACCAAATAGCATTTATATAGGTTCAACGCTAATCTCAAAAGTATAGGGAGTGTGCGATGATGAGCATGTCATTCTTGGAACCACTTCCAACACACATCGTCACTTCACCCTTAACTAGTCTCTGTTCATCCTGTAACTCCCGTTTCGAGTTACTAATCTTAGCAACAGAACTAGTATCAAATACTAAGGGGTTGCTATAAACACTAGTAAAGTACACATCAATAATATGTATATCAAATATACCTTTGTTCACTCTGTCATCCTTCTTATCCACCAAATACTTGGGGCAGTTCTGCTTCCAGTGACCAGTCCCTTTGCAGTAGAAGCACTTAGTCTCAGGATTACTTCTAGACTTGGGCTTCTTCACTTGAGTAGCAACTTGCTTGCCGTTCTTCGTGAAGTTCCCCTTCTTCCCTTTGCCCTTTTCTTGAAACTAGTGGTCTTTTCAACCATCAACACTTGATGCTTTTCTTGATTTCTACCTTCATCGATTTCAGCATCACGAAGAGCTTGGGAATCGTTTCTGTTATCCCTTTCATATTATAGTTCATCACAAAGTTCTAGTAACTTGGTGATAGTGACTAGAGAACTCTGTCAATCACTATCTTATCTAGAAGATTAACTCCCACTTGATTCAAGTGACTGTAGTACTCAGACATTCTGAGCACATGCTCACTAGCTGAGCTATTCTCCTCCATCTAGTAGGCAAAGTGCTTATCAAAGGTCTCATACCTTTCGACATGGGCATGAGTCTGAAATATTAATTTCAACTCTTGGAACATATCATATGCTTCGTGGCGTACAAAACATCTTTGAAGCCCCGATTCTAAGCCGTAAAGCATGGTGCACTAAACTATCAAGTAGTCATCATATCGAGCTTGCCAAACGTTCATAATGTTTGCGTCTGCTCCTGCAATCGGCCTGTCACCTAGCGGTACATCAAGGACATAATTCTTATATGCAGCAATGAGGATAATCCTCAGATCACGGATCCAATCCGCATCATTGCTACTAACATATTTCAACTTAGTTTTCTCTAGGAACATATCAAAAATAAAATAGGAAACTACATCGCGAGCTATTGATCTATAACATAGATATGCAAATACTATCAGGACTAAGTTCATGATAAATTAAAGTTCAATTAATCATATTACTTAAGAACTCCCACTTAGATAGACATCCCTCTAGTCATCTAAATGATCATGTGATCCAAATCAACTAAACCATGTCCGATCATCACGTGAGATGGAGTAGTTTTCAATGGTGAACATCACTATGTTGATCATTTCTACTATATGATTCACGCTCGACCTTTCGGTCTCCAGTGTTTCGAGGCCATATCTACATATGCTAGGCTCGTCAAGTTTAACCCGAGTATTCCGCATGTGCAAAACTGGCTTGCACCCATTGTATGTGAACGTAGAGCTTATCACACCCGATCATCACGTGGTGTGTCGGCACGACGAACTATCGCAACGGTGCATACTCAGGGAGAACACTTATACCTTGAAATTTAGTGAGAGATCATCTTATAATGCTATCGTCGAACTAAGCAAAATAAGATGCATAAAGGATAAACATCATATGCAATCAAAATATGTGACATGATATGGCCATGATCATCTTACGCCTTTTATCTCCATCTCTAAAGTACCGTCATGATCTCTATCCTCACCGGCATGACACCATGATCTCCATCATCATGATCTCTATCAACATTTCGTCACATGGTCGTGTCGCCGACTATTGCTCTTGCAACTATTGCTATCGCATAGCGATAAAGTAAAAACAATTATTTGGCACTTGCATCTTATGCAATAAAGAGACAACCATAAGGCTTCTGCCAGTTGCCGATAAAAACATGATCATATCATACAACAACTTATATCTCATCACGTCTTGACCATATCACATCACAACAAGCCCTGCAAAAACAAGTAAGACGTCCCCTACTTTGTTGTTGCAAGTTTTATGTGGCTGCTACGGGCTGAGCAAGAACCGTTCTTACCTACGCATAAAAACCACAATGCGGTATAGTGATTGCTTTTTGATCTTCATAAAGAACCCTGTTCATTGAATCTGATTCAACTAAAGTTGGAGAAACTGACACCCACCAGCCACCTGTGTGCGAAGCACGTCGGTAGAACCAGTCTCATGTAAGCGTACGCGTAATGTCAGTCTGGGCCACTTCATCCAACAATGTCGCTGAATCAAGAATCAACTAGTGATGGCAAGCAAAATGTATATACCCACGCCCACAACTCCTTTGTGTTCTACTCGTGCATATAACATCTACGCATAAACCTGGCTCAGATGCCACTGTTGGGGAACGCAGTAATTTGAAAAAATTCCTACGCACACGCAAGATCATGGTGATGCATAGCAACAAGAGGGTAGAGTATCGTCTACGTACCCTCGTAGACCGTAAGCAGAAGCGTTATGACAACGCGGTTGATGTAGTCGTACGTCTTCACGATTGACCGATCTAGTACTGAAGATACGACACCTCCGCGATCTGCACACATTTAGCTCGATGACGTCCCGTGAACTCATGATCCAGTAGAGCTTCGATGGAGAGTTTCGTCAGCACGACGGCGTGATGACGGTGATGACGTTGCTACCGGAACAGGGCTTCGCCTAAGCACCGCTACAATATTACCGAGGTGGATTATGGTGGAGGGGGGCACCGCACACGGCTAAAAGATCAATGATCAACTTGTGTGTCTATGGGGTGCCCCTCCCTCGTATATAAAGGAGTGGAGGAAGGGGAGGGCCGACCCTCTACTATGGCGCGCCCTGGGGAGTCCTACTCCCACCGGGAGTAGGATTCCCTCCCTTCCAAGTAGTAGGAGTAGGAGAGAAGGAAGGGGAAGAGATAAGAGAAGGAAGGAGGGGGCACCGCCCCTCCCCCTAGTCCAATTCGGACTAGGCCTTGGGGGGCGCGCGGCCTACCCTAGGCAGCCCCTCTCTCCCCCCTAAAGCCCAATAAGGCCCATATACTCCCCGGCAAATTCCCGTAACTCTCTGATACTCCGATAAATACTCAAACCTTTATGTCTCGAACATTTCAAGACTCCTCGTCATGCCCCTGATCTCATCCGGGACTCCGAGCAACCTTCGGTACATCAAAACACATAAACTCATAATACCGATCGTCACCGAACGTTAAGCGTGCGGACCCTACGGGTTCGAGAACTATGTAGACATGACCGAGACTCATCTCCGGTCAATAACCAACAGCGGAACCTGAATGCTCATATTGGCTCCTACATATTCCACGAAGATCTTTATTGGTCAAACCGCATAACAACATACATTGTTCCCTTTGTCATCGGTATGTTACTTGCCCGAGATTCGATCGTCGGTATCTCAATACCTAGTTCAATCTCGTTACCAGCAAGTCTCTTTACTCGTTCCGTAATGCTACATCCGGTAACTAACTCATTAGCTACATTGCTTGCAAGGCTTATTGTGATGTACATTACCGAGAGGGCCTAGAGATACCTCTCTGACAATCGGAGTGACAAATCCTAATCTTGATCCATGCCAACTCAACAAACACCATTGGAGACACATGTAGAGCACCTTTATAATCACCCAGTTACGTTGTGATGTTTGGTAGCACACAAAGTATTCCTCTGGTATTTGGGAGTTGCATGATCTCATAGTCATAGGAACATGTATAGTTATGGAGAAAGCAATAGCAACAAACTAAACGATCATCGTGCTAAGTTAACGGATGGGTCAAGTCAATCACATCATTCTTTAATGATGTGATCCCGTTAATCAAATGACAACTCATGTCTATGGCTAGGAAACTTAACCATCTTTGATTCAATGAGCTAGTTAAGTAGATGCATACTAGTGACACTCTGTTTGTCTATGTATTCGCACATGTACTAAGTTTCTGGTTAATACAATTCTAGCATGAATAATAAACATTTATCATGATATAAGGAAATAAATAATAATTTTATTATTGCCTCTAGGGCATATTTCCTGCAGAAGCTTCCTTTAGAATCTTCTTGAGAATCACCGAATAAAAACACTGTAAGAAAGGAATGAATAGACTTCACATCCATAAGATGAATACTTGATTAAGAAATCCGAGTCCTTGAAGAAACAAGGGGTGGGAGGGCGGGAAAAACAAAGGCAACTTGGGGACGGACGAAACGAACACCGTTGAGAAAACTGAGATTGGATATTGAAAATGGGAAAAATGATAGTATCATCTTGGAGAGAATCACACCGGTTGGGAAGAATTGACATGGAAATCTCGATGATAAAAAAGGATCAGTATTCACATAGGCATATGAGAACACCACTTGGAAAAGGTATGGAATCAACACTTGACATTGAAGCAACTCGAATACCACAACAACAAAAAAACAAGGATTGACTTGCAGAATAAGCCGGAACAAACATATGATTGACCCCCTATCGTATCATGAGTCTGTTGGAAAGATATCCTACGAGATACTTGAATTCCCACCTATAAACTCCTGAAACTTTCTGGTTATGCAATCAGGTGTTGGGGATAGAAGGGAAGCATAATATCTCACGCAAACTAACAATTCCTACATCCAGTTGTATCCATCCGTCAACACATAACCAAGAAACCTTTAGAAATCGTGTACCTCAACCTTCGAAAAGCATCTATTATACGAGTTATGGCAATACTCCTGAACTCCCGCCTCAGTACTGGGTGGCGTCGAGGTTGTCTCACCAACAACTACATAATAGAGATTTTCGATGTCGGCGAACTCAGGTATTCCAGAACAACAACGATAAAATTGTGACGACAACACCTCAGAGCTCAACTCCCCGGGATACTGCCACAACCCCTAAATGTCAGGAGGCACCAAGAACAATGTTCTCGTCACAAAACTATCGGAAGGATTCAAGATACCCACGTGATCCTATTTTTTTCATGAAATTTGAGGAGAGGAAAGTCAAAACTTCTATGTCAGGAGGCCTCACCAGAGCGACGAAGGGATTGAGGAGTAAAAAGAATCCTACTCTCCGATATATATAATCCTAAGACTCAAAACATTTATGTTCTAGACTCAACAACGTCAGCGATTCGATCAAGCAGGGGGCTCCTAAGTCGGGGATGGCTCTGATTACCAACTTGTAACGCCCACGATGCGGCTATATCTCCCACGTGTCGAGGCACGACTTAGAGGCATAACCTGAAGGAGATATGCCAGAGGCAATAATAAAGTTATTATTTATTTCCTTATATCATGATAAATGTTTATTATTCATGCTAGAATTGTATTAACCGGAAACATGATACATGTGTGAATACATAGACAAATAGAGCGTCACTAGTATGCCTCTACTTGACTAGCTCGTTGATCAAAGATGGTTATGTTTCCTAGCCATAGAAAAAGAGATGTCATTTGATTAACGGGATCACATCATTAGGAGAATGATGTGATTTACTTGACTCATTCCGTTAGCTTAGCACTTGATCGTTTAGTTTGTTGCTATTGCTTTCTTCATGACTTATACATGTTCCTATGACTATGAGATTATGCAACTCCTGTTTACTGGAGGAACACTTTGTGTGCTACCAAATGTCACAACGTAACTGGGTGATTATAAAGGTGCTCTACAGGTGTCTCCAAAGGTACTTATTGGGTTGACGTATTTCGAGATTAGGATTTGTCACTCTGATTGTCGGAGAGGTATCTCTGGGCCCACTCGGTAATACACATCACTTAAGCCTTGCAAGCATTTGTCACATCCCTAGGTTCTGGTAATGCTCTAGGCTAGCTTCATGTGTGCATCATGTCTATATTCCGAAAGTTGAAATGAGGAAATTGAAAGCCTCAGAAATCATTTTAATAAAAGGGCAAGAAACCCTAAAATTGCAATCAGTAAATCCAAAATGCCCTAGAAATAGCTGTGACAATTTTGGCAAGAGTTATAAATCAAACCAAAATTTTGGAACATTTCTAAGGGATTATTTGGGCTCTGATTTTAAATCAATATTCTATTTGAATTTGGAGTTATATTCATAATATATAATGAATATATTTTCAAATGCCCTGAGACATTTTATGTATATGAGGATTAGACCTTAAGTGACATAAAATTATCCAGGGGAGTTTTGGCACTGTTTTCAAATTTGTTTGAATTTGAATTCAGTGGCAATTAAACAAAACAAAACAGAAAAACAGAAACAAAAGAAAAAAGAAAGCCCACCGGGCCTCTTACCCGCACCTACCTGGTCCAGCCCACCTACCCCCACCGCGTCTTCTTCCTCCTGCCAGTAGGAGCAGGTGTGTGTCGACGCACGCGCAGCTACGGCCACCTCCTGCTTCGCACTGGAGGCCCGTCCTTCTCCCTGATCCCGCGTTTGGAGACGCCCAGAGACCCCCTGACCTCTCTCTCTCCCTCACCCGCAACCTCTCCCCTCCCCTGGCTCTCTCTCTCTCTCTCTCACCGGCCGAGCGCCACCATCGCTGCCCCTCGCTGCCCTCGTGGCCACAGCCCACCCCTTGCCTCCCTAGCCGTCCAACCGCTCCGCCAAGACGTCGTGGGCCTATCCATCGAAGCAAGCAAGCTCGGGACACACTGCTCCGTCGCCATCGTCTTCGTTTTCAACGTCGGCCACCGGAGGGAGCCGCCATCGATCTGTTGCCTGCCGGTCGTCCTCGAGCTCTTCGAGCCCCAGTTCTACTCCCTGTGAGGCTGCCGTCGTTTCCCCTCTCTCCTCTCTGTTAATTTCGTCCCCTAGACCTGATCCCCATCGACGCCGTACTCCGGCCGCCGCCCAACTTGTCGTCCCCGCCGTTGCACGCCACCCCAGCGCCGCCCGAGGCCACCAACGGATGCGCCTCGTTGCGCCGCTTCCAACGCGCCCAGCCGTGCGACCTCTTGTTGCCGAAGTTGGCCGGACGAGCAACCTCGCCGTGCTCTGTTTACGCCGGTGGTTATAACGCCGGCAATGATGACGTGGACGCGTCATTAGCGGCTAATTGAACCACTAACTAACCCCCTGGCTTGCTGACATGCGGGCCCCGCTGCCTAACTAACCAGCTAACAAAAATAGATTAAGATTAATCTAAACGCAGTGGCCCCACGCGTCACCGTTCACCTCGCTGACGTGGCCGTTGACCGGACCCACCTGTCTATGACACTAAATGTCACTGGGTCACTGACCAGTGGGTCCCACTGGTCAGGTTTGACCTGGACCGTGCCCCATTGACCTGCTGACGTCATGACGATGTCATGCTGACGCAGTAATTAATTTCTGTTTTAAAACAATTCAGGAAATTCCAGAAAATGACTTAAACTTCAAAAAATAATAGAAATTAAACCGTAACTCCAAATGAAATAATTTATATATGAAAAATTATCAGAAAAATTCAAGGAATCTGTTTATGGCATTTTCATGCATGTTAGAACAACTTATGGCTGCTGTTTAGGCCAATTCACATAAATGGAATTTAAACTCTCACATATGGAGTTTGAATTTGAACCTAGGGTTCAAACCAACTCCATTTAACATATTGCTAGTTGCATTAGCTCAAACCACAGCATATTGACATGTCATGATCATGCATCATATTGTGCATTGCATTGCTTGTGTTTCTTTCTTTGTTGCCGGTATTTGTCCCCTCTCGATAGACGTTGTTTCGACGTTGTGATCATTGACACTGATGAAGACTCAATGTTATCTTCAGAAGTGCCAGGCAAGCAAAACCCCCTTGTTCATCCCGATACAATCCCACTCTCTCACTCCTGCTCTCTTTTACTGCATTAGGACAACAACGATTCAACTGTTACATGTTGCGGTTGTTGAACCCCTTCCTCTGCATGACCTGTCATTGCCACAGTAAATAGATGAAACCCACTAGTATGAGTATGAGTTGTTTGAGCCCTTATGTGCCTACTCATTCATGCTTATTTGTCATGCCTGCTACTGCTTAGAGTTGAGTCAGGTCTGATTCATCGGGAATGAATCGGAGGTGTGTGAACATGTCCTACTGTGTGTGAGCTAAGTGTGTGAACATGTTTTGGTAAAGGTAGCGGTGAGAGGCCATGTAGGAGTACATGGTGGGTTGTCTCATTGAAACCATCCTCAGGAACTGAGTTCTGTGTCTGTGATCCATGAACAACTACTACCACTCATTGGGATCCTTAATTGACCCTCTCGGCTTCTTAATCACCCTAGTACTCTGTCCAGGAGTTGCAACTAGTTTCTGGTGTTTGTAGGTTATGTGTTGGCGGCCGTGCGTAGCGCTGACCCTAGGGGTGGGCTATGATGCGGTAGATACACCATGGCACGGTGTACCGGGCGCCCGTTTGGTGTCTCGGGAACCCTGTTCACATCGTTCAGGGCCGTATGTGGAAACCTCGGCCGGACTCCCTGCGGATGGAACCTAAATAGGCGATAAACCTTGACTAGAGACTTAAATGTTTAGGTAGGCCGTGGCCGACACCCTCGTTGGGCTTCTGCTTGAAGGTTGCCGAGTACATGTCGTGTAAACGACAGTAAGTGGTGGGAGCGTGTGTGATGAAGTACACCCCTGCAGGGTTATCATTATCTATTCGAATAGCCGGATTCCTCGGATATGGAAAGTTGGACCCCTTGCATAGTTCATAGACAAGTGAAAGTGGATACTCTAAAACTCGCAAGATAAGTGTGAGTGCTATGGATGGCCTTCTCATAGGGAGACGGGAGCGGATCCATAGTGGTGTATTGAATGGTGAATATGTGGACTCGTGTGCGCCACCTCAAAAGAGTTGCTTGCAGTCATAGTTCAGGTTAGCCACTGAGTCAAAGCTGGTTTGCTGCAGTTAAACTCCATCACCCCCTTTATTGATACCAATGCATATGTAGTTAGTCCTGATGTAAGTCTTGCTGGGTACATTTGTACTCATGTTTGCTTAAATTATGTTTTGCAGAGAGACTTCAGTCTCGCTAGTAGTTCCACGTGGACTTCAACGTTTAGCTTGATACCTCAGCTACGATCTTGTGCCCTCGGCAGGATCTGGTAGATAGTCAGGCTTCTTAGCCTTTTTCATTTGTACATGTCTATACTCAGACATGTTAAGCTTCCGCTTGTGCCCTGATTTGTATGCTATGATTGTTGGGTCATGAGACCCATGTTTGTAACATCTCGCTCCTCGGAGCCTAATGAATAAATACTTGAGTTGTAGAGTTATGTTGTGATGCCATGATGTATTTACACATATCGAGCATATTGTGTGTATGATTGAAATGCTTGGTATGTGTGGGATCCGACAATCTAGTTGTTTAGCCTTGGCAGCCTCTCTTATGGGGAAATGTAGTCTAGTGCTTCCATGAGCCATAGTAGTCCGCTACAGCCCGGTTCACGGGAGTCCTGATAGCCCAGCACTACTGCTCAGGACACTTGACTGGCCGGCATGTGTTTCACTTCGTTCCTGTGTCTGTCCCCTCGGGGAAATGTCACGCGGTGACATCCAGAGTCCTGCCTAGCCTGCTACAGCCCGGGTTCCCGGAGTCCTGTTAGCCAAGTGCTACAGTCCGGATTCACACGCTACTGACCGACATGCTCGATGTGATTCATGTATGCCTGTTCCCATAGGTTAGTGCCGCTTTGGGTTCACGATTAGCCATGTCGGCCCGGGTTCTCTGTCATATGGATGCTAGCGACACTATCATATACGTGAGCCAAAAGGCGCAAACGGTCCCGGGCCATGGGAAGTCGACACCCGTGGGAATACCATGCGTGAGGCCGCAAAGTGATATGAGGTGTTACCGGCTAGATCGATGTGACTTGGAATCGGGGTCCTGACAGCATTGCAACTAATGAGTTAGTTGCGGGATGATGTGTTACGGAACAAGTAAAGAGACTTGCTGGTAACGAGATTGAACTAGGTTGAGATACCGACGATCGAATCTCGGGCAAGTAACATACCAATGACAAAAGGAACAACGTATGTTGTTATGCTGTTTGACCGATAAAGATCTTTGACGGTGTCCTGGACTAGGGGGTACTCACCACGTCATCTCCCGATCTGTTAGATTGGGCCGAGGACCCCCATGGCCGTATACTCATGGGATAGTTTGGACAGCTGCCGCATACAAGGAAGATTCCACAAGACTTGGCGATTAAGACAAGGACTTCTCCCCACCGGCGTATTCGGCTAGGACTCTTGTTATCCTAGGCCTCTGGTGCATTATATAAACCGAGGCCAGGCTAGTCGATAGATATATACAACAATCATACCATAGACTAGCTTCTAGGGTTTAGCCTCTACGATCTCGTGGTAGATCAACTCTTGTAATACTCACATCATCAATATCAATCAAGCAGGACGTAGGGTATTACCTCCATCAAGAGGGCCCGAACCTGGGTAAACATCGTGTCCCCTGAATCCTATTACCATCTGCCTTAGACACACAGTTCGAGACCCCCTACCCGAGATCCACCGGTTTTGACACCAAAAATCTTCGTAGAATATGTAGGAGCCAATATGAGCATCCAGGTTCCGCTATTGGTTATTGACCGGAGACGTGTCTCGGTCATGTCTACATAGTTCTCGAACCCGTAGGGTCCGCACGCTTAAAGTTTGATGACGGTTATATTATGAGTTTATAGTTTTTGATGTACCGAATGTAGTTCGGAGTCTCGGATGAGATCATAGACATGACGAGGATTCTCGAAATGTTTGAGACGTAAATATCGATATATTGGACGACTATATTTGGATACCGGAATGGTTCCGGGTGAGATCGGGATAATACCGGAGCACCGGGAGGTCATCGGAACCCCCTGGGAGGTATATGGGCCTTAATGGGATTGAGTGGAAAGGAGGGGAAAGGAGCAAGGGAGGGGGCGCCCCCCCCCAAGACCAATCCGAATTGGGAGGGGGGGCGCCCCCCTTCCTTCCTCCCTCCTTCCTCTTCCTTCCCTCCCCCTCTCCAAATAGGAAAAGTAGGAGTCCTACTCCCGGTGGGAGTAGGACTGCCCCCTTGGGAACGCCTCCTCCCCTTGGCCGGCCCTCTCCTCCCCTCCTTTATATACGAAGGAGAGGGGCACCCCATAGACACAACAATTGATCTCTTGGATCTTTTAGCCGTGTGCGGTACCCCTCTCCACCATAGTCCACCTCGATAATATCATAGCGGTGCTTAGGCGAAGTCCTGCAACGGTAGAACATCAACATCGTCACCACGCCATCATGCTGACGGAACTCTCCCTCAGAGCTCGGCTGGATCGGAGTTCGAGGGACGTCATCGAGTTGAACGAGTGCAGAACTCGGAGGTGCCATACGTTCGGTACTTGATCGGTCGGATCGTGAAGATGTACGCCTACATCAACCGCGTTATGCTAACGCTTCCACTTTCGGTCTACAAGGGTACGTGGACACACTCTCCCCTCTCGTTGCTATACATCACCATGATCTTGCGTGTGCGTAGGTATTTTTTAAAATTACTACGTTACCCAATACTGGTATCAGAGCCTGGTTTTATGCGTAGATGTTATATGCACGAGTAGAACACAAGTGAGTTGTGGGCGATACAAGTCATACTGCTTACCAGCATGTCATACTTTGGTTCGACAGTATTGTTGGATGAAGCGGCCCGGACCGACATTACGCGTACGCTTACGCGAGACTGGTTCTACCGACGTGCTTTGCACACAGGTGGCTGGCGGGTGTCAGTTTCTCCAACTTTAGTTGAACCGAGTGTGGCTACGCCTGGTCCTTGAGAAGGTTAAAACAACACTAACTTGACGAACTATCGTTGTGGTTTTGATGCGTAGGTAAGAATGGTTCTTGCTCAGCCCATAGCAGCCACGTAAAACTTGCAACAACAAAGTAGAGGACGTCTAACTTGTTTTTGTAGGGCATGTCGTGATGTGATATGGTCAAGACATGATGCTATATTTTATTGTATGAGATGATCATGTTTTGTAACCAAGTTATCGGCAACTGGCAGGAGCCATATGGTTGTCGCTTTATTGTATGCAATGCAATCGCCCTGTAATTGCTTTACTGTATCACTAAGCGGTAGCGATAGTCGTAGAAGCAATAGTTGGCGAGACGACAACGATGCTACGATGGAGATCAAGGTGTCGCGCCGGTGACGATGGTGATCATGACGGTGCTTCGGAGATGGAGATCACAAAGCACGAGATGATGATGGCCATATCATATCACTTATATTGATTGCATGTGATGTTTATCTTTTATGCATCTTATTTTGCTTTGATTGACGGTAGCATTATAAGATGATCTCTCACTAAATTTCAAGATAAAAGTGTTCTCCCTGAGTATGCACCGTTGCCAAAGTTCGTCGTGCCTAGACACCACGTGATGATCGGGTGTGATAAGCTCTACGTCCATCTACAACGGGTGCAAGCCAGTTTTGCACACGCAGAATACTCAGGTTAAACATGACGAGCCTAGCATATGCAGATATGGCCTCGAAACACTGAGACCGAAAGGTCGAGCATAAATCATATAATAGATATGATCAAAATAATGATGTTCACCATTGAAAACTACTCCATTTCACGTGATGATCGGTTATGGTTTAGTTGATTTGGATCACGTGATCACTTAGATGATTAGAGAGATGTATATCTAAGTGGGAGTTCTTAAGCAATATGATTAATTGAACTTAAATTTATCATGAACTTAGTACCCGATAGTATTTTGCATGTCTATGTTTGTTGTAGATAGATGGCTCGTGTTGTTGTTCTGTTGAATTTTAATGCGTTCCTTGAGAAAGCAAAGTTGAAAGATGATGGTAGCAATTACACGGACTGGGTCCGTAACTTGAGGATTATCCTCATTGCTACACAGAAGAATTATGTCATGGAAGCACCGCTAAGTGCCAAACCTGCTGCAGGAGCAACACCAGATATTATGAACACCTGGCAGAGCAAAGCTGATGACTACTCGATAGTTCAGTGTGCCATGCTTTACGGCTTAGAACCGGGACTTCAATGACATTTTGAACGTCATGGAGCATATGAGATGTTCCAGGAGTTGAAATTAATATTTCAAGCAAATGCCCGGATTGAGAGATATGAAGTCTCCAATAAGTTCTATAGCTACAAGATGGAGGAGAATAGTTCTGTTAGTGAGCATATACTCAAAATGTCTGGGTATCATAATCACTTGACTTAGTTGGGAGTTAATCTTCCTGTTGATAGTGTCATTGAAAGAGTTCTTTAATCACTGGCACCAAGCTACAAGAGCTTCGTGATGAACTAATATGCAAGGGATGAATAAGACAATTCCCGAGCTCTTCGCAATGCTAAAGGCCGTGGAGGTTGAAATCAAAAAGGAGCATCAAGTGTTGATGGTCAATAAGACCGCCAGTTTCAAGAAAAAGGGCAAAGGGAAGAAGAAGGGGAACTTCAAGAAGAATAGCAAACAAGTTGCTACTCAGGAGAAGAAACCCAAGTCTGGACCTAAGCCTGAGACTGAGTGCTTCTACTGCAAACAGACTGGTCACTAGAAGCGGAACTGCCCCAAGTATTTGGCGGATAAGAAGGATGGCAAGGTGAAAAAAGGTATATGTGATATACATGTTATTGATGTGTACCTTACCAGAGCTCGCAGTAGCACCTGGGTATTTGTTACTGGTTCTGTTGCTAATATGTGCAACTCAAAACAGGGACTACGGATTAAGCGAACACTGGCTAAGGACGAGGTGACGATGCTAATAACCCACAAGTATAGGGGATCGCAACAGTTTTCGATAAGTAAGAGTGTCGAACCCAACGAGGAGCTAAAGGTAGAACAAACATTCCCTCAAGTTCTATCGACCACCGATACAACTCTACGCAATCTTGACGTTCGCTTTACCTAGAACAAGTATGAAACTAGAAGTACTTTGTAGGTGTTGTTGGATAGGTTTGCAAGATAATAAAGATAACGTAAATAAAAAGTAGGGGCTGTTTAGATAAAGAAACAATAAAGTAAATATAGTGAGTGTGGAAAAGTGGTGGTAGGAGTTGTGAAATTGCCCCTAAGCAATTGACTACTTTACTAGACCGATAGCAAGTATTATGTGGGAGAGGCCACTGCTAGCATATCATCCCTGACTTGGAATTCTATGCACTTATGATTGGAACTATTAGCAAGCATCCGCAACTACTAATGTTCATTAAGGTAAAACCCAACCATATCATTAAGGTATATTGGTCCCCCATCAATCCCGTATGCATCAATTTCTATGCTAGGTTGAAGCTTATGTCACTCTTGCCCTCCAATACATAGTCCTATCAACATACAACTAACCCTAGGGTGTGATCCACATGCGCAATCATATGATGGGCACCAAAGGACAGCGACATAACCACAAGCAAATTAAATCAATCATAGCAATTCATCAACCACCGATAGGACAACGAAAATCTACTCAGACATCATAGGATGGCAACACATCATTGGATAATAATATGAAGCATAAAGCACCATGTTCAAGTAGAGGGTATAGTGGGTTGCGGGAGAGTGGACCGCTGTAGATAGAGGGGGGAAGGTGATGGAGATGTTGGTGAAGATGGCGGAGGTGTTGGTGTAGATCGCGGTGATGATGATGGCCCCTGGTGGCACTCCGGTGCCACCGGAAGCGAGGGGGAGAGAGCCCCCTCCTTCTTATTCTTCCTTGACCTCCTCCCTAGATGGGAGAAGGTTTTCCCCTCTAGTCCATGGCCTCCATGGCATGGGTGGGGCGAGAGCCCCTCCGAGATTGGATCTGTTTCTCTGTCTCTCTCTGTTTCTGCGTTCTCAGATTCTTCCATTTCACCGTTTCTTATATTCCCGGAGATCCGTAACTCCGATTGGGCTAAAATGTTTACACGATCTCTATCCGGATATTAGCTTTCTTGCAGCGAAAGAAGGGCATCAACCACCTTACGGGTGGCCCATGAGGGTCAGGGGCGCGCCTAGGGGGGCAGGCGCGCCCCCTGCCTCGTGGCCACCTCGGGCATCGTCTCGCGTGGATTTTTCTTCCCAAAAATCATATATATTCCAAAAAAATCCCCGTTAGTTTTTATCCCGTTCGGACTCCGTTTGATATGGATATTCTGCGAAACAAAAAACATGCAACAAACAGGAACTGACACTGGGCACTGGATCAATATGTTAGTCCCAAAAATAGTATAAAAAGTTGCCAAAAGTATATGAAAGTTGTAGAATATTGGCATGGAACAATAAAAAATTATAGATACGACGGAGACGTATCAGCATCCCCAAGCTTAATTCCTGCTCGTCCTCGAGTAGGTAAATGATAAAAAAGATAATTTTTGATGTGGAATGCTACCTAGCATAATCTTGATCATGTAATCTAATCATGGCATGAATATTAAGATATGAGTGATTCAAAGCAATAGTCTATCATTTGACATAAAAACAATAATACTTCAAGCCTACTAATAAAGCAATCATGTCTTTTCAAAATAACATGGCCAAAGAAAGTTATCCCTACAAAATCATATCGTCTGGCTATGCTCCATCTTCACCACACAAAATATTCACATCATGCACAACCTCGATGACAAGCCAAGCAATTGTTTCATACTTTTTACGTTCTCAAACCTTTTCAACTTTCACGCAATACATGAGCGTGAGCCATGGACATAGCACTATAGGTGGAATAGAATATGATGGTGGAGAAGACAAAAAGGAGAAGATAGTCTCACATCAACTAGGCATATCAATGGGCTATGGAGATGCCTATCAATAGATATCAATGTGAGTGAGTAGGGATTGCCATGCAACGGATGCACTAGATCTATAAGTGTATGAAAGCTCCAACTGAAACTAAGTGGGTGTGCATCCAACTTGCTTGTTGATGAAGACCTCGGGCATTTGAGGAAGCCCATCATCGGAATATACAAGCCAAGTTCTATAATGAAAATTCCCACTAGTATATGAAAGTGATAACTCAAGAGACTCTCTATATGAAGAACATGGTGCTACTTTGAAGCACAAGTGTGGTAAAAGGATAGTAACATTGCCCCTTCTCTCTTTTTCTCTCATTTTTTATATATTTTTTTTGGTGGGCTTCTTTGGCCTCTTTTTTTATTTGGGCTTCTTTGGCCTCTTTTATTTTGATAACCTCACATCATCACACTTTTATTTACTTACAACTCGATACTAGAAAAAATATATGACTCTATATGAATGCTTCCAGCAGTGTACTGGGATGTGCAATGATATAGCATAGAAACGACATCAAAAAATGGACAATCCATGAAAACATCATGCTAGCTATCTTACGATCATGCAAAGCAATATGACAATGAATGCTTAAGTCATGCATATGATGATGATGGAAGTTGCATGGCAATATATCTCGGAATGGCTATGGAAATGCCATGATAGGTAGGTATGGTGGCTGTTTTGAGGAAGGTATATGGTGGGTTTATGGTACCGACGAAAGTTGCGCGATACTAGAGAGGCTAGCAACGGTGGAAGGGTGAGAGTGTGTATAATCCATGGACTCAACATTAGTCATAAAGAACTCACATACTTATTACAAAAATCTATTAGTCATCAAAACAAAGTACTACATGCATGCTCATAGGGGTATAGATTGGTAGGAAAAGACCATCGCTCGTACCCGACCGCCACTCATAAGGAAGACAATCAATAAATAAATCATGCTCTGACTTCATCACATAACGGTTCACCATACGTGCATGCTACAGGAATCACAAACTTCAACACAAGTATTTCTACAATCCACAACTACCCACTAGCATGACTCTAATATCACCATCTTTATACCGCAAAACTATTGCAAGGAATCAAACATATCATATTCAGCGATCTACAAGTTTATGTAGGATTTTATGACTAACCATGTGAATGACCAGTTCCTGTCATCTCTCTAAATAGATATAAGTGAAGCAAGAGAGTTTAATTCTTCCTACAAAAGATTTTCCCACGCCCTAACAATTATAAGTGAAGAAAAAGAGCATTCTACAAATGGCGGTTGTATATGTAAAGAGAAACAGGCAATCCAAGCTTCAAATGATATAAGTGAAGCACATGAATCATTCTATAAAGCCATACTCAAAAGATATGAGTGAAGTGCATAGAGCATTCAATAAATCAACAAAGGACTATCTCATACCAGCATGGTGCATAAAATAAAAATGAAAACTAAATGCAAAAGATGCTCCAAGATTGCACATATCGCATGAACGAAACGAATACGAAAACATATACCGATACTTGTTGAAGAAAGAGGGGATGCCTTCCGGGGCATCCCCAAGCTTAGACGCTTGAGTCTCCTTGAATATTTACTTGGGGTCCCACAGGAATCCCCAAGCTTGAGCTCTTGCCTCTATTCCTTCTTCTCACATCGAGACCTTCTCGATCATCGAACACTTCATCCACACAAAACTTCAACAAAAAACTCGGTAAGATCCGTTAGTATAATAAAGCAAATCACTACTCTAATTACTGTTGCAAACCAACTCATTTTTTTTTGCATTGTGTCTACTGTAATATAACTTTTTCATGGCTTAATCCACTAATATAAATTGATAGTTTCATCAAAACAAGCAAACTATGCATCAAAAACAGAATCTGTCTAAAACAGAACAGTCTGTAATAATCTGAACATTAACCATACTTATGATACTTGAAAATTTCTAACAAAATTAGGAAAAATAAACAATTTGTATATGAATACAGTGCAAGAAGAATCAGAACCATTTGACGTTCCAGCAAAAAATGTAAAATCGCACACGACAGCCAAAGTTTCTGTCCTGCACCGTACAAACCATCTAGCAAATGTAAACATCCTAAAGGCAAACCTTGGCACATTATTTTTATAATACAATGGAATTGTACAAGGGGATAATTATTTTTATTGAAAATTTTCTGTAATCAAGATTCACAAAGTTTCCGTGAGCATGAACAAAGTTCAAGGCTAGCTCCCACTTCAACACTGCTTGTCTTTCTCACTTTCGATTTCCTTTTTGAAATAGTTTTGGGTTCCCCTCTTTATTTTTGTTGTTTTTGAACTATATAAAAGCACTCAACGGAAATAAATGACTCTCTAAAACTTCTGGGTTGTCTCCCTAGCAGCTTTCTTTAAAGCCATTAAGCTAGGCATATAGCGCTCAAGTAGTGAATCCACCCGGATCCCAAGGTATATCAAAGCCAATTTTAAATAACAGTGATTTGGCATTTGGTAGTGAGCACAAGGTAACATATATCATGTAATGACGAAGTCTAACTCTCTTCCTATGCATCGGCATGTCATAAAAGAACAATTCATGCACACAAAGTAAAGGCCAATGCATAGTATAAACAGTTTCTTGCAATTTTATCATATTGGAAACATAGAGAGGTGGAGATATAGTTCCTCTCTCATAATAATTGCAAGTAGGAGCAGCAAGCACATGCTTATTATATTCATCAAAATCATCATGTGCAACGATAAAAGGCAACCCATCAATATAATCCTTAATAAGTGCAAACTTCTCCGATATAGTGTAGTCGGGAGAATTCAAAAAGATAATAGGACTATCATGCGTGGGTGCAATAGCAACAATTTCATGTTTAACATAAGGAACTATAGCAAGTTCATCTCCATAAGCATAATTCATATTGGCATCTTGGCCACAAGCATCATCAAAAAGGGATATTTCAATAGAATCAAACGGGATCATAACAATCATCATAGCAATCATCCTTCGGTAAGCACGAAGGGAGATTAAACAATGTATGAGTTGAAGTGTTACTCTCATTAGAAGGTGGGCACGGGTAGCTAATCCGCTCTTCCTTCTTTTGTTCTTCGCTCTCCTCATCATCTTTTTCATCCAATGAGCTCACAGTTTCATCAATTTCTTCTTCCATAGACTCCTGCAAAATATTAGTCTCTTCTTGGACAGTGGAGTAGTCCTTAATATATGGTTCAACATAGGCATTAGAAGCATAATTATCATAGAAATATTTAAGTATGGCAAAATTTTTGGATTTGTAAAGAGTAGCATCATACTTTTCAATCAAAGAAGCAATTTTGTAAGCACCCTTAAAAGCAACAAATTCTTCAATTTGTTGAACATCATAGTAACTATAAACACCCTTTGCATAAGAGGATACGATTCCATTATCACTGAACAAACATTGGTAGGGAAGGTGTTTCTTAGGGTCTTCAGAACAACAAGTACAACCATATATTTCACATAAATTCCAAGCATAGCCTTGCAAACGATGAATTTGACCTAGTAAAGTTTTCCTTTTTTCAGATATTCGGTGTCGCACATAATAAGCATGCTCATCTAAAGATTTGCCCTCAACTAAGCTAGTTGGGGTTTCAGCACGAGCACATAGGGATCGAAGATGATCCAAGTAATAGGCTTCAGTAGTGTGATATATTTTGAGTGGTTCTTCAACCATTGGTTTAGTAGGCACAACTATTTTTTTGGTATTTTGCGTTTCCTACCCATAACTAAAGATAGAAAACAACTAAGAACAACAAATAAAAATTAGTTAGTGATAAAGCAAACAAGCACACACGAGAATATTCACCCCACACTGTTGCTCCCCGGCAACGGCGCCAGAAAAAGGTCTTGATAACCCACAAGTATAGGGGATCGCAAAAGTTTTTGATAAGTAAGAGTGTCGAACCCAACGAGGATCTAAAGGTAGAACAAATATCCCCTCAAGTTCTATCGACCATCGATACAACTCTACGCACGCTTGACGTTCGCTTTACCTAGAACAAGTATGAAACTAGAAGTACTTTGTAGGTGTTGTTGGATAGGTTTGCAAGATAATAAAGATTACATAAATAAAAAGTAGGGGCTGTTTAGATAAAGAAACAATAAAGTAAATATAGCGAGTGTGGAAAAGTGGTGGTAGGAGTTGCGAAATTTCCCCTAAGCAATTGACTACTTTACTAGACCGATAGCAAGTATTATGTGGGAGAGGCCACTGCTAGCATATCATCCCTGACTTGGAATTCTATGCACTTATGATTGGAACTATTAGCAAGCATCTGCAACTACTAATGTTCATTAAGGTAAAACCCAACCATAGCATTAAGGTATATTGGTCCCCCTTCAATCCCATATGCATCAATTTCTATGCTAGGTTGAAGCTTCTGTCACTCTTGCCCTCCAATACATAGTCCTATCAACATACAACTAACCCTAGGGTGTGATCCATGCGCGCAATCATATGATGGGCACCGAAGGACAGCAACATAACCACACGAAAATTAAATCAATCACAGCAATTCATCAACCACCGATAGGACAACGAAAATCTACTCAGACATCATAGGATGGCAACACATCATTGGATAATAATACGAAGCATAAAGCACCATGTTCAAGTAGAGGGTACAATGGTTTGCAGGAGAGTGGACCGCTGTAGATAGAGGGGGAAGGTGATGGAGATGTTGGTGAAGATGGCGGAGGTGTTGGTGTAGATCGCGGTGATGATGATGGCCCCCGGTGGCACTCCGGTGCCACTGGAAGCGAGGGGGAGAGAGCCCCCTCCTTCTTCTTCTTCCTTGACCTCCTCCCTAGATGGGAGAAGGTTTTCCCCTCTAGTCCATGGTCTCCATGGCACGGGAGGGGCGAGAGCCCCTCCGAGATTGGATTCGTCTCTCTGTCTCTCTCTGTTTCTGCGTTCTCAGATTCTCCCCTTGCACCATTTCTTATATTCCCGGAGATCCGTAACTCCGATTGGGCTGAAATTTTAACACGATCTCTATCCGGATATTAGCTTTCTTGCGGCGAGAGAAGGGCATCAATCGCCTTACGGGTGGCCCACGAGGGTCAGGGGCGCGCCCAGGGGGGCAGGCGCGCCCCCTGCCTCATGGCCACCTCGGGCACCATCTCGTGTGGATTTTTCTTCCCAAAAATAATATATATTCCGAAAAAATCTCCGTCAGTTTTTATCCCGTTTGGACTCCGTTTGATATGGATATTCTGCGAAACAAAAAACATGCAACAAACAGGAACTGGCACTGGGCACTAGATCAATATGTTAGTCCCAAAAATAGTATAAAAAGTTGCCAAAAGTATATGAAAGTTGTAGAATATTGTCATGGAACAATCAAAAATTATAGATACGACGGAGACATATCAGATGCGAGTGGGAAATGGTTCCAAAGTTGATGTGATCGTCGTCGACACGCTACCTCTACATCTACCTTCGGGATTAATTTTAGACCTAAATAATTGTTATTTGGTGCCAGCTTTGAGCATGAACATTATATCTGGATCTTGTTTAATGCAAGATGGTTATTCATTTAAATCTAAGAATAATGGTTGTTATATTTATATGAGTAATATCATTTATGGTCATGCACCCTTAAAGAGTGGTCTATTTTTGATGAATCTCGATAGTAGTGATACACATATTCATAATGTTGAAGCCAAAAGATGTAGAGTTGATAATGATAGTGCAACTTATTTGTGGCACTACCGTTTGGGTCATATTGGTATAAAGCGCATGAAGAAACTCCATTCTGATGGACTTTTGGAATCACTTGATTATGAATCAGTTGGTACTTGCGAACCATGCCTCATGGGCAAGATGACTAAAACGCCATTCTCCAGAACTATGGATCGAGCAACTGATTTGTTGGAGATCATACATACTGATGTATGTGGTCCAATGAATGTTGAGGCTCGTGGCGGGTATCGTTATTTTCTCACCTTCACAGATGATTTAAGCAGATATGTGTATATCTACTTAATGAAACATAAGTCTGAAACATTTGAAACGTTCAAAGAATTTCAGAGTGAAGTTGAGAATCATCGTAACAAGAAAATAAAGTTTCTATGTTCTGATCGTGGATGAGAATATTTGAGTTATGAGTTTGGTCTACATTTGAAACAATGCGGAATAGTTTCGCAACTCACGCCACCCGGAACACCACAGCGTAATGGTGTGTCCGAACATCGTAATCGTAATTTACTAGATATGGTGCGATCTATGATGTCTCTTACTGATTTACCACTATCATTTTGGGGTTATGCTTTAGAGACGGCCACATTCACGTTAAATAGGGCACCATCAAAATCCGTTGAGACGACACCTTATGAACTATGGTTTGGCAAGAAACCAAAGTTGTCGTTTCTTAAAGTTTGGGGCTGCGATGCTTATGTGAAAAAGCTTCAACCTAATAAGCTCGAACCCAAATCAGAGAAATGTGTCTTCATAGGATACCCAAAAGAAACAGTTGGATACACCTTCTATCACAGATCCGAGGGCAAGACATTCGTTGCTAAGAATGGATCCTTTATAGAGAAGGAGTTTCTCTCAAAAGAAGTGAGTGGGAGGAAAGTAGAACTTGATGAGGTAACAGTACCTGCTCCCTTATTGGAAAGTAGTTCATCACAGAAACCGGTTCCTGTGACGTCTACACCAATTAGTGAGGAAGTTAATGATGATCATGAAACTTCAGATCAAGTTGTTACTGAACCTCGTATGTCAACCAGAGTAAGATCCGCACCAGAGTGGTACGGTAATCCTGTTCTAGAGGTTATGTTGCTCGACCATGATGAACCTACGAACTATGAAGAAGCGATGGTGAGCCCAGATTTCGCAAAATGGCTTGAGGCCATGAAATCTGAGAAGGGATCCATGTATGAGAACAAAGTGTGGACTTTGGTTGACTTGCCCAATGATCAGCAAGACATCGAGAATAAATGTATCTTCAAGAAGAAGACTGGCGCTGATGGTAATGTTACCGTCTCTAAAGCTCGACTTGCTGCAAAAGGTTTTCGACAAGTTCAACCGATTGATTACAATGAGACCTTCTCACCGGTAGCGATGCTTAAGTCTGTCCGAATCATGTTAGCAATTGCCGCATTTTATGATTATGAAATTTGGCAAATGGATGTCAACACTGCATTCCTGAATGGATTTCTGGAAGAAGAGTTATATATGATGCAACCGGAAGGTTTTGTCGATCCAAAGGGAGCTAACAAAGTATGAAAGCTCCAGGGATCCATTTATGGACTGGTGCAAGCCTCTCGGAGTTGGAATAAACATTTTGATAGCGTGATCAAAGCATATGGTTTTATACAGACTTTTGGAGAAGCATGTATTTACAAGAAAGTGAGTGGGAGCTCTGTAGCATTTTTGATATTATATGTGGATGACATATTGTTGATTGGAAATGATATAGAATTTCTGGATAGCATAAAGGGATATTTGAATAAGAGTTTTTGGATGAAAGACCTCGGTGAAGCTGCTTATATATTGGGCATCAAGATCAATAGAGATAGATCAAGACGCTTAATTGGACTTTCACAAAGCACATACCTTGACAAAGTTTTGAAGAAGTTCAAAATGGATCAAGCAAAGAAAGGGTTCTTGCCTGTGTTACAAGGTGTGAAGTTGAGTGAGACTCAATGTCCGACCACTGCAGAAGATAGAGAGAAAATGGAAGATGTTCCCTATGCTTCATCCATAGGCTCTATCATGTATGCAATGTTGTGTACCAGACCTGATGTGTGCCTTGCTATTAGTTTAGCAGGGAGGTACCAAAGTAATCCAGGAGTGGATCACTGGACAATGGTCAAGAACATCCTGAAATACCTGAAAAGGATGAAGGATATGTTTCTTGTTTATGGAGGTGACAAAGAGCTCGTCGTAAATGGTTACGTCGATGCAAGCTTTGACACTGATCCGGACGATTCTAAACCGCAAACCGGATATGTGTTTTTTATTAAACGGTGGAGCTGTCAGTTGGTGCAGTTCTAAACAAAGTGTCATAGCGGGATCTACATGTGAAGCGGAATACATAGCTGCTTCGTAAGCAGCAAATGAAGGAGTTCATATCCGATCTAGGTGTCATACCTAGTGCATCAGGTCCAATGAAAAATCTTTTGTGGCAATACTGGTGCGATTGCTTTGGCAAATGAATCCAGACTTCACAAGAGAACCAAGCACATCAAAAGACGCTTCAACTCCATTCGAGACCACGTCCAGGTGGGAGACATAGAGATTTGCAAGATACATATAGATCTGAATGTTGCTGACCCGTTAACTAAGCCTCTTCCACGAGCAAAACATGATCAACACCAAGGCTCCATGGGTGTTAGAATCATTACTGTGTAATCTAGATTATTGACTCTAGTGCAAGTGGGAGACTGAAGGAAATATGCCCTAGAGGCAATAATAAAGTTATTATTTATTTTCTTATATCAATATAAATGTTTGTTATTCATGCTAGAATTGTATTAACTGAAACATGATACATGTGTGAATACATAGACAAACAGAGCGTCACTAGTATGCCTCTACTTGACTAGCTCGTTGATCAAAGATGGTTATGTTTCCTAGCCATAGACAAAGGGTTGTCATTTGATTAACAGGATCACATCATTAGGAGAATGATTCGATTGACTTGGCCCATTCCATTAGCTTAGCACTTGATCGTTTAGTTTGTTGCTATTGCTTTCTTTATGACTTATACATGTTCCTATGACTATGAGATTATGCAACTCCCGTTTACCGGAGGAACACTTTGTGTGCTACCAAACGTCACAACGTAACTGGGTGATTATAAAGGTGCTCTACAGGTGTCTCCGAAGGTACTTGTTGGGTTGTCATATTTCGAGAATAGGATTTGTCACTCCGATTGTCGGAGAGGTATCTCTGGGCCCACTCGGTAATACACATCACTTAAGCCTTGCAAGCATTGCAACTAATGAGTTAGTTGGGGGATGATGTGTTACGGAATGAGTAAAGAGACTTGCCGGTAACGATATTGAACTAGGTATTGAGATACCGACGATCGAATCTCGGGCAAGTAACATACCGATGACAAAAGGAACAACATATGTTGTTATGCGGTTTGACCGATAAAGATCTTCATAGAATATGTTGGAGCCAATATGAGCATCCAGGTTCCGCTATTGGTTATTGACTGGAGACGTGTCTCGGTCATGTCTACATAGTTCTCGGTTCGCATGCTTAAAGTTCGATGATGGTTATATTATGAGTTTATGGTTTTTGATGTACCGAAGGTAGTTCAGAGTCCCGGATGTTATCATGGACATGACGAGGAGTCTCGAAATGTTCGAGACGTAAAGATCGATATATTGGACGACTATATTTGGATACCGAAATGTTTCCGGGTGAGATCGGGATAATACCGGAGCTCCTGGAGGTTATCGGAACCCCCCAGGAGGTATATGGGCCTTAATGGGCTTTAGTGGAAAGGAGGGGAAAGGAGCAAGGGAGGGGGCTCCCCCCAAGCCCAATCCGAATTGGGAGGGGGGCCTCCCCCACCTTTCCTTCCTCCCTCCTTCCTCTTCCTTCCCTCTCCCTCTCCAAATAGGAAAAGGAGGAGTAGGACCCCCCCCCCTTGGGCGCGCCTCCTCCCCTTGGCCGGCCCTCTCCTCCCCTCCTTTATATACGGAGGAGAGGGGCATCCCATAGACACAACAATTGATCTCTTGGATCTTTTAGCTGTGTGCGGTGCCCCTCTCCACCATAGTCCACCTCGATAATATCATAGCAGTGCTTAGGCGAAGCCCTGCAACGATAGAACATCAACATTGTCACCACGCCGTCGTGCTGACGGAACTCTCCCTCAAAGCTCGGCTGGATCGGAGTTCGAGGGACGTCATCGAGTTGAAAGTGTGCAGAACTCGGACGTGTCGTACGTTCGGTACTTGATCGGTCGGATCGTGAAGACGTACGACTACACCAACCGCGTTGTGCTAACGCTTCCGCTTTCGGTCTACGAGGGTACATGGACACACTCTCCCCTCTCATTGCTATACATCACCATGATCTTGCGTGTGCGTAGGAATTTTTTTGAAATTACTATGTTCCCCAACATAACCGCATGGTGGTTTTGTCGCAAGAGGGGTAATCTTCACACAATCCCATGTACTGAATAAGAAAAGGATAAAGCGTTGGCTTACAATCGCCACTTCACACAAATAACAAGTTAAACATACATCATCCAGAGTATAATCAAGGTCCGACTATGGAACCAAAATAAAAGAAGACAACCCTAAATGCTAGATCCCCGATCGTCCCAACTGGGCTCCACTACTGATCATTCGGAAAAGACACATAACAATGACCAAGATCTTTATCGAGATCCCACTTGAGCTCGGTTGCGTCACCTGCACTGGTATCATCGGCACCCGCAACTATTTGGAAGTATCCGTGAGTCACGAGGACTCAGCAATCTCACACCCGCGAGATCAAAACTATCTAAGCTTATGGGCAGGATAAGGTAATGAGGTGGAGCAGCAACAAGCGCTAAGCAAATATGGTGGCTAACATACTCAAATAAGAGCGAGAAGAGAAGCAACGCAACAGTCGAGAAGCTAGAAGTGATCAAGAAGTGATCTTGAAACTACTTACGTTCATACATAACACAAGACCGTGTTCACTTCCCGGACTCCGCCAAAAAGAGACCATCACGGCTACACACGCGGTTGATGCATTTTAATTAAGTCAAGTGTCAAATTCTCTACAACCGGATATTAAAAAATTCCCATCTGCCACATAACCGCGGGCACAGCTCTCGAAAGTTTATACCCTACAGGGTTGTCCCAACTTAGCCCATCACAAGCTCTCACGATCAACGAAGGATATTCCTTCTCTCGGAACAACCCGATCAGACTCGGAATCCCGGTTACAAGACATTTCGACAATGCTAAAACAAGACCAGCAAGACCGCCCGAATGCGCCGACAAATCCCGATAGGAGCTACACATATCTCGTTCTCAGGGCACACCGGATGGGCAAGACGTCGGGTTGGCATAGACCCTAGTTACCCAGGGGGCGCCGGACATCGCCCAGTTCGAGCCAACACTTAGAGAAGCACTGGCCCGGGGGGTAAAATAAAGATGACCCTCGAGAGCGCGACTCCCAAGGGAAAAGTAATAGGTGGTGGTGGCAAATGTTAAAACCAAGGTTGGGCCTTGCTGGAGGAGTTTTATTCAAAGCGAACTGTCAAGGGGGCCCCATAACCCCAACCGCGTTAGGAATGCGAAATCAAGGAACATAACACCGGTATGACGGTAACTAGGGCGGCAAGAGTGGAACAAAACACCAGGCATAAGGCCGAGCCTTCCATCCTTTACCAAGTATATAGATGCATTAATTAAAATAAGAGATATTGTGATATCCCAACATATCCATGTTCCAACATGTAACAAACTTCAACTACAACTAGCAACAATATAAGAGGGGCTGAGCAAAAGCAGTAACATAGCCAAACAACGGTTTGCTAGGAAGGAGGGTTAGAGGCTTGACATGGCAATATGGGAGGCATGATATAACAAGTGGTAGGTAGCGCGACATAGCGATAGAACGAACAACTAGCAAGCAAAGATAAAGTGATATCGAGGGTATAGTCATCTAGCCTGAGACCCCGCATGGAAGAAGAACGAGTCCATGAAGTAGACAAACAGACGTAGTCGAACCGATCCTCACAAACGCAACGTTACTGGAACTAACAAGAAGAAGCAACACCGGAAAGAAGCAAACAACATGGTAAAAAACCATCACATAAACATGGTATGATGCACAATCAAGTATGATGCATGTCCGGTTTAAAGAGGCATAGCATGGCAAAGTGCAACAAACAACACTACAAGTTAATTGCATATTGACGAAACACCACATTACTTATTTAGTTATCTCCCGTTTATGTACTCAACAATATTAAATGTTATTAAACATGGCAAGAGGTGAAGCATAATAAAACTACCTATCTAGGCAAGTTTAAATGAGGCCGGAACAACAAGCAATAAGTCCGAAAAAATCCTCATATGCATATTATGAATTTGGTGTTGTTCTGCCATAAACCATATTTTAGATTTGTTAAACATGCAAGATGAGTGCACCATGTGAAACTAGGCATTATTCTACCCCATTTGCTTATATAATTTATTTAAAACCGACCTACAGTTAATTAGTTATGAATTAAATCATTTTAGCATGGCAATATTTAAATTATATGCAAACATCATTTTAAACATTTTAAACATGGATGAAAGTTGGATATTATTAATCTACACATAATTCTAAGCATTGTACATATACAATGTTTTTACATATGATGCACGGATGATTGATTATTATATGCATGAAGTTTGAGGGCTTTTCTGCAAAACAATAAATCCCTGGATAAATAGCAAATTCGCTGAACTGGAAAAAAACTTGGTGGGCTGAATCTGGAGCAGGTTGGGCCAACAGAGAAAAAAACAAAGGAGGCGATGGGGCCTCACCATGGGCTTCGGCCTAGTTGGCAACGCAGGCCGGCTGGAGCAAGCCGCGGGTCCTGGGCCGTGGGGAGGCCCACATGGAGGTCGTCCTCCTCCCGATCCCGCCTGGATCGGGGAGACAGGCGGTGACGAATGACGGCGGTCGGCGTCGAGGTGCTGGCCGGCGAGCGATGACGTACGACGGGATCCCGGCGAGGGGAAGACGTGGGGAGGGCAGCAGCCAGCGAGGAACGAGGCGGGCATGGTGGATCCGAGCGCCAATGAGGGAGGCCGACGCGGTGGGTGCGGGGCGGCGCCGGATCCAGAGCATCCCGGCAAGATCCGAGGCAGCGGCGAGGGGATCTCCGTCGGGGCGCCCTACAGAGAGAGATGGGTGAGATGAGAGAGATCCAGTTGGGAAGGAGAGGGACGCGGGCGGCGTGACCTGGGGTTGAGGTGGCCGGCGACGAGCATGCTCCGGCGGCCTTGGTCGCCGACGGCGGACGACGAGGACGTGAGGGAGGAGAGATTGGGGCCCTCTCGATCTAGAACGGAGGCGGCGGCATGCTGAAATCAAGGGAAGGGGGCTGGCGGCTGCTAAAAATGGAAGGGGTTCTTCCTTTTATAGGCAGGGGTCTAGGGTTGGGGGTTTTGCTCCGTTTCGGAGCCGTTCGATCGCTATCGGACGGTCCGGAGCGGAGGGGGAGTAGGTGGGCTGCAGGTGGGCTGTGCAAAAGGCCTCGGGCTAAGGGGAGAGAAGAGAGAGAGAGGCCACCAGCAGTTTCTCAAGGCCAAATACGTTTGACGGTTTGACGAACTATATTGCCGCTATAGTTATCCGTTGGGGCATCAAACGAACTCCGAAGGCGATGAAATTTAGCAGGCGGCCTACCTACTCTATAACAAGACCACACGCCAACTTTTATCCCATTCCGAGAACACTTTCCAGCCACTAATAAAATAATATTTTGGACGTGCCACGGGCGCGTGCGAGTGTGTCTGGGATCAGAACGGACAACGAAAAGAATTGGGAGACTCGGACGGATGCAAGTTTTGAAAACATGATGATGCAACGCACATGATGACAGGGCAAAGATGCGACACACAAGCAAATGACATGGCAACGACAGCGAATACTGAAAGACACCTGACGCGTCGGTCTCGGGGCGTCACACACATACTATGCCTTTTCATTTTTGCGAAGCACATACCATGCTTATCCCTTTTTAGAGGAAGCACAACTATGTTTTTCCCTTTTTGGGAAGTATAGTTGTGCTTCTTGCGAAAAGTTGCTTCCTAAAAAACCCAAATAGATCGTCAAAACCTAGGAAAAATCAAGCAAAAACAAAAAAGCAGAGAAAACCCAGAAAAAGAAAGCGCATGCAAAAAAAATATATCTGAGAGTGTGCCAAGCGCACAACACATTGCGGCGGCTGGGCGTTCCACTTGGCGCGCTCCTAGGCCCAAGGAAGTGAACTTTGAGGGAGCCTTCCAAGGGGTACTCCTTAATCCCTACACCTCCCCCCCCCACACACCCAACCAACCACACAAGTTTCGAAGCATGTATATGCTTATGAGCGTCTCCTTGTGCCGTAATTATTTGACAAGGCCCCGTGTGTTTCCATTTTCTTTGGGCCACGAAAGAGCTTTTGTCGTGTTCCTTAATTATGCTAGGCTTCAATTATTAAAAAGCGTTTTGCTGACGGAAATATACTGCGGAGGGTGTAAGAAAAGTTTATAGAAAGCAAACAAATGAAGCATAATTATGAGATTAAATAATAGCAAACCTAGTTGCTCTTTTCAAATAGGTAGTTGCATATTATTTTAAAGGTACATCTACAATATATTGAAAATTGAAACTGATTAATCAGGAGGGGGAAAATTATAAATAACAAACCATGTTGCCTTTTCCAAAAATATGGTAGTTGGAAATTTTAGAAAAGTTCAAGTACTCTTTAGAAAAGTGCAACTCAGAAATAATCAAACTAGATAGTACATACATTCATGCATAGAACTCAGATGCACTTTTCCTAAAATGGTAGTTGCACATTTCTAAAAAAGTGTAAGTAGTTTTCTACAAAAGTGCAACTAGGTATAATCACCTAGAAAATACATACATAGTAAACCATTCGCACTTTTCTAAAAATGATAATAGCACATTCCAAAAAAGCGAAATTATTCTTATATAAAAGTAAGTCCTAGAAAATACATACAGAGCAACATAGTTGCACTTTTCTGAAATGACAGCTACACACCCCTGAAAAAAGTGCAACTGAGATATAATCAGAATAGAAAATGCATAAATTGTGCTTTTATGAAAAAGGGTAACTGCATCCATTTGAAACAAAAGTGCAACTGTGGTATAATCTGCCTATGAAACACACACATAGCAACCATGCTGTGCTTCTAGAAATGGTGTAAATGTACATCTATGAGAAATTGCAAGTACTCTCTCCGATTCAAATTAATTGATGCTGCTTTAGTAAAACTTTAGCACAAACTTGTACTAGAGCAGCGTCAATTAATATGAGCCGAATGAAGTGTTATTCTTAGATAAGTCCAGGATGACACCAATAGTCAATGATGACAGCAAAAACAAATGAGTACATTGACACAAAAGGCAGCTCACACGATTTTACGACTGTCATAAATTTCTAAAAAAATGAATTGTCGAGTTTACACTATTTTGGGTATGATAAAAAAATCTGATGTTATTCATACATGGTTCAACAAGGAACCACGTGAAAAATAAATGCAGAACACTGCACACTAAATTGTCATAAAAATGTTACTACTACAAAAGTGCTAAGCTAGACAAGCACAAACATGCAAAGACGTTCACAACAAAACAAAAATGAAAAAAGGAGACGAGATAGGCCCAACGAACAGAACAGAAGCCCGTCAGAAGAAGCCCACGACATGGCAGGCCCTTGCACCCGCAGGTCCATCCGCTCTGTGTGCGCAGACGCTGTACCTACCTAATCTTAAGAGCATCTTCAACAGGCGCCGGTTACGCCGCGCGCAAAAAACACGTATGCCGCGCGCGCATCGCTGGCTCCAGCAGCCGCGCTAAAATGCAGCACGCGCGCCGTTTTAACAGCGCACAAAAATGCACCGCCCGCGACTCGCACAAACAACATATGTATTCAAAAACAAAAGCAAAAAAGTCAAAAACAAACAAAAATAAATAATTCAATTTCGTTTATTACAACTCAAACAAACAGTTTATCGTTCAATACAACAAATAGTTCAACAATACAATAACGAACGCACAAATCATGATGCTCTTTGTCGTCCATTTCATGCCCACCACTCCTCAATGAGATCCTTCTAAAGATCATTATGCGCTGCAAGACATCGAATGGCATGATAGGAGGCAACAAAATGGGCCACTCTTTCAGCCCTCCGTCGCACTCGCACGGGATATCCCAAGAGCTCATACCGAGAGCAGTCTACATCTTGGCCACGCTCATTCTCGATGATCATGTTGTGCATGATCACACAAGCGTGCATTATGTACCAAAACATCTTTTGATCCCAAAATCTAGCCGGTCCTCTCACAATAGCAAATTGGGCTTGCAAAATCCCAAAAGCTCTCTCCACATCTTTTCTAGCCGCCGCCTGAGCATTGTGGAAATAAAAAATGTTCTTACCTTCTGGCTTTTCAACGGCTTGACAAAGGTTTGCCACTTTGGATAGATGCCATCCGCTAGATAATAGCCATAGTTGCATGTACGGCCATTTGCTACAAACTACACTGGTGGCAACTCCCCATTTGCAATCTTACTCATCAGTGGTGACCGGTTGATAACATTGATGTCATTCAAAGATCCAGGCATTCCAAAGAATGCATGTCAAATCCAAGTCTCTTGATCGGCCACCGCTTCAAGGATTATAGTGGAACTCTTTTTTTGGCCGTGGAATTGCCCATGCCATACCTTTGGACAATTCTTCCAAGTCCAATGCATGCAATCTATTGAGCCAAGCATGCCAGGAAAGCCGCGAGCTTTGTTCATCGCTAAAAGCCTTGCGACGTCTTCAGCGCTGGGAGATCTCAAATACTCCTCGCCAAACACTTGCACAATTCCGACAGCGAAGCGCTTGACACACATGATGGTTTGGCTCTCACCCATAGCCAAGTGATCATCAACTAGATCAGCCGGTATACCGTATGCCAACATACGCAAAGTGGCTGTCACCTTCTGAAAGGTGCTATGCCCGAGCTCTCCGGCGGCATTCCTCCTTTGCTGAAAAAAGCGGTCATGGCTCGCTAGTTTCTCTGCAATGCGCCTGAACAACTCGGTGCTCATCCTAAACCGGCGACGAAAATACGACTCGGGGTATGTGGGATTCTCCGCAAAATAATGCCTGATCAATCTGTTGTGGGCATCGATCCTATCCCTCTAAATTTTTTGCCGACCCATAACCGAACCACCGTGTTTCGGTTTTTTATTAATATGCATAGCTAGGATCATTGCAAGATCCTCCTCCTCTTCCATATCAAATTCTTCTTCGGAAGAATCATACGACGAACTCATCTACAATGTTGAATACTATGCTATAAATAAAAAACTACAATCAACATGCACGAAATTCATGGCTTTTGAGCAATACATACCTTCTAGGCGTTTTGTCGAACACCTAGCGGGCGCCGAGCGGCAGCGAGCGCGCTGGTGCTGTTCGTCGGCGGACCAGCACGCGCGCGGGGCGGCGGGCCGAAGAAAGCGCGCGCGGGGCGGGGATAGGCCGGGGAAGCGCCGAAACGGTCGTCGGGTGGCGCGGTCGGCGGCGGCGGCGCGGCTGGAGGGGGGGGGGAGATGCGAGCGAGCGCGCGAGAGTCCAGCGCGCGGGAGCGGGCGCAGCAAATAAGCGGCGCGCGATTGCGTTTCGGCCCACGCGCTGGACTACGTATGCCGCGAGCGCGGTTTTTGCGCGCCTGCTGGAGCAGCTATTCCGGTTGCGTGCGCGCTAAAAGGGGGGATTTTGTGGCGCGGCGCTAGTTTGGCGCGCCTGTTGAAGATGCTCTAAGGCAATCGATCAAGCGGATCTCACATCGCTGAGAATTAACAAAACTCTCAGACAACACCGGATCTGTGACCCGAACATCGGAACAAAGCTTGTAGACCAAGCACGAATGCCACTCCAACCAATGAGTTGTCATATATCAAAAGTACAAGTACTTTTTATGGCTGTATATGTATAACAAACATAATGCAAAAATCTTCGTGCTATTTGAAAAATAATTCACGTGTTATTTTAAAACATATTCATTAAACTGAAAATTTAAAGTATAGATTTATTCATTTTGCTTTATATGTATTTTTTATTGAAATCTCTAAAAAGACTTATATTTTGAAACGAGAGAGTAACATGTAAGGCATCTTTGCACATCAATGTGAGATAAACAAGATGGCCACGAAGGCACTAGTGTTAGCTAGCTAGCAACTGAACTACTTTAGTCTAAAGCTGAAAGCCCCATCCATCCTGGCCAGGTCGTTTCTTCTTCCAGTCTTGCTCTAGCTCTGCACATCCGTGGCAAATGGCGGCACAAGGTTTAGAGGCCGGAGGAGCCCCAGGCAGTAGGGGTTAGGCGGTTAGCGCCAAAAATATGGGCAGACGGCCGTCCTGCTCTGGTCCATAGGCCATAGCTCATTCCGCCCTTGATGACGACATCTACGTCTGTATGCTAAAGATCGGAGTAGCATAACCAGTTTGTTAACGATCTAGTAGTACTACTTGCTGAAGTGGAAAACCAACTTGATCGGAAAATCAAGAGGCTTAGGTCCGACCGTGGTGGAGAGTATTTTTCGAATGAATTTGATGCTTTTTGTGTGGAACATGGTATAATCCATGAGAGGACGCCTCCCTACTCACCTCAGTCAAATGGGGTGGCTGAAAGAAAGAACCGTACTCTAACTGATTTGGTTAACGCCATGTTAGACACATCGGGTCTCTCCAAGGCATGGTGGGGGGAGGCGATATTGACAGCATGTCATGTCCTAAATCGAGTTCTCACAAAGAACAAAGAGATAACTCCATTCGAGGAATGGGAGAAGAAAAGGTTAAAACTCTCTTATTTGCGAACATGGGGTTGTTTGGCGAAAGTCAATGTTCCAATTCCAAAGAAGCGGAAACTTGGACCAAAGACTGTGGATTGTGTTTTCTTGGGATATGCTTTTCATAGCATTGGCTATAGATTCTTGGTTGTAAAATCTGAGGTACCTGACATGCATGTCGGTACGATCATGGAGTCGAATGATGCGATTTTCTTTGAAGATATCTTTCCCATGAAGGATATGGCTACCTCATCTAATCAGGAGATGCCTAGTTCATCGAATCAGGAACCAGTTACAATTACCGAACCTGCCATTTCGATGGAACACTTTGAAAATCCCGTGGAGGAGAACAATGAAGTTCCTATTAGGAGCAAGAGACAGAGGACTGCAAAGTCCTTTGGTGATGATTTTCTTGTGTATCTCATAGATGACACTCCCAGTTCTATTTCAGAGGCTTATGCATCTGAAGATGCTGACTACTGGAAGGAAGCAGTTCGTAGCGAGATGGATTCCATCTTGGCGAATGAAACTTGGGAGATAACTGATCGTCCTTATGGGTGCAAACCTATAGGATGCAAATGGGTATTCAAGAAGAAGCTTAGGCCTGATGGTACTATTGAAAAGTACAAGGCTCGGCTCGTGGCTAAGGGTTATACCCAAAAGGAAGGTGAAGATTTCTTTGATACTTACTCACCTGTGGCTCGACTGACCACTATTCGAGTTCTACTTTCACTAGCTGCCTCACATGGTCTTCTCGTTCATCAAATGGATGTTAAGACTGCTTTCCTGAATGGAGAGTTGGATGAGGAAATTTATATGGAACAACCAGATGGGTTTGTAATAGATGGTCAGGAAGGGAAAGTGTGCAAATTGCTGAAGTCTTTGTACGGACTCAAGCAAGCACCCAAACAGTGGCATGAGAAGTTCGAAAGAACTTTAACAGCTGCAGGCTTTGTTGTGAACGAAGCTGACAAATGTGTGTACTATCGCCATGGTGGGGGCGAGGGAGTTATGCTTTGCTTGTATGTTGATGACATACTGATTTTTGGAACAAATCTGAATGTTATTAAGGAGGTCAAGGATTTCCTATCTCGCTGTTTTGAGATGAAAGATTTAGGAGTGGCTGATGTCATTCTGAACATCAAGTTGTTGAGAGATGATGATGGTGGGATTACATTGCTTCAATCTCACTATGTGGAAAAGATCTTGAGTCGCTTTGGCTATAGTGACTGCAAGCCCTCTCCAACACCATATGATGCTAGCGTGCTGCTTCGAAAGAATCGAAGAATTGCTAGAGATCAATTGAAGTATTCTCAGATTATTGGCTCGCTTATGTACTTAGCCAGTGCTACAAGACCTGACATCTCTTTTGCTGTTAGCAAGCTGAGCCGGTTTGTCTCAAAACCGGGAGATGTGCATTGGAAAGCTCTAGAGAGAGTTTTGCGTTATTTGAAAGGCACTGTAAACTATGGAATTCACTACACTGGGCACCCAAAGGTGCTTGAAGGGTATAGTGACTCAAATGGATCTCAGATGCTGATGAGATAAAGGCCACGAGCGGATATGTGTTCACTCATGGAGGTGGCGCTGTTTCTTGGAAGTCTTGCAAGCAGACCATCTTAACGAGGTCAACTATGGAAGCAGAACTCACAGCACTAGATACAGCTACGGTCGAAGCAGATTGGCTTCGCCGACTCTTGAATGACTTGCCGGTTGTTGAGAAACCTGTACCGGGTATCCTTATGAACTGTGACAATCAAACTGTGATCACGAAAGTGAACAGCTCTAAGGATAACATGAAGTCATCAAGACACGTTCAGAGAAGGTTAAAGTCTGTCAGGAAAATGAGAAACTCCGGAGTTATTGCATTGGATTATATCCAAACGTCTAAAAATCTGGCAGATCCTTTCACTAAGGGTCTATCACGTAATGTGATAGATAATGCATCGAGGGAGATGGGTATGAGACCCACAATATGAGTTGTTCACAGTGGTAACCTATTCTTTGTGATCGGAGATCCCGTGAATTAGATGTGGAAGACAAGCTGTTGGTCAACTGGGAGGAGAGTATCCTTATTTTTAAAATACCACTCCATGAAGATGCAATACTCTCCTAATCTGCATGGCAGGTTGATGTATATCTTAATGTGTTCTAAGTGGCTCTTTGAAGCAGAGATGTTGTCCTGCAGAACATCTTTTGAAGAACACACCTATATGAGTCTGATTGTCAAACGTCGCAATCTATGAGAGTAGGGTTCTCTCTAGTAAACTCATGAAAGGTCATGGAGTATGACGCATAAGCTCCACCCGCGGGGAAGACCCACGGTAGACACGTATCGGTCAAGGCTTTATGTGAAGCTAGATTCGCAGAAAACTTGCAGTTCAAGGCCCAGTCCACTGTTCAAGTTGCTTACTAGTGTAGCATAGAGCTCTAGGTGGAAGTTCAACTTAACAGTCTCCACTGCAATACCGGTATATAAAACAGTGTTTTGGAACCAAAGGCAAATTTCTGTGTGCCTCTGGGATCTGGTGGGGGATTGCTGGAATTTAGTCTATATTGGGCCAGCCCAATAACTATTTCAGAAATTCCTAATAAATCCTAGAGGCCCACTTAGCCCATTTGTGCAAGGCAAGGGATACTACTAAAGTTTAGTCCCACATTGCTAGTTTAGAGGGAGTTGGATCTCCTTATAAGGGAGGCTCCTTTCCCACTTGTATAAGCATGAGAACAAGAGGGACATCCACGCGCGCTCCTCCTCCGCCGCCCGCCTCGCCACGCCACGCCACGCCACGCCACGCCTCGCCTCGCCTCGCCTCGCCTCGTCACGACGCGCCGCGGGTTGCGGGAACGAACCGATGTCTAAATTTTTGCCACGCACTACGGGTATGCGAAAGGTCACTCGGAAGCTGAAACATTTTGTCTGTGCCTGGACACTGAATTCGAACGGCGCGCCTCTTCGGCTGCTGTCTGTTCGTTTCGTCTCCCGCATTCCCTTCAGCTCCCGGCGCAACCTCTCGCCTCCTTCTCTTGCGCCTATAAAAGGGAGGTCGCTCCTCTCAGAGAGATGCACCAGAACTACTTCTTCCTCTCGCCACCGGTTCCTGAGCACTGCGCTGCTGCTACGATCTTCTCCATCCCGCCTTGCGGCGTGCACCGCAGGTCGGGACAGTAGGCCTCCGAAACCGCACTCTTTGAGTCCTGTACGGGAGAAGGGTGATAAGGTTTTTGGGGAGCGCTTTGCGCGACTACTGGCTGCTTCATCACGGACGATCCGGTCGCCGACGACTACTTCCCCGACGACGACTTCTACCCCGACGTCCACGACCTCCTCGACGACATGGCAGGCGAGGACACCGACCCCAAGTCCAGCGCTCCTGCTGCTGCTGTGCCGTACGTGTTTTTCTCCTTTCTGTTAGAAGTCCTACTACAGTTCTTGGCTCTAGTTTCTGTCCTACGTATGTTAGGCTCTATGTCGTATAAGCAACTTCATCTAGTGACTGTTCTAGATGTGTTTACCTCAAGTTCATATATGCAGACGATGTTTACCTTCTCTCTGTCAGATTGCATGACTTGCTTTATATTTGCTATTCTAGCCATGTTTTATCTACTATTTCTGTTAATAAAATCATTCGGTAAATTGCTCATATATCCAACACTACTTAGTACTTGCTGTTATCATTCATTCTTGGTTACCCTGATATTGTAAGAAGGTCCATGGGCTTCCAAGAGGAAGATAGCAAAATTTGGCCGCTAAAACCTTCCTATAAAAAGGCTTGCAAGTTTCACTTCAGCTTTGCACTGATCAATGATCATCCATACGCTCGATTCCATGGGCCCTTTACAAGCTCTGAGCTGCATGCTGCTACTTGCCTCACTGGCCAGCTCGGCAGCGCCGCCACCGTCCGGCTACCGCTCCACGCTCACCCACATTGACTCCAAACTCGGCTTCACCAAGGCACAGCTGATGCGCCGAGCCGTGCACAGAAGCCGCCTCCGAGCGGCCTCGATGCTACCGGGCTATTCCACAACGCTTTCCAGCTCGAACGCCGGGCCAAGGCTCCGCTCGGGCCAGGCCGAGTACCTTATGGAGCTCGCCATCGGGACGCCGCCGGTGCCGTTCGTCGCCCTCGCCGACACCGGCAGCGACCTCACATGGACGCAGTGCCAGCCGTGCAGGGCCGTACCGAGGAAATCGAAGGCCCTGTACAAATCAAAATTAGGCACTATGTGTGAAAGAAAAACAATACTCCCTCCGTTCACTTTTGTAAGTCAGTTCAGACAGCTTAAAATGGGCTGTTTTGTACATTGTCTGAAATATCTTGAAGGTTTTATAAAAGTGAACAGAGGGAGTAATATTTTTGTCGGCCAGTGTAGTTTTTCACAAGAAAATACACCAGTTGGAAGCAGAAGTTTTAAAGACATGTACATAGCACACACCTAATCTATTTTTTTAGCTGTACTATGCTATTTTGGAAGAGCTGTGAGATTGAAAGAGCTGAGAGGAACTGATGGATCGTGATTAGAGAGAAATGGGTAGAGTGGCTTGCTGTAAAATATTTTAAACAGTTCAATTAATACTTTGATTAACAAAAAAATGGGGCCCCTCTGGTGCCGGGGGCCCTGTTCGGTCGCTCCTGTTGCACATGCTCATATAGGGCCCTGCAGCCGTGCAAGCTCTGCTTCTCGCAGGACACGCCCGTCTACGACCCGACCACCTCCTCCAGCTTCTCCCCCGTGCCCTGCTCCAGCGCTACGTGCCTGTCCATATGGAGCCGCAACTGCACCCCTACCGTGCTCTGCAGGTACCGCCATGGGTACGAGGACGGCGCCTACTCGGCAGGTGGCTTGGGCACGGAGACGATCACGTTCGGCTCTAGCGCGCTCGGCGAAGCACCGGCCGCCTCCGCCGGAGGCGTGGCGTTCGGCTGCGGCACAGACAACGGGGGCGACTCGTACAGCTCCACCGGGACGGTCGGCCTCGGCCGCCGGAGCCTGTCCCTCGTGGCGCAGCTAGGGGTCGGCAAGTTCAGCTACTGCCTCACCAACTTCTTCAACACCAGTCTGGGCAGCCCGTTCTTGTTCGGCTCCCTCGCGGAGCTGGCTGCCAGTGGTGGCGCCGCCGTGCAGTCGACGCCACTTGTGCAGAACCCGCAGGGTCGGTCGTGGTACTACGTCTCCCTCGAGGGCATATCGCTCGGTGACGCTCTCCTGCCGATCCCGAACCAAACATTCGCGCTGAACGCGGACGGCACCGGCGGGATGATCGTGGACTCCGGCACCATCTTCACGCTCCTCGTGGAAAGTGCTTTTAGGGTGGTCGCCAACCACGTCGCCGAGCTGCTCAGCCAGCCAGCGATCAACGCCACGAGCCTGGACAACCCTTGCTTCCCGGCTCCTGCCGGTGAGCGGCAGCTCCCGGCCATGCCAGACATGGTGCTGCACTTCGCCGGCGGTGCGGATATGACGCTGCATAGGGACAACTACATGTCCTTCGACAAAGAGGACTCGTCGTTCTGCTTGAACATTGCTGGGACGACGTGGACTTCGATTCTGGGCAATTTCCAGCAGCAGAATATACAGATGCTGTTTGACATCACCGTAGGGCAAATGTCATTTGTCCCCACCGACTGTAGTAAACTTTGAGGTGTGAAGTTTACTATTCTTGTGGGTGTCCATGCAATTGCTGGTTGATGTGGTTGATTTGAGTCGTCTCATACGACTAACTCCGAACCGTAAGGCTACTTCCAATGCATTGGTACTTACATAAGGTGTTAAGCACAATAAAAACTTTAGCAACTAAAACGTCCAATGCATAGGTGCTTAACTTGTTAGTGCTAAGCATTCTTCATTTAATGATTTTGCAACTAAAATTCTTCATGCATTAGTGAGATTCTTCCATTTAAGTGTTTTGCCTAGGTTCTCACACTTGGCATTGTTTTTTTTGGGTCACCACACTCATCTCTCTCCTCCTAATTACCTTGCCAAGTCAGATTTTTTGTCTACATGACAGCCTTAACACCTGTACAAGGTGGAACATTGGGAGGGGCCTAAGAGCATCTATAGCCGGACGCTCCAAATCCGTGTCAAATGTCCGGACGGGCTGCTCGGTCACTGACCGGTCATGAAATTGCGACCTAGACTGACGCCTCAAACGCTCGGGCTGATCGGCATTCCTCCTATCCAGCCCAATAAATATAGGGCGGATATGGACGTGCTCGGGCACACCCAGGTGCGTCTGCCACATCGGAGCCGGTCCACATTGGCCCACCCGACCCCACATATATTTCTCCCCATCCACTCGCCGGATCAAACTCTTGCCACTTCACTTCACTCCCCTCCGCCACCAAAGCTCACCTCCTGCGATCTCTAGCCGTCTCCGGCATGGCAGGCAGCGGATCTGACTCAGATCAGTCCGGACCCGTCGACTGGGGTGTCATCCCGTACGGGTTGGAGGAGGCAATGGTCGTTCGCATTGCACGCCGCCTCCCGGGAGGACAGCGCCCGGCCGATGGCAGGATCTGGCGCGACTCCATAGCGTCAGCTCAACGGACGCTCAGATCCTCTGGGGGTGGATCATCGCGGTCCCGACAGCCGAAAAATATCTCCTTCCCCATCACCGGTCGGGCGGACTATGAATCTCACTGGGACCGGTGTGCCCGTCATGGGAAAGAGAGGATAAGGGCCGCCGAGGCCCGTATCGCTGCCGACATGGCAGCGACGGAGGCAACTGATGTGGCGGCGCTGGCGGCCACAAAGAAGGAAACCATCCGCGCCCGCACTGTGAAGAAGTAGAAGTGGAGGAACACGCGCGCCCTCGCCCGAGAGCAGAATTGGGCGGTCCGTGCCATGACCGGACTACCACCGAAGGAGGTGAAGGAGGACCGCTACAGCGGGGACAACTCCGGCAGGAGCAGATCCAGCTCAATTCCTACTGCGTCTTCGACCAATACTTTCATGACACGGACGACAATGGCGCGAGGAAGGGCAAGGACAGCCGTGGATGATCTTCTCCACCATAACAAAACATGCCAAATTTTGGTAGTCTGATGACATGTTTAGTGATGTAGTAGCCGGACGATGTGTGTAATGCATCGACGTAGTTGCATGAGTTTTTTTTATAAATTTGAGGTATGATAATTGAGGTGTCCAGTTGTGAGAAGACAAATTTAAGGCTTGACCGGTGATTGTCAGCGGACGCACCCGGGCACCTCCAAGGGCGTTTGAGGGGTCGAATTTGCCCATCGCAGTGTAGATGCTCTAAATATGTGTGTTTTGCTCTCATACGGCATCGCCTCACGACTCCTAACTCACCACTTGCTTGTTTTCGTTCACTCCACCTCACAGCCCCTCACTCAACACTTTGCTCATAAAAATTCTAAACGCGCGGACTGGTTACTGGGTTTTACGGGCATATTCTAAACTAATCTTCTCTCCCCCTTTCAGCAGGGGTGAGACCCTCACCATAATTGTATCCAATGAAAGCATGCCAACGAACCCAGTATGTTGGTCCCATAGAAATTTGTTCGTGCGTGTAGCGTTGCTCCTTTGCTCTTCTCCGTGTCTAGCATTGTTTCACGTCCAATCTCACTTCACTTATCCTAACATGCTGCTAGTTTGGCTACGTGTCCGGCATCGCTTCGTGTCGCCATCCATTTTTGCTTCGCTGCTCGAACTTGTTGTTATCAGACCGTTGTATTTTTGGCCCCGGAATATCTTACCATCAAGTTGGTAAAAAGCGGGCGGGCAATCATACTTTAATGAGGAAGGTACCAATGTCATGGAGTATCACATGAAAACACGATAGGCACTAAGCATCTCCTCATATGTAAGATAATGGTATATTGAAGGTTGAAGCAACATGGACAATAAGCATGTCATAATGCCATAGGATCAAGCTTTAAGAAAGGACCCGGATAGATCCCGAATGTTCGGGAATTAACCATGGCATACTGAACGTTTCCAGTGGCAATTTTAGTGACACGGGGATAACAAGTTTAGTTGACAAATATGGCAAATCCATGTTGAGTGTACTTTTTGCCAGAAAATTGTCGTGTGTCAACTAAATTTATCATTCTCGCGTCACGTTCGATTTCTGTTAAGATATGCACAGTGTCTTTGATTACTTCGGGTGGAGTCAGTCTCCCTTCATATGTACTTATGTCATAGAGTATTATAAAAGTTGCTCAGTTTGCTGTCCGAGCATTCACACAATTAAAACTCCCTCGGTATCAAAATATAAAATGTTTTTCTAGTCTCGAAGGGCCAAAGGCCGATCTTTATTAGAAGGAGAAGAACAGTACAAAGATATCCATACAACACTACCAGCAGTCCAAGAGATCTGGGCCTGCCAGCAGATGAGCAAAGGAAAGGAGCGCCGGAGAGAGCGCCGGCTAATTAACTAAATCAGTCACACATCCGGCTGATCTCCACACTCCAATGTCTTCTCTGATAAGGTCCAGGACCCTTTCTATATTACAAGTGGTGTGCTGAAAAATTCTCGCATTCCGCTCCTTCCAGATCCTCCAATGAATAAGAATGACAATGGTGTCAAAGTTCCGTCGCGCTTGCTTGGGGATTGTCCTCCTTGCCGCCAGCCACCAGTCTTCCGTGCTGTCAAAGCTGCTGTCCGGGATGGGAAAATTCACCGTAGACCATTGTTTGAAGAGGATCCAAAGCTGCTGGGTAACTCTGCAGTGAATAAAAAGGTGTGTGCAGCTCTCTGGTTGCACAGAACAGAGCGCGCAATCCTGATTGGACGGCCAACCTCTTTTCTGAAGATTTTCTGCCGTAAGGCACTTCCTATCTATGACAAGCCACATGAAGAACTTGCAACGCGGGGGCGCTTTGGACTTCCACAAGGGTTTGTAACAAGCAAACCTGATTCCAGCCATGAAGAACATCTTATAAGCACTGCTGACTGTGAATTGGTTGTGTTCTGTCATCCTCCACTTAAGTCGATCATGAGCCTCTGAATCGAGTACAGTAGCCTGAGCCATGTCCCAGACCCATAAGTATTGTACCAAGGCTTGGACTGTCAAGCCACCTTGGATGTCCCTTAGCCATCTTCGATTGTGCAGCGCATCACGGACTGACAGTTTGGAATCTTTCACAAAAGAAAACAAGGCTGGTGCCAACGAGGCGATGCTACGCCCTTCCGGTGTCCAGTTATCCGTCCAAAATCTGGCAGTGTCACCTCTCCCCAGGGTCACTCGACCTGCAGCCGCAAGGATAGCAGCGGCATCCTTGTCTTGCTGATCTGGGAATAACTGCCACGGGCGCTCTTCCGCATCCCATCTTAGCCACTGCCATCGACACCGGAGCGCAATCCCGAAGTCTTGCAGGTTCAAAAGACCAAGGCCTCCCCATTCCTTAGGTCTGCAAACCCGGGCCCAGGGAACCAGGAAAAGGCCTCCATTGATTTCCTCCTCACCCCTCCATACAAAAGCTCTACATCTTCTGTCAATGATCTTTAGAGCCCACGCCGGTAAAGGGAAAACAGCCAAGAAATGCATCGGAAGAGCCAACAGAATCGAGCCCGTCAGCGTCACTCTGCCTGCTGGCGCCAACAGCTTGGGTTTCCACCCTTTCAACTTGCTGGAGAACTTGTCAATCAGGGGCAGAATATCTTGTCTCCTCAATTTGAAGATTGAGAGTGGGAGACCCAGGTACTTCAGGGGGAACTGCATGTGCCGACAGTTAAAGAAAGCGCAACCTCCCTGGCCTGCTCATCCCCACACCGGATGCCCGTGACGGAGCTTTTCTCAAAGTTAATTTTCAGCCCGGAGGCCTCTCCAAACAGTTCCAGAATGGCAGAAACGACCTGAAGATCAGAAGCCACTGGAGAGAAAAAGATAATCGCATCATCCGCAAAGATAGAGGCCCTTGGGGTTTTCGCGTCCAGCCCCATCTTAACCAGCAGGTTTTGACTAGCCGCCCAACTAAGCATGGCTTGCAGCGCGTCAATGGCTAATATAAAAAGGGCCGGCGAAATGGGATCACCTTGCCTAACTCCCTTCCCCAGAGCGAACTGTGTGCTGGTCTCCCCATTGATGAGAACCGACGATGAGGCTGAGCTCAGAAGACCGCAAACCCAGGAGCACCATTTATTTCCAAAACCTCTGATCTTCAAGGTCTCCAAGAGGAATTCCCAGGACAAGGAATCAAAGGCCTTTGAAATATCTATCTTCATGAGCACAGATGGTTGCTTCTTCTGGTGCAGAGCTCTGGCCGCATTCCGGACAAATTTGAAATTCTCATGAATGGATCTCTTAGTGACAAAGGCACTCTGAGCTCTGGAAATAATACTTGGGAGCAGCAAAGCCAAGCGAGTAGCCAACACCTTCGCAAAGATCTTTGCCACACCATGTATAAGGTTTATGGGCCTAAAATTTGTTAGCTGCATCGATCCCTCCTTTTTTGGCAAAAGTGTGATGATTGACGTGTTCAGCTCACTGAAGGAGGAGAAGTGACCCTGGTGGAGGACATCCATGGCTGCCATAAAGTCGTCCGCGATGGTATCCCAACAAGACTTGTAGAACAGCCCAGAGAAGCCATCGGGCCCAGGTGCCCTGTCAGACGGCATTTCATCCAGCACCTTCTTTATCTCCTCTCTAGAGAAAGGAGCCTCCAGCTCCCTAGACGAGCCCTCCGATATCTTGCCAAGGCCCAACTTCTCCAAGTCAATAACCTTGTGTCTCACCGCTGGGGTTCCGATCGATTTCTTAAAGAACTCATGAGCCAGACTTAATTTTTCTTCCATGGAGGTAGCTAAGCGCTCTCCAGATAGCAGGCAAGGAATAAGATGCTTCCTTCTGCGCCCGTTTGCTTTGAGATGAAAGTATTTCGAGTTTGCATCTCCTTCCTTCAAATCTCTGATTTTTGCCCTTTGCCTTAATCTAACTCTCTCCAAGGATGCCAAGGCCAGGCATTTACCTTTCAAAAAGCCCTTGAGTATTCTCTCCTCAGCCGATAACGCTCTTGTCTCTTGCGCTGTGTCCAGTCGGAGAATGATCTCATTAGCTATCTGAAACTGCAGGTTCATGGCACTATGTTTCCTCTGACCCCAGCTTCGTAGTGCCTTAGCAGTGCGTTGGAGTTTTGTACTCAAGACATGCATTGGGTTTGAACTGGCCACCTCCTCTTCCCAGGCCTCTTTAACTACCTCCTGGAACCCCGGTAATTTGCACCAAAAATTTTCGAACCTGAATCTGAAGGCCCTTATACTGCCCGAGGAGCAGGATAGGAGCATTGGACAGTGATCAGAAACATTAGAACTCAAGGGCAGCAAGTCACTGATTGGAAATAAGCCTTCCCATTCATTATTGAACAGAACTCTGTCCAATTTGGCCATAATGGTTCTTTCCTGCCCATTACACCAAGTGAATTTCCTACCCGCCAGAGGCATGTCATGCAAACCCAGCTTGTTGATTGTGTGTCTGAACTTATTCATCAGCCTTCTGTTAGCTCTCCCTGAACTGCTCTCATCCTCACGCGTGACTATGTTGAAGTCACCATTTAGAATCCAAGGGAGCTGCACCTGCTCACCGTGTTGCTCAATCTCCTCCAGGAACCGCACCTTCTCTCCATCCTCTTGCGGTCCATAGACCGAAGTGACCAGCCAGGTTTTGCCATCGGCCAGGGAGGTCACAGTAGCAGAGATAGAGAACTCCATCTTCTGGACACTTGTGATCCGAAGGCGATTAGATCTCCAGGCTAATAGAATTCCTCCTCTGGTGCCGTCCGCTGGCAAAGCCTCAAACTCATCAAACTCTGGGCCAAGTGTCTGATTAATCACCGAAGTATCCAGGGCATTAAGCTTAGATTCTTGGAAGCAGATCATGGACACATCACAAGACTACATAAATAAGCGGATAGAATTGCGCCTGGCTGGGTTATTCAGCCCCCTGACATTCCATACAAGCAGTCTGACTGTCATGACTAACAGAAAAAAGCACACCCCCAGCGATTACATGAGATCTATGCTTCGCACGGCTCCACATTCTCCGGCAAATTGAAGACTGCAAAACCATCATGCGCCGGTTCGTCGAAGGCTTGGTCGTCTGGATCAAAGAGAGCAGCCACCGCCTTGATATGATGTGAAGCCAGCGGTGCTTGAAAGAGCTTCAGATAGGCATCCATGGCCTCCGGAGACACGCGCTCTTTAGCCTTGATCACGCCTAGGCCACGAAGCAGAACATTTTGCGCCCTCTCGACCGGCCCCATGCGAGTCCCTCCATTCATCTTGTGTAGCCGTTCACTCCTGCGTGGGGTGAAGCCGGGCGGCAGGGTCTTCTTGCGCCGGACAGGGGCCGAGGCCGCCGGACGCTGCCCCAGGATAGACGGCCTGGGGGAGGCTCCGAGCCCTGCCAACAACGTATCCTGTGCCGACAGGGGTCCAGCCACCCCCGCACCTCCCGTTGACGCGGATAGCGGCGGAAGGAGCTGGTGCGGCATCAGCGGGACTGCAAATGGCGTGCTCACCGCGCCCTCCTGCTCACCAGACCTTACCTCCTGCAAGTCCGGCATCTTGAGTGGCGCCAGAGCAGCCTCCAGGCCCAACGGAAGTGGATGTTCCGAAGCCTGATTGTCTTCTGGCCTGCCATCCCCCTCGCTCTCCGCTGGACTAAACGAGAGACGCCGAGGGGATGGGCTGCACCTCCCGTAGCCGAACCCATGATCCGGTGTTCTCCCCAGCGCCGCAGATCCCACCGCTGTGGACGCCGCCAAAGAGCGACCGCAAGGGGTGTCCACCCACGCCGCCGAGCCGACCGCTGTGGAAGCCGCCGAAGGAGACCCAGAGGAGCGCGGGTCGATAGAGATTGCCTCGAGCCTGACCGGGCTCGAACCCATGGAGGGGCTCGCCCGCACCGGAGAGCCAGGTTCCAATCCTCCAGCTGGAATGAGGAGGCCGTTCACCCGCCGGCTGCCCCAATCCCCAGCTATATCGAGGCCACCCGGGCCACCAAAGGGGTGACCACCCGAGTGAATAGCGTTGCCCCGGCCCTCACCGTCGATCCGCCCTCTGAAACAACTGCTTGAGTAATCATGCCTCCTTGTGAGGTCTTCATCGTCCTCCGGCTCATAGTTCGGGCGAAGCGCCATGAACGGCACCGTGCGGTCCACCACATCCAGCACATGAATGGTAAGTGGATGAATCAGAGTACGGCGCTCAGTTGGTGGCGCCGGCGGTGGAGGCGCAAACGGCCAGTCCTCGTCCACCACATTGGGCAAACCCACCGGCTCGGGCATCTCCAGATCATACACCTTCGGAATGCCGGATGGATTGCGCATCCAAGCAGTGACATCAACCTGCCAGCGATCGTCTTGCGGTAGCACCTCCACCAGTTGGCCTTGAAGATTGTTGACGAGCTGGCTCAGCGTCTCCCACTCCCAGCCACCCGCTGGCAGTCCCTCAATTCCCAGCTTGCAGAAGAACTCGAGCTTGCCACTGGATGCTTGGGCGCACCGGTGCCAGCGCTGGAACGCGATTTGCGCGCCCGCACACCGGATCTGGCCGGTCTGGCTGAAGACCCGGTCGCAATCTTCTGTGGAAGCAAAATAGATGAAGAAATCTGCAGGGTGCGTCACCTCCACCCGGACGAACCTCCACTCGACCCCGCACTCTCTCCCCAGGGCTTGCACCAGCGCCTCCGGCGACACCGCAGGCCGCCGCCCTTGCACCGAGGCCAGCAACGCGCGATTGCGGAAATCCGCCTCGAGCGCATCCATGCCCGCGGAGCGAGAGATGATGCCGCCGCCGTGAGCCGGCCTCAGATCGGGATCCCCATGAGTGTACACCTCACCAGGGAAGCGCTCACGAGCCAGAGGAGGGTAGTGCGCCATGGAGCCAGAAGGGGGCGGCGGAGGTGGCGCGGAGGATCCCGTCGTCTGCGATCTGGGATGCGCGCAGGGATTCAGCGGAGCCCCGCGAGCTCTGGCAGTGTGCTGCGAAGGGTGGGAGGAGCAGGAGCGAGCAACGTGTCCCGATACCCAGCAGTTGTGGCAGCGAATCTCACCGGAGCACTCCGCCTTAAAGTGACCAGCCTCCAGACATTTAAAGCAGAGGCCTACCAGCCACCGGGGAATCCGAGGCTTGGATGCATCTGGGCGCTTGACGGCAGGACCATCTTCATAACGGCGCCGGTGACGGCGATTCCGCACCTCGACCCATCCGTCGCCATCTGGCTCCAGATCCACCGAGGCGGGACGAGAGCGGCCCGGAAGTGGCACCGCGGATGAAGCAGATGAACGAGGGGCCGCAGTCGTCGCAAGGGCGTTATCTGGCCGTTGGGATTCGGAGCGAAAGCCCAGTGGGTGAGGCTGTGGTTGAGAGGATCGGCTGCATGTCGGACCGTTGACGACGGCGGCGGCGTAGGAGCGAGCAGGAGGACGAGAGGACCATTGGTATGTTTTCTAGTCTAGTTTATAGCCTACAAAAATGTTTTATATTTTGGTTCAGAGTAGTACACGCACTTGCTGCGACGATCACACACACACACACACACACACACACACATTATTTGTAGCCTATCCGAAAGGAGAAACCTACAAAGTAACACCACCGTTCATTCATCGATCCGCTGCAACGACGAGGCACCGTCCTCCAAAGCGTACGTGTCGTGTGAGTACAACACAATGCACGCTTGCAGATACGTTGCCGTCGGGAATGAGCCGTTTTTGTCGTCCCTAAACCTGAACGACACAACATCCAACGCACGTTCCATGACTAGGTAGATCATGACGGAGATGATCGCAACTCGGAGAACAGCTCGACCTCGCAGACGCCCAGGAAGAACGCACAAAATTTTATAAGAGGTTTTGGCCAATGCTAAACGACGATCTGATAGAGGAAGTTCTGTATGCAGTCAATAATTGCAAGATCCCGGAAGGATGGAACAATACGGCGATTTTGATGATCCTGAAGGTTAACTCTTGAGAGAAGGTCACTAAATTTAGGCCTATCAGTTTGTGTAATATATAAGGTGATATCCAAGATATTGGCGGCTCAACTGAAAATCTTTCTTCATGAAATTATAAGTCTAACACAAAGTGCTTTTGTCCCAGGACGACTTAACACGGATAATGTGTTGGTTGTCTCTGAGAGCTTCCATGCTATGAAGAATAAGAGGGATGGCAAGGTTGGCCTATGTGCAGTTAAACTAGATATGCACATGGCATATGACCGAGTTGAGTGGACTTTTTGAAAAAAAAGCTCATGCTTAAATTGGGTAACCTGGTAATGCAATGTGTGATAATGTTGGAATATTATGTTCGTTTTACTCTATGGAAACAAACACTTTTAGGCCCACTAGAGGCCTAAGACAAGGAGATCCCCTTTCACCATATTTGTGTCATGTAGGGAGGGCCTAACTGCTTTGTTGGCTCACGAGGAGAAGTGTGGGCACCTCGAAGGAGTTGAAGTATACCGGGATGCCCCATCTATATATAATATTTTGTTTGTAGATGACTCTTTGATTCCGATGAAGGCAAACCTACAGAATGTGCAGGCCTTAAAAAGAGTTCTTGGATAAATATTGTGAAGCTTCTAGACAACTGGTTAGCCTGGATAAATCGAGCTTTTTCTTTAGTCCCGATACAAATGTTGGTGTGAAGGGGCAAATGTGTGCGCTATTAAACATTGTGACATAAGCTCTCAATGATAAATATCTAGGCCTCCTGGCCAGGTTAGGGATGGACAAAACAGAATGTTTCCAGTATTTGGTGGATCGAGTTGTAGGTAGAGTTAATGGATGGAAAGAGAAGCATTTATTCCTGGGTGGGAAAAATACTTCTTAAGTCACTTGCACATTTTATACCATTGCATGCTATGTCGGTCTTTAAAATTCCAAAACAAACTTGTGAAAAAATCTCTGACGCGATGTCGCACTACTGGTGGGGGACAGTGACAACCAAAAGAGAATGCATTGGATGGCTTGGTGGAAATTGTGTGTGCCAAAGAGTAAAGGGGGCATGGGCTTCACAGATATTAATTCCATTAATCTGGCACAACTTGCAAAACAAGCTTGGAGGCTTATTGATAAACCAGATTCTTTGTGTGCTACAGTTCTTAAGGCCAAGTATTTCCCTTAAGGACACTTGCTTAATGCCAAGTGATGATCCACAAGTATAGGGGATCAATCGTAGTCCTTTTCATAAGTAAGAGTGTCGAACCCAACGAGGAGCAGAATGAAATGACAAATTGTTTTCAGCAAGGTGATCTCTGCAAGCACTGAAATTGTAAGTAACGAGTAGTTTGATAGTAAGATAATTTGTAACGAGTAAGTAACGGTAATGGTAAATAAAGTGCAGCAAGGTAGCCAAATCCTTTCGTGGCAAAGGACGGGCCAAAACAGTCTCTTATAATAAGCAAAGCGTTCTTGAGGGTACACGGGAATTTCATCTAGTCACTTTCATCATGTTGGTTTGATTCGTATTCGCTACTTTGATAATTTGATATGTGGATGGACCAGTGCTTAGGTGTTGTTCTTACTTGAACAAACCTTCTACTTATGATTAAACCCCTTGCAAGCATCCGCAACTATGAGAAAAGAATTAAGATAAACTCTAACCATAGCATTAAACTTTTGGATCCAAATCGGGCCCTTACGAAGTAGCACATAAACTAGGGTTTAACCTTCTGTCACTCTAGCAACCCATCATCTAATAACTACTCCACAATGCATTCCCTTAGGCCCAAATATGGTGAAGTGCTATGTAGTCGACGTTCACATGACACCACTAAGGGAATCACAACATACATATCATCAAAATATCGAAGACATATCAAGTTCACATGATTACTTGCAACAAGATTTCTCTCGTGACCTCAAGAACAAAAGTAACTACTCACAAATGATAATCATGCGCAAGATTAGAGTGGTATTAAATAGCATAATGGATCTGAACATATAATCTTCCACCAAATAAACCATATAGTAATCAACTACAAGATGTAATCAACACTACTAATCAGCCACAAGCTAAAGGAAATATGCCCTAGAGGCAATAATAAAGTTATTATTTATTTCCTTATATCATGATAAATGTTTATTATTCATGCTAGAATTGTATTAACCGGAAACATGATACATGTGTGAATACATAGACAAACATAGCGTCACTAGTATGCCTCTACTTGACTAGCTCGTTAATCAAAGATGGTTATGTTTCCTAGCCATATACAAAGAGTTGTCATTTGATTACCGAGATCACATCATTAGGAGAATGATGTGATTGACTTGACCCATTCCGTTAGCTTAGCACTTGATCGTTTAGTTTGTTGCTATTGCTTTCTTCATGACTTATACATGTTCCTATGACTATGAGATTATGCAACTCCCGTTTATCGGAGGAACACTTTGTGTGCTACCAAATGTCACAACGTAATTGGGTGATTATAAAGGTGCTCTACAGGTGTCTCCGAAGGTACTTGTTGGGTTGGCATATTTCGAGATTAGGATTTGTCACTCTGATTGTCGGAGAGGTATCTCTGGGCCCACTCGGTAATACACATCACTTAAGCCTTGCAAGAATTGCAACTAATGAGTTAGTTGCGGGATGATGTGTTACAGAATGAGTTAAAGAGACTTGCCGGTAACGAGATTGAACTAGGTATTGAGATACCGACGATCGAATCTCGGGCAAGTAACATACCGATGACAAAAGGAACAACGTATGTTGTTATGCGGTTTGACCGATAAAGATCTTTGTAGAATATGTAGGAGCCAATATGAGCATCCAGGTTCCGCTATTGGTTATTGACCAGAGACGTGTCTCAGTCATGTCTACATAGTTCTCGAACCCGTAGGGTCCGCACGCTTAAAGTTCGATGACGGTTATATTATGAGTTTATGGTTTTTGATGTACCGAAGGTAGTTCGGAGTCCCGGATGTGATCACGGACATGACGAGGAGTCTCGAAATGTTCTAGATGTAAAGATCGATATATTGGACGACTATATTTGGATACCGGAATGGTTCCGGGTGAGATCGGGATAATAGCGGAGCACCGGGAGGTTATCGGAACCCCCCGGGAGGTATATGGGCCTTAATGGGCTTTAGTGAAAAGGAGGGGAAAGGAACAAGGGAGGGGGCGTCCCCCCCCAAGCCCAATCCGAATTGGGAGGGGGGCCGGGCCCCCCTTTCCTTCCTCCCTCCTTCCTCTTCCTTCCCTCTCCCTCTCCAAATAGGAAAATGAGGAGTCCTACTCCCGGTGGGAGTAGGACTCCCCCCTTGGGCGTGCCTCCTCCCCTTGGCCGGCCCTCTCCTCCCCTCCTTTATATACGGAGGAGGGGGGCACCCCATAGACAAAACAATTGATCTCTTGGATCTTTTAGCCGTGTGCGGTGCCCCTCTCCACCATAGTCCACCTCGATAATATTGTAGCGGTGCTTAGGCGAAGCCCTGCGACAGTAGAACGTCAACATCTTCACCACACCGTCATGCTGACGGAATTCTTCCTCAAAGCTTGGCTGGATCGGAGTTCGAGGGACGTAATCGAGTTGAACGTGTGCAGAACTCAGAGGTGCCATGCGTTCGGTACTTGATCGATCGGATTGTGAAGACGTACGACTACATCAACCGCGTTGTGCTAAGGCTTCCGCTTTCGGTCTACGAGGGTATGTGGACACACTCTCCCCTCTCGTTGATATGCATCACCATGATCTTGCGTGTGCGTAGGAAAATTTTCTAATTACTACGTTCCCCAACAGTGGCATCCGAGCCAGGTTTTATGCGCTGATGTTATATGCACGAGTAGAACACAAGTGAGTTGTGGGTGATACAAGTCATACTGCTTACCAGCATGTCATACTTTGGTTCGGTGGTATTGTTGGATGAAGCGGCCCAGACCGACATTACGCGTACGCTTAAGCGAGACTGGTTCTACCGACATGCTTTGCACACAGGTGGCTGGCGGGTGTCAGTTTCTCCAACTTTAGTTGAACCGAGTGTGGTTACACCCGGTCCTTGAGAAGGTTAAAACATCACTAACGTGACGAACTATCGTTGTGGTTTTTATGCGTAGGTAAGAACGGTTCTTGCTCAGCCCATAGCAGCCACATAAAACTTGCAACAACAAAGTAGAGGACGTCTAACTTGTTTTTGCAGGGCATGTTGTGATGTGATATGGTCAAGACATGATGCTACATTTTATTGTATGAGATGATCATGTTTTGTAACCGAGTTATGATGACCCACAAGTATAGGGGTTCTATCGTAGTCCTTTCGATAAGTAAGAGTGTCGAACCCAACGAGAAGCAGAAGGAAATGATAAGCGGTTTCCAGCAAGGTATTCTTTGCAAGTACTAAAATAAGTGGTAACAGATAGTTTTGTGATAAGATAATTTGTAACGAGCAATAAGTAATAAAAGTAAATAAGGTGCAGCAAGGTGGCCCAATACTTTTTGTAGAAAAGGACAAGCCTAGACAAACTCTTATATGATGTAAAGCACTCCCGAGGACACATGGGAATATCGGCAAGCTAGTTTTCATCACGCTCATATGATTCGCGTTCGTACTTTGATGATTTGGTATGTGGGTGGACCGGTGCCTGGGTGCTGCCCTTACTTGGACAAGCATCCCACTTATGATTAACCTCTATTGCAAGCATCTGAAAATACAACAAAAGTATTAAGGTAAACCTAACCATTGCATGAAACATATGGATCCAAATCAGCCCCTTACGAAGCAACACATAAACTAGGGTTTAAGCTTCTGTCACTCTAGCAACCCATCATCTACTTATTACTTCCCAATGCCTTCCTCTAGGCCCAAACAATGGTGAAGTGTCATGTAGTCGACATTCACATAACACCACTAGAGGAGAGACAACATACATCTCATCAAAATATCGAACGAATACCAAATTCACATGACTACTAATAGCAAGACTTCTCCCATGTCCTCGAGAACAAAAGTAACTACTGATAAATCTTAAACATGTTCATAATCAGAGGGGTATTAATGTGCATATAGGATCTGAACATATGATCTTCCACCAATTAAACCAACTAGCATCAACTACAAGGAGTAATTAACACTACTAGCAACCTACTAGCACCAATCCCGGACTTGGAGACAAGAATTGGATACAAGAGATGAACTAGGGTTTTGAGATGAGATGGTGCTGATGAAGATGTTGATGGAGATTGCCCTCTCCCGATGAGAGGAGCGTTGGTGATGACAATGGCGATGATTTCCCCCTCCGGGAGGGAAGTTTCCCCGGCAGAGCAGCCCCGCCAGAACCCTAGATTGGTTCCGCCAAGGTTCCGCCTCGTGGTGGCGTAGTTTCATCCGAGAAGATGGCTTATGATTTTTTTACCAATGAAAGAGTCCATATAGCAGAAGATGGTCACCAGAGGGCCACCAGGGGGCCCACAAGGTAGGGGCGCGCCCAGGGGGGTAGGGCATGCCCCCCACCCTCGTGGGCAGGGTGTGGCCCCCCTGGTGAAGTTCTTGAGCTCAATGTTTTTTTTATATATTTGGAAAACATCATCCGTGAAGTTTCAGGACTTTTGGAGCTGTGCAGAATAGGTCCTCTAATATTTGCTCCTTTTCCAGCCAGAATCCCAGCTACCGGCATTCTCCCTCTTTATGTAAACCTTGTAAAATAAGAGAGAATAGGCATAAGTATTGTGACATAATGTGTAATAACAGCCCATAATGCAATAAATATTGATATAAAAACATAATGCAAAATGGACGTATCAACTCCCCCAAGCTTAGACCTCGCTTGTCCTCAAGCGAAAAGCCGAAATCGAAAAATATGTCCGCATGTTTAGAGATGAAGGTGTCAATAAAAATAAAATACGGACATGAGGGCATCATGATCAATCTTAGAGCAGGAACTTATATAATTCTTGTCATATGATATCTTATGCTAGAGTAATAATTCAATCACAATATCAAGTATGAATCGTAAACTTCATTGAAAACTAACAAACTATAATCTCAGTCATTGAAGCAATTGTAATTTATCATAACATAGGAAAGAGTCAATGTATAAGAGCTTTTCAGCAAGTCCACATACTCAACTATCATATAGTCTTTCACAATTGCTGACACTCACGCAATACTTATGGGTATGGAGTTTTAATCGGACACAGAGAAAGATAGGGGCTTATAGTTTTGCCTCCCAACGTTTTACCTCAAGGATAATGTCAACAGTAATAGTTCATGAAAAGTCACATCCAATTAGCCATATATACCGGGATCTTTCCAACATATTGTACTTGCCAAAGAATAAAATGTAAAAAGGAAGGGTGAGGATCACCATGACTCTTTTGTAGTGTAGGAGATAAAAGTAAAAGATAGGCCCTTCGCAGAGGGAAGAAGAGGTTGTCCGTTGGATGCATAAAATCCTAATGTGATAGAACATCACTTTATATTGCCACTTGTGATATGGACCTTTATTATGCAGTCTGTCACTTTTATTACTTCCATATCACACGATTGTATAAAGCTTATTTCTACCACACCAATCAATCATACATATTTAGAGAGCAATTTTTATTGCTTGCACCGATGACAACTTACTTGATGGGTCTTACTCAATCCATAGATAGGTATGGTGGACTCTCATGGCAAAACTGGTTTAAGGGTATTTGGAAGCACAAGTAGTACCTCTACTTGGTGCAATGAATTTGGCTAGCGTGAGGGAGAAAGGCAAGCTCAACATGTTGGAGGATCCAAGACAATATAATTTATCTCAGATGTAAGAAAACATAACCCATTATGTTGTCTTCCTTGTCCAATGTCAACTCTTTAGCATGTCATATTTTAATGAGTGCTCACAACCATAAAAGATGTCCAAGATAGTATATTTATATGTGAAGACCTCTCTTTCTTTATTACTTCCTATTAATTGCAGCGATGACCAAAACTATGTTTGTCAACCCTCAATAACTCTTATTCATCATACTCTTTCTATGTGAGCTCATTACTCTCCATAAGAGTCAGATGATCTCTTTGTTTCTTTTTATTTATTTCTCTTTTCTTTTCTTTTATTTGGGATCATGGCAAAAATAAGCAAGCCCTTGATTCAACACTAATCTTTATTATATAGCTCAAGGACTCGATTACATAGAAGGATAATAAGGCAAAACTCACGACTAGATCATACTAAGAACTTTTATTCTACTAGATCAAAATATTACCAAAAGGGTCGAACTAAGAAAAATGGTAAAGATAAAAGTGATGGTGATACGATACCGGGGCACTCCCCCAAGCTTGGCAGTTGGCAAGTGGAGTGCCTATACCCATGTAGTTATGTCTCTCTTTTCGGCGATGGTGATGTGATGTTCTTGGCGATGATGCCCCTCAAGATACGGTTCTCCTCCTCAAGCTTGTTGACTTGCTGCTTGAGGTCCATTATTTCTTTCCGGAGTTTTCCTGTAACAGCCAAAGCTCCCTGCACCCAAGGGTGCTGCATAGCTGCGGGGGAACCAGTGACACTCTTTTTCATATTCTCATAAGAAAGAAATCTGACATTGGAAGGGATAACCGAGTTTGGAATAGCTGAGCTCTGCAGTTCTCCCATTGTGAATCCAGCTTGGAGGCGGGAAGTGACTTCTTGATCCTCCATGGCATCTATCCTCATCAAACCAGCCTCCATCTCTTCCTCCGTTGCTGGCCCAAAGTGGTCAGCATTGTTGTTTGCCCTTGGTTCCAATGCCGGATGATACACCGGGCTCTCCCCGACTGACTCTTGAGAAGACATCTTGCTCTAATCTGCACCAGCAATAGCTCGAAACAAAAACAAGAGATTTTTGCATGATACGGGAGTCAAAACCCCTGGGAGGTTATATAATGAATTTTTACCGACAAAAATACGTGTCCTGTAAGAAAACGGAGTCCGGAGAGCACACAAGGTGCCCACGAGGTAGGGGGGCGCGCCCAGTAGGGTAGGGCGCGCCCTCCACCCTCGTGGAGCCCTCGTGTCCTTTCCGGACTGCTGCTTATTTTTCTATTTTTCTAAATATTCCTAAACAGAGAAATATTACCTTAAAAACTGTTTTGGAGTCGGTTTACTTACCGTACCACATACATATTCCTTTTCGGAGTCTGGAATGTTCCGAAAAGTGTCCTTTATGTATTCCTCCGGGGTTACGGTTTCCATAACATTGGTTTCAACATTTATGGGATTACCTGAGATATAGTGTTTAATTCTTCGACCATTAACCACCTTCGGATTTGAGCCTTCGAAGTTGTTGATTTTTATGGCACCGGAATGGTAGTCCTCCTCGATAACGTAAGGACTTTCCCATTTAGAGATAAGTTTTCCCGCAAAAAATCTTAAAGGAGAGTTGTATAGCAATACATAATCACCTACATTAAACTCACGCTTTTGTATTCTTTTATCATGCCACCTTTTGACTTTCTCTTTAAATGACTTGGCATTTTCGTAGGCTTGGGTTCTCCATTCATCAAGTGAGCTAATATAAAATAACCTCTTCTCACCGGCAAGTTTAAAATCATAGTTAAGTTCTTTAATAGCCTAATAAGCCTTGTGTTCTAGTTCGGGAGGTAAGTGACATGCTTTTCCATAGACCATTTTATATGGAGACATACCCATAGGATTTTTATATGCAGTTCTATAGGCCCATAGTGCATCATCAAGTTTCTTGGACCAATTCTTTCTGGACCTATTAATAGTCTTTTGCAAAATTAATTTGAGTTCTCTATTGCTCAATTCTACTTGACCACTAGACTGAGGGTGATAAGGGGATGCAATTCTATGATTAACATCATATTTAGCAAGCATTTTACGGAAAGCACCATGAATAAAATGTGAACCACCATCAGTCATTAAATATCTAGGGACTCCAAACCTTGGAAAGATAACTTCTTTAAGCATTTTAATAGAAGTGTTATGATCAGCACTACTAGTTGGAATAGCTTCTACCCACTTAGTAGCGTAATCAACAGCAACTAAAATATGTGTATAACCATTAGAGGAAGGAAAAGGTCCCATATAGTCAAAGCCCCAAACATCAAATGGTTCAATAACAAGTGAACAATTCATAGGCATTTCTTGATGTCTACTAATATTACCAATTCTTTGACATTCATCACAAGATAAGACAAACTTACGGGCATCCTTGAAGAGAGTAGGCCAATAAAAACCAGATTGCAATACCTTATGTGCAGTTCTATATCCAGCATGGTGTCCTCCATAAGCTTCGGAGTGACACTTGCGTAGGATCTGTTCCTGTTCATGCTCAGGTACACAATGTCTAATAACACCATCTACTCCTTCTTTATAAAGATGTGGGTCATCCCAAAAGTAATGCCTCAAATCATAGAAGAACTTTTTCTTTTGCTGGTACGTGAAACTAGGTGGTATAAACTTAGCAACAATGTAATTAGCATAATCAGCATACCATGGAGCAGTATGAGAAGCATTTATGACATTTAATTGCTCATCAGGAAAGCTATCATCAATAGGTAGTGGGTCATCAAGCACATTTTCTAACCTAGACAAGATGTCTGCAACGGGGTTCTCGGCTCCTTTTCTATCAACAATATGCAAATCAAATTCTTGAAGCAATAGAACCCATCTAATAAGTCTAGGTTTAGCATCTTTCTTTTCCATAAGATATTTAATAGCAGCATGATCAGTGTGAATAGTTACTTTGGAATCAACAATATAAGGTCTAAACTTATCACAGGCAAATACAACTGCTAAGAATTCTTTTTCAGTAGTAGCATAATTTCTTTGAGCATTGTCTAGAGTTTTACTAGCATATTGAATAACATTTAGTTTCTTATCAATTCTTTGTCCTAGAACAGCACCTACAGCATAATCACTAGCATCGCACATAATTTCAAAGGGTAAATTCCAATCAGGTGGCTGAACAATAGGTGCAGAGATCAATGCTTTCTTAAGTATTTCAAATGCTTCTACATAATCATCATCAAAGACAAATGGTATATCATTTTGTAATAAATTAGTCAGAGGCCGAGAGATTTTTGAGAAGTCCTTAATGAACCTCCTATAAAAACCGGCATGACCAAGGAAACTTCTTATACCTTTGATGTCCTTGGGACATGGCATCTTTTCAATAGCATCAACCTTGGCTTTATCAACTTCAATACCTCTTTCAGAAACTTTATGCCCCAAGACAATACCTTCATTAACCATAAAGTGGCACTTTTCCCAATTCAGGACAAGATTAGTTTCTTCACATCTCTGCAAAACTCGATAAAGGTTGCTCAAGCAATCATCAAAAGAAGATCCATAGACGGAAAAGTCATCCATGAAAACCTCACAAATCTTTTCACAAAAGTCAGAGAATATAGCCATCATGCATCTTTGAAAGGTAGCAGGTGCATTACATAAACCAAAAGGCATACGTCTATAAGCAAAAGTACCAAAAGGGCATGTAAAAGTAGTCTTTGATTGATCTTTGACTGACACAGGTATTTGAGAGAAACCAGAATAACCATCTAGAAAGCAAAAATGTGTATGTTTGGATAATCTTTCTAGCATTTGATCGATAAAAGGTAAGGGGTAATGATCCTTTTTAGTAGCCTTATTTAATTTGTGGAAATCAATTACCATCCTATAACCAGTAATAATTCTTTAAGGAATAAATTCATCTTTGTCATTAGGAACAACAGTAATACCTCCCTTCTTAGGGACACAATGGACAGGGCTTACCCACTGACTATCAGCAACGTAGTAAATTATACCTGCCTCAAGGAGCTTTAGTATCTCCTTTCTTACCACTTCTTTCATTTTACGATTCAGTCGGCGTTGATGATCACGAACTGGTTTAGCATCTTCTTCCAAATTAATTTTATGTTGGCATAGAGTGGGACTAATGCCCTTAAGATCATCAAGAGTATACCCAATAGCAGCACTGTGCTTCTTCAGAATTTTCAATAATCTCTCTTCTTCATGTTCTGAAAGGTTAGCACTAATAATAATAGGATATATCTTTTTCTCATTAAGATAAGCATATTTAAGAGTATCCGGTAACGGTTTAAGCTCAAACACGGGACCCCCCTTGGGTGGAGGAGGATCTCCTAGGATTTCAACAGGTAAATTGTGTTTCAGAATAGGTTCCTGTTTAAAGAATACTTCATCTAATTCCCTTCTTTCATTCATAAACATATCATTTTCATGGTCTAGTAAATATTGTTCTAAAGGATCACTAGGAGGTACGGAAATAGAAGCAAGACCAATAATTTCATCTTTACTAGGTGATTCTTCTTCACGGTGTTGTCTACTGAATTTAGAAAAATTAAATTCATGAGTCATATCATCTAAACCGATAGTAACAACATCTCTTGTGCAATCTATAGTAGCATTAATAGTACTTAAGAAGGGTCTACCAAATATAATGGGACAGAAGCTATCTTGTGGGGAACCAAGAACAAGAAAATCAGCAGGATATTTAGTTTTCCCACACAAGATTTCAACATCTCTAACAATTCCCATTGGTGAAATAGTATCTCTATTAGCAAGTTTAATTGTGACATCAATATCTTCTAACTCTACAGGTGCAATGTCATGCATAATTTCTTTGTATAAGTCAATAGGTATTGCACTAGCACTAGCACCCATATCAGATAAGCCATGATAACAATGATCTCCTATTTTAACAGAAATAACAGGCATACCTACCACATGTCTAGGTTTATCTGTATCACAGGGTTTAGCAATTCTAGCAGTTTCATCACAGAAATAAATAACATGCCCATCAATATTATTAGACAAGAGATCTTTAACGATAGCAATATTAGGCTCAATTTTAACTTGCTCAGGAGGTGTATATGTTTTAATATTGCTTTTACGAACCACGGTTGAAGCTTTAGCATGAACCTTTATCCTAACAGGGAAAGGTGGTTTCTCAACATAAGAAGTAGGAACAATAGGATCATTATAAGTAATTGTCTTTTCTTCAACTTTAATAGGTGCAGCTACTTTTACTTCTATGGGAGGATGGTATTTAAACCACTTCTCCTTGGGGAGATCAACATAAGCAGCAAAAGATTCACAAAAAGAAGCTACTATCTCACAGTCAAGTCTATATTTAGTGCTAAATTTACGGAAAATATCGGTATCCATAAAAGATTTAACACCATCAAAACTAGGTGCCATACCTGACTCCTTACCATTTTCGAGGTCTTAATCTTCGGAGTTGCGTTTAATTCTATCTAATAAATCCCATTTGAATTCAATAGTCTTCATCATAAAAGAGCCAGCACAAGAAGTATCAAGCATGGTGTGATTGTTATCAGAAAGCCGAGCATAAATTTTTTGAATAATCATTTCTCTTGAGAGCTCATGATTGGGGCATGAATATAACATTGATTTAAGCCTCCCCCAATCTTGAGCGATGCTTTCTCCTTCACGAGGCCAAAAATTATAAATATAATTGCGGTCACAATGAACAAGATGCATAGGATAAAACTTTTGATGAAATTTCAATTTCAATCGTTTGTAATTCCAAGACTCCATATCATCACATAGCATGTACCATGTCGATGCATCTCCCCTCAAAGATAAAGGGAAGACATTCTTCTTAACAACATCTCCGGGTACACCTGCAAGCTTAAATAATCCACAAACTTCATCCACATATATTAGATGCTCATCAGGATGTTTTGTTCCATCTCCCAAAAAAGGATTAGCTAGCAGTTTTTCTACCATACCCAAAGGAATTTCAAAGCAAGCATTTTCATTTTCAGTAGGTTCAGTACGTTGAGGAGCAACTCTTTGCTCTACTGATCGGGGTGAAGATACCCCGAACAAGCCCCTCAGAGGATTACTTTCCATAGTAACAAGTGACAGTAAATTTCAGCACACTATATAAATTTTTCCTTACCAAATTCCACCTACCAAAGGCGCTTCACTCCCCAGCAACGGCGCCAGAAAAGAGTCTTGATGACCCACAAGTATAGGGGATCTACCGTAGTCCTTTAGATAAGTAAGAGTGTCGAACCCAACAAGGAGCAGAAGGAAATGATAACCGGTTTCCAGCAAGGTATTCTCTGCAAGTACTGAAATAAGTGGTAACATATAGTTTTGTGATAAGATAATTTGTAACAAGCAACAAGTAACAAAAGTAAATAAGGTGCAGCAAGGTGGCCCAATACTTTTTGTAGCAAAGGACAAGCCTGGACAAACTCTTATATAATGTAAAGCGCTCCCGAGGACACATGGGAATATCGTCAAGCTAGTTTTCATTACGCTCATATGATTCGCGTTCGGTACTTTGATAATTTGGTATGTGGGTGGACCGGTGCTTGGGTGCTGCCCTTACTTGGACAAGCATCCCACTTATGATTAACCTCTATTGCAAGCATCTGCAAATACAACAAAAGTATTAAGGTAAACCTAACCATAGCATGAAACATATGGATCCAAATCAGCCCCTTACGAAGCAACGCATAAACTAGGGTTTAAGCTTCTGTCACTCTAGCAACCCATCATCTACTTATTACTTCCCAATGCGTTCCTCTAGGCCCAAACAATGGTGAAGTATCATGTAGTCGACGTTCACATAACACCACTAGAGGAGATACAACATACATCTCATCAAAATATCGAACGAATACTAAATTCACATGACAACTAATAGCAAGACTTCTCCCATGTCCTTAGGAACAAAAGTTACTACTCACAAAGCATAAACATGTTCATAATCAGAGGGGTATTAATGTGCATATAGGATCTGAACATATGATCTTCCACCAATTAAACCAACTAGCATCAACTACAAGAAGTAATTAACACTACTAGCAACCAACTAGCACCAATCCTGGACTTGGAGATAAGAATTGGATACAAGAGATGAACTAGGGTTTTGAGATGAGATGGTGTTGATGAAGATGTTGATGGAAATTGCCCTCTCCCAATGAGAGGAGCGTTGGTGATGACGATGGCGATGATTTCCCCCTCCATGAGGGAAGTTTCCCCAGCAGAACAGCCCCGCCAGAACCCTAGATTGGTTCCGCCAAGGTTTCGCCTCGTGGCGGCGGAGTTTCGTTCGAGAAGATGGCTTATGATTTTTTTCCCATCGAAAGAGTCCATATAGCAGAAGATGGTCACCGGAGGGCCACCAGGGGGCCCACGAGGTAGGGGGCATGCCCAGGGGGGTAGGGCGCGCCCCCCACCCTCGTGGGTAGGGTGTGCCCCCCCTGGTGAAGTTCATGAGCTCAATATTTTATATATTTGGGAAACATCATCCGTGAAGTTTTAGGACTTTTGGAGCTCTGCAGAATAGGTCTCTAATATTTGCTCCTTTTCCAGCCAGAATCCCAGCTACCGGCATTCTCCCTCTTTATGTAAACCTTGTAAAATAAGAGAGAATAGGCATAAGTATTGTGACATAATGTGTAATAACAGCCCATAATGCAATAAATATTGATATAAAAGCATGATGCAAAATGGACGTATCAAGTTATCAGCAACTGGCAGGAGCCATATGGTTGTCGCTTTATTGTATGCAATGCAATCGCCCTGTAATTGCTTTACTTTATCACTAAGCGGTAGCGATAGTCGTAGAAGCAATAGTTGGCGAGACGACAACGATGCTACGATGGAGATCAAGGTGTCGCACCGGTGACGATGGTGATCATGACGGTGCTCCGGAGATAGAGATCACAAGCACAAGATGATGATGGCCATATCATATCACTTATATTGATTGCATGTGATGTTTATCTTTTATGCATCTTATTTTGCTTTGATTGACAGTAGCATTATAAGATGATCTCTCACTAAATTTCAAGATAAAAGTGTTCTACCTGAGTATGCACCGTTGCCAAAGTTTGTCATGCCCAGACACCACGTGATGATCGGGTGTGATAAGCTCTACGTCCATCTACAATGGGTGCAAGCCAGTTTTGCACACGCAGAATATTCAGGTTAAACTTGACGAGCCTAGCATATGCAGATATGGCCTCGGAACACTGAGACCGAATGGTCGAGCGTGAATCATATAGTAGATATGATCAACATAATGATGTTCACCATTGAAAACTACTCCATTTCACGTGATGATCGGTTATGGTTTAGTTGATTTGGATCACGTGATCACTTAGATGATTAGAGAGATGTCTATCTAAGTGGGAGTTCTTAAGTAATATGATTAATTGAACTTAAATTTATCATGAACTTAGTACCTGATAGTATTTTTGCATGTCTATGTTTGTTGCAGATAGATGGCTCATGCTGTTGTTCCATTGAATTTTAATGCGTTCCTTGAGAAAGCAAAGTTGAAAGATGATGGTAGCAATTACACGGACTGGGTCCGTAACTTGAGGATTATCCTCATTACTGCACAGAAGAATTACATCCTGGAAGCACCGCTAAGTGCCAAACCTGCTGCAGGAGCAACACCAGATGTTATGAACACCTGGCAGAGCAAAGCTGATGACTACTCGATAGTTCAGTGTGCCATGCTTTACGGCTTAGAACCGGGACTTCACCGACGTTTTGAACGTCATGAAGCATATGAGATGTTCCAGGAGTTGAAGTTAATATTTCAAGCAAATGCCCGGATTGAGAGATATGAAGTCTCCAATAAGTTCTATAGCTGCAAGATGGACGAGAATAGTTCTGTCAGTGAGCATATACTCAAAATGTCTGGGTATCATAATCACTTGACTCAACTGGGAGTTAATCTTCCTGTTGATAGCGTCATTGACAGAGTTCTTCAATCATTGCCACCAAGCTACAAGAGCTTCGTGATGAACTATAATATGCAAGGGATGAATAAGACAATTCCCGAGCTCTTCGCAATGCTAAAGGCTGCGGAGGTAGAAATCAAAAAGGAGCATCAAGTGTTGATGGTCAATAAGACCGCCAGTTTCAAGAAAAGGGGCAAAGGGAAGAAGAAGGGGAACTTCAAGAAGAACAACAAGCAAGTTGCTGCTCGAGAGAAGAAACCCAAGTCTGGACCTAAGCCTGAGACTGAGTGCTTCTACTGCAAACAGACTGGTCACTGGAAGCGGAACTGCCCCAAGTATTTGGCGGATAAGAAGGATGGCAAGGTGAACAAAGGTATATGTGATATACATGTTATTGATGTGTACCTTACCAGAGCCCGCATTAACACCTGAGTATTTTATACTGGTTATGTTGCTAATATTTGCAAATCGAAACAGGGACTACGGATTAAGCGAACACTGGCTAAGGACGAGGTGATGATGCGCGTGGAAAATGGTTCCAAAGTCGATGTGATCGCCGTCAGCATGCTACCTCTACATCTACCTTCGGGATTAATTTTAGACCTAAATAATTGTTATTTGGTGCCAACATTGAGCATGAACATTATATCTGGATCTTGTTTAATGCGAGATGGTTATTCATTTAAATCTGAGAATAATGGTTGTTCTTTTTATATGAGTAATATCTTTTATGGTCATGCACCCTTAAAGAGTGGTCTATTTTTGGTGAATCTCGATAGTAGTGATACACATATTCATAATGTTGAAGCCAAAAGATGCAGAGTTGATAATGATAGTGCAACTTATTTGTGGCACTGCCGTTTGGGTCATATTGGTATAAAGTGCATGAAGAAACTCCATACTGATGGACTTTTGGAATCACTTGATTATGAATCACTTGGTACTTGCAAACCATACCTCATGGGCAAGATGACTAAAACGCCGTTCTCCGAAACTATGGAGCGAACAACTGATTTGTTGGAGATCATACATACTGATGTATGTGGTCCAATGAATATTGAGGCTCGCACCGGGTATCGTTATTTTCTCACCTTCACAAATGATTTAAGCAGATATGGGTATATCTACTTAATGAAACATAAGTCTGAAACATTTGAAAAGTTCAAAGAATTTCAAAGTGAAGTTGAAAATCATCGGAACAAGAAAATAAAGTTTGTACGATCTGATCGTGGAGGAGAATATTTGAGTTACGAGTTTGGTCTACATTTGAAACAATGCGGAATAGTTTTGCAACTCACGCCACCCGGAACACCACAGTGTAATGGTGTGTCCGAACGTTGTAATCGTACTTTACTAGATATGGTGCGATCTATGATGTCTCTTACTGATTTACCGCTATCATTTTGGGGTTATGCTTTAGAGACGGCCGCATTCACGTTAAATAGGGCATCATCAAAATCCGTTGAGACGACACCTTATGAGCTATGGTTTGGCAAGAAACCAAAGTTGTCATTTCTTAAAGTTTGGGGCTGCGATGCTTATGTGAAAAAGCTTCAACCTGATAAGCTTGAACCCAAATCGGAGAAATGTGTCTTCATAGGATACCCAAAAGAAACAGTTGGGTATACCTTCTATCACAGATCCGAGGGCAAGACATTCATTGCTAAGAATGGATCCTTTCTAGAGAAGGAGTTTCTCTCGAAAGAAGTGAGTGGGAGGAAAGTAGAACTTGATGAGGTAATAGTACCCGCTCCCTTATTGGAAAGTAGTTCATCACAGAAACCGATTCTTGTGACGTCTACACCAATTAGTGAGGAAGTTAATGATGATGATCATGAAACTTCAGATCAAGTTGTTACTGAATCTCGTAGGTCAACCAGAGTAAGATCCACACTAGAGTGGTACGGTAATCCTGTTCTGGAGGTTATGTTGCTAGACCATGACGAACCTACGAACTATGAAGAAGCGATGGTGAGCCCAAATTCCGTGAAATGGCTTGAGGCCATGAAATCTGAGATGGGATCCATGTATGAGAACAAAGTGTGGACTTTGGTTGACTTGCCCAATGATCAGCAAGCCATCGAGAATAAATGGATCTTCAAGAAGAAGACTGATGCTGATGGTAATGTTACCGTCTATAAAGCTCGACTTGTTGCAAAAGGTTTTCGACAAGTTCAAGGGATTGACTACGATGAGACCTTCTCAACCATAGCGATGCTTAAGTCTGTCTGAATCATGTTAGCAATTGCCGCATTTTATGATTATGAAATTTGGCAAATGGATGTCAAAGCTGCATTCCTGAATGGATTTCTGGAAGAAGAGTTGTATATGATGCAACCGAAAGGTTTTGTCGATCCAAAGGGAGCTAACAAAGTATGCAAGCTCCAGCAATCCATTTATGGACTGGTGCAAGCCTCTCGAAGTTGGAATAAACGTTTTGATAGTGTGATCAAAGCATATGGTTTTATACAGACTTTTGGAGAAGCCTGTATTTGCAAGAAAGTGAGTGGGATCTCTGTAGCATTTCTGATATTATATGTGGATGACATATTGTTGATTGGAAATGATATAGAATTTCTGGATAGCATAAAAGGATATTTGAATAAGAGTTTTTCAATGAAAGACCTCGGTGAAGCTTGTTAAGGCATATCTCTCTCGATGTAGTTTTGGTGATTGATGACAACATGTTTGCGGACTAATCGTGTGCTTTGTGCATTTTAGAGGTTCATCCTTTGGCACGAGACGATTTCTTTCCCCTCGGAGTGTTATTCAAGACGGTGTAGCTCTTTCGTTTCTTGTTTGGTGGACTAGTTTCGTAGGAGTCACCGTTCTGTCAAGAGGGGGTCTGCTTCGGTAAGGCTTGGATGGAATCAACACGTACACATCCTTTCCTCACCCTCTGAGCCGTTCTGCTTCAATGGAGTACTCTTTCCCCTTTCAGTGTGCTGTTTTGGGTCCACGCGGTAGTACCGTGGTACCCAACGGTAGTACTGCTTGTGGGTCTCAGCCGCATTACCACTGCGGTACCGGGCCCCTACCGCGTCGACTTGAGGGGGTCGCCTCTCGTGTCGGGTTGTGCGACACTTGCAGCGGCAGTAGAAGCGATAGTACCGCTCGAGAGCGGTAGTACCGCCCTACCATTGCGGTGGTATCGCACCGGGCTGAGTTCCTGCACCGCACGGTAGTACCGTGAGGAGGAGCAGCAGTACCGCTGGGTCCAGCGGTAGTACCGCTGACCCCTGCGGTAGTACCGCCCTCTGTGGGGCTGTTTTGGGGACAACGGTTGGATGGGTTCCCCTTGTATAAAAGGGGGTCCTCTTCTTCGTTGACTTACCTCTTCCCCCAAAAGCTCCATTAATGCTCCAAGCTCCATTTTCACCCGATCTCTCTCCCTAGCCAATCAAACTTGTTGATTTGCTCGGGATTGGTTGAGAAGGCCCCGATCTACACTTCCACCAAGAGAAATTTGATTCCCCCACTAATCCCTAGCGGATCTTGTTACTCTTGGGTGTTTGAGCACCCTAGACAGTTGAGGTCACCATGGAGCCATTGTCCATTGTGGTGAAGTTTCGTGGTGTTGTTGGGAGCCTCCGATTAAGTTCTGGAGATTGCCCCAACCTTGTTTGGAAAGGTCCGGTCGCAGCCTCCTGATACGTCCATTTTGCATCATGCTTTTATATCAATATTTATCGCATTATGGACTCTTATTTCACTTTATGTCACAATACTTATGGCTATTCTCTCTTATTTTACAAGGTTTATATAAGGAGGAAGAATGCCGGCAGCTGGAATTCTGGTCTGGAAAAGGAGCAAATATTAGAGACCTATTCTGTGCAACTCCAAAAGTCCTGAAACTCAAGGAAACGTATTAAAAGAAATAAAGAAAAATCCACGCCAAAGATGAAGGCCAGGGGGCCCACACCCTGCTCACGAGGGTGGGGGCGCCCCCCTAGGGCGCGCCCCCCTACCTCGTGGGCTCCCTGGTGGCTCTCCGACGCCCATCTTCTCCTATATGAGGTCTTTCGATGAGAAAAAAATAAGGAGGAACTTTTCGGGATGAGACTCCGCCGCCACAAGGCGGAACCTTGGCGGATCCAATCTAGAGCTCTGGCAGAGCTGTTCTGCCGAGGAAACTTCCCTCCGGGAGGGGGAAATCATCACCATCGTCATCACCAACGCTCCTGTCATCGGGAGAGGGCAATCTCCATCAACATCTTCACCAGCACCATCTCATCTCCAAACCCTAGTTCATCTCTTGTATCCAATTCTTATCTCAAAGTCCGGGATTGGTGCTAGTAGGTTGCTAGTAGTGTTGATTACTCCTTGTAGTTGATGCTAGTTGGTTTATTTGGTGGAAGATCATATGTTCAGATCCTATATGCATATTATTACCCCTCTGATTATGAACATGAATATGCTTTGTGAGTAATTACGTTCGTTCCTGAGGACAAGGGAGAAGTCTTTCTATGAGTAGTCATGTGAATTTGGTATTCGTTTGATATTTTGATAAGATGTATGTTGTCTAGCCTCTAGTGGTGTTATGTGAACGTCGACTACATAACACTTCACCATTATTTGGGCCTAGAGGAAGGCATTGGGAAGTAATAAATAGATGATGGGTTGCTAGAGTGACAGAAGCTTAAACCCTAGTTTATGCGTTGCTTCGTAAGGGGCTGATTTGGATCCATATGTTTCATGATATGGTTAGGTTTAACTTAATACTTTTGTTGTAGTTGCGGATGCTTGCAATAGAGGTTAATCATAAGTGGGATGCTTGTTCAAGTAAGAACAACACACAAGCACCGGTCCACCCACATATCAAATTATCAAAGTATCGAACGCGAATCATATGAACGTGATGAAAACTAGCTTGATGATATTCCCATGTGTCCTCGGGAGCGCTTTTCCTATTATAAGAGTGTGTTCCGGCTTGTCCTTTGCTACAAAAGGATTGGGCCACCTTGCTGCACTTTATTTAATTTTGTTACTTGTTGCTCGTTACAACCTATCTTATCACAAAACTCTCCGTTACCACTTATTTCAGTACTTGCAGAGAATACCTTGCTGAAAACCGCTTATCATTTCCTTCCGCTCCTCGTTGGGTTCGACACTCTTACTTATCGAAAGGACTACGATAGATCCCCTATACTTGTGGGTCATCAAGACTCTTTTCTGGCACCGTTGCCGGGGAGTGTAGCGCTTTTGGTAGGTGGAATTTGGTAAGGAAAAATTTATATAGTGTGCTAAAATTGACTATCACTTGTCACTATGGAAAGTAATTCTCTGAGGGGCTTGTTCGGGGTATCTTCACCCTTTCCAGTAGACCAAAGAGTTGCTCCTAAACCTACTGAACCTATTGAAAATGAAATTCCTTATGAGTATCCTTCGGTATGATAGAAAAATTGCTACCTAACCCTTTTACAGGAGATGGAACAAAGCATCCTGATGAGCACTTAATATATGTGGATGAAGTTTGTGGATTATTTAAGCTTGCAGGTATACCCGATGATGTTGCTAAGAAGAAGGTCTTCCCTTTATCTTTGAAGGGAGACGCATTGATATGGTATAGGCTATGTGATGATATGAGATCATGGGACTATAAAAGATTGAAGCTGGAATTTCATCAAAAGTATTACCCTATGCATCTTGTTCATCATGATCGCAATTATATATATAATTTCTAGCCTCGTGAAGGAGAAAGCATCGCTCAAGCTTGGGGGAGGCTTAAATCAATGTTATATTCATGCCCCAATCATGAGCTCCCAAGAGAAATAATTATGCAAAGTTTTTATGCTTGGCTTTCTGAAAACAATCGCACCATGCTCGATACTTCTTGTGCTGGCTCTTTTATGATGAAGACTATTGAATTCAGATGGAATTTATTGGATAGAATTAAACGCAACTCTGAAGATTGGGACCTCGACGAAGGTAAGGAGTCAGGTATGACACCTAAGTTTGATTGTGTTAAATCTTTTATGGATACCGATATTTTCCGTAAGTTTAGCACTAAATATGGACTTGACTCTGAGATAGTAGCTTCTTTCTGTGAATCTTTTGCTACTTATGTTGATCTCCCTAAGGATAAGTGGTTTAAATATCATCCTCCCATAGAAGTAAAAGTAGCTGCACCTATTAAAGTTGAAGAAAAGACTGTCACTTATAATGATCCTATTGTTCCTACTTCTTATATTGAGGAACCACCTTTCCCTGTTAGAATAATGGATCATGCTAAAGCTTCAACTGTTGTTCGTAAAAGCAATATTAGAACTTATAATCCTCCTGAGAAAGTTAAAGTAGAACCTAATATTGCTATTGTTAAAGATCTCTTGTCTGATAATATTGATGGGCATGTTATTCAGTTCGAAGGTGAAACTGCTAGAATTGCTAAACCTTGTGATAAAGATAAACATAGACCTGTGGTAGGCGTGCCTGTTATTTCTGTTAAAATAGGAGATCATTGTTATCATGGCTTATGTGATATGGGTGCTAGTGCTAGTGTTATACCTTATGACTTGTATAAAGAAATCAAACATGAAATTGCACCTGCTGAGTTAGAAGATATTGATGTCACAATTAAACTTGCCAATAGAGATACTATTTCAGCGATGGGAATTGTTAGAGATGTTGAAGTCTTGTGTGGGAAAACTAAATATCCTGCTGATTTTCTTGTTCTAACTTCTCCGCAAGATAGCTTTTGTCCCATTATATTTGGTAGACCCTTCTTAAATACCGTCAATGCTACCATAGACTGCACTAAGAATGTTGTTACTGTTGGCTTGGATGATATGGTTCATGAGTTTAATTTCTCTAAATTTAGTAAACAACATCATGAGGAAGAATTACCTAGTAAGGATAAAATTATTGGATTTGCTTCTATTGCCGTACCTCCTAGTGATCCTTTCGAACACTATTTGCTAGACCATGAAAATGATATGTTCATGAACGAAAGAAGGGAAATAGATGAAGTATTCTTTAAACAGGGACCTATTCTGCATCACAACTTGCCTGTTGGAATCTTAGGGGATCCTCCTCCACCCAAGGGTGATCCCGTGTTTGAGCTTAAACCTTTGCCAGATAATCTTAAATATGCTTATCTTGATGAAAAGAAGATATATCTTGTTATTATTAGTGCTAACCTTTCAGAGCATGAAGAAGAAAGATTATTGAAAACTCTAAAGAAGCACCGTGCTTCTATTGGATATACTCTTGATGATCTTAAGGGCATTAGTCCCACTCTATGTCAACATAAAATAAATTTGGAGGCAGATGCCAAACCAGTTCGTGATCCTCGACGACGTCTGAATCCTAAAATGAAAGAAGTGGTAAGAAAAGAAATACTAAAGGTTCTGGAGGCAGGTATAATCTATCTCGTTGTTGATAGTGAGTGGGTAAGTCATGTCCATTGTGTCCCTAAGAAGGGAGGTATTACTATTGTTCCTAATGATAAAGATGAATTGATTCCACAAAGAATTATCATAGGTTATAGGATGGTAATTGATTTCCACAAATTAAATAAAGCTACTAAGAAAGATCATTACCCCTTACCTTTTATTGATCAAATGCTAGAAAGATTATGCAAACATACACACTATTGCTTTCTAGATGGTTATTCTGGTTTCTCTCAAATACCTGTGTCAGCTAGAGATCAATCAAAGACTACTTTTACATGCCCTTTTGGTACTTTTGCTTATAGACGTATGCCTTTTGGTTTATGTAATGCACCTGCTACCTTTCAAAGATGCATGATGGCTATATTCTCTGACTTTTTTGAAAAGATTTGTGAGGTTTTCATGGACGAATTTTCCGTCTATGGTTCCTCTTTTGATGATTGCTTGAGCAATCTTGATCAAGTTTTGCAGAGATGTGAAGAAACTAATCTTGTCTTGAATTGGGAAAAGTGCCACTTTATGGTTAATGAAGGTATTGTCTTGGGGCACAAAGTTTCTGAAAGAGGTATTGAAGTTGATAAAGCCAAGGTTGATGCTATTGAAAAGATGCCATGCCCCAAGGACATCAAAGGTATAAGAAGTTTCCTTGGTCACGCCAGATTTTACAGGAGGTTCATTAAGGACTTCTCAAAAATTTCTCGGCCTCTGACTAATTTATTGCAAAAAGATATACCATTTGTCTTTGATGATGATTGTGTAGAAGCATTTGAAATACTTAAGAAAGCATTAGTCACTGCACCTGTTGTTCAGCCACCTGATGGGAATTTACCCTTTGAAATTACGTGTGATGCTAGTGATTATGCTGTAGGTGATGTTCTAGGGAAAAGAGTTGATAAGAAACTAAATGTTATTCATTATGCTAGTAAGACTCTAGACAATGCTCAAAGAAATTATACTACTACTGAAAAAGAGCTTTTAGCAGTTGTATTTGCTTGTGATAAGTTCAGATCTTATATTGTTGATTCTAAAGTAACTATTCAAACATATCATGCTGCTATTAAATATCTTATGGAAAAGAAAGATGCTAAACCTAGACTTATTAGATGAGTTCTCTTGCTACAAGAACTTGATTTGCATATTGTTGATAGAAAGGGAGCTGAGAACCCTGTTGCAGACAACCTGTCTAGGTTAGAAAATATTCTTGATGACCCACTACCTATTAATGAGAACTTTCCTGATGAACAATTAAATGTTATAAGTACTTCTCGTAGTACTCCATGGTATGCTGATTATGCTAATTATATTGTTGCTAAATTTATACCACCTAGCTTCACATACCAACAAAAGAAAAAGTTTTTCTATGATTTAAGACATTACTTTTGGGATGACCCACATCTTTATAAAGAAGGAGTAGATGTTGCTATTAGACGTTGTGTACCCGAGCATGAACAGGAACATATCCTACGCAAGTGTCATTCCGAGTCTTATGGAGGACACCACGCTGGAGATAGAACTGCACATAAGGTATTGCAATCTGGTTTTTATTGGACTACTCTATTCAAGGATGCCCGTAAGTTTGTCTTGTCTTGTGATGAATGTCAAAGAATTGGTAATATTAGTAGACGTCAAGAAATGCCTATGAAGTATTCTCTTGTTATTGAACCATTTGATGTTTGGGGCTTTGATTATATGGGACCTTTTCCTGCCTCTAATGGATACACACATATTCTAGTTGCTGTTGATTACGTTACTAAGTGGGTGGAAGCTATTCCAACTAGTAGTTCTGATCATAACACTTCTATTAAAATGCTTAAGGAAGTTATTTTCCCGAGGTTTGGAGTCCCTAGATATTTAATGACTGATGGTGGTTCACACTTTATTCATGGTGCCTTCCGTAAAATGCTTGCTAAATATGATGTTAATCATAGAATTGCATCTCCTTATCACCCACAGTCTAGTGGTCAAGTAGAGTTGAGCTATAGCGAGCTCAAATTAATTTTACAAAAGACTGTTAATAGGTCTAGAAGGAATTGGTCTAAGAAACTTGATGATGCGTTATGGGCTTATAGAACTGCATACAAAAATTCTATGGGTATGTCTCCGTATAAAATGGTTTATGGAAAAGCATGTCACTTACCTCTCGAACTAGAACATAAGGCATATTGGGCTATTAAAGAGCTTAACTATGATTTTAAACTTGTCGGTGAGAAGAGGTTATTTGATATTAGCTCACTTGATGAATGGAGAACCCAAGCTTATGAAAATGCCAAGTTGTTTAAAGAAAAAGTTAAAATATGGCATGACAAAAGGATACAAAAGCGTGAGTTTAATGTAGGTGATTATGTATTGCTATACAACTCTCGTTTAAGATTTTTTGCAGGAAAACTTCTCTCTAAATGGGAAGCCCCTATGTTACTGAGGAGGTCTATCGTTCCGGTGCCATAAAAATCAGCAACTTCGAGGGCACAAATCCGAAGGTGGTAAATGGTCAAAGAATTAAACATTATATCTCAGGTAATCCCATAAATGTTGAAACCAATATTATTGAAACCGTAACACCGGAAGAATACATAAGGGACACTTTCCGGAACGTTTAAGACTCCGAAAAGGAATAGGTATGTGGTACGGTAAGTAAACCGACTCCAAAACAATTTTTAAGGCAATATTTCTCCGTTTTGGAATATTTAGAAAAATAGAAAAATAAGTAGCAGTCCGGGAAGGACACGAGGGCCCCACGAGGGTGGTGGGCGCGCCCTACCCCCCTGGGCGCGCCCCCTACCTCGTGAGCACCTCGTGTGCCTTGCGGACTCCGTTTTCTTGCACGATACGTATTTTGGTCGGTAAAAATTCATTATATATTCTCCCGAAGGTTTTGACTCCCGTATCACGCAAAAATCTCCTGTCTTTGTTTCGAGCTATTTTTCTGCAGATCTAGATTATCATGACGTCCCCAAGTGCTTCCAAGGACAAGTTCTTGGAGAAGGTCATCAACCCTTACCTCGCGGAGGTGCTGCGACACCCTGAAACCATTGAGATGCGTGATGGGTTGTTGCACATCCGCGATGTTGAGGGACCAAAGGGAACCGGAAGCGTGGAGACGAGGCTCGAAGCAATGCAGCAACAAATTTTCATGTGCCAGGGGATGGTGGAGCGTGGAATTAACGCTAGCCACACGATGCTCGCGGAGTTCACTAACAACTACAAGCCGGATGCCAAGAACACCGAGGAGGCCATCTTCAAGCTATATGAGAAGATCGAGCACCTCCAAGCCCAAATCTATGACCTGCAAAACCAAAACTGTGAGTATGAATATAGATTCAAAAGAATCAGTTTGGCTGCAGATTCAAGGATTCCGGAGACTCGATCATCCTTCTATGATGGTGAACCTATGCCTTGGAAGATGGATGACAAGCCCGCATCATCAACAACACCACCACCTTCTTCATCGACAAAGGAGATATAATCACATGGGTATGGGCACTCCCCTTGACAACTGCCAAGCTTGGAGGAGGTGCCCCGGTATCGTATCACAATCACAACTACTATCTTTACCGTTTTTCTTAGTTCAATCCTATTAGTATTATCTTGATCTAGTAGAATAAAGTTTATGGCATGCTCTAGTTTTGAGTTTTGCTTTATGATCTCTCTATGTAATCGAGTCCGTGAGCTATATATAATAAAGATTAGTGTTGAGTTAAGGGCTTGATTATTTTCCCATGATCTTGGGTGAATAAAAGAAAGAGAAAAAGAATAAAAAGAAACAAAAAGTTCATATTGATCTTATTGAGAGTAATGACTTCACATAGAAAGAGTATGATGATTAAAAGTTGTTGGGAGTTGGCAAACAAAGCTTTGGTCATTGTTGCAATTAATAGGAAGTAATAAAGAAAGAGAGGTTTTCACATATAGATATATTATCATTGACATCTTTTATGATTGGGAGCACTCATTAAAATATGACATGCTAAAGAGTTGATGTTGGACAAGGAAGACAACGTAATGAGTTATGTATTTCTTATATCCGAGATAAAGTATGTTGTCATGGATCCTCTAACTTGTTGAGCTTGCCTTTCCCCCTCATGCTAGCCAAATTCTCAGCACCAAGTAGAAATACTACGTGTGCTTCCAAATACCCTTAAACCAGTTTTGCCATGAGAGTCCACCATATCTACCTATGGATTGAGTAAGATCCTTCAAGTAAGTTGTCATCGGTGCAAATCAATAAAAATTGCTCTAAATATGTATGATTGATTGGTGTGGGAGAAATAAGCTTTATACGACCTTGTGATGTGGAAGTAATAAAAGCGACAGACTGCATTATAAAGGTTCATATCACAAGGGGCAATATAAAGTGACGTTCTTTCACATTGAGATTTTATATATCCGACCATAAAAGCGCATGTCAACCTCTGCTTCCCTCTGCGAAGGACATATCCTTTATTATTATCTTCTACCTTATGCAAGAGTCATGGTGATCTTCACCTTTTATTTTTCATTTTATCCTTTGGCAAGCTCAACATGTTGGAAAGAACATGATATATATAGGGTGGGTCTATTCTAATAACACCCCTTAAGAGTCTTATTCTGATAACACTAGCTTATTCTGCTAACACCATTGACACTGCGCCACCGCCCGACCCGAACCGCACGTAGACAGTAAAAATAAACACCCACCCACCCATCACACTCCTCCTCTTCCCCATCCCCCGCCTACCCACCACCGCACACCACCGCCGAGCGCGCCGTCAAACCACCTGTCGCCGCGCTGCCCGGCCACTGCCTCCCAGCGCGCCGCCCGGCAACCGCCTCCCACCACGCCGCCCCACCAACCTCCTCCTGCCCTGCCAACTCCTCACCTTGTTCCACACCCCCCTCTCTAAGCCCGATCCAAAATTGGGATCGAGCCCCGCTCCAACTACCGACCCGTGGATCCACCTCCTCCCCAAGATCTGGGCACTCCAGCGCCCTAGTACGGCTTCGCCTCAACCACCCCCCACGACGGCGACAAGCATAGGGCCGAGGTTCTGGCCTCGCCGCGCCACAACAGCACCAACCTAGGCCGCACTCGCGCCCCGCCCACCCCCATCCTCCTTCTGCAAATGCCGCCGCTAGAGCACCACTCCTAGGCCGCTGCCGCACCGCCCCTTCCCGTGCGGCCAGGGCTCCCCCGATCCACCTTCCTCTCCACGCGCGGCCAGGGCTCCCCATGGCAGTGCGCCGCCGCACCCTCCCCATTGCATCCACTTCGGTCCCAGCCCGACCACCACCGGATCCGCCCTTTCCCGGCCCTACCTCCGCTGGATCTACCCCACCCGATGGCCTTTGACAATGGCAGCACCGTCAGGGTCCCGTGTCGTTCTCTCCCTCTCCAGCGAGTTGTCCTGCTCGAGGACAAACGATGCTGACGGTGGTAGCCAGCATGACTGCTCCTTCGGCAGGCACGGGAACAGCCACAAAGGACACCGGCTTGGGGCAGCAGGGTCGGGAGCACAACCACCGCATGCAATTTGGTCTTGTTAGTTTTTTTTAGTTTGTAGTATTACAGTGCGGTTTTCTTCATGGAGACGTCCAGTGGTTTGTAGTCTTGAAGTGCAGTTTTCTTCTAGGAAACGTCCAGTGCTTGTTTTGGTGTGCGATGGGAGTATACACATCTACATGTATGATTTCGTTGCAGTTTCCTGGTGGTGCGCTTGTAGTCCGGTGCACCCGCACAGGAAGTGCTTCTGGTTCAGTCTGCGGAAAACCGTTGATGCAGTACACTTGTCTTGTCTCAGCAGCCATGATGCATTCATAAAAAAGTGAAAGAAAAAAGGAAGAATAATAGGGGTGGTTCATTTTTTCAAGCATATTTTCGAGGAAAAAATTATTTGTTAAAAAGATTAATGCATGTTCTCTTTGAGGCAGTGCACTTCTCTCAAGAAAAAGTAAAAAAGAAAGTTATCACAAATTCGCTCTAAGAAAATGCAGTCACAATAATACTCCTTCGAGGTTCACAGAAACAAAAACGTCTTAAAGAAGCTCACTTCTCATTACATGTAGTTCACTCGGTCAGTCCTTGTGGTCCATTCGTCTTGTCTACGCGTGTAAAAAATATTAAGTTTGAAAAAAACTCACGGTGTTCATTATTGGGAGTGTCATGTTCCATTTACGGTAATCTCGAGGTTCACTTTTCATAGTATTGTGGTTCACCAACGCTCGTCATGAAGTGCACTCCATCTCGTTTGGGAAAATTTGGTAGTCTCGAGGTTCACTTTTCGCAGTATTGCGGTTCGCCAACGCTCGACATGAAGTGCACTCCACCTCGTTTGCGAAAATTTACGTCTCGCAATTTTTTTTACGTCCCACGAAAAAGAAATCATGCAGTGCACTTGTCTGTCCAATGAAGTGCGTTTTTAGTCTAAATAAGTGTGTTTTTCTGTCTGATGCAGTACGGCTCATTTACGGTAGTCTCGAGGTGCACTTTTCATAGTATTGTGGTTCACCAACACTCGACATGAAATGCACCTCACCTCGTTTAGGAAAATTTACCTCCCACAAAAAAGAAATCATGCAGTGCACTTGTTTGTCCAATGAAGTGCGGTTGTTTGTCCGATGTAGTGTGGTTTTCAGTCGGATGAAGTACCCACGTCGATTTGGTGTCGCGAAAAACAGAGTGTCCGCATTTCGGTAAATTTAAAACTGCTCTTAAACTGTAAGGAATTAGAGAGAGTGTTCTACATTAAAAAGTTGCGTCTTGTCGATATCTTTCCAACGGCATATCATTTGAATCATTTCGACAACCGGTTTGTAAAAATTTCACGAAAAACGGCCGCTGCCTCTCGTCCTCCGTTGTATGATTTTTTTAATTATCTTAAAACTGTAAGGAATCTCAAAACCATTTCTACATATGAAAGTTGCGCCTTGTCCATAGCTTTCCAACGACGTATTACATGCCTCGTTCCGACAAACGGTTCAAAAACTAGAGCAAAAACAGTACCAAAAATTGCAAAAATTCCAAAAAAACAGAATTCCATGATTTAGTATATTTGAAATTGCTCTTGAACCGTAACGAATTAGAGAAAATAATAGATACGAAAAAGATGTGTCTCGGCGATATATTTCCAACGGCGTATCATTTGCCTTATTCCGATGAGCGGTTTAGAAAAAATCACGAAAATACGCTCGCTGCCACTCGTCATCCGCCGCACCATATTTGAAACTGCTCTTAAACCGAGAGGAATCTCAAAAAGTGTTCAACATGGCGAAGTTGCGCCTAATCAATATCTTTTCAACGGTATATTATACGCCTCGTTTCGACAAACGGTTAAAAAATTAGAGCGAGAACAGTACCGGAAAAACACTGCGTGCAGTTTTTTTCGACACGAAGTTCACTCGTGTGAGTACTGCAGCACACTTGGTTCAAACAATGACGTGCACTTGCATTGAGCGTGCAGTGCGGAAGTGTAATCAGAATAACTATTCTGATAATATTATCAGAATATATATATATATATATATATATATATATATATATATATATATAATTGGATGTAGGGGAGCATGAACCATTATTGTTGACATTACCTTTGAGGTAAAAGGTTGTGGGGCAAAACTATAAGCCCCTATCTTTCTCTGTGTCTGATTAAAACTCTGTAACCACAAGTATCGCATGAGTGTTAGCAATTATGGAGGACTAAATGATAGTTGAGTATGTGGACTTGCTTTTTAGCTCTGACATAGACTATTTCCGATGTTATGATAAATTGCAATTGCTTCAATGACTGAGATTACAGTTTGTCGGAGCCCAATAAGGTTTATGATTTATACTCTTGCATTGTGAATAGATCATCACTTGAAAATAAGTAATCATATGACAAAATCTATATATGTTGCTGTTATAAGAATAATCATGATGCCTTCATGTCCGTATTTTATTTTTATCGACGCCTCTACCTCTAAACATGAGGACATATTTATTGTTATCGGCTTTTCGCTTGAGGAAAAGCGAGGTCTAAGATCGGGGGAGTTGATACGTCCATTTTGCATCATGCTTTTATATCGATATTTATCGCACTATGGACTATTATTTCACTTTATGTCACAATACTTATGGCTATTCTCTCTTATTTTACAAGGTTTACATAAGGAGGGAGAATGCCGGCAGCTGGAATTCTGGTATGCAAAAGGAGCAAATATTAGAGACCTATTCTGCGCGACTCCAAAAGTCATGAAACTCCATATAACGTCTTAAAAGAGATAAAGAAAAATTCACGCCAAAGATGAAGTCCAGGGGGCCCACACCCTGCTCATGAGGGTGGGGGGCGCCCCCCTAGGGCACGCCCCCCTACCTCGTGGGCCCCCTGGTGGCTCTCCGACGCCCATCTTCTCCTATATGAGGTCTTTCAATGAGAAAAAAATAAGGAGGAACTTTTCGGGACGAGACTCCATCGCCACGAGGCGGAACCTTGGTGGATCCAATCTAGAGCTCCGGCAGAGCTGTTCTGCCGGGGAAACTTCCCTCCGGGAGGGGGAAATCATCACCAACGCTCCTCCCATTGGGAGAGGGCAATCTCCATCAACATCTTCACCAGCACCATCTCATCTCCAAACCCTAGTTCATCTCTTGTATCCAATTCTTATCTCAAAGTCCGGGATTGGTGCTAGTAGGTTGCTAGTAGTGTTGATTACTCCTTGTAGTTGATGCTAGTTGGTTTATTTGGTGGAAGATCATATGTTCAGATCCTATATGCATATTATTACCCCTCTGATTATGAACATGAATATGCTTTGTGAGTAATTACGTTCGTTCCTGAGGACAAGGGAGAAGTCTTGCTAGGAGTAGTCATGTGAATTTGGTATTCGTTTGATATTTTGATAAGATGTATGTTGTCTAGCCTCTAGTGGTGTTATGTGAACATCGACTACATAACACTTCACCATTATTTGGGCCTAGAGGAAGGCATTGGGAAGTAATAAATAGATGATGGGTTGCTAGAGTGACAGAAGCTTAAACCCTAGTTTATGCGTTGCTTCGTAAGGGGTTGATTTGGTTCCATATGTTTCATGCTATGGTTAGGTTTACCTTAATACTTTTGTTGTAGTTGCGGATGCTTGCAATAGAGGTTAATCATAAGTGGGATGCTTGTTCAAGTAAGAACAACACCCAAGCACCGGTCCACCCACATATCAAATTATCAAAGTATCAAATGCGAATCATATGAACGTGAGGAAAACTAGCTTGGCGATATTCCCATGTGTCATCGGGAGCGCTTTTCCTATTATAAGAGTTTGTTCCGGCTTATCCTTTGCTACAAAAGGATTGGGCCACCTTGCTGCACTTTATTTACTTTTGTTACTTGTTGCTCGTTACAACCTATCTTATCACAAAACTATCTGTTAGAACTTAGTTTAGTACTTGCAGAGAATACCTTGCTGAAAACCGCTTATCATTTCCTTCTGCTCCTCGTTGGGTTCGACACTCTTACTTATCAAAAGGACTACGATAGATCCCCTATACTTGTGGGTCATCACCTCCAAGGGCACCAATAGTGGAATCACGACATCTCGCATTGTGTGAGGGCGTGAGGAGAATACGATGGCCCTAGTGGCTTCTTGGGGAGCATTGTGCCTCCACACTGCTCCAACGGAGACGTACTTCCCCTCAAAAGGAAGGCACTTCGGTAACACATCCTCGTCTTCATCGACTCCACTCTTGGTTATCTCGTACCTTTACTTGTGCAAGCTTATTAGTGTTACTTCCCTTGCTTGCTTGTGTGCTTGTTGTTTTTGCATCATATAGGTTGCTCACCTAGTTGCACATCTAGACAACCTACTTTGATTCAAAGTTTAATTTGGTAAAGAAAAGCTAAAAATTGTTAGTTTCCTATTCATCCCCTGAGGGAGTCCTGGATTAGTGGGTCTCCGGACAGCCGGACTATCTCCATTGGCCGGACTGTTAGACTATGAAGATACAAGATTGAAGACTTCGTCTCGTGTCTGGATGGGACTCTACTTGGCGTGGAAGGCAAGCTAGGCACTACGTATATGGATATCTCCTCCTTTGTAACCGACCTTGTGTAACCCTAACCCTCTCCGGTGTCTATATAAACCGAAGGGTTTTAGTCCGTAGGACAACAATCACAACATACAATCATACCATAGGCTAGCTTCTAGGGTTTAGCCTCTCTAATCTCGTGGTAGATCTACTCTTTTACTACCCATATCATCAATATTAATCAAGCAGGACGTAGGGTTTTACCTCCATCAAGAGGGCCCGAACCTGGGTAAAACTTCATGTCCCCTGTCTCCTGTTACCATCCGGCCTAGACACACAGTTCGGGACCTCCTACCCGAGATCCGCCAGTTTTGACACCGACACCCCCCTCTAGTCAACCATATTGATCCTTTCAATTGGTATCAGAGCCTCGTCTCTTTACTAAGGTCTTTGCCGTCCGAAGAGTATGGTTGACACCGTAGACGGTGTGGAGGAGCACTCTGGTGTGAATCCGATCTCGTCTACGGGTGATGGGGGAACCTCGATCTCTCGTGAGGAATTCAATGTAGCCTTGGAGACATTGAAAACCTCCATGACGACCGAGGTTGAAAGCATGTTTACTAAATTCATTGAAGGGCTTAAACTATCCACCGCACCGTTGAAAGTGGGTGATCCCACTGACAAGGTGACGGATGCTAACTCCGACAAGGGGGAAGCTAGTAGTGAAAAGGCTCCTTCTTCTAGTGGTACAAATGGCACCGGCATCTTTGCCCATGTTGAACCACCACTTGTTTATGGTGGACCGATTCCTTCCACTCATTTGAATCATGCCGGTCCTCCCCCTAAGATTGTGAAAAATGAGGACTTTGTGTTGTCTCTTTCTACCAGGGAAGCACAAGCACTCAACGCTCCAACTATGAAGTTGTGCAAGATGAAGCCGATGAGTTTGCAATGAAAGAAGATGAAGAACCTCGTGAGCTTTACCGGAGAGTAACTAAACTCGCGGTCTCACTCCGAGATCATGGGAGCAAGGACATGGATGACAATTGGATCAAGCGCAAATTCCTCGTATTCAACTTCTTCTATGATGTAGTGGGAGAAGGAACTCGCCTTGCAATGTCGAGGACAACGCTGCATGCCGAACTCATCGTCATTGAAGCCTGGTTCAGGGGCTACTGAGGGAGTCCTGGATTAGGGGGTCTCTGGACAACCGGACTATCTCCATTGGCCGGACTGTTAGACTATGAAGATACAAGATTGAAGACTTTGTCTGTGTCTGGATGGGACTCTACTTGGCGTGGAAGGCAAGCTAGGCAATGCGCATATGGATATCTCCTCCTTTGTAACCGACCTTGTGTAACCCTAACCCTCTCCGGTGTCTATATAAACCGAAGGATTTTAGTCCGTAGGACAATAATCACAACATACAATCATACCATAGGCTAGCTTCTAGGGTTTAGCCTATCTGATCTCGTGGTAGATCTACTCTTGTACTACGCATATCATCAATATTAATCAAGCAGGACGTAGGGTTTTACCTCCATCAAGAGGGCCCGAACCTGGGTAAAACTTCATGTCCCCTGTCTCCTGTTACCATCCGGCCTAGACGCATAGTTCGGGACCCCCTACCCAAGATCCGCCAGTTTTGACACCGACACCCCCCTCTAGTCAACCATATTGATCCTTTCAATTGGTATCAGATCCTCGTCTCTTTACTAAGGACTTTGCCATCCAAAGAGTATGGTTGACACCGTAGACGGTGTGGAGGAGCACTCCGGTGTGAATCCGATCTCGTCTACGGGCGATGGGGGAACCTCGGTCTCTCGTGAGGAATTCAATGTAGCCTTGGAGACATTGAAAACCTCCATGACGACCGAGGTTGAAAGCATGTTTACTAAATTCATTGAAGGGCTTAAACTATCCACCGCACCGTTGAAAGTGGGTGATCCCACTGACAAGGTGACGGATGCTAACTCCGACAAGGGGGAAGCTAGTAGTGAAAAGGCTCCTTCTTCTAGTGGTACAAATGGCACCTCGGGCCAACGCGGCCATATCACATTTTGCACGAGAAATTACACACCATGTTTCATTGACATGTGGTCCCGTTCCAACATATCAGTGAGACGATGGCGAGTAGTAGGAGTATTTCCAAACGGACGTGTAGGCCGGGGCGCCTGTGAGAGTCCTGGATTAGGGGGTCTCTAGATAGCCGGACTATCTCCATTGGTCGGACTGTTAGACTATGAAGATAGAAGATTGAAGACTTCGTCTCGTGTCCGGATGGGACTCTACTTGGCGTGGAAGGCAAGCTAGGCAATACGTATATGGATATCTCATCCTTTGTAACCGATCTTGTGTAACCCTAACCCTCTCCGGTGTCTATATAAACCGAAGGGTTTTAGTCCGTAGGACAACAATCACAACATACAATCATACCATAGGCTAGCTTCTAGGGTTTACCCTCTCTGATCTCATGGTAGATCTACTCTTGTAACACCCATATCATCAATATCAATCAAGCAGGACGTAGGGTTTTACCTCCATCAAGAGGGCCCGAACCTGGGTAAAACTTCGTGTCCCCTGCCTCCTGTTACCATCCGGCCTAGACGCATAGTTCGGGACCCCCTACCCGAGATCCGCCGGTTTTGACACCGACATTGGTGCTTTCATTGAGAGTTTCTCTGTGTCGTCGCCGTTAGGCTTGATGGCTCCTACTATCATCGATAGTGATGCAGTCCAGGCTGAGACTTTTGTCCCCTGACAGATCTTCATATTCAACGGCTTTGCATTGCGGGCTAATTCGCTTGGCCATCTGGAGCAGATTGAAAGCTACGCCCCTGGCCATCATGTCAGATTTGGAAGTTTGAACTACACGGCCGACATCTGCGGAGACTTGATCTTCGACGGATTCGAGCCACAGCCGGGTGCGCCGCACTATCGCGATGGGTATGACCTAGCTCTGCCGCCGAACAGTACCCCAGATGCCGCGCCCGCATCAGCTTCGACCCTTAGTTCGGAGCCAACTGCGCCAATCGAGGACAGGTGGTTAGACACCGCCTCAGGGGCTGCAGTCTCAACGGTGATCGAGCCGAACACCAGCATAATCCTCTGCGCAGCCTGCGGCTCCAAGATGCCGGACTCTCCGAACCGCCCGCACCCCGGCCAATTGAATCCGATTGGGCGCCGATCATGGAATTCACCGCCGCGGATATCTTTCAGCACTCGCCCTTTGGCGACATTCTGAATTCACTAAGGTCTCTTCTTTGTCAGGAGAGCCCTGGCCGAATCATGGCCAATGGGATTGGGATGTGGACGACAAGGAAATCCGACGCCCACCCACCACTCACTTAATAGCCACCGTCGATGACTCAACCGACATGCTCAACTTCGACTCCGAAGACATCGACGGTGTGGACGACGATGCGGGAGACGAAGAGGAACCGTCGCCCACACGACACTGGACGTCCACTTCATCATATGATGTATACATGGTGGACACACCAAAAGAAGACGACGACGAGGAACGGAAGGACACACTGAAGGTTTGTTCCCTCGAAGAGCAGTCAAAGCGGCGGCGCAAGCGCCACCCCAAATCCCGCCTCGGCAGAAATAACGATCATACAGACCCCGCGTTGGAGCAGGGCGAACAATTGCCAGACCAGGGAAATACGGGGAATCAAACCGAACAAACCAATTCTATTAAAGATAAGAGTCCGGACGACATAACACCGGACAGGCACCTGGAGCAGCAAAATGCCCGTCAAAGGCTTGTTGCCACCGCGAGGAGTCTGGAAAAGCAGAAGCAAAGGCTCAAGGCTGCGCATGACACACTCCAAATCTGATGGAGTAAAGTACTCAATACAGCAGCGAAGTACGGCGACAATCGCCCCACCAAGAGCTACCCAAAGCGTAAGTAGCTCCCTGAATTCGATGAGGAGGCCTTAGACCCCCCACAACCTAAAATCAAAACAGCCACCTGGCCGGATAGACGACCTCACGACCAACATAGAGCGGCAAACAATGCCACTCACAAGGCAGTATGCGATCCACGCGAGGGCTCGCACCAAAAGGATGGCGCAACCAGATCCATCTATGGACCACGCAAGCGCGCCTCAGCATACAATGTAACACAACAAACATCCGAACAACGCCGTACACCCAGATACAGGGGTGGCGCACACCCCCTATGTTTCACAGATGAGGTGCTGGACCATGAATTCCCAGAGGGATTCAAACCCGTAAACATAGAGGCATACGACGGAACAACCGACCCTGGGGTCTGGATTAAGGACTATATCCTCCATATCCATATGGCTCGAGGAGATGATCTCCACGCCATCAAGTACTTACCCCTCAAGCTCAAAGGACCGGCTCGTCACTGGCTTAAAGGCCTCCGCGAAAACTCCATTGGAAGCTGAGAAGAGCTCGAAGACGCTTTTCGAGCAAATTTTCAAGGGACTTATGTCAGACCTCCGGATGCGGACGATTTGAGTCATATAACTCAACAGCCCGGAGAGTTAGCCCGAAAACTTTGGAACAGGTTTCTTACTAAAAAGAACCAAATTGTCGATTGTCCGGACGCTGAAGTCTTGGCAGCTTTTAAGCATAGCATCCGCGACGAATGGCTTGCTAGACACCTCAGCCAAGAAAAGCCGAGAACAATGGCAGCACTAACAAGCCTCATGACCCGCTTTTGCGCGGGTGAGGACAGCTGGCTAGCCAGATGCAGCACCAGCAACCCTAGTACGTCTGAAGTTAAAGATGGAAACGGGAAATCACGGCGCAATAGCAATAACAAACGTCGGAATAAAGAAGACAACACGAAGAGTACGGCAGTAAACGTCGGATTCAAAAGCTCTCGGCCAGGTCAGCAAAAGCCGCCCTCTAAAGGCGCTAGAGACGAACTGTCCAGCCTAAACAAAATTCTGGATCAAATATGTCAGATCCATAGCACCCCTGGTAAACCTGCTAATCATACCCACAGAGAATGTTGGGTCTTCAAGCAGTCCGGCAAGCTCAACGACATACACAAGGGGGAGGAGACACCAAGCAAAGACGAGCATGAGCCTCTCAAGCAAGACACTGGGGAACAAAAGAAATTCCCCCGAGAAGTCAAAACAGTAAACGTGTTACACGTGATCAAGGGAAGAAACAAAACGGCACTCCCAGAAAAATATGGCCAAGGGCCTATCACCGCGGAGTCCCGCCACTGGTCGTCTCAACCGATCACTTTCGACCATCGTGATTACTCAGCAACTATCTGGCGTGCAGGATGGGCTGCCCTGGTATTAGACCCAATAATTGACGGATACCACTTCACATGAGTCCTGATGGACGGTGGCAGCAGTCTAAACCTGATATATCAGGATACAATCCACGAAATGGGGATAAACCCAACAAAAATTTGCCATAGCAATACTACCTTTAAAGGAGTAACTCCAGGCCCAGGGGCTCGTTGCACGGGCTCCCTGCTACCAAAAGTTATATTTGGCTTCCCCTATAACTTCCGTAGCGAGCATTTAACCTTCCACATCGCTCCGTTCCAAAGTGGCTATCAAGCACTACTCGGACGCGAAGCTTTTGCTCGCTTCAATGCAATACCGCACTACACTTCCCTCACACTCAAGATGCCCGGTCCACGTGGCATCATTACAGTAAACGGAAGTATTAAGCAATCTTTGCGCCCCGAACAGAGTGCGGCTGCCTTGGTTGCCACACACTAAAAACGGCCTCACCAACTAAAGCATTTAACAGGCCGTCAAGACCTCGGACATGGTTAGACGAGTCCGGCGCCGCTATATGTAATTTATACCGGATCAATGGTAACACCCCTATTACAAATACAAGGGGCTCAATGCACGCAGACAAGTGGCAATTTCTACTGATCTTGAATTGTATATGGTTTCTTTAAAAACTATCTTTACGCATGACAAAATTTTCACCTAAGTTCCTCTCTTTTACAGATGATCATCGTGCTACACCCGTCCAGGATACGGCACAATGGAGACACAGGCGCAGACGTGCAGCAGGGACCCGCCCCAAGGATTCTTTTTAGATTAAGACCCTGCGTAAACCTTTTTTACTGTCTCTTGTTGATACATATCCACCGAATTCTCAGCACAATTGAGAAGGATACTGACGTCTTGGCATGTGGCCACGTCAGAATAATGCACGTACCTGGACACAAGGGGCTTCTTACGAAGGGCACTATTTAGGCCCGATTTATACCATAAAGACCGAATACCTCAGGGAGTGTTCGGCGTCGCGAGTTTGGCCCTATATGCATCAGCTCCAAATCATTGTCTTTGGTCAAATGTTGGGTTTGCCCGGCTCCTGTGTTTTGGTGCCTTACATTCCGCTTAACCAGCTAAGGTAGCACCAGGAGAACTACTGCGATTGTGCCCTGGTTCATCCGGACGAGCACCTCAGTAGAGAAAGCCGAAAACTGACTGTCATGATATAGCGTGAGACTGGTCAACCACTCGATGACCTATAGGGATGTTAGAATTCCTTCGCCTTAACGAAGGGCCGTTTCCCAGCCAAGCCTGTACGCACCCTGAGATCAGGGGAATGCGGAGCCACCAGGGGCTATCTAGTAGCCCCACTGTCAAACTCCTATGGCCAAGTCAAAGTGTTAAAGCATTATAGTCCGGTTGCCTCGTTCGTGGCGCTATCACCTCCTTAATAGGACCAAGACGTTGGGTTAAGTGTGAACACGCGTTTTTTGTGAACACCTCCGCATTATATGCGTGGGGGCTGAAGCCGACGACTGCAATCTTTCAGGTTATACACATGTATACATAAACGGCCGCACAGGAGGCATCATATTACTTTCGGGCAAAAGTATAAACACAGCCTTATAAAATTTCATAAATACATTGTGTTCACAATGGGGATACATGTCACTCAAACATAATGTTTTTCGAGCACTGGGCCTCTATCAAACGAGCACCCTCGAGAACCTCCTCGAAATAGTGCTCGGCAGCCACTCGGCCTATGGCCGAACCCTGCGCCGCAACAGTGGTAGCGTCCATCTCCACCCAGTATGCTTTAACACGGGCAAGGGCCATCCGCGAGCCTTCTATGCACGCCGACCTCTTCATCGCATCAATGCGCGGCACCGCACCAAGGACCTGCCGCACTAAGCTAAAATAGCTATTCGGCTTTGGCCTTTCAGGCCATAGCTGATCCACGACAGGCCTCATGGCGAGTCCGGACAACCTATTTAGTTCGGCCCATTCGGCTAGCTGATCAGTCAAAGGAAGCGAATGCTCTGGAACGTTGAATTGCGACCAGAACAGCTTGTCCACCCCACGATCTGCTTGACCTTGGAAGTATTTGGCCGCATCGGCAGCGCTCGCCGCCAAGTCCACATATGCATCTGCCGAACTCCACAACCGATCCAGAGGGGCATACCGTGGATCTCCGAACTTCCTCTGTGGCATGAAGGGCTTCCCAGCCGCAATATCCCCGGCCTCCCGCAGCTCCTCCTTCTTCGCTCTCATAGCAGAGCGGGTATCTTTGTCCGCCATAATGGCCTTCTCAAGGTCAGTTACCTGCGCTCGGTTTTATTTTTCAAGAAGCCGGCAACGTTCGGCAGTGTCTTTTAATTCTACGACCATCTTGGCCATCTTCTCTTTGCTCTCGCCATGTGCGGCCTTCTCGGCTTTCAAATCTTCGGCCGCCTTCAAAGCATCCGCATTACTAGTCCTCGCTTGTTCCTTGGCTCGGGCAAGTTCTGCCCGCAAGGCTTCCATGGTGGCAGCTCCATCTGCAGTCACAACATATTTAAGATACTGGCATCATGCTGCTCTTAGTATGTGGCGTTCACCAAATAATAACACTTACCCTGTGCCTTGTCAAGCCTCCTATTAACAAGCTCAATGTCGGCGTCTGCCGCATCTAGTTGTCGTTTTAATTTGGCAAACTCACTAGTCCGACTAGCCACCAGAGCTTTCAACACCTGCACATAGGGGCAGTCTGGTTATTATCTGGGAATATGATCCTCTATTCGCCGCCATTCTCGATGACAACCAGAGTCTCAAGGGCTACCATCTACACAGGGCACACCTAACATGTGCAGTACTATCACATATTATCTCACGTACCTCAAAGCCTGTCAGTAGACTCATAAAAGCTTTATGTAATCCGCTTTCGGTGGACGAGATTCTCTCCATCACCGTACCCATCAGCATACGGTGTTCTTCTGAGATGGCCGCTCGCCCCACCAACTCCCTCAGAATATCCGACCGCACACTAGACGGTGCCGGACTCTTTTGTCTACTCTCTTCGGGAGCCGAACGCTGGGGACTTCGGGGGTCTATGGGATTATCTTCTAGCCTCACCGGATCCGGAGAGGCCCTCCGTGACGACACTTCGGGGTCACCTACTTCTTGAGCGGAGGAGTCCGGGGGAGGCGTTTCGCTCTCCACCATCTCTGGAAGAAGATCCCCCGAAGACGAGCTCATCTGAGAGGGGCTAAGGCCCGAACTGCAAGATATATGCGGTGGTTATTTTCTCAGAAGAAAAAGACAACATACCTTGACTATTAAAAGTACTTTATATCACTTACTACTCATTGGAGGGTTGATCCCCCCACGGACCCTGTGCGGCAAAAGCACCCCCCCCCCCGAGGCAGGCCCTCTGTGGGAGCCTTCTTCTCCTGTTTGGAGGCTTCGGCTTTCGGATCCTCGGAAGCAGTCCTTTTCCTCCCCCGGTCGTCCTCCTTCGTGGGGACGCTCGTTCCCTCGGTTGGAATGGGCAACGATGGGGGCCCATGTCCGCCCGTATTATCACCCCTGGTATCTTCCTTCGAGGGCTCCGGGCAAGGTGCGACCTCGAGCATCTTTTCGAATACCGGATTTTCTAAACCCTCAGGGAGGGGGGCCAAACACCGAATCATCTTTTCCTTTGTTAGCCAGTCCTGGTCAAAAAGTGAACTCTCAGAAATAACTTCGTAATGAATAAAAGACAGTGTGTTCGGCCAGAGGGTTTCTTACTTGTTCGGCGGCGCGGTTACTGCTCAGGCCCACGTCCTCGGTAATATCCGGACACTCTACTTGAGGTCTGAAGAATGACTTATACATCTCCTCGTGCACCAGGCCGAGGAAACTTTGAATGGCACGCGGTCCGTTTGGGTTGAACTCCCACAAGCGAAGGGGCCGGCGTTTGCAAGGCTGGATTTGATGAACCAGCATGACTTGTATTACCACAGCCAAATTAAAATCTCCCTCGAAGAGATCTCGGATGCGGCTTTGCAGTATAGGCACATCCTTGGCTGGAACCCAGCTCAGACCTCTGCTAATCCCTGACATCAGTTGTGGTGGGGGGCCCAGGCGGAAAGCGGGGGCATCCATCCACTTGGCACTCCTGGGAGCGGTGACGTAAAACCACTCCCGTTGCCATAATTCAGACACTTCTGGAAAGGAACCTTTCGGTCATGAAGCTCCTGCCATCTTGCCTATTGATGCACCTCCGCACGCTGCATGTTGCCCCTTGATCATCTTCGGCTTTACTTCAAAGGTCTTGAGCCATAGGCCGAAGTGAGGGGTAACACGGAGGAGGGCCTCACACACGACAATAAATGTCGAGATGTGGAGAAAGGAGTCCGGAGCTTGATCATGGAAATCTAGCCCGTAATAGAACATCAAGACCCTGACGAAGGGATCCAGAGTGAGGCCTAGACCTCGGAGGAAGTGGGAGACGAACACGACGTTCTCGTTGGGTTCGGGAGTAGGGACGATCTGCCCTCGAGCAGGCAACCGATGCGAAATCTTGGCGGTCAGGTATCTGGCCTCCCTCAACTTCTTGATGTCCTCTTCCGTGATGGACGAGGGCATCCATCGGCCTTGAAGGCTGGATCCGGACATGATTGAAGATCCGGAGCACCTAACCTGGGCTTTGGGTGTTGGAACTCGAAGCAGGGGAAGGGTTTGATTAAGCACGAGAGGGAAAAAGCGAAAACCTTGCCCCCTTATAAAGAGGGTGAATATCAAGCGTCCTCTCTGTAGCCGTTTAGGACTTGCCTATAATCTAGGAGTCCTAGACACAGTTGGGTTACCCACGCCCGTATTGATGAGAATCCCGTAATAAGGGGACACGATCTCTGCTTTGACAAGACGTGTCGAAAAACTGCCTCGCGTTATGTGCAGGGCTGGTTAAAAGAAACGGTTCGAATAATCACCGGGCCATGACATAACATCATGTTACCAGAACAAGCCAGCAAATTAGATCTGCGAAAATATTATTCTCTCTACGGTGGAATGTGGAACTTATTTTGCAGGGTCGGACACTATCCTCGTATTCAACTTCTTCTATGATGTAATCGGAGAAGGAACCCGCCTTGCAATGCCGAGGACAACACTGCGTGCCGGACTCATCGTCATTGAAGCCTGGTTCAGGGGCTACTGAGGGAGTCCTGGATTAGGGGGTCTCTGGACAACCAGACTATCTCCATTGGCCGGACTGTTAGACTATGAAGATACAAGATTGAAGACTTTGTCTCGTGTCTGGATGGGACTCTACTTGGCGTGGAAGGCAAGCTAGGCAATGCGCATATGGATATCTCCTCCTTTGTAACCGACCTTGTGTAACCCTAACCCTCTCCGGTGTCTATAAACCGAAGGGTTTTAGTCCATAGGACAACAATCACAACATACAATCATACCATAGGCTAGCTTCTAGGGTTTAGCCTCTCTGATCTCGTATTAGATCTACTCTTTTACTACCCATATCATCAATATTAATCAAGTAGGACGTAGGGTTTTACCTCCATCAAGAGGGCCCAAACCTGGGTAAAACTTCGTGTCCCCTGTCTCCTGTTACCATCCGGCCTAGACGCACAGTTCGGGACCCCCTACCCGAGATCCGCCAGTTTTGACACCGACACCCCCCTCTAGTCAACCATATTGATCCTTTCAATTGGTATCAGAGCCTCGTCTCTTTACTATGGACTTTGCCGTCCGAAGAGTATGGTTGACACCGTAGACGGTGTGGAGGAGCACTCTGGTGTGAATCCAATCTCGTCTACGGGCGATGGGGGAACCTCGGTCTCTCGTGAGGAATTCAATGTAGCCTTGGAGACATTGAAAACCTCCATGACGACCGAGGTTGAAAGCATGTTTACTAAATTCATTGAAGGGCTTAAACTATCCACCGCACCGTTGAAAGTGGGTGATCCCACTGACAAGGTGACGGATGCTAACTCCGACAAGGGGGAAGCTAGTAGTGAAAAGGCCCCTTCTTCTAGTGGTACAAATGGCACCGGCATCTTTGCCCATGTGGAACCACCACTTATTTATGGTGGACCGATTCCTTCCACTCATTTGAATCATGCCGGTCCTCCCCCTAAGATTGTGAAAAATGAGGACTTTGTGTTGTCTCTTTCTACCAGGGAAGCGCAAGCACTCAACGCTCCAACTATGAAATTGTGCAAGATGAAGCCGATGAGTTTGCAATGAAAGAAGATGAAGAACCTCGTGAGCTTTACCGGAGAGTAACTAAACTCGCGGTCTCACTCCGAGATCATGGGAGCAAGAACATGGATGACAATTGGATCAAGCGCAAATTCCTCAAGGCAATGATGCCGTACCACAAGGCCATGTCCTCCGTCATTCGTCAAAGGCCGGACTTCCACACTTTGTCCTCAAATGAAGTGTTGGATGAGTTTGTGGCTATGAACATCTTGGACAAGACCGCCAACAATGCGGTGCTTCGCTCTCAAAGGGCAAAGAAGCCCAACCTTGCATTGAAGGCCAAGGTTTGTGTTGAAGAAGAAGAAGAAGATGATGAAGAAGACGAAAGCAACCCCGAAGATACAAAGTATGCCTATCAAGAACACATGGCACTTGCTTCAAGTTAATTTTGGAGCAAGAAAAACTCAAGGACAAACTTCAAGAAGAACAACTCAAGTGGCACGAAGAGCAAGCAACGTGTGAGGACTTGCTATAATTGTGGTAATGTGAGCCATTTTGTTGTGGAGTGCCCGTAAGAGAAGAGGGAAGACAATGGTGGCAAGCTCATTCGAAAGGACAAAGCCAATTCTTTCCCAAATAAGAGCAATTTCACCAAGAAGACCCCTCACAATGCATTGGTAGTTCAAGAATAGTACCATGAGGATGATGATGATGAAGATGGTGAGTCGGTTGCCATGGCCTCCGTTGCCATTGCAAAAACTCCACGGGTGTCTCTCTTGGACTCACCCAATGAGAACATCACCGACAAGTGCCTCATGGCTAAAGCCACCAACAAGGTAACCCCCAACATCAAAACTACCATCATTAATAATCCTTCCTTGACGGATTGCATTGATGAATATGAGGGATCTAATGTGGAGGAAAATGAGTTTAAGTCCTTTATGGGTAAACTCAAGGGTAAATCCAAGAAGCATTTCGTTGCTCTTTTGGAACAACTTGGTGAAGCAAATGACATGATCGAGGCTCATGAAGATACTATCTCGAAGATGGAGGGGCATAGTCGTGACTATGCCGATGAGATTTCGGATCTTTCCAATGCTCTTGAGGAAGAGCGTGGTCTTCGTTTGGCTCTTGAGCAGTCACACAACATTGATCACGCTAAGTTAAAGAAAGATCTTGATCATGCTATGATACATCTCCAACGTATCTATAATTTTTGATTGCTCCATGCTATATTATCTACTGTTTTGGACATTATTGGGCTTTATTATCCACTTCTATATTAGTTTTGGGACTAACCTATTAACCGGAGGCCCAGCCCAGAATTGCTGTTTTTTACCTATTTTAGGGTTTCGAAGAAAAGGAATATCAAACGGAGTCCAAATGGAATGAAACCTTCAGAAAAGTTATTTTTGGAAAGAAAGCAATATAGGAAACTTGGAGTGCACATCAGGGGATCAACGAGGAGAGCACGAGGCAGGGGGCGCGCCCACCCCCCTGGGCGCGCCCTCCACCCTCGTGGGCCCCTCGTGGCTCCCCTGATGTATTTCTTCCGCCTATATATATCCATATACCCTAAAACTATCGGAGTGCACAATAGATCGGGAGTTCCGCTGCCAGAAGCCTCTGTAGCCACTGAAAGTCAATCTAGACCCGTTCCGGCACCCTGCCGGAGGGGCAATCCCTCTCCGGTGGCCATCTTCATCATCCTGGTGCTCTCCATGATGACGAGGGAGTAGTTCTCCCTCGGGGCTGAGGGTATGTACCAGTAGCTATGTGCTTGATCTCTCTCTCTCTCTCTCTTGTGTTCTTGATTTGGCACGATCTTGATGTATCGCGAGCTTTGCTATTATATTTGGATCTTATGTTTCTTCTCCCCCTCTACTCACTTGTAATGGATTGAGTTTTCCCCTTGAAGTAATCTTAATGGATTGAGTCTTTAATGATGTGAGAACACTTTATGTATGTCTTGCCGTGCGTATCTGTGGTGACAATGGGATATCACGTGATTTACTTGATGTATGTTTTGGTGATCAACTTGCGGGTTCCGCCCATGAACTTATGCATAGGGGTTGGCACACGTTTTCGTCTTGACTCTCCGGTAGAAACTTTGGGGCACTCTTTGAGGTTCTATGTGTTGGTTGAATAGATGAATCTGAGATTGTGTGATGCATATCGTATAATCATAACCACGGATACTTGAGGTGACATTGGAGTATCTAGGTGACATTAGGTTTTTGGATGATTTGTGTCTTAAGGTGTTATTCTAGTACAAACTCTAGGGCTGTTTGTGACACTTATAGGAATAGCCCAACGGATTGATTGGAAAGAATAACTTTGAGGTGGTTTCGTACCATACCATAATCTCTTCGTTTGTTCTCCGCTATTAGTGACTTTGGAGTGACTCTTTGTTGCATGTTGGGGGATAGTTATATGATCCAATTATGTTATTATTGTTGAGAGAACTTGCACTAGGGAAAGTATGAACCCTAGGCCTTGTTTCAACGCATTGCAATACCGTTTACGCTCACTTTTATCATTAGTTACCTTGCTGTTTTTATATTTTCAGCTTACAAAAACATATATCTATCATCCATATACCACTTGTATCACCATCTCTTCGCTGAACTAGTGCACCTATACAATTTACCATTGTATTGGGTGTGTTGGGGACACAAGAGACTCTTTGTTATTTGGTTGCAGGGTTTCTTGAGAGAGACCATCTTCGTCCTACGCCTCCTATGGATTGATAAACCTTAGGTCATCCACTTGAGGGAAATTTGCTACTGTCCTACAAACCTCTGCACTTGGAGGCCCAAAAAAGTCTACAAGAAGAAGGTTGTGTAGTAGACATCAAGCTCTTTTCTGGCGCCGTTGCCGGGGAGGCGAGGAAAGCGGCACTAACACCCCGTCAACTAAGCTCTTTTCTGGCGCCGTTGCCGGGGAGGTTAGCGCTTGAAGGTGTATCTTTAGATCTTGGAATCGAATCTTTTTGTTTCTTGTTTTAGCACTAGCTTAGTTGATAAAAGAAAAACTACAAAAAAAATATGGAATTAAGTTTGCCTCATACGCTTCATCTTTTTAATATCTTTCATGAGTATGATGGAAAGGAAAATTGTGCCAAAGTGTTAGAAGAAGAATGCATTAAAATGTTTGGCACTGAATCTTTGAATGATGAGCATGATTGCAATGTTATTAGTATGAACTCCTTGAATATCCATGATGCTAATGATATGCAAAGCCACAAGCTTGGGGATGCTATGTTTGATGAATATGATATTTTTGTCCCCCAAGTTTTGATGAGCAAATTTATTATGATGAAACCATGCCTCCTATTTATGATGATTATATTGATGAAAGTGGATTTGGAGAGGTCATGACTTTATTTTGTGATGAATCCACTATTTCGGAAGAGGTTCCAATTGATTGTGAGAACAAAGTTGCTATCAATGATGATTATTGTGATGACTTGTATGCTATAAAGAATAATGATATCCATGAAGCTTGTCATCCTGATTTTAGTTTTCAATTAGATTATGCTGCACATGATAGTTATTTTGTTGAGTTTGCTCCCACTATTATTCATGAGAAGAATTTTGCTTGTGTGGAGAGTAATAAAATTTCTATGCTTGTAGATCATGAAAAGTATGCTTTAGGTGCTGGTTATATTGTTGAATTAATTCATGATGCTACCGAAAATTATTATGAGGGAGGAACATATGCTTGTAGGAATTGTAATAATATCAAGTTTCCTCTCTATGTGCTTAAAGTTTTAAAGTTATGCTTGTTTCGCCTTCCTATGCTAGTTGATTATTTTTCCCATAAGTTGTTTTCTTACAAAATCCCTATGCATAGGAAGTGGGTTAGACTTAAATGTGCTAGTCATATTCCTCATGATGCTCTCTTTATGTTACAATTCTTATCTTTTATGTGAGCATCATTGAAATCATCCTGCCTAGCTAGGGGCGTTAAACGATAGCGCTTGTTGGGAGGCAACCCAACTTTATTTTTGTTCCTTGCTTTTTGTTCCTGTTTAGTAATAAATTAATCATCTAGCCTCTGTTATGATTGAGTTTTTATGTTTTAATTAGTGTTTGTGCCAAGTAGAACCGTTGGAAAGACTTGGGGAAAGTCTTGTTGATCATGCTGTAAAAAACAGAAACTTTAGCGCTCACGAGAATTGCTGCCATTTTTATTTGGATAGTGATATTTAGTTAATTCGTTTTGCAGATGATTAATAGATAAGTTCCTCACGTCCAGCAATTTAGTTTAGAATTTTTGGGGTTCCAGAAGTTTGCGTTAGATACAGATTACTACATGCTGTTCTGTTTTTGATAGATTCTGTTTTTCGTGTGTTGTTTACTTATTTTGATGAATCTATGGCAAGTAAAAGAGTTTATAGACCATAGAGAAGTTGGAATACAGTAGGTTTGAAACCAATATAACTAAAGAATGAGTTCATTACAGTACCTAAGTGGTGATTTATTTTCTTATACTAACGGAGCTTACGAGTTTTCTGTTAAGTTTTGTGTTGTGAAGTTTTCAAGTTTTGGGTAAAGATTCGATGGACTATGGAATAAGGAGTGGCAAGAGCCTAAGCTTGGGGATGCCCAAGGCACCCCAAGGAAATATTCAAGGACAACCAAGAGCCTAAGCTTGGGGATGCCCCGGAAGGCATCCCCTCTTTCGTCTTCGTTCATCGGTAACTTTACTTGGAGCTATATTTTTATTCGCCACATGATATGTGTTTTCTTGGAGCGTCCTTTTATTTTATTTAGTTTTGCTTGATGTTTGAATAAAATACCAAGATCTGAAATTCTTAAATGTTAGAGAGTCTTCACATAGTTGCATAATTATTCAACTACTCATTGATCTTCACTTATATCTTTTGGAGTAGTTTGTCATTTGCTCTAGTGCTTCACTTATATCTTTTTAGAGCGCGGTGGTGGTTTTATTTTATAGAAATTAATGAACTCTCATTCTTCACTTATATCATTTTGAGAGTCTTTAGAATAGCATGGTAGTTTGCTTTGGTTATGAAACTAGTCCTAATATGATGGGCATCCAAGAGGGATATAATAAAAACTTTCATATAAAGTGCATTGAATACTATGAGAAGTTTGATACTTGATGATTGTTTTGAGATATGAGGATGGTAATATTATAGTCATGCTAGTTGAGTAGTTGTGAATTTGAGAAATACTTGTGTTGAAGTTTGTGATTCCCGTAGCATGCACGTATGGTGAACCATTATGTGATGAAGTCGGAGCATGATTTATTTATTTATTGCCTTCCTTATGAGTGGCAGTCGGGGATGAGCGATGGTATTTTACTACTAATCTATCCCCCTAGGAGCATGCGTGTAGTACTTTGTTTCGATAACTAATAGATTTTTGCAATAAGTATGTGAGTTCTTTATGACTAATGTTGAGTACATGGATTATACGCACTCTCACCCTTCCACCATTGCTAGCCTCTCTAGTACCGCACAACTTTTGTCGGTACCATAAACCCACCATATACCTTCCTCAAAGCAGCCACCATACCTACCTATTATGGCATTTCCATAGCCATTCCGAGATATATTGCCATGCAACTTTCCACCGTTCTGTTATTATGACACGCTCCATCATTGTCATATTGCTTTGCATGATCATGTAGTTGACATTGTATTTGTGGCAAAGCCACCGTTCATAATTCTTTCACACATGTCACTCATGCATCATTGCACATCTCGGTACACTGCCGGAGGCATTCATATAGAGTCATATCTTGTTCTAAGTATCGAGTTGTAAGTAAATAAAAGTGTGGTGATCATCATTATTAGAGCATTGTCCCAGTGAGGAAAGGATGATGGAGACTATGATTTCCCCACAAGTCGGGATGAGACTCCGGACGAAAATAAATAAATAAAAGAGGTGAAAGAAGCCCAAATAAAAAAAGAGAAAAGAGGCCATAAAAAAGAGAAGGCCCAAATAAAAAAAATAAAAAATGAGAGAAAAGGAGAGAAGGGGCAATGCTACTATCCTTCTACCACACTTGTGCTTCAAAGTAGCACCATGATCTTCCTGATAGAGAGTCTCCTATGTTGTCACTTTCATATATTAGTGGGAATTTTTCATTATATAACTTGGCTTGTATATTCCAATGATGGGCTTCCTCAAAATGCCTTAGGTCTTCGTGAGCAAGCAAGTTGGATGCACACCCACTTAGTTTATTTTGTTGAGCTTTCATACATTTATAGTTCTAGTGCATCCGTTGCATGGCAATCCCTACTCACTCACATTGATATCTATTAATGGGCATCTCCATAGCCCGTTGATACGCCTAGTTGATGTCAGACTATCTTCTCATTTGTGTCTTCTCCACAACCACCATTCTATTCCACCTATAGTGCTATATCCATGGCTCACGCTCATATATTGCGTGAAGATTGAAAAAGATTGAGAACATCGAAAGTATGAAACAATTGCTTGGCTTGTAATCGGGGTTGTGCATGATTTAAATATGTTGTGTGGTGAAGATGGAGCATAGCCAGACTATATGAATTTGTAGGGATAGCTTTCTTTGGCCATGTTATTTTGAGAAGACATGATTGCTTTATTAGTATGCTTGAAGTATTATTATTTTTATGTCAATATTAAACTTTTGTCTTGAATCTTATGGATCTGAACATTCATGCCACAATAAAGAGAATTACTTAGAGAAATATGTTAGGTAGCATTCCACATCAAAAATTCTATTTTTATCATTTACCTACTCGAGGACGAGCATGAATTAAGCTTGGGGATGCTGATACGTCTCCAACGTATCTATAATTTTTGATTGCTCCATGCTATATTATCTACTGTTTTGGACATTATTGGGCTCTATTATCCACTTTTATATTATTTTTGGGACTAACCTATTAACCGGGGGGCCATCCCAGAATTGTTGTTTTTTGCCTATTTTAGGGTTTCGAAGAAAAGGAATATCAAACGGAGTCCAAACGGAATGAAACCTTCGGAAAAGTTATTTTTGGAAAGAAAGCAATACAGGAGACTTGGAGTGCACGTTAGGGGATCAACAAGGAGAGCACGAGGCAGGGGGCACGCCCACCCCCTGGGCACACCCTCCACCCACGTGGGCCCCTCGTGGCTCCCCTGATGTATTTCTTCCGCCTATATATCCATATACCCTAAAACTATCGGAGCGCACAATAGATTGGGAGTTCCGCCGCCAGAAGCCTTCGTAGCCATCGAAAGTGAATCTAGACCCGTTCCGACACCCTGTCGGAGGGGGAATCCCTCTCCGGTGGCCATCTTCATCATCTCGGTGCTCTCCATGACGACGAGGGAGTAGTTCTCCCACGGGGCTTAGGGTATGTACTAGTAGCTATGTGTTTGATCTCTCTCTCTCTCTCGTGTTCTTGATTTGGCACGATCTTGATGTATCGCGAGCTTTGCTATTATACTTGGATCTTATGTTTCTTCTCCCCCTCTACTCTCTTGTAATGGATTAAGTTTTCCCCTTGAAGTAATCTTATCAGATTGAGTCTTTAATGATTTGAGAACACTTGATGTATGTCTTGCCGTGCGTATCTGTGGTGACAATGGGATATCACGTGATTCACTTGATGTATGTTTTGGTGATCAACTTGCGGGTTCCGCCCATGAACTTATGCATAGGGGTTGGCACATGTTTTCAAGAGGAAGAGCGAGACCCAACAAACCGTCATCGACTTTGCAAATGAAGCTCAACGACAACAGAATGCAAAGATCTTGACTATAAGAAGTGACAACGGCTCCGAGTTCAAGAACTACACCTTGGATGAGTTTTTGAGTGATGAGGGAATCAAGCATCAATATTCCGCACCTTATACCCCTCAAAAAATGGTGTAGCGGAGAGGAAGAACCGGATGTTGATGGATGCGGCAAGGACCATGATGACGGAGTTCAAGTCTCCCTACAACTTTTGGGCTGAAGCCATCAACACCGCGTGCCATGCATCTAATTGGCTCTACCTCCGCAAAGGCTTGAACAAGACACCATATGAGATACTCACCAGTAACAAGCCCAACCTCAAGTACTTCCGGGTGTTCGGGTGTAAGTGTTTCATTCTCAAGAAAGGTGTCCATTTGTCTAAATTTGAGGCTAGAGCTTATGAGGGCATATTTGTTGGCTATGCTACAAACTCTCATGCTTACCGTGTTCTCAATAAGTCCACGGGACTTATTGAGGAAACGTGTAACATGGAGTTTGATGAGAATAACGGCTCCCAAGTGGAGCAAAGTTGTACTTGTGATGTAGGTGATGAAATTCCTCCCCAAGCCATTAGAAGAATGGGTATTGGTCATATCCTACCCATTGAGGAACCCCTTGTGGCCGAAGGAGAAGGACAATGTTCAACTCAAGTGGAACCTTCACCAACCCAAGACCCACACGCTTCCAAAGAACAAAGTGAAGGCCCTCAACCTCAAGAACAAGACCAAGGGAAAGGTCAATCTCAAGATGGTGTTGTAACATCAAGTGATGCCCAAGGTCAAGTTCACTCCTCCGAGAAAGTTCAAGATCAAGAGCTTCCTCTAGATCAAGAACAAGCTCAAGACGGCGCTCAAGATGATCAAGTGACCACTCCTCGTCTCACCCCCGAGGAGGAATTGGAGCGTCGTGCCGCCAAGATTGCTTCCAAGCTCTCCACCAAGGATCATCTCATGACAAATGTGCTTGGAAGCTTAAGAAAGGGGGTAAGCACTCGTAGACAATTAGCAAACTATTGTGAACATCACGCGTTTGTCTCGTGTGTTGAACCCCAAAAGGTCTATGAGGCGCTCGAAGATCCGTATTGGCTCAATGCCATGCATGAAGAACTCAACAACTTCGACTGCAACAACGTGTGGAGATTGGTGCCAAGGCCAACGGGGAACCACAATGTCATTGGAACCAAGTGGATATTCAAGAACAAGCAAGGCTCATGGGATTATTATTCACAACAAGGCTCGTTTGGTAGCACAATGCTACTCCCAAGTCGAGGGTATCGACTACAGTGAAACCTTTGCTCCCGTTGCTCGTCTTGAGTCCATTCGCATGTTGATTGCATATGCTTCTCATCATAATTTTAAGTTACAACAAATGGATGTGAAGAGTGCTTTTCTTAATGGTCCTATTAATGAATTGGTATATGTCAAGCAACCCCCCGGGTTCGAGGATCCATACTTTCCCGATCATGTGTATCAACTCGATAACGCACTCTATGGCCTTAAACAAGCCCCATGTGTGTGGTATGACCACCTTACCGAGTTGTTACAAGACCGTGGTTTTGAAGTTGGGCTAATCGACCCCACTCTTTTTACTAAGAAGGTTAAAGGGGAGTTGTTTGTGTGCCAATTATATGTTGATGATATTATCTATGGTTCCCCTAACAAAGCTTTCAATGATGAATTTGCCACTCTCATGACCTCAAAGTTCGAGATGTCTTCCATGGGAGAGTTGAAGTTCTTTCTCGGGTTCGAAGTGAAGCAAAGGAGAGAAGTAACCTTCATCAACCAAGCCAAATACACTCAAGACATGCTCAAGAGATTCAAGCTAAGTGATGTCAAGCGGGCTTCCACTCCCATGCCCACCAAGTGCCAACTTGACATTGATCCCAATGGTAAAGCAGTAGATCAAAAGGTATATCACTCCATGATTGGCTCCTTGATTTACCTTTGTGCATCTAGACCGAATATCATGTTGAGTGTGGGTATTTGTGCACGGTTTCAAGCCGCACCTAAGGAAAGTCACTTTGTGGCGGTCAAGCGAATCTTTCGATATTTGGTTCATACCCCAAACTTTGGCTTACGGTACCCAAGAGGAGCAAACTTCAAGCTTGTAGATTATTCAGACTCGGATTGGGCGGGAGACAAAGTGGATAGGAAGTCCACTTCCGGAGGGTGCCAATTTCTTGGTCGCTATTTGGTGAGTTGGTCTTCCAAGAAGCAAAGTTGCGTGTCTCTCTCGTCCACATAAGCGGTATGTGGCTACTGGTAGTTGTTGTGCACAACTTTTATGGATGAAGCAAACTTTAAAAGATTATGGTGTCACTTGTGACAAAGTGCCTCTTTGGTGTGACAATGAAAGTGCAACCAATATTTCTCTCAGCCCGGTGCAACACTTCAAGACGAAGCATATTGAGATCCGGTATCACTTCATCCGGGATCATATTAGGCGAGGGGAATCGAGCTCAACTATGTGGACACTCATGACAACCTTGCAGATATTTTCACGAAGCCTTTGGATGAAGCAAGATTTCGCGAGTTAAGGCATGAGCTAAATATCATTGATTCGAGCAATGTGACTTGAACCCTTGTTCTCTAGTTTAGGTGTAGGCATGGACATAGGGGGAGTGTTGTTCTCTCAATGAACTTTCCCTCCCCCCATAATGCATAAATAAATCAAACTCTTTCACGTTAGCCATTTTTGATGGTACTAGTGCTTCAAAAATGAGTGTTAGTCATGGGCCCAAGGTTAAAATCTTCGCGGCGCCATACCTCTGAACTCAAACATAGGTGGCCTTGGCCACCGCCCTCTCTTGGAGAGGTGTGTGTTTTTCGTTGTTTTGTCGGTTTTGTGTGTGCATTTGTCCTTGCTTTCGTCTCAGTTTCTTTTCTTGAGCTAAGACTTTTGGCCAGTCCTTTTGCGGCATTGCGGTACTGATAATCCCCAAGTGCAAGGAATCATCGTAGCAATTTCTAAAGGTGGAAGTGATAAGTATGGAGTGTCAAACCCACAAGGAGCTAAAGGTAAGATCAATATTCTCTCAAGCTCTATCTGCCACTGATACGACTCTACGTACACCGAACGTTTGCTTCCAACTAGCAACGAGAAATAAAATTATGTTGTGGGTATGAAGAGGATAACTTTGTATGATATCGGAGAGCTAAAATATAAAAGTAGGTTCTGTTATCATAAAGTTAGAATATATTACCAAATATTATAAATAGCGAGTGTGGAATAATGGTGGATCGGTGTGCGGAATTGTCCTAGGCAATCGTTAACATGACCGGTCACTATTGCAGTTTCATATGAGGGAGAGGCATAAGCTAACATACTTTATCTACTTGGATCATATGCACTTATGATTGGAACTCTAGCAAGCATCCGCAACTACTAAAGATCATTAAGGTAAAACCCAACCATAGCATTAAAGCATCAAGTCCACTTTATCCCATACGCAACAACCCCCTTACTCGGGTTTGTGTTTCAGTCACTGACGCAACCCACTATAAGCGAATCATAAACGTATTGCAACACCCTACATCGGGAATCCCTCACGCTTGCGCGACACAGAGGGGCCATAGGACAGCACCAAAGTAAAACATACAACTCATACCAATCTAGATCATCAATCAACCCAAAGACAAAGGATATCTACTCAAAACATCATAGGATGGCAACATATCATTGGATCATAAATACGTGGCATAAAGCACCATGTTCAAGTAGGGATTACAGCGGGGTGCGGGAGAGTGGAACGCGTAAAAGAGATGAGGATGGTGATGTTGATGAAGACGATAATCGCGGCGATGATTCCCCTCCCGATGGCACTCCGATGCCACCGAGAGAGAGGAGGACAGGTTCTCCCCCTTGTGCTTCCTCCTCCATGGCCTCCCCCTTGGATGGGGAGAGGTTCCCTCTCTGGTCCTTGGCCTTCATGGTGATGGTAGCCCCTCCGAGATCCTCCTCCATGCCCTCCGATAATGATGGCCCCCTCCGGCAGGGTGCCAGAGAGGGCCTAGATTGGTTTTCGGTGGGTACGGAGGCTTTTGGCGAAGGAACTCTCGATCTAGGTTAATTTTCCGAGGTTTCTGTATTTATAGGAATTTTTGGCGTCGGTCTCACGTCAAGGAGGTGCCCGAGGCGTCCACGAGGCAGGGGCCCATGCCCGGGGGGGTGGGCGCGGCCCCACCCTCGTGGACAGCCCGGGACTCTTCTGGCCCAACTCTTTTACTCCGGGGTCTTCTTTTGGTCCATAAAAAATCGTCAAAAATTGGCACGTCAATTGGACGCCGTTTGATATTCCTCTTCTGTAAAAATCAAAAACAAGGAAAAACAGAAACTGGCACTGGGCTCTAGGTTAATAGGTTAGTCCCAAAAACCATATAAAATAGCATATAAAACATCCAAGGTTGATAATATAATAGCATGAATACTTCATAAATTATAGATACGTTGGAGACGTATCAGCATCCCCAAGCTTAATTCCTGCTCGTCCTCGAGTAGGTAAATGATAAAAGAAATAATTTATGAAATGTGAATGCTAGCAAGTGCATAAGTTTCATCAATGATAGTTTCAATCACTTTTTATAACATCATTATATATCATAACAGTAGCTCATCTTCATAAAACTTTTCATGATCAAGTAACAAGCTATTCACATGTTAAAGTATAGATCATAAACCTTGTTGAAACTAACAAACTATATTCTCAGTCATCAAACAATTGCAATTCATCTTATTTTCAGGAAGGGTCTATGTGAGAGCTTTGGTTTAGCAAACTCCACATACTCAACTATCATTTCATCTTTCACAATTTCTAACACTCACGTGATATTTATGGGTTCAAAGTTTTAATCAGACACAGAGAAATATAGGGGCTTATAGATTCGCCTCCCAACCTTTTACCTCAAGGGTAATGTCAACAATAATAGTTCATGATGACTTACATCAAATTGGATATATATATATATATATATATATATATATATATATATATATATCAGGATCTTTCCAACACAATGTGCTTGCCAAAGGATAAAATGTAAAAAGGGAAGGCGAAGATCACCATGACTCTTGCATAAGGTAGAAGATAAAAGTAAAAAATAGGCCCTTCGCAGAAGGAAGCAGAGGTTGTCATGCGCTTTTATGGTTGGATGCACAAAATCTTAATGCAAAAGAATGTCACTTTATATTGCCACTTGTTATATGGACCTTTATTATGCAGTCCGTCGCTTTTATTTCTTCCACATCACAAGATCGTATAAAGCTTATTTTTTCCATATTAATAGATCATACATATTTAGAGGGCAATTTTTATTGCATGCACCGATGACAACTTACTTGAAGGATCTTACTCAATCCATAGGTAGGTATGGTGGACTCTCATGGCAAAACTGGTTTAAGGAATGTTTGGAAGCACAAGTAGTATCTCTACTTGGTGCAAATAATTTGGCTAGCATGAGGGGGGAAAGCAAGCTCAACATGTTGGATGATCCAAGACAATATAATTTAGTTCGGATATAAGAAAACATAACCCATTACGTTGTCTTCCTTGTCCGACATCAACCTTTTAGCATGTCATATTTTAATGAGTGCTCACAATTACAAAAGATGTCCAAGATAGTATATTTATATGTGAAATCTCTCTTCCTTCAATATTCTTTCATGAATTGTTCAAGTGACCAATTCTACGTTTGCTAACTTTCAATAAGTTTACTACCTATACTTATTCTATGTGAAGTCATTACTCCCCATGGTATAAGCATATGAAACATATATAAGTTCAGATTTATGATATTCAATTATTCAACCATTTATTCATAGGATATACGTGAAGCACGTGAGTAAATGACAAACTACTCCAAAAGATAATAGTGAAGGACACTGAGTAGTCAAATAATTAACTAGCCGTGGGAGGATTCTTTTTCATTTAATAATTCAGATCCAATGATTTTATTCAAACAACAAGTAGAATTGAAAATACGCTCCAAGCAAAACACATATCATGTGATGAATAAAAATATAGCTCCGAGTAAGGTATACCGATAGTTTTGAAGACGAAAGAGGGGATGCCTTCCGGGGCATCCCCAAGCTTAGGCTCTTGAGTCTTCCTTGAATATTACCTTGGGGTGCCTCGGGCATCCCCAAGCTTAGGGTCTTTCCACTCCTTATTCTCCTCATATCGATATCTCACCCAAAGCTTGAAAACTTCAATCACACAAAACTTAACGGAACTTCGTGAGATAGGTTAGTATGATAAAGAGTAAACCATTCACCTTGGTACTGTCAAAGACAAAGATCATAATTGTTCTCACACTATGGCTACTGTACCATATCATTTCTACAATTTATATTGAGGAATATAAGTCATAGAAACTAGAAAACAAGCAAACTATGCAATGAAAACAGAATCTGTCAGAAACAGAATGGTCTGTAATGATCTGAACACTAACCATACTTCTGTTACTCAAAAAATTATGAAATAAATTGGTGGACGTGAGGAATTTGTCTATTAATCTTCTGCAAAAAGAATCAGCACCAAAGCTCTCTTCTGTAAAAAAATGGCAGCTAATCTCGTGAGCGCAAAGTTTCTGTTTTTTACAGCAAGATCACATTAACTTTCACCCAAGTCTTCCCAAAGGTCTTACTTGGCACTTTATTGAAACAAAAGCTATAAAACATGATTACTAAAGTAGCTTAATCATGTAAACACACAAAAACAGTAAGGGTAAATATTGGGTTGTCTCCCAACAAGCGCTTTTGTTTAATGCCTTTTAGCTAGGCATGATGATTTTAATGATGCTCACATGAAAGATACGACTTGAACATAAAGAGAGCATCATGAAGAATATGACTATCACATTTAAACCTAACCCACTTCCTATGCCTAGGTATTTTGTGAGCACACAATTTATGGGAACAAGAATCAACTAGCATAGGAAGGAAAAACAAGTATAACTTCAAAACTTTAAGCACATAGAGAGAAAAACTTGATATTATTGCACTCCTACAAGCATGTATTCCTCCCTCATAATAATTTTCAGTAGCGTCATGAATGATTTCAACAATATAACCATCACATAAAGCATTATTTTCATGATCGACAAGCATAGAAATTTTTCTACTCTCCACATAAGCAAAATTCTTCTCATTCGGAATAGCGGGATCACTAGTTCCTAAAGTTGACACTCTTCCAAACCCGCTTTAGATGGTAGTGTTATTCATACTCCAAAATATATAAGTGAAGTTCATGGAGCATTCTATAATTAATATAAACTAACCAATATCCAAGCTCAAAATGTATAAGTGAAGCACACGAAGCATTCTATAAAACCATACTCAAAAGATTTAAGTGAATCACAAAAAGCAATTCTATAAGATCATACTTAAAAGATATAAGTGAAGCACACAAAGTATACTATGAATTGATGAAGGTACATTCTCATACTATCATGGTTCTTTAAATAGAAAGAAGAACACAAAGGACACAAATCATGTGAACAAAAGAAAAACCGAGGTATACCGATATTTGTTGAAGAAGAAAGATGGGATGCCAACCGGGGCATCCCCAAGCTTAGATGTTTGAGTATCCTATGAAATATTTACTTGGAGTGACTTGGGCATCCCCAAGCTTGAACTCTTGCATCTCTTTATTCTTCTCATATTGATAGCTCCTCGATCTTCAAACACTTCATCCACACAAAAGTTTAACAAAAACTTTGTGAGATCCGTTAGTGTAATAAAGAAAATCACTACCTTTAGGTGCTGTTGTGAACTCATTTTAAATTCATATTGGTGTAATATATACTGTATTCCAACTCATCCATGGTTCATACCCTCCGATACTACTCATAGATTCATCTAAATAAGCAAACAACACATAGAAAACAGAATCTGTCTAAAACAGGACAGTTTGTAGTAATATGGAGGTTTAGTAAACTTCTGTATCTCCAAAAATTATGAAATAAATTTGATAATTTGAAAATTTTATACAGAAGTAATATGCAAACATTTTCAGACCCATTTGACTGTCCAGTAAAAAATGTAAAATCACGCGCTACAGCCAAAGTTTATGTTTCTGTTCTGCGCATAGTAAACAAGCAATCTAATCATCCTAAAACCAAAGCTTGGCACATTATTTTTATAATACAATGGATATATACAAGGGGATAATTATTTAAAGAGAAACTTCCATGAAAAATTCTACATTGTTTCCGTGATCATGAACACAAGTGCTCAAGGTCGACCCTCACTTCTTCAATGCATAACTTTCCAATCACTTCTCTTTTTGAAAAACTTTTTAGGCAGGAGAGGCAAGTAATTTTTTTGGGGTATTTTCATTCTTTTAATTTTTTTGTATGTTTCACCCACAACTAAACATAAACAAAAAGGAAAAACAAAATCTACTTAGTGAAGAAAGCAAACAAGCACACACGAGAATATCAACCCCACGCTATTGCTCCCCGGCAACGGCGCCAGAAAAAAGCTTGATAATCCCCAAGTGCAAGGAATCATCGTAGCAATTTCCAAAGGTGGAAGTGATAAGTATGGAGTGTCGAACCCACAAGGAGCTAAAGGTAAGATATATATTCTCTCAAGCCCTATCTGCCACTGATACGACTCTACGTACACCGAATGTTTGCTTCCAACTAGCAACGAGAAATAAAATTACGTTGTGGGTATGAAGAGGATAACTTTGTATGATATCGGAGAGCTAAAATACAAAAGTAGGTGTTGTTATCATAAAGTTAGAATATATTACCAAATATTATAAATAGCGAGTGTGGAATAATGGTGGATCAGTGTGCGGAATTGTCCTAGGAAATCGTTAACAAGACCGGTAATCACTATTGCAGTTTCATATGAGGGAGAGGCATAAGCTAACATACTTTCTCTACTTGGATCATATGCACTTATGATTGGAACTCTAGCAAGCATCCGCAACTACTAAAGATCATTAAGGTAAAACCCAACCATAGCATTAAAGCATCAAGTCCTCTTTATCCCATACGCAACACCCCCTTACTCGGGTTTGTGTTTCAGTCACTCACGCAACCCACTATAAGTGAATCATAAACGTATTGCAACACCCTACAGCGGGAATCCCTCACGCTTGCGTGACACGGAGGGCGCCATATGACAGCACCAAAGTAAAACATACAACTCATACCAATCTAGATCATCAATCAACCCAAAGACAAAGGATATCTACTCAAAACATCATAGGATGGCAACACATCATTGGATCATAATATGTGGCATAAAGCACCATGTTCAAGTAGGGATTACAGCGGGGTGCGGGAGAGTGGACCGCGTAAAAGAGATGAGGATGGTGATGATGATGGTGATGTTGATGAAGACGATCACCGCGGCGATGATTCCCCTCCTGATGGCACTCCGATGCCACCGAGAGAGAGGAGGAGAGGTTCTCCCCCTTGTGCTTCCTCCTCCATTGCCTCCCCCTTGGATGGGGAGAGGTTCCCCCTCTAGTCCTTGGCCTTCATGGTGATGATAGACCCTCCGGGATCCTCCTCCATGCCCTCCGGTGATGATGGCCCCCTCCGGCAGGGTGCCAGAGAGGGCCTAGATTGGTTATCGGTGGCTAAGGAGGCTTCTAGCGGCGGAACTCCCGATCTAGGTTAATTTTCTGAGGTTTCTGTATTTATAAGAATTTTTGGCGTCGGTCTCACGTCAAGGAGGTGCCCGAGGCGTCCACGAGGCAGGGGCCCATGCCCAAGGGGGTGGGCGCGCCCCCCACCCTCGTGGACAGCCCGGGACTCTTCTGGCCCAACTCTTTTACTCCGGGGTCTTCTTTTGGTCCATAAAAAATCATCAAAAATTGGCACGTCAATTGGACTCCGTTTGATATTCCTTTTCTGTAAAACTCAAAAACAAGGAAAAACATAAACTAGCACTGGGCTCTAGGTTAATAGGTTAGTCCCAAAAACTATATAAAAGAGCATATGTAACATCCAAGGTTGATAATATAATAGCATGAATACTTCATAAATTATAGATACATTGAAGACGTGTCAGGTACTACCGCTGCATGCACGGTACTACCGCTGACAAACGTCAAGCGGTACTACCGCCCACACCAGCGGTACTACCGCTGCGGGGCAGGCGATGTGGGGGGGTTATGTCGAGGCAAGGGGAGTTGTTTCTCCCCATACCCATTCGCCCCCACTCGCTCGTCTTCCTCATCGCTCCAGCGAAGCCTCGCCGCAGGAGGGCCTCGGTCGGCCGCCGTTTTCGTGTCGCCCTCTCCATTTCCTCTGGTGGAATCGATCCCCACCACATCCTCTAGCCATGGATGCTGGTATTGCCCCCTATCCCGTTCTCTCTTTGCCTTGAGCTTGCATCTAGTTTTTAGGGGCAATAGGCATTATTTTTCTCGTCTTTTGGCTAAGTCGAGGCTTGAGTAGGATGGAGATGGCTTCTAGGCCCTTTGGATTGAAGTTTGGTTAGCTTATTTTTGAATTTGGCATCCCGGTAGTGCCGGATCTGTCCACGACAGTAGGGAACCGCCATTCCCCGTCTTGAGTGGTACTACCACCCATCTTGAGCGGTACTACCGCGCAAGTGGTACTACCACGGTTGGGTCGCGGTACTCCCGCTGGATGCCCAGTTCCATCATTTCATGCCACATTTTGATCCATGTTGCTTTGTTTGGTGGCTTATGCTCTTTCTCTCATGTTCTTTCTTCTGCTCGTGTGTTTGGTTCCAGGTGATGATCATTCTGAGCAGCAGGTCCGCCGTGTCAACCCCGGTCGTGCAACGTCAAAGCGCTACCGCACATCTGAGTCACCAGGTGGTTCCTTTAGTGCTCCACCGCCGCGAGTGGGTGCTTCCTCAAGTGCTCCACCGCCGCCTCAGCTCACGAAGAGATCGGCAAGCAAGCCAAAGGGAAAGACTATGTCTGAGATGACTGCCAAGGAATTTTGGGCAAAGCGTCGCCGCAACCCCTATGAGGAAGACCAAGATCCCACTTTGGTCAAACACCCTTTCTGGAACCGCTTTCTGTTCGCCATCTTCTTCAATGTGATCAAGGCTAAGAAGAATCACTTTGGTGATGTTCTTTCCATCGACACCGATCCTATGGAAAAGGACCCTGAGTACTTTGGCGAAGCCCTTCACATGTGTACTCAGTTGAACATTCTCAGAATCATGCAGTTCAACAAGGACTTTGATGCAGATTTGATATGTCAATTCTATGCCACTGTCCATCTTGGAACTGATGAAGAAAGGACTCTGACTTGGATGACGAATGGCAAGTTGCTCACTGTCAAGTGGAAGGCCTTCATAGAGTTACTTGGGGTGGAAGATCTCGGGCTTGAGAATCCAGTCGGCTTCCGCCCTCACCGCAATGTCACTTCCACTCACAAGCAAGCCCTCTGGCCCTACTGTTCTAAGACGGTTAACCCCAAGACAAAGAAGGTAACCTATGAGCTGTCTACCTATCTGGACATCCTTCCACTACAAAAAAAAGACACATCCGTGACATTTTGGGCCGAACGGAAAAAAATTCTGTCATACATATGACGATAATTGTGACAAAACCCGGTATCATCATAGATGTGGTGGGCTCCTACTTCTATGACAAAAAAATCATGACAGAAAATGGGCTTTTCGTCCATGGCGGGCCGGAGACGCAGCTGCATGACATTCTTTGGGCCGTCCATGACGGAAAAAACCATGGTAGAAGTGAGGGGGAGGAAAAAATTTCGGGGAGTTCCTGGTTACGATGGGAGGTCGGGGGCCGAGCGATGCGCGTTTCTCTCGTACACGTACGCACGTGTGTGCGAGGCGTTGGATCTAACTGAACCCGAGCGAGGTGTTGGGCTCTAACTGAACCCGAGCGATTGCACTGCAGGCTACGCGTTACTGAACCCGAGCGATCGATCGATGGCAGTTAACTGAACCCGATCGAGCGATTCCTTTGCTACTGCTGCTAACTGAAGCCGATCGATGCTGCCTCTGGGATGAACAGTGAGCGTTGCGGGGGGTTTGGATGAACAGTGAGCGGTGGCGTTGCCTCTGGATGAACAGGACTCTGTGGTGTGGTGGAGGGCTGGATGAACAGTAGACGGTGGAGGGGTGCCTGTGGAGGGGTGGTTGAACAGGACCCTGTGGTGTGGAGGGCTGGATGAACAGTAGACGGTGGAGGGGTGCCAGTGGAGGGGTGGTTGAACAGTAGCCGGTGGAGTAGCGCGCGGTGGAGACTGGATGAACAGGAGCCCGTGGAGGCTGGAGGAGGTCGACGGTAGCCCGTGGAGGCTGGAGGAGGTCGACGGTGGAGATGAACAGTATCCCGTGGAGTCCCGTTTTGCGGTACGACACACCCCTCCCGATGAACAGGACCCCCGTTTCAACCGTAGCGCTCCAACACAAGTCCATTTCGTCCATTTTGCGGTACGCCACACCCCTCCCGATCAACAGGACCCCTGTTTCGACCATAGGAGGTACGTTTCCTCCGTTTTGCGGTACGCCAGACCCCTCCCGATCAACAGGACCCCGTTCCAAACGTAGGAGGTCCGTTTCCTCCGTTTTGCGGTACGCCAGGCCTCGTTTCCATCGCCTGTTTTGTCCAAGCCCTCCCGATGAACACGACCACGCATTCCGTTCTGACCCAGCCGGTTGGCTCCCACGCGTTCCGTTGCCTCCCGATGAACACGATGCATTCCATTGCCTCCCCATGAACACGACGATGACGCTGTTTCTCTGTTCCGACCCAGCCATGTACACGAGCCCTGGCCGTACGTATGTGCGAGTAGGCATTCGAGACCCCGCCCGTATGTACACATACGTGGCTGTATTTTCTCTCTTGCACCCTGGCTGCTGTACGTACGTGTACATGCTACGTGCGCGCCTCTACTATGACACGTGCGCGCCCCTACATCCACCAGTATATATGTACGTACACGTTCGCGACCAGAATGACAATGCTACATACGCTTCGACCAGGTGGGTCCCGACTGCCAGGCACTTCCTTGCCTGCGAAGATGTAGCTGGTGGGTCCCACCAGTCAGGGGGGCGAATCGTTTTTTTTTTGCCCGGACGCACTTCCTTGCGTGTGAAGATGTAGTTGGTGGGTCCCAGCAGTCAGGGGGAAACGTTTTTTTCACGAAATACAGTGGCCCGTCTAGTGGGTCCCAGCTGTCAGGTGGAGGAATCATTATTTTCCGTGTAATAAGGAGGCACTTCCTTGCTGCGGCCGTGGACCCAGCTGTCAACCTCTCCACGTATAGTCCACGTCCGATGGAAGTCGTTCCTTGACCACATTGACCACGCCGCGCCGAGAGCACCAGGGCAGTGGACGATGGTAGAGGCCTAGGAAGGGGACGACGGGGAGCCGGGGAAGACGCGGCAGTGGAAGCCCGCGCGGAGAGGAGTACGAGGGTTCACTAGTTCGGCTGCGGTGTGAGGCTGCCGTCGCCGCAGGGCCTGGCCAGCGGTGGGAATAGTAGGGGCGGTGAGGCCTCCGCGGCAGCATAGCCGGCCACAGGAGGCAGGAGCATGCGGCACGACCGGCGCTACTTTGGGCGGCTGTAGCAAGAAGACTAGAGGTTGAAGAAGCACTGCGGCCGTTGGATGGACATCGTACGGTCACTGGAGCTAGAATCGTTTATATTGTCTAAGTTGACAAAGCCCTCCATCCCCGTCAACTTAGTAGGCCCACGAGTCAGTCTCCCACCAAGGTGGGTCCCAGGTAGCAGGGGGTATTCATTTTTTTGTGCATAATAAGGAGGCACTTCCGGTGGGTCCGTGTTGACAGCAGGGGGAACGTTTTTTTCGCGAAATACGGTGGCCCTCGAGTGTGTCCCAGCAGTCAAGGGCAAACGTTTTTTCACGAAATACTGGTGGGCATTCGGTGGGTCCCTGCTGTCAGGTGGAGGAATAATTATTTTCCACGTAATAAGGAGGCCCTTCCTTGCGGCTGCCATGGACCCAGCTGTCAGCCTCTCCAAGTACAGTATTCTTCCGATGGAATTCGGTCGTTGACCACATTGACCATGCCGCGCCGAGAGCACCACGGCGGTGGACGACAGCGAGGCCTAGGATGGGGATGACACGGAGCCGGGGAAGACGCGACAGTGGATGCCCAGGCGGAGAGGAGTACGAGGGTTCACTGGTTCGGTTGCGCTGCCGTCGCCGCAGAATAACAGGGGGTGTGGGTGAGTGGAGTGGAGGGATGGCCTGGCCAGCGGTGGGAGTAGTATGGGGGCGGTGAGGCCTCCGCGGCAGCACAGCCGACCACGGGAGGCAGGAGCGGGCGGCACGACCGGCACTGCTTTGGGCGGCTGGAGCAAGAAGACCAGAGGTTGAAGAAGCACTACGGCCGTTGGATGGACATTGTACGGTCAGTCGAGCTAGAATCGTGCATATTGACTAAGTTGACAAAGCCCTTCGTCCCCATCAACTTAGTAGGCCCACTATACTGGGTCCCAGCTAGCAGGGGGAGTATTCATTTTTTTGTGCGTAATAAGGAGGCACTTCCTTGCGTGCGAAGATATAGCTGGTGGGTCTGAGCTGTCAGCGGCAGCAACGTTTTTTCGCGAAATACAGAGGCCCTTTTGGTGGGTCCCAGATGTCAGGTGGAGGAATCATTATTTTGCCCGTAATAAGGAGGCATTTCCTTGCGTGCGGCCATGGACAGCTGTCAGCCTCTCCACGTATAGTCCACTTCAGATGCATGTCGATCGTTGACCACGTTGACCACGCCACGCCGAGAGCACCAGGGCGGTGGACGACGGCGAGGCCTAGGAAGGGAATGACACAGAGGCAGGGAAGACTCGGCAGTTGTTTTTGTTTCCCACGCGGAGGGGAGTACGACTGTACGAGGGTTTACTGGTTCGTCTGCCGTCGCCGGAGAATAACATCAGGTGTGGGTGAGTAGAGGGATGGCTAGGCCAGCGATGGGAGTACGGTGGGGCGGTGAGGCCTGCGCGGCAGCACAGCCGGCCGCGGGGAGGAGAGAGCAGGCAGTCCCGTCGGCGCTTGTTTGAGCGGCTAGAGCAGGAACAGCAGAGATTGAAGAAGCACGACGGCCGTTGGATGGACATCCAACAATATACAGGACATCTGTGGAAAGCCTCAAATATGTGGAAAACAACATACAACCCATCTGCCATTATTTCAAATAATTTACAATCCATTTGCTAATTCTTACGGGTTTTTTTGGAGCCCATATTCTTTTTATTAGCATTATAGCCCATATTGTGGCCACGGTTAAAAAATTATACGAAATTTTGCATATGTCGATGCGGTCTGAACAGTTTTTAATCCCGAAATTTCGAGTCACATTCAGACTGATTTTAAAAATAAATGTATATCAATATAAAATCCAATAAATTGTCCACGCATAAAAATCAATGCAATTTAAAATCTCGAAATGAAAAAAAGATATTTGAAACTAATTGCCGGTTTGATGTGTTTTAAAAATGTACAACCCATTTCTCATTACTGATAGGCCATTTTCTCGGCCAGCCGAATGAACCTCTCCTCGTCTTGAAAGATTTGTAGCCCAACAGGCCTGATAAAGCGACTTACTTGACAAATCACAAAAAAACTGGGCTAGCCATTTTCAGAAAGAAAAAAAACTACTGGGCTGGTCTGTGGTAAACATAAAAGAAAAGGTTGTCTAGACAGGCTAGAGTGTCCCGCACAGCCCAGTTGACACCATGCTTCCATCTCAAAAACAAATTAGATAAATGCCACTCCAATTATGGCGATTCATAAAAATGCCACTACAATTTCCAAACTTTGAAAAATGCCACTGCAATTTTTGCAAACTTTGAAAAACTCCACTGCAGTTTGCAAACTTTGAAAAACGCCACTCCAGACTTCGAAAAATGCCACTAGAAATGGCATGAAATGGCATTTTTCAAAGTTTGGAGATTGAAGTGGCATTTCTCGGATACACCAGATTTGGAGTGGCATTTATCAAATTAACCCAAAACAAAAATAACTGGGCGAGCTGCTGGGTCCCTGGTGTCAGCCGCTCGTTGTGCAATTCTCTCGTTTATTGATTACGTTGGCAATGGCATGGGACCCAGATGTCAGAAATCCACTAGGAGGAGCCATTTTTTTATCGGCTTGAAATAAGGAGGCACTTTCTTGCGTATTGCCATGACCTTGGCGGGTCCCTGCTGTCATCCTCTCCACGTACAATCATCTCCTGATTGTGTACGCGTCAACTTGCTAGGCCCACAAGTCAGTCTCTAAACCCATGGAGGACAAATACAACCCATTTAAAAAAGAACAGCCCATTCCATACGTTCAAACAGAAAGTTCAACATTCAGAGCAAAGTAACAGGTCTGATCCACATATAGAGTACTGAACTTCCACGTTGACAACCATCATAGCCAAGTTAACTATCTACTCCCACTAACACTCTAGTAGCGTACAAGTACTAACTTACTCTTAGCTAACTAGACAATGTCGGCCGCCATCTGTGGTAAACGCTAAACGCCGGCACTGGCATCATGCGCCTCGCCTCGGACTTGCAAGAGGTGAGATAGGGCACGTTGCTCGCGCGCGTTGGCCCTTTCCATGCCAGCGTGGTCCATCGAAGCTTCGGCTTCCAAGCGGGAAACCCACTTGACGAGCTGGTAGTAAAAATCGGCGTCGCGAACGTGTGCGTGCCCGACAGCCTCTGGGGCTATTTGTCGGGCGCCGGCCTCCACGTAGTCGGCCCAGTTGCGGGCACTCTGCTCGCGACTCAGAGCGTCGGTGTGCTGCTGCTCCATGTCCTGCTGGCGGTGCAAATCAGCGATACGCTGCTCCTCCGCCAGGCGGTCGCGCTCCAAAAACTCCTGCTCCTCCGCCATGCGGTCGCGCTCCAACAACTCCTTGATCTCTGCATTGCCATCTAAAGACAGATAGAATGCCTCCTCCCTCCGTCTGCCTTCCGGTGAAAACCCGAACACTAGTTCCGGCGGTGACCGCCTCCGGCGTCGCCTACCGCGGACGGGCGGGGGCATGGCGGACGTGGCGAGCGACGTCGGGCCGGTGGGGGCTTATGAGGATATGGCGAGTTGGGTCACGGTGGCACCGGAGAAGGCCGGGAAGCAGTACTTATAGGCAGAAGGTAGCGCGATGGTCATCGGAATTCAATGCATAATGGCTTAGCGCGCCAGCTTGCCGTGGAAAACTAGCGAAACTGGAATTATGATTGTGTCGTCCCGTCCCGTGTGGGTCACACGCCGGCATGGCGGTCAAACGAGTGCACTCGAATCATCTCCCTCCTTGTCAATATTGATTCCACGGATTTAAAAAGCCTGCAACAATTAAAGCATATCTTTTTCGCATCAGTTAGCTGCCTTAATTATGGTCGGCTGCATGCAGGCACTCAGAATCGCTCGTAGGCAGTACGCGAAGCAGCATGCAACGAGTCGCAGCCGAGGGCACGCATGCAGCCACTTAAATCGCTGGAATTAATTAGGCTTAAACTTCTGCATGCCATTAATTATTGCCATGCCTTGGTCTTGCTGCTTTGCTCACGGAATTAATTAGGCTTAAACTTCTTTAGAGGTAGGCATTTTTATCCATGTAGGATCGATAGTGTAGCTTGTTAGTTTCTTCAGAGGTAGGCATTTTTATTCAAAAAACTGCCACTTCGCATCTTGCGTCGCAAATAAAACTGTCAGGAGCGCATTTGTAGGCTAGCTAGTGATCGATTAGTAACTTGTAAACATTGAGCGAACAGAAATAAGTAATTGTTAATGCATCTCAATGATTCACAGATCATATAAAAATATGTAGCTCCAAAAGCAAAGATCGGCCACTTCGGATCTTGCGTCGCAACTAAAACTAACTAGTATGATTCCCATACATAAGATCAACATGTTAATGCATCTCAATGATTCACAGATCATATACAAATATGTAGCTCCAAAAGCAGAGATCTAGAAAAAACATCTGTTCTTCCTACTAACATGGATGCTTCTCTTGGCCAACATTCAGTACATACTGAAAGACAAATTTGTTTGTGAAGTCTACAATTCCTCTTGCAAACGTAAGTGGTTTCACCAACAGCTGGAACCATGAGAATGAACCACACATGATGGAGGAACATCCACTACAATATGATTTGGTCTTCTCTCGATCACACCACGAGACTATCTTCAGAATACAAACTTTAACTTAGGCAAAATGATGCCCATTGTATAATCAGACCAAAGCAATGAAGCACCTAGTGTTGGCCAATAAATAGTACATTACTACTTTTCTGCAGTCGATGAAGTGACTATCCAATCTTTCTGTGTCTATTTTCAAATGGCACTGCATGCAGTGACTATACTATTCTCTTGTGCAGTTCAACCAAAATTGCGGATACTTTGTTTGTTTGCCAAATAGCAATGGGCAGACATCTTTGTCTGCACAAATATCAAGCAGCTAGTAAACATATACCACACCTTGTATTTTTGGTTTAAACATGTCTCTTCCGCTTAGCATCTGTCATGTTCTGCACTGGACAATCTGATACAGTTATGTTTTGCCCTGGACAATTTCATACTGAATTGATTTGTTGGTTTAGAGCAGAAATATAGCGCCTATTCTTCATCAGACCAAGGATATCCATGATCGCAGTGATGGAAGAGGTGAAATCGATACAACTGAAATTGAGCATCCAATCATTGAATCCTGTCCTGCACCTCCAATGTAGGTCCACCCTGCCAATAAATTCACATGCAAACCACTAGTATTACTATCTAATGACAGTACAAAAAAGAGTAGCAAGATAGTAGCAAACCATGTACCTTCATAATGAACAGCTCATAGTGCCACCAATTGGATATAAAGGTTTGGAAAAAAACATGCTCCTAATGTTGAACCAGTTGGATTTTTTGTGCAGTTCCACTAAAGTCGAGCATCCCTGTTTGCATAGATATTGAAAGTGTGATTACTCTAAAAGTGGCACTAGTTGAAGTATAGACTCACAAATATAAGCATTCCAATTTCTTAATGGGCAAAGGTAGCAAGACTGTTTCTAACCACCTATTTGAAGGAATAAATAAAGCAACAACGGGTGATGTCAGGAAGGCATACATAGTTTTTTCTGAAAAACTGAGCCATTCCTGACCTTTCCTCTTCTTTTAAGCAAATTTTGTGCAGTTCTACTAAAATAAAATGCCATCACCGCCTTGACAATTCAGTGACATTGTACAAAAGCAAATGACTTAACATTACATCATGATGTCAGGTATGTAGTCGACAGGCATTAGAGACAAACATACAGACCTCCTCCGATAACATAATGAACATTAATTTTAACAAAGGTGTGACTAGATTTACCGGGATAATTTGAGTGAACTCTACACCCTTTGTTCCTTAATATAAGACGTTTTTGCGGTTCAATTTAAAGTACCCAAACGTCTAGTATTTAGAAAAACAGGTAGTAGTTTTCTTGAGCACATATCTGGGAAAGCTTGCCACACTTTATTTATGTCCATACGCTAATGCAACACCATTCGAATACTACAAATATACACTAATCTAGTGGCTAGTGCAACAGTAGAGTAGTTAGTATATTACAGGGTACAGTACAATGGTTTTACTGAACAGATTTCAATAAACTCTAGCACTGGAAGGTTTCTATAAGAATTAACAATACAAAATGTAAAGGTAACAAGTTTCAGCATTGGTATACTAGCTGTGCATGAGCATTAAACCAAATACAAAAGTCTGAAGGTAACTAGCATTATTAACTAATGACAGTATAAAAAATTGCAAACCATGTACCTCCATGGTAAATATCATTTCTAGCTCGGGGGGCCTTAAAAATTGCTATCTCAATCTTGATAATCGATCAAACATAAAAACTTGATCGAACGAATCAAGAGAACAGCCGGAGGAGGAGGTGCCCACTCTTGACCTTTCCTCTTGTCTTCATAATTGTCTGTGCAGTTTAACCAAAATAAAATGACATCAACGCCTTGGCATTTTGGTGACACTGTACAAAAAAATTAACTTATCTCATGAAAGTGATGTATGTAATCTATAAGCATTAACAGTGCAAAAATCTGAAGGTAGTAACAAGTTTCATCGTTGGTATACTGGCTATGCAACATCATTAGAATGCCTTAGCTGAAAAATCTTTAATACATCCACAATCAACAGGTAACCCTGAAATAATCTAGTGACATTAAATGGCATTGCTTAAATTTATCGGTGGCATTAGACTGAGAGCGGCATTAGTTAAATGTGGCATCACTTTAGTAGTAGCATTGCTTGACTTGACTGCTGGTGTTATACTAACAGCAAAAAAGTGGCAATAAGAGCATGGGAGGCCCATTCAGACAGTGGGCGCACCAGTACGATGTACCTCCACGGACGCAGAGTGGTGAGGGAGGTATGGTTGCCCAGAGCAACAAATATCCAGGCAACATATGTGGATTACGTCCTATTTTTGCTCTCTTTAGCCACCTTTTTCCTATGCGAGGGCAACAAACCGATCGACCTGGTCATTCTCTATTGCGTTGTCATGCCTTTCTACCCTTCTTCAACCAAGAGACACGAGACTCGTTCCTTAGCTACTGATTTTCCCCTTTTCAACCTAGATGCGGGTTCGATGCCTACTCTCTTCGACAGTACAGTCTCCCTTCCTTTGCTTATTCAACCCAGACATGGATTAGTCTGCATGAAGTAGGGTTTCCTTTAATAGTGCAAATTATTATTTTCATCTGCGTGGCTAGCAGAGCAGAGGATAGCAAATTGGGAAGATGGCGGAGTGGAAAAAGATCCACATGCAACAACGTGGCAGATGGGGCAATATAACAAGGTTATGGTTCGAAAAGAGGTAGCATACCTGAGGGTCGGCGGGAAGTGGCTTCGCTCGTGGTCGTCGTCCTCCGCACACACTATGGCAGCAAGCTTGGGGACGGAGGCCACCCCGCACGGGCGCTAGGTCTGAGAGGACGGCCTTGTCGTTAGTGCGTGACCTCGCTCGCCGACGACGAGTGCGTCAACGTTGCACGTCCTTTTCTTCCCCGGCGGATCTGTGACCACCGGTGAGGAGGGAGAGAGGGGCCATCTTTTTTAGATCTGGAGAGAGGGTGTTAGTGTGAGAAGCAAGTGGGCAGCCCTTAGCAAGAAAGCGCTCAAGCTCCAGCCTATATATCTTTTTTATACTACTAGTACTGGAAGTGGAGTAGTGGTAGAGTAGTTTATATTTTCTCTGCGTACAGTACCAGTTAGTCGTGCTTCAAAACTGATTGGCACACCATTAAAAAATAAAGGTCGATAACTAATGCGGCACCTCGGGCCAACGCGGCCAGATCGCATTTTGCACGAGAAATTACACACCATGTTTCATTGACATGTGGTCCCGTTCCAACATATCAGTGAGACGACGGCGAGTAGTAGGAGTATTTCCGAACGGACGTGTAGGCCGGGGCGCCTGTGGGAGTCCTAGATTAGGGGGTCTCTGTATAGCCGGACTATCTCCATTGGTCGGACTGTTAGACTATGAAGATAGAAGATTGAAGACTTCGTCTCGTGTCCGGATGAGACTCTACTTGGCGTGGAAGGCAAGCTAGGCAATACGTATATGGATATCTCCTCCTTTGTAACCGACCTTGTGTAACCCTAACCCTCTCCGGTGTCTATATAAACCGAAGGGTTTTAGTCCGTAGGACAACAATCACAACATACAATCATACCATAGGCTAGCTTCTAGGGTTTAGCCTCTCTGATCTCATGGTAGATCTACTCTTGTAACACCCATATCATCAATATCAATCAAGCAGGACGTAGGGTTTTACCTCCATCAAGAGGGCCTGAACCTGGGTAGAACTTCGTGTCCCTTGTCTCCTGTTACCATCCGGCCTAGACGCACAGTTCGGGACCCCTACCCGAGATCCGCCGGTTTTGACACCGACATTGGTGCTTTCATTGAGAGTTCCTCTGTGTCGTCACCGTTAGGCTTGATGGCTCCTACTATCATCGATAGCGATGCCGTCCAGGGTGAGACCTTTCTCCCCGGACAGATCTTCGTATTCGGCGGCTTTACACTGCGGGCTAATTCGCTTGGCCATCTGGAGCAGATTGAAAGCTACGCCCCTGGCCATCAGGTCAGATTTGGAAGTTTGAACTACACGGCCGACATTCGCGGGGACTTGATCTTCGACGGATTCGAGCCACAGCCGGGCGCGCCGCACTATCTCGATGGGTATGACCTAGCTCTGCCACCGGACGGTACTCCAGAGGCCGCGCCCACACCAGCTCCGACCCTTAGCTCGGAGCCAACTGCCCCAATTGAGGACGAGTGGCTAGACACCGCCTCAGGGGCTGCAGTCTCGATGGCGATCGAGTCGAACACCAGCATAATCCTTGGCGCAGGCGGTGACTCCAAGGTGCCGGACTCTCTTCCAGACCCCGAACCATCTGCGCCCCTGCCAATCGAATCCGAGGGGACGATCGAGCCAAACACCAGCATAATCCTCGGCGCAGCCCGTGACTCCAAGGTGCCGGACTCTCTTCCGGACCCCGAACCATCCGCGCCCCTGCCAATCAAATCCGAGGGGGCGCCGATCATGGAATTCACCGCTGCGGATATCTTTCAGCACTCGCCCTTCATCGACATTCTGAATTCACTAAGGTCTCTCTCTCTGTCAGGAGAGCCCTGGCCGGATTATGGCCAACAGGACTGGGATGCGGACGACGAAGAAATTTGACGCCCACCCACCACCCACTTTGTAGCCACTGTCGATGAGTTAACCAACATGCTCGACTTCGACCCCGCAGACATCGACGGTATGGACGATGCAGGAGGCAAAGATGAACCACCGCCCATAGGGCGCTGGATGTCCACTTCATCATATGACGTATACATGGTGGACACACCAAAATAAGACGATGACAAGGAACGGAAGGACGCACCGAAGGCTTGTTCCCTCGAGAAGCAGTCAAAGCGGCGGCGCAAGCGCCACCCCAAATCCTGCCTCGCCACAAACAACGATCACACAGACCCAGCATTGGAGTAGGGCGAACCACTGCCGGACCACGGCAATACGGAGAATCAAACCAATACTGTCAAAGATAATAGTCCGGACGACACAACGCCGGACAGGCACCCAGAGCAGCAGAATGCCCGTCAAAGGCTTGTTGCCACCGCGAGGAGTCTAAAAAAGCAGAAGCAAAGGCTCAAGGCTACGCAGGACACACTCCAAATCAGATGGAGTAAAGTACGCAACACAACAGCAAAGTACGGCGACAATCGCCCCAGCAAGAGCTACGCAAAGCGGAAGTTGCTACCTAAATTCGACGAGGAGGCATCAGACCCCTCACAACCAAAAATCAAAACGGACACCTGGCCGGATAGACGACCTGACGGCCAACATCAAGCGGCAAACAACGCCACTCACAAACCAATACGCGATCCACGCGAGGGCTCGCGCCAAAAGGACGGCGCAACCAGATCCATCTACGGACCACGCAAGCGCGCCCCAGCTTACAATGTACCACAACAAACATCAGAACAATGCGGCACACCTAGATACAGGGGTGCAGCACACCCCCTATGTTTCACCGATGAGGTGATGGACCATGAATTTCCAGAGGGATTCAAACCCGTAAACATAGAGGCATACGACGGAATAACTGACCCTGGGGTCTGGATTGAGGATTATATCCTCCATATCCATATGGCTCGAGGAGATGACCTCCACGCCATCAAGTACTTACCCCTCAAGCTCAAAGGGCCAGCCCGCCACTGGCTTAAAGGCCTCCCTGAAAACTCCATTGGAAGTTGGGAAGAGCTTGAAGACGCTTCCCGGGCAAATTTTCAAGGAACTTATGTGTGACCTCCGGACGCGGACGATTTGAGCCATATAACTCAACAGCCCGGAGAGTCAGCCTGAAAACTTTGGAACAGGTTCCTTACTAAAAAGAACCAAATTGTCGACTGTCCGGACGCCGAAGCCTTGGCGGCGTTTAAACATAGCGTCTGTGACGAATGGCTCGCCAGACACCTCGGCCAAGAAAAGCCGAGAATGATGGCAGCATTAATAAGCCTCATGACCCGCTTTTGCGCGGGTGAGGACAGCTGGCTAGCCAGATGCAGCACCAGCTACCCCAGTACATCTGAAGTTAGAGATGGAAATAGGAAATCACGGTGCAACAGCAATAACAAACGACGAAACAAAGGAGACAGCACAAAGAGCACGGCAGTAAACGCCGGATTCAAAAGCTCTCGGCCAGGTCAGAAGCCGCCCTCTAAAGGCGCCAGAGACGAACTGTCCAGCCTGAACAAAATTCTGGACCAAACATGTCAGGTCCATAGCACCCCTGGCAAACCAGCCAATCATACCCACAGAGAATGTTGGGTCTTCAAGCAGTCCGGCAAGCTCAACGCCGTACACAAGGGAGAGGATACACCAAGCAAAGATGAGGATGAGCCTCTCAAGGGAGACGCTGGGGAACAAAAGAAATTCCCACCAGAAGTCAAAACAGTAAACGTGTTACACGTGATCAATGGAAGAAACAAAACGGCACTCCCAGAAAAATACGCCCGAAGGCCCATCACCGCAGAGTCCTGCCACTGGTCGTCTCAACCGATCACTTTCGACCATCATGATTACTCAGCAAGTATCCAGCATGCAGGATGGGCTGCCCTGGTATTAGACCCAATAATTGGTAGATACCGCTTCGCACGAGTCCTGATGGACGGTGGCAGCAGTCTAAACCTGATATATCAGGATACAATCCGCAAAATGGGGATAGACCCAACAAAAATTCGCCATAGCAATATTACCTTTAAAGGAGTAACGTCAGGCCCAGAGGCTCGTTGCACAGGCTCCCTACTACTAAAAGTTATATTCGACCTCCCTGATAACTTCTGTAGCGAACATCTAACCTTCCACATCGCTCCGTTCCAAAGTGGCTATCAAGCACTACTCAGACGCGAAGCTTTCGCTCGCTTTAATGCAATACCACACTACGCTTCCCTCACACTCAAGATGCCCAGTCCACGTGGCATCATTACAGTGAACGGAAGTATTAAGCGATCTCTGCGCGCCGAAGAGCGTGCGACTACCCTGGCAGCCGCACACTAAAAATTGCCCCACCAGCTAAAGCATTTAGCAGGTCGTCACGACCTCGGACACGGCTAGACGAGTCCAGTGCAGCCATATGCAATTCATACCGGATCAATAATCACACCCCCATTGCAAATACAAGGGGCTCCACCAGCGCAGACAAGCGGCGATTCTTACTTACCTAGAATTATAAATAATTTCTTTAAAAAACTATCTTTTCGCACGATAACTTTCTTCACCTCAGCTCCTCTCTTTTATAGATGATCATCGTGCTACACCCGTCCAGGATACGGCACAACGGAGACACAGGCGCAGACGTGCAGCAGGGACCCACTCCAAGGATTCTTTTTAGATTAAGACCCTGCGTAAACCTTTTTTACTGTCTCTTGTTGATACATATCCACCGACTTCTACGCAAAATTGAGAAGGATGCTGACGTCTTGGCATGTGGCCACGTCAGAAGAATGCACGTACCTGGACACAAGGGGCTTCTTACAAGCGGCACTATTTCAGCCCGGTTTATACCATAAAGACCGAATACCTTAGGGAGTGTTCGGCGTCGTGGGTTCGGACTTATATGCATCAGCTCCGAATCATTGTCTTTGGTCAAATGTTGGGTTTGCCCGGCTCCTGTGTTTTGGTGCCTTACGTTCCGCTTTACCGGCTAAGGTAGCACCAGGAGAACTACTACGATTGTGCCCTGGTTCATCCGGACGAGCGCCTCAGTAGAGAAAGCCGAAAACTGATTGTCATGATATAGCGTGAGACTGGTCAACCACTCGATGACCTATCGGAATGTTAGAATTCTTCCGCCTTAACGAAGGGCTGCTTTCCGGCCAGGCATATACGCAGCCCGCGATCAGGAGAGTGTGGAGCCACCAGGGGCTATCTAGTAGCCCCACTGTCAAACTCCTATGGCTAAGTGAAAGTGTTCAAGCATTATAGTCCGGTTGCCTCGCTCGCTGCGCTATCACCTCCTTATCAGGACCAAGACATTGGGTTAAGTGTGAACATGCGTTTTTTGCGAGCACCTCTGCATTATATGCGTGGGGGTTGAAGCCGATGGCTGCAATCTTGCAGGTTATACACATGTATACATAAACGGCCGCACAGGAGGCATCATACTACTTCCACGCAAAAGTATAAACACAGCCTTATAAAAACTTCATAAAAGCATTATGTTTACAATGAGAATACATATCACTCAAACATAATATTTTTCGAGCACTGGGCCTCTATCAAACGAGCACCCTCGAGAACTTCCTTGAAATTGTGTTCGGCAGCCACACGGCCTATGGCCGAACCCTGCGCCACAACAGTGGTAGCGTCCATCTCCGCCCAGTATGCTTTAACAGGGGCAAGGGCCATCCGCGAGCCTTCTATGCACGCCGACCTCTTCATTGCATTAATGCGCGGCACCACATCAAGGAGCTGCTGCACTAAACCGAAATAGCTGTTCGGCTTAGGCCCTTTCAGCCATAGTTGATCCATAACAGACCTCATGGCGAGTCCGGACAACCTATTCAGTTCGGCCCATTCGGCTAGCTGGTCAGTCAATGAAAGCGGACGCTCTGGAACGTGGATTCGCATCCAGAACAACTTGTCCACTTCACGATCTGTCTGACCTTGGAAGTACTTGGCCGCATCGGTAGCGCTCTCCGCCAAATCCTTATACGCATCTGCCGAGCTCCACAGCCGATCCAGAGGGGCATACCATGGATCCCCGAACTTCTTCCGTAACATGAAGGGTTTTCCAGCCGCAATATCCCCAGCTTCCCGCAGCTCCTCCTTCTTCGCTCTCATAGCAGAACGGGTGTCTTTGTCTGCCGCCGCGGCCTTTTCAAGATCTGTTGCCTTCGCTTGGTTCTCTTTCTCAAGGACCCGACAACGGTCGGCAGTGTCTTTCAATTTTACATCCATCTTGGACATCTTCTCTTGGCTCTCACAATGTGCGGCCTTCTCGGCTTTCAACTCTTCGGCTGCCTTCAAAGCAGCCGCATTACTACTCCTCGCTTGTTCCTTGGCTCGGGCAAGTTCTGCCCACAAGGCTTCCACGGTGGCAGCTCCATCTGCAGTCACAACATATTAAAGATACTGGCATTATGCTGCTCTTACTATGTGGCATTCACCGGATAATAACACTTACCCTGTGCCTCATCAAGCATCTTGTTAACAAGCTCGATGTCGGCGTCTGCCGCATCCAGTTGTCGTTTTAATTGGGCAAACTCCCTAGTCCGGCTAGCCACCAGAGCTCCCACCACCTGCACATAAAGGCGGATTGGTTATTACCTAGGTATTTGATCCTCTGTTCACCGCCGTTCTCGACGACAACCAGAGTCTCAGGGGCTACTATAACATGTGCAGTACTATCACATATTATCTCACATACCTCAAAGCCTGTCAATAGACTCGTAAAGGCTTCATGTAATCCGCTTTCAGCGGACGAGATTCTCTCCATCACCGAACCCATCAGCGTACGGTGCTCTTCTGAGATGGCCGCTCGCCCCATCAACTCCCTCAAAACGTCCGACCGCACACCAAACGGTGCCGGAGTCTTTCGTATGCTCTCTTCAGGAGCCGGACACTCGGGACCTTGGGGGTCTACGGGATTATCTTCTGGGCTCACCGGATCCGGAGAGGCCCTCCGCGATGACACTTCGAGGTCACCCGCTTCTGGAGCGGAGGAGTCCGGGGGAGGCGTTTCGCTCTCCATCATCTCTGGAAGAAGATCCCCCGAAGACGAGCTCATTTGAGAGGGGCTGAGGCCCGAACTGCAAGATAGATGCGGTGGTTATTTTCTCAGAGGAAAAAGATAACATACCCTTACTACTAAAATATTTTGGATCACTTACGACTCGTTGGAGGGCTGATCCCCCCGCGGACTCTGCGCGGCAAAAGCACCCCCAAGGCAGGACCCGTAGTGGGAGACCTCTTCTCCCGTTTGGAGGCTTCGGCTTCCGGATCCTTGGAAGCAGTCCTTTTCCTCCCCCGATCATCCTCCTTCGTGGAGACGCTCGCTCCCTCGGTTGGAGCGGATAGCAATAGGGGCCCGCGTCCGCCCATATTATCTCCCTCGGTATCTTCCTTCAAGGGCTCCGGACAAGGTGCGACCTCGAGCATCTTCTCCAATACCGGATTTTCCAAACCCTCGAGGAGGGGAGCCAAGCACCGGATCATCTTCGCCTTTGTTACCCAGTCCTGGTCAAAAAGCGGACTCTCAGAAATAACTTCGAATAAAAGACAGCATGTTCGGCGAGGGATATTTCTTACTTGTTCGGCGGCGTGGTTACTGCTCAGGCCCGCGTCCCCGGTGATATCCGGACATTCCACTTGGGATCCGAAGAATGACTTGTACATCTCCTCGTGCGTCGGGCCGAGGAAACTTTGAATGGCACGTGGCCCCTCTGGGTTGAACTCCCACAAACGCAGGGGCCGGCGTTTGCAAGGCTGGACTTGGCGAACCAACATAACTTGTGTCACCGCAACCAAACTGAAATCTCCCTGAAAGAGATCTCGGATGCGGCTTTGCAGTATAGGCACGTCCTTGGCTGGACCCCAGCTCAGACCCCTGCTAATCCATGACATCAATTGTGGTGGGGGGCCCGAGCGGAAAGCGGGGGTAGCCGCCCACTTGGTACTTCTGGGAGCCGTGACGTAAAACCACTCCCGTTGCCATAATTCGGGAACCTCTGGAAAGGAACCTCTCGGCCACGGAGCTCCTGCCATCTTGCCTATTGATGCGCCTCCGCACGCTGCTTGTTGCCCCTCGATCATCTTCGGCCTTACTTCAAAGGTCTTGAGCCACAGGCCAAAGTGAGGGGTAACGCGGAGAAAGGCCTCACACACGACAATAAATGTCGTAATGTAGAGAAAGGAGTCCGGGGCTAGATCATGGAAATCTAACCCGTAATAGAACATCAAGCCCCTGACGAAAGGATCCAGAGTGAGGCATAGACCTCAGAGGAAGTGGGAGACGAACACAACATTCTCGTTGGGTTCGGGAGTGGGGACGACCTGCCCTCTAGCAGGCAGCCAATGCGAAATCTCGGCGGTCAGATATCTGGCCTCCCTCAACTTCTTAATGTCCTCCTCCGTAACGAAACAGGGCGTCCATCGGCCTTGAAGGCTGGATCCGGACATGGTTGAAGGTCCGGAGCACCTAACCTAAGCTTTGGGTGTTAGAACTCGAGGCGGGGGAAGGGTTTGGTTGAGCATGGGAGGGAAAAAGCGAAAACCTTGTCCCCTTATAAAGAGGGTGAATATCAAGTGTCCCCTCCGTAGCCGTTTAGGACTTACCTATAATCTAGGAGTCCTAGACACGGTTGGGTTACCCATGAACCGCATTAATGAGAATCCCATAATTAGGGGAACACGATCTCTGCTTCGGCAAGACGTGTCAAGAAACTGCCTCGCGTTATGTGCGGGGCTGGTTAAATGAAACGGTTCGAATAATCACCGGGCCATGACATGACGTCATGTTACCAAAACAAGCTGGTGGATTAGATCTGCGAAGACATTATTCTCTCTACGGTGAAATGTGGAACTTATTTTGCAGGGTCGGACACTATCCTCATATTCAAATTCTTCTGTGATGTATTCGGAGAAGGAACCCGCCTTGCAATGCTGAAGACAACTGTGCGCCGGACTCATCGTCATTGAAGCCTGGTTCAGGGGCTACTGTGGGAGTCCTGGATTAGGGGGTCTCCGGATAGCCGGACTATCTCCATTGGCCGGACTGTTAGACTATGAAGATAGAAGATTGAAGACTTCGTCTCGTGTCCGGATGGGACTCTACTTTGCGTGGAAGGCAAGCTAGGCAATACGTATATGGATATCTCCTCCTTTGTAACCGACCTTGTGTAACCCTAACCCTCTCCGGTGTCTATATAAACCAAAGGGTTTTAGTCCGTAGGACAACAATCACAACATACAATAATACCATAGGCTGGCTTCTAGGGTTTAGCCTCTCTGATCTCGTGGTAGATCTACTCTTGTAACACCCATATCATCAATATCAATCAAGCAGGACGTAGGGTTTTACCTCCATCAAGAGGGACCGAACCTGGGTAAAACTTCGTGTCCCTTGTCTCCTATTACCATCCGGCCTAGACGCACAGTTCGGGACCCCCTACCCGAGATCCGCCGATTTTGACACCGACAGCGCCTCTTCGTGAACCGTGGCAAACTCGCAACCGTCCACCGACTCTTCGCCTTTCCCTCTCGATTTGGAACTGTTGTCGCACGCTCTTCCTCTCCCTCCTCCATTTTCCTTCAGCCCTTCACCCTTTCTTCTGGCATTGTTCGATCGTCTTCTCCATGGAGGGAACAGGCCGGAAACGACCCCGTTATTCTTGCCCCGATCTGAAAGATGACGTGGTGGAGTAACTCATTGATCGGTGCAACGTCATCACCTCGGCTAGCATGGCAGGTTCGTTCAAGCCCATTCTCGACTCAACTAATAACATCATTACAAAGAACCCAAGAGTCAAGGAGCGGTTTGATCTCCCCTATCTTCTTCGCCATGACCCTGATGACTGGCGCCGGCACGACGGAGGCCTCGCCCTGTGCTAGTTGATGCCGCTTGATAATGATACGTATGATGTTAAGATGCCATCACTTGAGGGCAAGGCTTGGGCGGGCACAAATGGAGATTGGGTTGTTTACACTGGGTCCAACTGCGAGTGGGAACTTGTGAATGTCTACACTCATGACCGGGTTCCACTTCCAAAAATCTCAGCACACTGCCCAGAGGTTGAGCACACCGGTATTGTACGCACGTTCAAATACGATCATGATGACTGTCTTCTACGGAAGATAGCAATTTGTCGAGTTCCCAACCGCTCTTGGAATTACAACAACTATCAAGTTGTTGCTATCTTTGACAAGCTTGTTGCCGTCCTTTGTGGTTCGACTCGATGGACATTGCTCAAAAATCAGTTTCTGTACACGGATGAGTACTGTGGTGCAATTCAATACGAGGGCCTTGTGTTTGCTGCCACCACTAGTGGCAGTGTTTTTGCATGGGATCCTCATAGTTTCGGTACGTTTGTCTTCCACCATAATTATAATTGTTTCATCCACATGCATGCAGGTTAGCAAGTTTCCCCTTACTAATTAACCTTCTTCTTGTGTTTCCAAGGTCCTGTGAACATCCCACCACCTATACTTGAAATTTTTTATAACCAAGGGGGAGATGACGATGGTGATGATCACGAGCATGAGGACGAGCAGCGCCCATATACTCTGTGGCGCCTGGCAACTAATTCCGATGGATCACCTCTTCTTGTGTGTATACAGCCCACTGATGATGTTACTGCTAAGGAAGCAGGTGTAGTCTCCCATGGTCGCACTCTCTGAACCTATTCCAACACCCGTTGCATGGTATTCGGGATGGATACTAGTGTGCTAGCGCCAACTCCTTCTCCCTGGTACAGAATTGATAGTCTTGGAGAAAACTCGCTCTTCCTTGGACAAAACTATCCGATGATGGTGAAAGGCGATCCAACTGCTGTTGACACAATGTTAACAGTACCATTTATGAGAAGCAATTGTGTCTATACCTCGGACATTTTGGTGGTTCCCTACCCTGGTACTGATATAATAGGCCGCTTTAGCCTGGATGATCAGTCATGTGTTGGTTTGTAGATCGACAATTGATGGCCCGTCCCAAAGAATCACTTGTGGTTCAAAGCAAGCGTTTCCAATGCCGAGGAATGGTTGAGTTGAAGTTCATTTCATTGCTTGTTATTTGTTGTGTGGTGAAAACTTTAGTATTTATAATGTATCCTCGTTGTCGATGTGGTTTGATGACCTGTTGTATGTAATAAAATGATATGCCTGTGATAAACTTACTAAATTTATGAATGGCTTTCGAGTCGCTTCTCTAAATTTGTACTAGCTTCACATGCTTCGCGCGTCGGGCGGGTGTTTTTACTGTAGCCATATGTTAATGTGTTCGCTGTATGTAACCAGCACCTCGAATCCTCGATACTCGTACTATATAGTAAGAGTAAGTAGTAGGAGTAGTAGGGTGGCATGGGCCAGAACAAGCATTCACGTCCAGGAGTACGGCACACGCCACCACCATGACATCCATCTGACACCATATTATTTCTTGGAATCCGTGCTAGAGCAATCTCTTCAACCTTGTCGTTTCTCTAACTTCAGCCATCGCGCGGCGGGCGAGGTGGGGGTTTGCCGATAGTCGGTTTCCTTAACTACGGTCCCACTTGTAAGGCCAACTCCAACGCACGACCCCAAACGGACCTCCGTTTTGCACGAACTCCAACAATAATTTTGACTAGAAAAGAAAGACCAAAGAAAACAAGAATCACAAGAATACATTTTACTACTCCTGTAAGTTGGATTAGTGCCTTCTCGATGCGTTCATTGTTGATCTGCGGAGGCTCGATCTTGCGTGCTTCTTTCTTCCTCGCATCTAGTCTCATGTCTAGCCTCTATTCTAGTAGGAGTATCAACAAGTGCACTAATCTCATCTCTAGCCTCTGTGCTAGCTAAAAGTGATAGAACATCTACTGAATTGCGCTCTATCAATATATGGATGTACTCTTCTTCCCAATACAAAAACTTGCATCCATTCTACTCCCTCCGTTGCACAATGCATGCCTTCTATTTTTCAAAATATATATGTATCTAGACATGTTTTAGTATATAGGTACATGCATTTTTGGACAAATGGAAGTCAAGTATTTTGGAACGGATGGAGTACACAATAAAAATTTTAAGTTAGCACAACTAGTCTAATCCGAGAGCACAACCGAAGATTTGGTCGGGTTCTTCCTCCTTTTGCCGACATGTGGGACATCCAACATCCAGGTCGTGTCATGAAAGAAAATAGAGTGGTAGTTGAAGCCACGAGATGTGCATCTTGGGTTAAACTGTAAATAGAATCTTACTACTCTTGAGTAACTCCAAAAGCGGCCACCAAAGATCTTTATTGGATTTGTTTTTCATCACCAGCACGTCGAGGTGAAAGATGTGCAGGTTCATTGGGTCCTTGTATAGAATCTTACTACTCTTGACACGTGGGGCCGCATGTGAGCAAACAGACGATGGGCTCCGCGCGTCCGCTGGCTGACTAAGAAGAGAGATAGAGGAGGGCTGAGCACGGACTGCAGGTTTTTTTGAGGGAGCAGGAAATTTGTTCTACGTACCTCGATATAGGCTCGATATAGTGGGGTGGCATGGGCAGCATTCACATCTAGCAGTACGGCACACGCCACCCACACAAGTCCCATTCGACACCAATTTTCTTGGAGTCCGTGCTACAGCCATCTCTTCTCCCTCCTGTTTTCTCAGCCATCACGCGGTGGGCGGGGTGGGGGTTTGCCGATAGTCGGTTTGCTCAACTGTGGTCCCACTTGTAAGTGAAAATGCAACACCGCACGCATTCCCGCTTGAGCGGGGTGCCGGACCAACCGTGTGGGGGTGTGACGCGAACACGGCAGGCTTTTCCTTTTGAACTCGTAACTTGTAAATTTTGGTTCTGCTCCATGGCACGACCGATAGATAGAAAATAACGATTTTTCCTAGAGTAATGAGAAGTTTGGTTCTGGTGCCGTTCATGCATGGAGTATGTATGAAAATTATGAAGTTGATGTGAAAGGTAAGATAATTACTGTAGTATCATATACTACTACATGGATTTGATGGAAAGATAAAAATACATACGGATCCATCAACGACATCCTCACGCCCTAGTGCGCCGGGTCACCAACCGACGTGTGAGGAGCAGCGACATTGGCGGCGAGCTGAAGATGCTTCTGAATAGTGCCATCCAAGGTTACCCTGCGGTCCAAGAAGGCCAGCGTCCTATCGTCCTCCTCTTGCATGTAGTAGTCCTTGTGAATGATTTGCGCATAGACGTGGGTGATTATGTCGATGGTGTCTTGCTGCGCCGGGCGCTGCGCGGCGAGCGCGACCTCGAGGTGGACATTCTCCGGTGCGAGAGCAGGCAGTCACAGGGCCACCAGTGCGTCGAAGAGGTTGTCACCATAGTGGCCGTTGAGGGTGGCAAGCATCACAGAGCCTGGGCGCGTCAGCTGGAGGCTTACGTCAAAGTCGTCCGCAAGCTTCTTGACGACGGTGAACTTGTCGAGGAAACCGAATAGGACCTCGTCGAACAAGGAGACGAAGCTGTCGTCCAAGCGGCCCCTCGCCCTGGCGGCCTCAAGCGATACTACCTGGAGATGTTCCTCGGTGCCGGGCCACAGGCCGGCGTCGTGGACCATCTGGCACATCCGGCTGATGCTCGCGCTCATCGCCTCCATGGGTCTAGCTTAGCTTCTAGTCAACTGATCTTGCGATTCGAGTGATCACTCTTGCCCTTGGTTAGCGTGCATAGGTGTGTAGGTTTTATACTACTCCTCGGCCCTCTACTGCACCTGCCTTTGGTTGTATGATAGGTGGGCCAGCCACCCCCTAGGCCCATGTGTCATTCACCCAAAGGCAGTTGCCGTAAGTGAATGAAATTGCGTCCCCCTCCGTGCCGGTGCAGTATAGTCATCTCACCGGACCTCTAGTTGGGGCCAAACAAGAGAAGTTTGATGTTTACTGGTTTATTGGTCCCCTTTGCATTTTGCGCCAAGTTTTGACCTTTGATTTAACTAATAAAATGTTAGTGCATGTAAACAAAAATGTTGTGTAAGTCACCTTACGAAAACCAAATAATCCCAAAATACTTAGGCACGGTGCATTAACTCCCTCCTTGTTTCTTATTTCGTGACATATCAACCAATGAGAGATGTGGGACGTGCATGCTTTCAATAACTTGAGACTACCAAACATGACATGCAGTGTTTAGTTCATTGCATGTAATCCTATTAGTACTCTAGTTAGCAAAAAAACATTAAGTTCTCTTGCCGATAGGAATAAAACACCATGTATTTATTTACAGAGGGAGTAGTACATTTTTTTGTGACATGCATTACTAGATATTGCTAGTCAAATACTAAAATCCAGATGGACGTGGTAGTACTCCTAAATCCAGACGGTGGTGCTACTAGTACTAGTAGTAGTACTACCAATGTAGTAGTAGGAGTACTAGCACTGTACTACCCGTTGGTCAAATTATTACGTGCTGCTCCTCACATTGAAGTGACAAGACCCTGCGCCGGAGATGACACCTGAGTATAGGCGCCGTGTTCGGCATACCATAGTCATCCTCACCGTATGCAGTCACTATCATCATGGCTGTAGAGCTAGCATGATTACAACTAGCCCTGTTCGGCATAATTTCCCGTGCGTAGATGCCCGTGCATTGCACGGAACACCAAGATTGGGGGTGGACGGCTCCGGCAGCGGCCATCGCGCCAGATTTTCCACGGCCTTCTAGATATGGTGGGGAGGAGATAAGGCTAATTGTGAGAGACAAGGAGTTGTTTGTAAATAGGGAACAAGTGCGGGCATCTTTTTGCAAAAATGGAGAAGCTTGGTTTGTATGCGTCAGATCTAGATCCGACGGCTATTGGTGAAAGATGGGAGGCACAACATCATCACCAACTCAGGACCTATTTGATTTGCAGGATTTTGAAAACGCAGGAATAGGACATGGCAATATTACAAGTTTCAAACTGATATTACAAATGTTGGGAGTAATGCTGCACCTATGAAGAGGAAATTACTAGGAAGTTTACATAAGAACTTTCATTACTTTAGGTGGATGCAGCATTATCGTACAAACTAAAATCCACCGCTCTGACAAGTCACCAATGGGAAAATAAGTTTTCGAGTCTCTGGCCACTTGATGTTTCAAAAACAAATTCAGCTTCTGCGGAGACTTTGTCATTTAGGCTTAGACGTTTGCGGTGATCAGCACGCCATTCATTGTTGCGCCAGAGAACGCCAAACCTCATTACCTTGAGCACACTTGCCTCCAGAACAAAGAACCTGGCCAATTTAATCTCAGATGTGCTGCCTCAGTAGTCGATCAAATCAATTTCTATAAGATGGAGATCAAGGCATTCGATAAGATTGTTATAGTGCAGCACATTTTTCACTTTCGGGTCTTTTTTTATCTGCAAAAGAAAAGAACATATTAGAGCAGTTGGCTACATAAGATTGCCGTGTCATCAAGAGGTACCAATATCATTCGCTCATACGATAGGGTTGGCTGGCTAGTGATATTTTTTCACTACAAAATTGGAAGAGTAAACCGGGATGGAGGTAGTACTTGCTCTTAGGGTAACCATAGAGTTACTGGAGTAGTCTAAGTTACTTTCCACTATGACTAGCCTAGGCTACTATAGTAGTACAGCATAAAAACGATGCAGGTGATCACGTGAGAAAAAATACTAAAAAAATTTCTTTTGGTGCAGTGCGTAGATGCAGTTTTGAACACTACACTTGTCATTGTAATTTGGGAAAATTACGAAAAAAAATTGAGCTACATTGTGATTACCGTTTACTTATAGGAAAGAAGTTTCACCTCGATGAGTATCTTCTCCGTGCACGGAAAGCATTTAAGGAATCCAACAACTTGATCCAGATTGGGGCCAATAGATTTTAGTGCTAAGATCTTCACTGTGCGCATGGACTGGGTCAAGCTTGTGGGAATCATTTTCTAGAAGACGGTCGTAAATACATCAAGAAGAAATTTAAAAATGTGAATTTCAAGAAGACGGAGAAGAAGATGAGTGTTGTACCTGAACGATTACGGATCCAATAAAGAGTTCAGAGAATTTGGCAGACGAGTACACCAATGCTGTCAATTTCGGCGCGTCAATGACCCTGATTTTTGTTGGACCTTCTAGATCTGATACAAGCAATCTCTCGAGGAAAGGTGCATTCTCAATGACCATAATGTGGAACAGCTGGAGTGATCTCTTCCCAATTGATGTCTTGTTCCGGGGCCAGCAAGACACATAAATCCATCGGAGATTCATCGAGGTGACGTGGAGGCTAATGAACCTGTGGATCTGCTCAAGATGAAGGTACTCGAGCGCAGTACAGCTGCGGATCAGGTGCTCCATAGCCTTCTTCGAGATGACAACATCGAAGAGGTCGAGCTGCTTGAGTTGAGGGAGAAGAAGGGTGTAACACCCCGGATATGATTTACCTAATATGTAATCCTACTCTTGCCGTTTCCGGCGTTAAGTTATTTTATTTTCTCGGGTTCAGGTTTTTGTCTCCATGTGTTGTTGTTGTTGTCATGCATCTCATATCATGTCATCATGTGCATTGCATTTGCATACGTGTTCATCTCATGCATCCGAGCATTTCCCCGTTGTCCGTTTTGCATTCCGGCACTCCGTTCTCCTCTGGTGGTCATTTCTACCTTTCTTTCGTGTGTAGGGATTAAACATTTCCGGATTGGACCGAGACTTGCCAAGCAGCCTTGGCTTACTACTGGTAGACCGCCTGTCAAGTTTCGTACCATTTGGACTTTGTTTGATGCTCCAACGGTTAACCGAGGGACCGAAAAGGCCTCGTGTGTGTTGCAGCCCAACACCCCTCCAATTTGGCCCAAAACCCACCAAAACCCTCTCCATCATCTAGAGTGTTCGATCACAATCGCATGGCCGAAAACCGCACCTCATTTGGACACTCCTAGCTCCCTCTATGCCTATAAATAGCCCCCCTCCGAAATCCATGGGTCCTTCTTCCCCAAACCCTAAAAAAAATCATCTCCGCCGCCACCGGACACGTCCGGACGGCACCGGACGCGTCCGCCGCCGCCTCTGCACCAACCCACTCGCGCCACGTGTCGCGCCGCTGCCCCCTCCGCCGCCAACCCGCTAGGCCCGCGCGGAGCCCTCCCCGGCCCGCGCGCCCGCCGCCGCCTGTCA